>NC_050076.1:45564578-46202245 GCF_009764565.3 Dermochelys coriacea
ATTTATATTGGTTACCTTATCACGCCATACCCTGGAGAGCTGTCACAATATAGATGTGGATATAAAAAAAAAAGTCTTTAAAAACAACTGTGCAGCAGTTGACCTTAATCATGCATCTTTTCTTGCTTATTAAAAACAGCAAAAAGCCGAGCACATAATATAGAAAAAGACCCTGCAAAATTACAACTTTAATAGACAAAGGAAATTTGAAACAGAACAAAGAGTGCCTTAGACCAGCAAACAGTATAAAATGACGTAGGCAAGGTTGACCAATTAAAAACTCATCCATCTTCAATTTCTGTTTTTTAAATATCTTTCTGGTTATTCTCTCTGACCCCAAAACCAAGGGCATAGTAAGCACTCATTACAATCACAGATTTGTGTTTCCAGTTGTCAGTGCATTTGTACCTTTCACACCATCCTTCCATCTGACTGCTTAATTCTTGTGCAGGACCCTCAAATAACATCCTCCAAATGCAGAAAAACTGGTACATTTTAAGACTAAGTAGGTAGTCAAGGAGCAAGGGGGATAGACCAACCTGCAAACCAAAACAGCAATATTATAAGAAATCCATGTCTAGGAACTTCATGACAGCTGCAGAGATAGAGCACACTGCCCCAAAGCCACAGCTTTTTACTGTAGTAGTTGCATCAGTATGAGGACCTGTGAAATGTTTAAGCAGTTCTAGGATTATCCACTAGAGATCAAATGGTACAAACAGACCTACCCAGTGGTGAGCTGGAGCTGGTTCGCACCAGTTCGCTAGAACCGGTTGTTAAATTTAGAAGCCCTTTTAGAACCGGTTGTCCCATGAGGGACATGGGCTTCTAAATTTAACAACCGGCCAAAAGCGGCGCCTTTGGCGCCGACTCCATGGGTGCTCTGGGGCTGGAGCACCCACGGGGAAAATTTGATGGGTGCAGAGCATGCACTGGCAGCTCCCCACCCTACCCCACGCCCGGCCCCAGCTCACCTCACCTCCACCTCCTCCCCTGAATGCGCCACCCCGCTCTGCTTCTCCACCCCCTCCCCCGGCTTCCCGCGAATCAGCTGTTTGTGCGGGAAGCCTGGGAGGGCTGAGAAGAAAGTGGCGGCTTCACACTCAGGCCCGCGGAGGTGGAGCGGAGGTGAGCTGGGGCAGAAGGAGGAGAGCCGCCCGCGCTGCAGCAGGTAACCTGGGGTGGGGGGCGTGCAGGGGAACCGCTCTTCGCCCCAGCTCACCTCCGCCTCCCTGGGCCTGAGCACGAAGCTGCCACCTGCTTCTTAGCCCTCCCCGGCTTCCCATGCGAAGAGCTGATTCGCGGGAAGGTGGGGGAAGGTGAGGGCAGAGAAGCAAACCAGGGCGGCATGTTCAGGGGAGGAGACGGAGCAGAGGTGAGATGAGCTGGGGCCGGGCACGGGGCAGGGAGCTGTCGATGGGTGCTCTGCACCCACCAAATTTTCCCCATAGGTGCTCCAGCCCCGGAGCACCCACGGAATCGGCGCCTAAGGCATCACTTTTGATGTGATCAGTGGGGGTGAGCGGCTGCTCCCCCCCAGCTACACTCTCCTGCCCCTAGGCACCAGAGGGACCTGCCGGATGCTTCCTGGGAGCTGCCCAAGGTAAGCAACACCAGGACTCCCCACCTCGCCTCCTGGAAGGTCCCTCTGGCTCTTAGGGGCGGGGCGGGCACCCACTACGGTGGCCCACGAGACCCTCCTGCCCAGTTCTGGGGGCAGTCAGGGGACAGGGGAGGGGGTGGATGGGTCAGGGGTCCAGGGGGGGCGCCAACAAGGAACGCGGGGGGTTGGATGGGGCAGGAGTCCCCGAGGGGTGGGGGTGGGCCACGACCCTCTCATGGGTGAGGAAGGAACCGGTTGTTAAGATTTTGGCACCTCATCACTGGACCTACCCATGCACTAGCCAGCACATTAGTTTACCATTATACTCAGGGCAAACACTGCTCAGCCTCCATCTTGCTAAAGTAATTGTCCCTGTCTTCTCCAATTGTCATCTGCGCAACAATTTATCATATTTTAAAGTTGCTAGGTATAAGACATTCAGATACTATTAAAGATAGCTACGTGCTTTTAAAGATAAATTATAGGAGTCACAGTAAATGATAGCATAAGCTTTCGTGAGCTACAGCTCAGGTGCCACAAGTACTCCTTTTCTTTTTGCGAATACAGACTAACACGGCTGCTACTCTGAAACCAGTAAAGGATAGTAGGAGAGAGAGTGAATGGTTGCTTGACAGCAGAAAGTTTACTGGTTTGTGAATATCTGGTTTTAAAGCTCACAGGATTGGGCTTTGTTAACTTGGATGGGTTAATGACTAAATGTTCTAGTCTGGTATACTCTGACTGGGGCAGTGCTTTTTGTCAGTGATTGGTTGTAAAACCATGGGCGAAGCATGTCCAATCCATAGACAAATAGTGGAATCTTCTTCAAGCTTTGAAATACACCCTTTTCTCCCAGTCAGGAGAGTTTGCATGGAATAGAGCAGGTGTGGACAAACTTACTGGCACTCTGAGCCACAGACGACAGTCTCCAGAAGTCTGAGAGCTGGGGCACACCTGCCGGGAGCTGGGGTTAGGGGCTTCAGCCCCACTCTTGTTGAAGCCCTGAGCCCCAGCAGGTGCGCCTCGCAGGGATGAAACCCCAAGACCCTCCTCCCCGCTGGACAGAAGCTCCTACTCCACCACCCCACTGCAAGGCAGAGGTCCTGAGCAGCCCTCTCCCAGTCTGGTAGGTGGAGAATGGGGTGGCATGGGGAGGGCTTGCAATCCTCACGTTAACTGTATAAGAGCTGCACATGGCTCGCAAGCCACAGTTTGGCCAACCCTGGAATAGAGGAACCCCTCTGCAGTAGTGCCCATCCCCTAATGCTAGGTTATTTTCACCACCATGACTCTCCAGCCTCCTGCACCACGTACTTTTTATAGTCTTTTGATGGCAGCTTGGTGGCCTTTTAACCCCTTCCCCTCTATTGTCTTCAGGGCATGGCTGGCAAGCCTCATTCCCTCCTCATGACCTCCAAGATGGTCAAGTGGTCTCCTGCATTTTCTTCTTTTAGGGAGGACGATACGGTTAGGCTAGTTCATAGGGTTAGTTTTCATGGCAGCAGGCACACATCCCTCACCTGCTCCTCCATCCTGCTATAGTGGATCCACCCTCCTGCTGGCTGCTCTTACTTCATTGCCTTTTGTAGGTTCTGCTCTGGGAAGCCTGCCTAGCAGTTCAGCCCAGGTTTCCTCTAGGCTACAGGAAGCTGACGACACTAGTATTTCTGTAGTGAAGTATGAATGGCTCTGCCATAGCGACAGTGGGCTGAGTCAGAACAAATTCCTTGTTTCTGCTGAATGGGGAAGCAGATTGGTGACCTGGTCACTTGCTGAAGACTGAACTTGTGGATTAGATGGCACTGGACCTTATCTTTCCCCAAAGAGTTCAGAAAAGGTGAGTATTTCCTGCCCAAACATAGACAATGGGAGTGAGGGGGAACTGGGGATCACTAGGCCACCCATAGAAGAGAGGAAATGATGGGAAGAGCCAAGGATTGGACGAGCCAGGGGAGAGTACAGGCCTGTGTGGGAGGGATCAAAGGAGAGCCATTAAAAAGGAGGGGATTCTCTTTCCTGCTTGCCCAGGGGAATGGGGAGAAGAGGACTTTCTTCCCAGGTTCAGGGTGGGGTTTGTCTCATCTCATATTTGAAGGATGAGTTGCTGGCCAAGGCCTCTCTCTCCTCCCCGATTTTGAAGATGGGGGTCTCTGAGCAGAATTTTTCTCTTTCCTTCAGGGGCTGGGGATCTCAGACAGGAATACTCCCACTTCTCCTCCACTCAGAGAATAGGGTCCCTTTCCATAGGTCGCTTCTTTCTCTTCTTCCCCCCCCCCATCCCACAGTGAATACTGTTTTGAATCATCCCCATCATAGATGCTCTAGCACAGCTCTGAACCAAACCAGGTCAAACTGAAACAGACTTCACAAGGCAAGCACAGATGGCTGCCGTAAAGTGAACAAGACAAAGTCAGTAGCCAGCAACCATATTGCCATTAGAGTGGCTGTCAGCTCTCATAAGCTGGAGGCAGCTGGCTGGGCCTGCTTAGTATTGAGAGAGAAGCCCTCCCAAGGAAAGAAAAGTTGATTTGAACAGATAATGTAGAAGAGTTCAGATTCAGCTTGTTTTATTCCCTGTACTCAGTGTGCCCTGCATTTTCTGTTTGGTTTATTAGTGTAAATTTTGAAATTTTAGTTATTTTTTTTGAAGATTCTGAAACTTTGGCTTCACATTTCAATGGGACTTGTGGAATTTTCACTGTAAATTAGTTTTCATACATTTTTTCAAATACATGACAATAAACCTTCAGTAAAGATGAAATATTCTATAGTATGTTTGTGTGCACCAGGCTGATGCTACTATTACTACACTAGTACTATAACTACTCGGCAGCAGTTCTGCGGAAAAGGACCTAGGGGTGACAGTGGACGAGAAGCTGGATATGAGTCAGCAGTGTGCCCTTGTTGCCAAGAAGGCCAATGGCATTTTGGGTTGTATAAGTAGGGGCATAGCGAGCAGATCGAGGGACGTGATCGTTCCCCTCTATTCGACACTGGTGAGGCCTCATCTGGAGTACTGTGTCCAGTTTTGGGCCCCACACTACAGGAAGGATGTGGATAAATTGGAAAGAGTACAACGAAGGGCAACAAAAATGATTAGGGGTCTAGAGCACATGACTTATGAGGAGAGGCTGAGGGAGCTGGGATTGTTTAGTCTGCAGAAGAGAAGAATGAGGGGGGATTTGATAGCTGCTTTCAACTACCTGAAAGGGGGTTTCAAAGAGGATGGCTCTAGACTGTTCTCAATGGTAGCAGATGACAGAACGAGGAGTAATGGTCTCAAGTTGCAATGGGGGAGGTTTAGATTGGATATTAGGAAAAACTTTTTCACTAAGAGGGTGGTGAAACACTGGAATGCGTTACCTAGGGAGGTGGTAGAATCTCCTTCCTTAGAGGTTTTTAAGGTCAGGCTTGACAAAGCCCTGGCTGGGATGATTTAACTGGGACTTGGTCCTGCTTTGAGCAGGGGGTTGGACTAGATGACCTTCTGGGGTCCCTTCCAACCCTGATATTCTATGATTCTATGATTCTATTTCATCTCCTGAAGAACTTCACTTGGCAAATTCTGTTTCCATGTCTCTCCCCACATTTTTAACAGCAGACTCTTACTGAGTACAGAAGGAAATTCAGCACCATACCAAGACAGGCTGTATTCTTTCCCTTACAGTATGAAGCAAGTCATCCTGACCTACCATTTTGCAGAACAAATCAACCAATGGAAACAATGATCAATGGAAAGGCCCAATCCAACTCAGACTGACTTCTGTGGGAATCTTTCCATTGACTTCAGTTGGAGCTGGATTAGGTCCCAAATGAACTCAAAATCAAATTGAACTTCCAGCATGTATCTCAAGCCAGATCAATATAAACCTCATATAAAAAGGCAGGAGTGGGACATGCTCCAATTTTGAAAAGATCTTTGTGGCTACCACATCCTATTAGTTTTAACAGAGATAAAAAGACAGGCGGGGTCTACTCTTTCCACAGTTCCACAGAGGTGATTTCCAATGTAAAGAGGGCCCTTATTGTCATGGTAAAAGTCCTTCCCCTACTGGCATTAAATCCACATTTGACACAGTCGAGTCTTTCACACATCAGGTTTCAGAGTAGCAGCCGTGTTAGTCTGTATTCGCAAAAAGAAAAGGAGTACTTGTGGCACCTTAGAGACTAACAAATTTATTAGAGCATAAGCTACCAAATGCATCCGATGAAGTGAGCTGTAGCTCACGAAAGCTTATGCTCTAATAAATTTGTTAGTCTCTAAGGTGCCACAAGTACTCCTTTTCTTTTCACACATCAGTTATTTTGTAATGTGGTATTTTGATTGCATTTTACAGGCATTTAAAGCAATGTGAATTTATTGTTTAGCTCCAGTGTCCTGCAATGACAGAGGTTAGCAGCAGGAATGATTTGGAGTTTCAGGATTCTACCCAATGTACACATTACATTAGTCAGGTACTGGACTCCCCTCATCTTTTTAGTTTAGAAGTAACTCTCTAGTTTGGGGGGCCATGTGTGCCAGTTTATAAGATGCTGGATTAGGAATCAGGAGACCAGAGTTCTAGACCCAGCTCTGCTGTTAACCTGCTGTATGACCTTGGGCAAGTCATTTTGCCTCTCTGTGTCTGTTCCTCATCTCATCTATTTAGATTATAAAATCTTTGGAGCAGGGATTGTCTCCATGTAAGTATAGTAATGAGCACATGGAACCTCTTCGTGATACTGGAAGACAAATAATAATCCACAGAAATCATAGGAACTAAATGTTCCATCATCCTGAGTTGGTACTTATCCACAAACTAGCATCACAGAGAAGACTTGTGCATGAGAGGGCAGGGCTGTGTGGGATCCCAGTATCAGTGTGTACCGTTGCCTATGTAAAGTGACCAGCACTGAGCAGGAACTGCCTTTTAATTTTTATATTGGGAGAAAACAGAAATTATATGCAGAGAAGTAGAGTAATGAAAGGCTAAGCCTGATGCACTAATCACACATACATCAGGAATGTCTGGGTTAAAGGCTCCTCAGGTATCTGAACCTCTGCCTTCTTGTGTGGGAGTATTTAGAGTATTCTATCACTACACGGTCACACATAACAGAGCAACGTGACAAGCTCTTCAGCAAACGGGATGGAATAGAATGAAGAGGAAGGGTTTTTCTCTGTAACTATGGATGCATGAGGGTAGTATATTGTTTTACTGACTATGCTATTCCCCTGCATTTGAATATTGCTCCTGCAGTACTGTGTAAACAAGGTGAATTGTGGGGGATGTTTCATGTTGAATAGAACATTTTCTTTTAAGTGGAAAAACACACACCACATGATCAAGACAGATACCTGAGAGGCAGCATTAAGGTAGCGGGGGTGGTGGTGGTGTGGATTTCAGCCTGATCCAGCAAGACACGTAAGCATATGAATAGTCCCATTATAATCAATGTTTAAAGTTACCTTTACTTGCTTAAGTCCTCTGCTGGATGGGGCCATTAATACTGAAGCCCTCACTTTTGTGCTATTAAAGATGCAAGCTTTCAGGTGCTCTGTTGCAAGGGTTCTCAGACTGTGATCTGGAAAACCTTCCCAGCAGTCTAGGTGCACAGGATTTCAGATCACAGCAAGGCGGTGGGAGGGCAGATAGCCACAAGAGGATCTTTCTGTTACAAAGTGGTATGCAGCATGGAAAGGTTGGAGAACTGGATCCTGTTGCATGCTGTTGGGAGGAACAGATCCCTTCTCCCCACTCTACACCCAAAACTATGGGCTGGATTAGCCATGGGGGGATAAAAGAACCATTACAGAAACCAATCGGCCAGGTTCACCTATCCACAGAGTCCTTCCACATAATCCACTGAGAAAGATAATGTAGCTTCCCAGCAGCTAAATTCACATGCTGAACCACACCTTCTTTGTGCATCCAACAGTGAGTTCAAGGAAACTACCTGGTAACCTATGGGATGATGCTGTTACGATAAAGGTAATCCTTCCCTTTCTCTGCTGCTTCTCCTCTTCTAGCTATCTAGATAACTTACTTACATGGCTCCAGCTACCATAGTATCTGATTAGCTCACAATACCCCTGTGAAAATGCTCAGATAGTACAGCTATGAGTGCAGTATAAGAACCTATATGGAATAGATAGGGAAGTGCTATTATCCCCATTTTACAGATGGGAGCCGAGACACAGAGAGGCTAAGTGACACAACCAAGGTCACAAAGGATGTCTGTGAGTGCACAGGAACTTGAACTCAGGTCTCCTGAGTGCTAGGCTAGTGCCCCACTGGACCATCCTTCCTCTGTTACCATCCACTTTTCTCTTCCTCCCACTATCATCTTTCTCTGCTATTTCTTTTCCTTCTCTCCCTTCACCTCTCCTTCTCCCCACCTCCTATATCGCTCTTCCTTTCTCTCTAGCCAACCTCCCTTCCTTAGGGTTAGATTTCTTTGAAGATGGCAGCTCTGTGCTACAACCACTAGAGGGCACCATGATATCTCTTACAGGAGCTGACTGGCATTCTATCCAGAAGAGGGCAGCGTTTAAAATGCTATCCAGAATTCCAGCATATTATAGGTGGGTTTGCTACCACCACCTATTATTAAGGTTGTCTGATACCTCCCATTGTAAGACACTGTTTTCAGTTGCTTATACCTTTGCCAGAGTTTAACCATTTGGGCTGAAATTTTCCATGCTGGGCTTCTGCCTCTGGTTGATTTTTTTTTTTTTTTTGAACGTGTTAGCCAAACTGGTTCCACCATTTCTGAGAATGAGGCTAGGGGCAAACACATTGTTTTTTCAATGTTACAAACATTCTGGCAACCTTTTCTTTGGAAAGTGCTAGTGCCCCAATGCTTTGGAACAGGGACTTGAAATTAGGCAGGGAGATGGTCTTTTTTGTCAGGGATGTGCTTTTTGCCAACCCTGTGAAAATCTGCCCACATTTGGCCAAATTGTAAGCTTCTGAAAAACTGAAGTTCACACATGCTTAGAAGAGAATTGCTAGAGTTTAGCAGCTGAAATCTCTGAAGATTCTGTCCTCACTGAGCATGCTTCAGCCTCTCACAGCTCCTAGGTGTGATCAGACTGCACATAGACTATCCCCATAGAGTGACTGAGCATGCTCCAGCCTAGGGCTGGAGGGGCAAAGCCTGACTTTCACTGCAATAGCTGCTCCTGTTTGCTCCAGGCTGGGCTGGGACTGGGCATTGGAAGTGAGAGCAGGGAGCTTGATCCCACATGCTGTCATTAACCCCCAGCTGACATCCTAGCAGTGTGGAGCAGGAAGCCGTCAGAGTTAAATGCAGAGGGGAGAGAAGCTAGACCTAGGTAGTTGCAAGGTGGACTGGGGGAATAGATTGGGACAAGGAGCCTGGGGGCAGAGACTGGGATTGGAGGCTGGCACAGGGAATGGGGTGGAGACTGGGACTGGGAGTCGGGGCTAAGTCCGACTGGCTGAGTGAACAGACTAGATCTGGGAGCAGGGGAGGGGAAGACTGGGACTGGCAGTGCAAGAAAACTGAGAAGCAGTGGGGCAGAAGGGCTAGGAAACAGATCTGACAAGGAACTGGGATGTAGGGGAAGATCTGGGATTATCTGGGCAAAGAAACTGGGACAAGGTGCTGAGAGAAATGTTGACACAGATTGGTTGAGAGCCTCGGGAATGGATGGAGATGGGGAATGTGGATGTGGACAGGTGATTGGAAGCCAGTGAGAGAAAGAGAGAAAGATCAGGGAGCAGAGGAAGGAACTGGAACTGGCTTGGGTAAAGAGACTGGGCATGAGATGGGTGTTGGGCTGCAGGGACCTGGGAACGGCTAGGCAACAAGATTGGGAGCAGGAGATGGGGGGAGCTTGAGAGTGACTAGGATGGGGAGTCTGGAGGGTTGAGACTACAACTTACTGAGCAAGGAACCTGGGACTGGCTAGGTGAGGAGAATGGGAGTGGGACAAAGAACCAGTGGTGGGGTAGAGACAGGACTGGGATAGATTGGAAGAGATAGAGTGAAGCTTAGGGAGAATGGGCGGGAGAATCTGTGCCTACTAGAGCACATTCCCATTGTTTAGTGACGTGGACAGTTGTCTGTAGGACCCCTGCATCATTTGTTGCAGCAGTTGGAAGGTATACACTGAGTGAGGCAGGGGATTTCAGGAAGAGAAAAGAGGGTCTCATGGCTAAGGCAGTTGAATGATGATGCCTTGGAGAACTGGATTCTTTCCCTGCTTCTGCCACAGAATTCATATGTGATGTTGAGCAAGTCACTTAAACCAAACTTTTCATAAGTGGTCACTAATTGTGTGTTCCTCATTTTCTGGATGTCTGACTTGAGACCCTGGGAACTGATTTATGGAAGCTCTGAGCTCTCAGAGATGCAACTGAAATAACTGGGAGCTCTGCTTTGAACATACGAACGGCTATATAATACTCTGAAAAATCACATCCTAGATGTCACAGATTGGGCACTCAAAATTAGTGGACACTTTTAATCTCTCTGTGCCTCAGTTCACCATCTGTAAAATGGGGATAATCACCCCTCACCTCACAGGGGTATTTTTAAAATAAGGCCTGGTGCCACACACTGAACAATGAGGCAAAAACAAAATACTGAATAGCTGTTCATTAAGTGAGCACCATCCATCCTGTGCACTGAATGAGGCTGGGTCCTGGGATTTATGTAATTAAACACTATCATAATGTGTACACACAAGGGTTGCACATGCAACCTTAATTCTGGCATTTCCTGTCAGAATTTAATGCCAGAAGGGATCACCTACTTATCTAGTCCAGGGATAGTCAATTATTTTTTTGTCAAGGTCCATATTTCTTGGTCAAGGTACAGTCAAGGTCCAGACTCCAGAGAAAAAACAATAATAAGTAAATAAAAAGATTTTGGGGTCCATTCAAAAGCACCTGGCGGTCCAGATTTGGCCCACGGTCTGCCTGTTGACTACCCGACCTCCTGTATATCACAGGCAACCCACACCACCCAGCAGCTGCACATTAAAGCCAACAGCCAAAATTGACTGAAGTGTTACAGCCCACAGAAGACTAGACCATTATGTGCCCTAGGGAGAGAACAGGAGGGACTGAGGTGCATCAGTGCCTGAGCCCCCTACAAAGGCAGGGAAGTGATTAAGTAAGCTATAGCCAGATAATCCTGGCAAATGACCTGCACTCCATGCTGCAGAAGAAGGCAAAAAAACCCTAAGGTCACTGCCAATCTGACTTAGGGAAATATTCCTGGTCAGGCTCCCATAGGACAATCAGTTAGACCCTGACTATGTGAGCAAGAGCCAGCCAAACACCTGAGAGAGCGAATGCTTGGTACCACTTCAGAATACTGGCTCTCTCCGCCCAATGTCCCATCTCCAGCCTGATGCTTCAGAGGAAGATTTAAAAACCACTTTCTAGATATATAGGATGTGGTGGGAGGGACATCTCTTTCTGACCCGGGCAGATGGCCAGCTAAAACCCTGAAGCATGAGCTTTTAGGAACATAAGACAAACCAGAAATGAGCCCGAGGCTGCTGAGCCCCACCCCCACCATCACAAGCAACTTTGTCATACAATCCCACTCAAACTTTTGAGTGTTCAACTTTGCAATCTTAATAATGTTCTTTTAACATAGGTTTTGTGTATGTAATTAATAGAGATTTTGGCAAGTCCCTTAGAATTTTACAAGTATTTGAATTAGCCTTGATAGGAGACTATGTTAGCAAGTCCATAGTTTAGGAGTGTTCCTGGATTCCAGCAGCATCAAGGAGTAACACTTTCTATCATCACCAATGGGCTAGGAGACCACATCCAATCCTGACAGATAACCTGACCTCAGTTATACATGCCTTTGTCCACCTCCTGTCTGTACTGTAGCAATGCAGTGTATCTGGAGTGAAACCATCAGCCTTCAGGAAACGCTAACTAGTACAGAATGTTGCAACATGTCTCCTAAGCAACACAGGCTACTGCCAGCACATCAATCCCATCCTCTGCTCTCTATACTGGCTTCCCACAGAGTGGAAGATCTCGGTCCTGATCTTCAAGATGCTTAATGGCCTGAAGCCAACATATCAAAAAGACTGCCTAAGCTCCAGGGTGAAGACCATGGTTGCATCTGTGCTGCTCAGGCACAATAGAATTTCCTATTTTGACCATAAGGGCAAAGTTCATCTGAGCAAAAGACTGAGCTCTCTCGGGGACTAGTCTGAAACTGTGGAATGAACTTCCCTCACCAGAAACGAAGGACCATCACAGACCTCGCCATCTTCCACTCCAAGTGCAAGGCACACTTCTTTAACCTGCTGTTGCTATATAAACACAGACCAGTGTATACATTTAAAAAACAAATGCCTACACAATTCTTCCTCTGGGGAGAAGATGAGAGAATGAACCACAGATGACAGATGTTAATCATGTCACTTAATGCGCTACTGGAAGGTGTTCAGATATTACATTGATGAAGCAGTGTAAGATCCTATGCAGAAGGGAACAGACATATTGTAACTATTTGAGTGTCACATTCTCCCATCTGGTGTGATCTTTTCTCTTTATTTCTTAGTTGAGCAATGCTAATTTTAATGCGACATTTGTGAATGACAGTGGTAAATTATTCATGCCAAGAAACCAGTGAAACAAGAACAGTGTACCTGGCATACTACTGAAAACAAATGTAAACTGAATAGTGTAATAGGAATGTAATGTGTCAAATCTATGCTTCAGATGCTAAAGAAAAGCAAAGTTAAAAAAGAGACAACCCCAACATTACAATAATAGAATCCATGCATAAAATATTTCAACGTTTTGTATTTACTTTTTTTTAAACCAGCAGTAATATTAAAAATGCTCTGCTCCCAAAAAGAGTGAAAACAAAAATAGACTTTTCATATAGTTTTCACAGCATCAGTTTGTAAACCTTCAAGCAGTACATACAGTAAAGCATTAAAATACAGACATTGGCACTGTGTCTAAAAGCAGATGTGTAATTATAAATATCTAACATAGTATTTCAGTGGATTATTATATCTGATAAAGAAATTCCGCAATGCCCTACATTTTGAGTAAATGATAGAACCTTCCTATGTATCTCACAGATAAAGCCTGTTTATTATTTCAGAAGCATATGGTGAAATCTTGCAGACTTTACTAAAAGTACACTGGTATGCAGCCACTTCCCAGGGTGACTTTGCTGTGTCAGGTAGTGTTAAAAATTCCATTGCATGACCACTAAATAAACTGCTCACAAAGACAAGAAGGGATAATGAGCTATGCAGCTTGTATAGAAGTTAGCAAGTTCTCATCCTAGGAAATCGCTACGTGTGGGGGTTATTGATTTTCATTTGGCTTCATAACGGTCATCTCTTCCTTACTGGGTTCTCAAATCATTCTGACTCCAACACACAGCACTGAATTTCCAGTATGACCCGCTCCAGATCCCTATTAGAATTATGCCCTGGCTGAGTCCTGCTACTCCTTGTGCCAGCAGGCCAGGTTAAGTGAAATGGGATTTGCCAAGTGAGAAAGGTGACAACTTAGCCTTGGTGACAGCTGACTTCCAAAACTGCCCAGGACACAGTGAAACTAGCTACTAATAATCCCACTTTTGTGGGCAACAGCCAGCCTGCTTCCTAGCAGCATTAATGGCCAATTTTGCCTTTTCACTGGAAAAGATGCAGCATAAGGCCAGTCTGACAGCGTATACTGTTCTACTGGATATGGAAGGGTTTGGACCAGATAATTAAGAGGGCCTAATCTAAGACAAATATTGAAACACCAATGCAGAGATGATTTCACTCACCGCTATGCTATATACCCCCTCCCCCCCATCAGAACTTCATGACGGGAAGAACCGGTAACTATATTCCTCCCCCCCCCCCCCCGCCCCAATCAGAACTTCATGACAGGGGAAGAACCGGTAATAGGGGAAGAACTCAAATCCCTTTTTCCAAAAGCAACCACCCCTCTCACATGGGCTATAGAAGGTCTACTAGGTGTTAGCACCATTGTGTCCTATGACTCAAGCTGTGCTTGTTCTATCCAGTAGGTGGCAGTGGTACCCACTAACCAGTTCATTGAAACATTTCTGTTCAGGCTTAACATTGGAATTCACACCAAGCCTTATGTAACTACAACAATTTCTGTTTACATTATATACTCTAGCTCCCTCTCCACTAGCCCATCTTAGTGCCCTTTCAATCACCAGAGCAAGGTTTGTCTCTCCCAGAACAGAAGGATCCTATTTGAGGTTTCCTCCCTAGATGTAGACCTCAGTCCATAGAGGGCCTTTCACCTCTTCAGCGTGCATTTAGGGCTTCCCTCCACAGGCAACTCATGTCCTAACACACCATGACAGTACTAGATGAGTCTTACAGATTCCCTTCCCACATTAAAGGATGAAGAGAGGGATAATTGTGACAGATCTATAAGTTGTCTAGAACTCCTGTTGGATAACCATTTGGAAAAACACCAGACTGGTCTCCTGAAACTCCTTTGTGGAACAACCCTTAATTTCACTTTCTGACAGCAATTCAGATGTCAAGGAACAGCAGGGAGGCTGTTACATTTTACAGGTGAATCCAATTATTTTAAATCCTTCCATCAACTCAAGAGACAGTTTTCTAGCCCTAAATGCAAGTTTTTAGCAATGCCTACAAATATGGCTTTGGATCATTTCTATTTATAGAGCTCTGAATACCTCACCCTTACTTCAAAACAGCAGAGAGTAAAACTACTGATGTTAAAGCTGCTTCAATTCTAAGGCCAGATCCTCAGGGGTATTTAGGTACCTAATTCCCATTGAAATCAATGGAAGTTGGGCACCTAAATGAGGATCTGTTCCTAAGTTACTGTCTTTGACACTGCTCCCTGCTTCCCCCATTATGTCTGTCACAGGTGTTTACTTTGCAGGTCTGGCTGGTAGTAGTCCCAGAGAGGTTGACACTTTATTAGAAAATACATTTCAGAGTCTGTGGGTGATGAGCTGCACTTTGTGCAGAATACTGCACCCAGCAAAATTAGATAGTGCAACCATTATTTTGGTATTTGTGAATGGCTTGTTTGCCACGGCCTGCTGTCACGGATTCTGGGTTTGTGCTGGTGGGTTAAACACAAAAGAGTGAAGTGACAACACAATCAGCCCAACTCGGAGAGCACACACAATACAGGGACTGCTCTCACTGCCTCCTTTCAAATGCAGATGGCCAACGTTTAATGGCCACCCTCCTTGTAGAGCCTAACTAAAGCAGGTCAAAAAATTTCAAATGCATTTAAAAAAGGAAAGGGGAGGGTGCTTCAAAAAGTGTTTGCAAAATGTCCTCCCTTTTTTCCAACCAGCTCTAATTCTAGTCATCGAAGAGGCAGGCTGCTTCCTGGGACCTGAGCATGCACTGTATGTTATACCCATTCCCAGTGATGAACTGCCAAAATCTGAAGAACTGGTTCCTTCAGTCACTCCGGGTCTTCGGCCGGCACTTCAGCAGCACTGAGGGACCCGCCACTGAAGTGCCGCCAAAGACCTGGAGTGCCGCCGGGTGAGTAAAAAGGGATTCTCAAGGGGAGCCTCCCCAGCTGGGAGCTCAGGCAGGCTGGAGTTTGCCCAACCTTTAACAACCAATTCTAAACCGGCTTCTAAATTTAACAACCGGTTCGTGCAAACCGCTGCAAACTGTCTCCAGCTCACCATTGCCCATTCCCCTACCCTTTGTGTGGTGTGTCTATTTTGATTGTTAACTCTTGGAGTAGGGACTGTCTGCAAGTCTGGGATGGTGCAGTGCCTAGCACATTGGGGCCTGGATCTGAGTTGGGTCCCAGGCACTACTGTAATGAACATGACTATTAATATCCTTACGGATCACAAGAGATCATCTACCAGCATGTCAGTGTTTTCAGTTTAATTTAGGGGGAAAAAAAACCTAACAGACTAGAGGCTGCAGAGAGTGTATGTCAACTGTCACATGGCAGTGGCTTAGCCAGTAGATTTCTGCTCTCTTGAGTGTGTCAATCAAACTTTGCTTGAGGAAACACTGGTCTGGATTTGCAATCATTCATGCTAGATCAGATAGTTCTATCGCATGATAGCCCAGATAATTAGATGTACCAATGAGACAAGAATAGGGTTGGCAGAATTTGATTTTTATTTTTTATAGTGTTGATGGATAATATCCCTGTTTATTTTTAAGCATTTTTAATTTTTATATACTGAAGCGCAGTGGTTTCCAAACCTTAACCTGTGAACCCCTTTCACTAAAATGTCAAGTCTCTCAAACCCCCTCCTAAAAATGAATATTTCCAGGGATTTTCTCCTTTACCCGAGTATAAATTATAAAAGGAGTGATCTTGGAAATATAAAATTTGTTTTTATGACATGCTTATTACACTTTATTTTTAATTATTTATCATTACAGTATTATTACATTATGAATACGGCAACACTCTTCCAAGATCTCACTTTCATAGCTTGTATCACTTTGAATTAGCCTGTTATAAGACAAGGCTCCTATGTTTCATCAAGGAGTATCAGATGTGAAACAGCATGAAGGTATTCAAGAAGCCAACTCAGAGTTCCTCCTACACAAGCATTCAGGTCTTGAGCAGTCCAGGCAAACAATGCACATTTCAACAAAGCTTAAACTTGTTCTTCATAATAATTTTAAAAACAACACTAGCTGCCTATTCAATTTTAAAAACAGCAAAAAATATCCACCTCCCTTTCCATTTCTTATTAGGAGTCTTGAAGTTTAAATCTCCTCAGTGTGATAGATATGCTTGCTTTGATCTACTTAGCTCTTGGAAGTCCGGGGGCTCCAGGCTGCTGGCCCCATGCTGCCTAGGGTCCTTAGGGACAGCTCTGTCCACCATTAGGGAATTTTTTCCTGAGAACCCCCTGTAACATTTTGCGAACCCCAGTTTGGGAACCACTGCTGTAGCGGAACATTTCCAATCGCTGAAACAGACTGATCACGTGCATTTCATGCAGTTGGGCCTGTCAGTAGGTGTGCTGTTAGAGCACTGCACTCAGCTTGTTTTCAAAACTGACACTGCCATCTTGAAATCTACCCTGATGCAAAAAATAAATTACAAAGGTACTACACCTAATCACCCAAAGTCCCCTGCTAATTGGTGTATTTTTACATCCACATTTGCCTATTTTAAAAAATGTATTTCTTCTTCCTGTTCCTCTGGGGAAAAACCATAAGGACAACCACAGAAAAAACCCCACACACGTAGCTTTATCAATTGCACAAAGTAAATAAACAGAAAAGAAAAACAATATTCTGAGTTCTTCGAATCGGAGTGAATGTTTAGTTGTGTTTTAACCTGCATTGACTGACAGGACAGTAATTGCCAGTACACTAATGTTTGTTTCTCATCATGTTTATCCCTAGGCTGCACACCTAGTAACAAATGTGTGTCCTGGAAGCTGAAAGTCAGACAGAATTTACTTTAAAAGACAGCCAGGGTGGGAGGGAGGGAGGGAATTTTTGGATCAACCACTGTTTGGGACTGAGTCATCTTAAAGCCAGTTGGACCTGTAAGAGTGATTCACCTAGGTCTCATGAAGACCCTTCCCATCAATGTGAGCAAAGGACTTAGTCTGCAAATCCTGGTTCTAAATACAGAGGAAAACCTCTCTGGAGTCGATAAGTGTCTGAGCAATAGGAAAGCACCAGGCATGGGATAGTTTTTCTGCTTTTGCTCACCTTTCTGATTTGATGGATGAAGACAGAATGTTTCCCAGACACCATCACATTTTTTGCTCCTCAGACATTGGCTCAGGTGCACAGACTGAGCGGCAAGTTATTTGGTTTCCAGCCAAACTGGGGATACCAAAATCCAAAGCCATACTTCTTCAGAGACACCACATCAGCAGATGATTTATTATAAAGTAATGAGACAAACTCAGTCCTGGAAAGAGGAGTCTCAGATACTTATTCAAAGCTGGGAATACACTGAGCCCCTTTTCTCTTCCACGGTGTAATGGCATAGGGCCATCATTAGGATAGATAGGTTAAGGATCAATGCAATCTGTATCCTTAAGGCAAGTCAGCCTTATGTGAGACAACAGGTTCAAGTACTTGGAAACTACTGTGACATAATTAATGGTTAAGTAAGATCCTGTTGGTAATTTGCCCCGTATGTCCTATGTCCTCCCCCTCTGGCTGCAAAGCTGTACAGAGCTTGAATTCAGCTAGCCATTCACAAACGTTTGAGATTGCCTAGTGAAAGTTATGTTTTGTTGTGGCTGTTCTTGGCTAATAACGTTTGTTTATGGTACATATTAAGCCTTCTATAGGGGACCTCTCCAGAGGTAACTAAGCACCAAATACAGACCAACAACAGTCCAACAGGAGAACAGCCCAGCCCAAACACACAGCCAGATATCAAAATATCTGCCATTAGGGCAATCCTGTTAGGTAACTGGGGCTAAGGCTGTGGAAAAGGGGTGGAGTGGGTAATAGGTGCTAAAACAAGGCAAAAGCCCAAAATCCAGTCATCAAGACCAGACCAGTGGAAATAGATGATATATGCAGTGCACACTAAACTCGGGCTCTGACTCAGGTTTGAGCCCAAGCCCCAGTTCCGTCCACACACAAATCATAAGAACATAAGAATGGCCATTACTGGGTCAGACCAAAGGTCCATCCCCAGCCCAGTATCCTGTCTACCAACAGTAGCCAATGCCAGGTGCCCCAGAGGGAGTGAACCTAACAGGTAATGATCTAGTGAACTCTCTCCTGCCATCCATCTCCACCCTCTGACAAACAGAGGCTAGGGACACCATTCCTTACCCATCCTGGCTAATAGCTGTTAATGGACTTAACCTTCATGAATTTATCCAGTTCTCTTTTAAACCCTGTTATAGTCCTAGCCTTCACAACCTCCTCAGGCAAGGAATTCCACAGGTTGACTGTGAACTGAGTGAAGAAAAACTTCCTTTTATTTGTTTTAAACCTGCTACCTATTAATTTCATTTGGTGGCCCCTAGTTCTTATATTATGGGAACAAGTAAATAACTTTTCCTTATTCACTTTCTCCACACCACTCATGATTTTATATACCTCTATCATAGCCTCCTCTTTTCCAAGCTGAAAAATCCTAGCCTCTTTAATCTCTCCTCATATGGGCCCTGTTCCAAACCCCTAATCATTTTAGTTGCCCTTTTCTGAACCTTTTCTAATGCCAGTATATCTTTTTTGAGATGAGGGGACCACATCTGTATGCAGTATTCAAGATGTGGGCGTACCATGGATTTATATAAGGGCAGTAAGATATTCTCCGTCTTATTCTCTATCCCTATTTTAATGATTCCTAACATCCTGTTTGCTTTTTTGACCGCCGCTGTAAACTGCGTAGACGTCTTCAGAGAACTATCCACAATGACTCCAAGATCTTTCTCCTGATCAGTTATAGCTAAATTAGACCCCATCGTATTGTATGTATAATTGGGGTTATTTTTTCCAGTGTGCATTACTTTACATTTATCCACATTAAATTCCATTTGCCATTTTGCTGCCTAATCACTTAGTTTTGTGAGATCTTTTTGAAGTTCTTCACAGTCTGCTTTAGTCTCAACTATCTTGAGCAGTTTAGTATCGTCTGCAAACTTTGCCACCTTGCTGTTTACCCCTTTCTCCAGATCATTTATGAATAAGTTGAATAGGATTGGTCCTAGGACTGACCTTTGGGGAACACCACTAGTTACTCCTCTCCATTCTGAAAATTTACCATTTATTCCTACCCTTTGTTCCCAGTCTTTTAACCAGTTCTCAATCCATGAAAGGATCTTCCCTCTTATCCCATGACAACTTAATTTACGTAAGAGCCTTTGGTGAGAGACCTTGTCAAAGGCTTTCTGGAAATCTAAGTACACTATGTCCACTGGATCCCCCTTGTCCACGTTTGTTGACTCCGTCAAAGAACTCTTAATAGATTAGTAAGACATGATCTCCCTTTACAGAAACCACATGGACTTTTGCGCAACAATTTATGTTCTTCTACGTGTCTGATAATTTTATTCTTTACTATTGTTTCAACTAATTTGCCTGGTACTGATGTTAGACTTACCGGTCTGTAATTGCCAGGATCACCTCTAGAGCCCTTCTTAAATATTGGCGTTACATTATCTATCTTCCAGTCATTGGGTACAGTAGCTGATTTAAAAGACAGGTTACAAACCAGTTAATAGTTCCGCAATTTCACATTTGAGTTCTTTCAGAACTCTTGGGTGAATACCATCTGGTCCTGGTGACTTGTTACTGTTAAATTTCTCAGTTAATTCCAAAACCTCCTCTAGTGTCACTACATCAGTCTGACTCAGGTCAGCATGCACTTAGGACCCAGGTCCTAGGACCTTACTAGGAGGGTTGGTAAGAGCTTGAGTCCCACTGTGACTTTGCAGTCTGTAAGCAGCTCAAGCCTGACCCAAGTCAGAAGGTCTGTGTAGTGCAGCATGGATGCATTAGCATGGCTGTGAGACATGGGTCCAGCAATTGGAAGCTTAAGTTTACAAGACAGTGTGGACACTCAAGCATGGCCTTGGAAACAGAGGTTTCTTAAGCTTGTATTCCACAGACCTAGGTATGCCTTCCCTGGGACGGAGTTGTATACCTCAGGATCCTCTATTGAACGAGACCCACCGCTGGTCCTGAACAGACTTAAGAACTCATTGCAGAGTCACCTCATCTGAATAACCACCAAGCAGTGAAACAGATTAGCAAAGCACTGAAGTACCCTGGGCCCTAAAGCTTTATAGCATGCTGAGACTAGGAAAACATGCAGTGTTTTAAGGCTGTATCTAGATTTAAAAGTCTAGTGTAGACCAGGCAGTGTATATTTTAATCACGTGCTTGGCTGAGCAAGATAAATCTACACATTTTAAAAACACACCTTTAAATCACAATCTAGACAAAGCTTTAGCAACACATTTTAACTATCGGTATTTTAAACAGCACTTCCCAACTAATATCAACAGGGCAGTCACGTTGAAAAAAAAGAGTTGGCTGGTAGTGATCAAACCTAGGCTCCCTGGTAAAACACAATCTATTCTCCAAGTCCAGACACGGCTTAAGACTCTGAACTGTAGCCTTTGCTGCAGTAGCAGTTAGAGTAGTTTTTGCTTAAGACTGTTGAATTTATTTTGATAGAATAAATGGGCCCAGAGAGTCCATGACCATGTCACTGTACAACTTTAAATAGTTCATCAAGGCTCAGAGTTTTGAGTACAGACACCTTGGCCTGCTTAATATCATGACAAAAACCACTAGAAAATCCATGCCAAACTTTGGTGATGTATTGATCAGGATACACAGGACACACAAGACCAGGGATGATGAGCAGAATGGTGAATAAAATAATGCGGGGATGGACTAATCAGGCTTAATTTCTGACCCACCAATTTTTGGTCCACTGATTTCCAGTTTCCCACTCCTTTGTTTACCAAGCACAATTTCAACACAGTCCATGAGTTATATCAGTAGCCCTTTTCGTTTGGGCTAATTCAGTCTGTCTCCATTTTTGTACCTTTTCCCATCGCTATTCGTTGTTATGTAGTGTTCCACCTATAAACCTTTATCTGCCACTTCCACACTTAGATGCACAATTGGGGCTGGCCAGCTATCTCCCGTTATTACAGCAGAAGACACAGCAGACTCCCTTAATCCTATCCCAAACAAGCAGACACATTTGGCTACTTCTGCAGCCTCCAGAATGGCCTAATTGAGAGCACTAGTTAACCCTGTGACAAAGGTGCAGAGCACCATGGTGGAGGGCCAAATTACTGGATAAGCCAGACACTGTAATAGCTACTTTTGAACACAGTTGAACACTGCAAGCAAGGTATGGCAGCCGCTGCACCCATCTTATCAAACACAGCTATACTCCATGCTCACACAACCTTTTCCTTCCTCTCCTTCAATCTTAATGAGCCAAGCTTTCCAACCTCTTAGCCACATGAAAATATCAGCTGAAGCATCAGATAGTCCATAATGAGGCAAAGAGGAGGTGCAGTTTTGACATATGACTAAGTAGAACACTGCACCCAGAGGGGTAAAACCAGATAAAGAAACATTAAGAAAATCATTCACTGAAAGCAAGTGAAACACTATGGGGCTGAGGTGTAGAATCAAGATGCTCAAGGCAGGAAAAACAACTTTTTCCAGGAGGAAATCAACAAGCGGTTCTAAAAGGGAGAATGAAAACTCCAGCGATAGGTACAGGATGAAACTAGTGCAGTCAGACCTAGTCCATCTAGGCTGTTCTATACCCTTCATTGAGCATCAGCTTTTTAAGGAATACAGCATGCAGAGCTGGCTCGAGAGTCTACTTTTATTAGGTGTTGGAGTAAAAATGGACTTAGCAGACTGGTTTGATTTAACTGTGTTGGAAATTATAAGTAGGGAGAAAAATCAGGACAGAGGGGAGTCTTATATAAGACAAAGCCCCTAATATTGGGATGTCTGGTCACCCTAATTATAAGCAAGCAGTTCCCAAACTTGCCTTTTGTATTTATTTGCTCTCACATTGAGCAGAGGTGCCTGCTGTCTGTACACTGCACTAATTTGGTATTCTGGGTCCTTCTGTTTTTACCAACTCGTTTCAGGCATGAGTATCGTCCATGGACCGGAGCCAAACCATCGAAGCCCATAAAGACAAAGCAAGGCTTCATTATTCCAGAAGATCATTTTGTGCAAGAGACTAGCTACAGGGCACATTTTAAGGTAATTATACTTTTTTACAAACCCTGCAAGCCTTTTGAAGAGAACCCAAAGAAAATTCCATACCCCTTACATATTACCAATGTAATTGTGGTTAGAAACCAAGCCATGACTTGAGCAAATGCTCTTCCCTCATTGCACAGTAATCACCTCTTGTTTTCGGAGAGACCTGGCAGAGAGTCTTCATAACTGTTAACTCAGTGCTAAGGACAAGATTTTAAACTACACAGGAGTCAGGAAGTTCAAAATTATGGTTCCCAGAGTAATCTTGACTCAGACATCTTGGTCCGTAGTACTGTGCTACTGTATACAATCAATTTAATACCATCTGTACATGTGCAGTGTAGTCAAATTATGCTAACGTTGATGTTAATTGTGTTATCTGTTGATGTTAGGGGTTGCTGTGAAGCACATCTAACTTTGAATCTCCTGATCTGTGCATTTAAAATCTCAACCCTAACATTAACACTGCATTGTGTGCACAAACCTATGTTTGTAAGTATGCATGAGAGTGACTGTGGACACTGGGGCCACTACCAAATAAATAAATAAATAAATAAATGAATAGAACAGAACTGAGCATCTATGGACAGAGAAAGAGACTTCAGTCTCCAGTAATATCAAGATACCTGTTCTAAGCAGGGAGTGAGATACAGAGAATCTGGGATCCTAGAAATGTTAGGATTCCCGGGGCTTTTTCATCCTTTTTATAAGACACTGTACTATACTATATAACAAGCTTACACTTCCTTGCCTACAAAGCAATTCCAAGGGATGCTGAAAAACCTACAAGCAAACATTCTCTCTGTTTAGGACTTTCCTTAAGTCTCTCCTTAAATGTGTAAAGCAAACAGCATCCCACCAACTGAGAACAAATTACATGTGAGCAATACCCCACTCTGCAGCCTTCTGCAATGCTACAGTACTTAGAGCCCAACCCCAAAGCTGGCCACAAGCTGTACCATCGACCTTGAACAAGGACATGGACCTTGAACATGACCTTGAATAGGCAAGACAGCCTCAACATTGCTGCAACATTGACCCACTCTGTCAACTTCCCTCTCTCCCGTTTGCTCTGAGGGGTATAGGAAGGTTTCCCCTGGTTTCTGTGGTGCGGCAAAATGGGAAGGACCAGTGATGCAGACTCATTACAACGATGCATTTTAAGGCTGGAGTCCCTCTCATCTCACAGATGGCAGAAGATGAAGTTACTTTTTTCCTGTTCACCAAAAAGCCCCCCCCCAAAGCCTTGAGCTGAGAGAAGCCCCAACAACTAGAACTAGAATTAAAAGCCAAGGAGCTTGGAAAAAAATTTCAAACTTCAAAAATCTGCTCTATGTTTTATTTCTGTAGGAGGCCCAGATCCATATTTCATCCATTGCTGTTGCACTCAAATACAACCAGCATTGGCCATAAACTTGAGACACTGGCCATACAGCAACAGCATGTAGAGAAATCTAAACCTGGCAGAGGTGGTAGGGGTGCCAAGAAGCAGTGCTGCAGGGCTTACATCTCTTTCTGCTCTTCTGCCGAGTCCACTGGCACGGTGGTATCTGATCATCTTAAACACAAAGTGGACACAAGCAGATCTCTGTACGGCTCTCTCTCCCTTTCCACCATTTGACGAAGGGTTACTTGGTAAGCTAGGTGAAGAAATGGATTGTGCAACATTGCAGAATCCAGCCCTGGCCACAGAATTGCTCTCCAGCTTTGATTAAAAGTAAATAAATACATACGTTTCTACCCCTGATAATTGCAAAGAAAGCCTTCCAACTGTGAACCCAATTAAATAGCTGCAATGGGGTCTCCCTGGTGGTGACTGTCCCATTCATCTCCAGGGGATGTTCATTTAGAAATCAAATGGGGGCAATTTAAATGTCAACTCTTAACCATTTCACTGTGGATGATTTTAATGAACATACAGCTAATGTGCTTATCCTGTAATCGCAAACTGCCTTCCCCTTTCCCAGCGGCCTAAACTTCCAGCTTGCCTCAGACAACCCCTGCAGTGCAGTTATACGTTTGCAGTACAAAATTCTGTAGCACATTGTAAATGACAAATGTAGGAACAGCATAAAATTGAATGTAATATCAAGTCCACACAAGGGACATGGTACTGCTTGCATTACTCATTTTCATATTTAATTCAAGAACAGCCTCTAGCCCTTTAAAAACTTACTTAAAGATGCCACTGAATTGCCAGTCTGTTCGCTGGGGTACTGCAGAATGAACAGGCATTTCAGCAGAATTTAGGTCAATTGGACATTAGCGTACAAGGAGCCTGGCCTACAGAATCTGTCAGAATAGCAGACAGATGGTACCACAGGAAGCACTGTCATCACAAGGGGCTGTGCAATCAATGATTGAGGGGCAAAGAAGAAAGCATTACAGCTGAGCGCCACAGACTGTTGATTTTCCATAGCAAGGGAGGAGAAGAGAATGGTGCACAATAATAAGGCTAAGTTTTTCAAAGCCACCTGGAGGATTTGGACTTCCAGTTCCCACTAATTAGCTGATTCCATATCCTGATTCTTGCTGATTCCATATCCTGATTCTGGTGCTTTGCTGAGAACTGGATTGAAGCTGAAACAATTTATTAACTCCCAAAACGTTTAATGGGAAGTTGAGCATCCAAATCCCATAGGCAGCTTGAAAATATCTCAGCCTAAAATGTCAAATAAAGTTGTGTCAGCTTCAGTCCTGTTCTCAGTGAAGTACAAAGTGTTTCAATACAGCCAAACTTTTTTTTTGGAGGGGACAAGCATGTCTGGGATGTGGTATCAGCAGTAGGACTCCAAGAGATTAAAGAAGAGAAAAAACAAGTGGATGTGGAGTCCACAAAGAACTCTCCAAATGAGGATCAGAGTAGTTTGCCTTGTTTGAGTCTTTCATAGACCAGAGTTAAAACTCATAGCATGTTTGAATATTAAACTTTGGCCACAGCTTGTGTGATCCCCACCAGACATTATTAAAAGAGTTGACATTCTTATGGAATGCAAAGATAAAGGGTCATAAGTTGCAGAACTGGAGAATTCTGGGCCTGCTGAAAGAAGAGGAAAGAGATGGACAGCAACAGCAGGATTGTAAAGGGGGGAAAAGACCTGCTAGAATCTCCCTGCTTGCAAGCATAGGTTTTAATACTCAAACAGAGCACAAAGCTGACCAAAATGTTGCAGTGAAACAAAAAAAACTTCCAGAGCTTCCACGTGACCTCTGGATGCCATGGGAGAGGCCAGTTACAGACCCAAAACAGCACTTACTCCAGTCATAGGTGCCGACCACGGAAAAAAAAATAACAGGTGCTTAGTACCCACCGGCAGCCAACTCCCCTCTTCCCCAGCGCCTCTCGCCCTCCAGCAGCCCTGCTGATCAACTCCTCCTGCCCACTACAATCAGCTGTTCCACAGTTTGCAGGAGGCACTGGGAGAAGAGAGGCTGGGGCGCGCTTGGGGATGGGGTTGGAAAGGGGTGGGGAAGGGCTGGAGCGGGGATGGGGTAAAGGGTGAAGCTGGGACAGGGCCAAGGGTGGAGCGGGGATAGGAAGAGGTGGGATGGGGTGGGGGCTTAGAGGAAGGGAAGAAGTGGGGGTAGGGGGGTTGAGCACCCTCCGGGTAGAGGGGAAGTTGGCTTCAATAACTTCAGTTATTGATCTGAGGAAAAGATAAAATCTGAAACACATATGCATAGAGAGAAACCACCAAGGGCACAAAATATTGAAACTCTCCAGACTGAGCTAGTAATGGCCCTGTCTCCCAGAACAGCAGAGTACAGAAGCTTTTCTATCATACCCAGCAAAGTGAACAGCATTATTGTGAGGTAAGCAATAGCTTGGCATGAAGATGATGCTTGGAAACAGCTAGATCATACAGAGCGAAGATACATTTTGAAGTCGCTCGTGTTTACTAGGCCATAGAAGACCTTTAAAAACTATTCAGGCTTTTCCTTTTGCCCAAGGCCTGGCTTTGTTACCCGTGTGTGATTCAATTAACATAAGAATAGCCATACTGGGTCAGCCAATGGGTACATTTAGTCCAGTGGCTGGTGCCAGATGCTTCAGAAAGAATGAACAGAACAGGGCAATTAACAAGTGATTCATCCCATCATCCAGTCCCAGCTTCTGGCAGTTAGAGGCTTAGGGACACCCAGAGAATAGGGTTGCGTCCCTGACCATCTTGGCTAACAGTCATAGAATCATAGCAGATTAAGGTTGGAAGAGACCTCTGAAGGTCATCTAGTCCAACTCCTTGTTCAAAACAGGACCAACCCCAACTAAATCATTGATGGACCTATCCTCCATGAACTTGTCTAGCTCCTTTTTGACCCAGTTGTACTTTTGACCTTCACAATATCCCCTAGCAATGAGTTCCACAAGTTGTTTTACAATAACCTGTACGTAGGATTTAGCTAGGGTTTTCCAGCTTTGATCTCCACAGTGGCTTTGTTTGTGATATTATTCTCTTCACCAGCATTTAAGACTCATCCCCAGAGGAATGTGGAAAAAACAGATCAATAGCTAATTTCCTTTTTTCCCATGTCCTGTTCTTATGGCCCTGCTCCTCTCTCTCACTCCTCCAGCAGCACTGTTAGAGTAATTAAGACCAAACAAAACTTACATAGTTATGTTTGAGGCCAGCTATCTTCTGAATCCCGAGCAGGAGACACAAGTAAAGACAATTCCATTTAAATTCAGTTAGTCTCTTATTATGTTAAGAGACAGGCTTTTCAGCTGTCCTGAATCAGTAGGTACCATCTGTTCACCACAGTGCTATTACACTTAGGGTGAAATCCTGGCTCCACTGAAGTCAATAGGAGTTTTGCTCTGGAGTCATCTCTGCCATCTTTCTCACAGTCTCTATTTGAAGAGCAAACAATATTACCAGAGGTAAGGTATCACAATCCAGCATGGAGAATATTCAGCATAGTTAACTTTTCTTCCTGAATGCTGCATGTTTGTGCCCAGACTGCAGTACACTTGCTATTTCATAAAGCACTGAGCTCAGACATTTTTAAAGAGAGGTCTCTTGTTGGTGTCCTCCAAGTGGTTCAGACTTTGCACCATGCAGACCTCTCCTCTAGTCTCTGACTTTAACCAATCACTAGGCCAGTGGTGTATTTGCCTTTATGTTTGTGTGAAACAAATGTTAGCAAAGATTTGTGAGAGTCAGCAGTTCACTCTGTGCACATTGGCTAGGAAGCCATTAGCAACCTGCCAGCAAGAATCGCTCAAACATGCTTGTCTTGCTATTGTAGACAGAGCCTCAAGTCCTACCTGCACCATAACCTTTAACTGTGTTGAAGGACCCATTTACAACGAAGCAGCCCATCCAAACTGTTCCGGTCTTGCAGTGTGGATCTGATTGAACCAATTTTTTACAGTGACCTGGAACTGTGCTATAAAAATGGTTCAGTCTCATCTACAGTTCCAGACCAACCTGTGTCAGGGGACTATTGTATGACACAGTCCTCCAACATGTTTTATTTTACAGTGGAGAGGAGACCAGACATATTTGGGCCAAGAACCAACATAATTACTGTACCCAGAAGTGGTGCTAATGCATATTATTTCCCCTTTTAGATTCCAGAAGCAAAGACCAAGTTTTCCCGCAACCCTTCTGCAGTTTTCCAGGCTCCCTCTCGTATTCTCAACGTGTGAACTTGGATTTGGTTCACATCCAGGCAGCTTAAATGTGGGTTGTTTGTAAAAATGTCCTGCTATGCAACTTTCATGCAGGGTGTTAAGATCAAAGAGACAACATTATCAAAAGCAGCTACAGTGAGTAATGATATATACATAATATCTGTGAATACACAAATCGCGAAGCACTTGATTTGGAACTGGCAAAACAGACTGCAAGTGATGACCTAGTTTTTGTAGAAACAGGCTCATTACTATGCCAGCTGGTATCACATTAGGAGATTGACTTTTGGCAGCAAAGATGGTATTGCAGACAATGCCCCTACGCTTAGCTGCATTTGTGCGGGGAAAAAAATCACAAATGGAAATTATAACTAAAACCAAAACCAGTGCTATTTAACAGACCTATCTACAGTAGGTCAGTGAAAGAGATGGTCAATGATCCAAGCTGACTGTTGAACTTGTTTTTATTTTTTTTTTAAGTTTGAAATAAACAAGCAAGCATCTCACACATACATTGAAATACTACACCAAACAGTCTAACATCCGTGGCTGGCATAGATTTCAGTGGTGTTTTAGAAGTTTTTTGGCATGATAATACTCTGGAAAAAAAAATATCAGACAAAAAGTCACTGGGGCTTCATGGTTGAAAGCTGAATATTTCAAAGTTGGAAAGCCACCTTAGGTGTAGTTTGAATTTCTAAAGAATAAACAATAGCATGAGAGAGAATCAAGAAAGTCCTGACAAACAACACCTCAACTTGACTCTTGTCTGACAGCAAACTCATTAGGTCAGCTCAGATAACTATGGATTGTATGGACCAGAATCTAAAATGTTTATGGATGTAATTTGTAATGGTCATGCTTAAGGTATATGTATATAATGTACATGGATTTTGCATAATGCAATCTGAAGATTCTTTAATAAAAGGATATGCTTAAACTTTTAATATTCACTATTTGCTTATGCAAGATGAAAATATATTGCCTTGAAACTACTGAATTATTGCCTGTATATTGGTAATGCTAGTGCTAAAAATAACCAGAGATGAATGTTACATGGATACTCTATTTAAAAAAAAAAAGTAGAATGTAATTCACACCTTCATTTTTAAAAATGGACCATTTTAAATTTAATTATTCTAAAGATTACCTTTTTTTAAAAGATAACTGATGTGGAATTAACTTTTATTCATTCTGTTTTAATAAACCCTTTCCTAGTGCTCATTCATCTAGATTGTGATAAGCTTAGAGTTTTTATCTGAAGGGTTTATGCAATATAGTTAATCTATTTCTAATTTAACATTTTTCCTAATTTTCTTTCAAAAATATCATATAGAAAAAAGTTATAGTTTGTGTGTTACAAATTTGCCTGTTAGAATGAAAGGAAATGTTACCCTCAGACTTGACCAGTAATCATTTATTCATTCATCTGTAATGAAACTGACTTTGATAAAATGGGAAGTTACAGACATTTTCTCTCAACCTTTTCCCAGCTCAAGTCAAAGGCTGGTTTAATGATCCTTTGGACTATACAAACACGGACACATTGCCAATCACCTTCATAAGAACGACTCTTGAACTGGAGGCTGGTGGACTATATTTGAAATGTATCCAGAATGTACATTACATTATATAGGAATTTAATGGAGCCGCTTCCATTAAAGCTGGTACGATTGAGCCACTAAGACTCAACCGTGAGTAGTATATGATAATATGCCCATTAATGTCGGTTTCTTTGGGATGGGGGATGAAATTTCTTGCACTCTTCAGATTTTACGTTGGGACTTATTGCCAGATGAATCTGCAGTATTTAACATCAGTACTCGTAGAAAAAAAATCTATATCGTTTTGGGTTTTTTTTTGGGGGGGATCATAATTTTTTCTGGAAACTGATTGAAATATTCAAACTGCACTAAATGTTTTGCATGTTAAATGTTTCTAAGGAAAAATGTATAGTCTGCTTGATTAATCTGTTTATAAAGTTTTTAACAGTTCAGTTAATTTCACTCTTGGATTTTACTATTAGCAAAAAAACCCCAACACATACTGCCTACTCAGTTTCTTTTCTTAATTTACTATATTTCTACAAAACAGTTGTAAACAAACTGGTAATACATGAAGCTTGTATTTTATCAAATGGACTGAAAGTTAATTTAATAAAATGTATTTTGGCTACTGGTTCTTTTTCTAATCTTAATTTTGATGTGAAAAACATAGCATTGCACGTCGACCTTCGACAAAAAGATCTGCAACTATTTTTGTGTAGATGTGTACTTAGACACACACTGATCCAGAAGACAGACTGTCTCCTTAATCACTCAAAACAAAGAAGGAAGTCCAAAATAATAGAACTGAGCAGCCTGCCTAGAACAACAACACTGAGCATTAGATGGGTTGAGAGAAGTGGAATCACTCAGTTGATGTTATCGTTGTCTTGGAATGCTGCAGTCTATCAGACTGGGAAAGATTAAAAAAAAATCCTGCACCACATCAGCAGAACCCCTCAGAAATCCTCAAGGGGAAAAGAAAAAAAAGCCATTACAACTTATATGGGCAGTGGGAACAAAATCACCACTTTACAAGTCACCCAAGAGCAACGTCACTGAAGTAGCACTAAGGACAAAAGTTATAATTTCTAGTAAGCAATATTCAGACTTAATTCTCTGCCCTTTTTGTAACTGCATTGAGCTAAAATTTGATCAGATGATTGTAAATGTGTTTTTATAAAAACCGCCCTGGTTAGTTCAGACTCAAGTTCAATTATATTCATGTAACATGTTCCCATGGAATTCGGTTCCTTTAGATGTTTTATACCTCACAATATTTACTGGTAAATGAGCACCAGGAATTCTCAACAGTTTGAACACTATGGGAATAGTAATAAGTATTATTTTTTTTGCCAGTGTTGATTACCTTGAAAATTAGCTTTGTTAATGCAAATGTTACAGATGCAGAGTTCAAAGTCAGAAGATGCAGAAGTTAAGATCCTCTAATGTCTGTTAATCTGGCTACATTGGCCATGGATTCTAGTTTATTGCAGATATTTAACACAGATCTAAAAATACCACATATGTACAGCGAGGCCAAGTTCACATGCAGTAGGAAACGTCACTTCTGGATTTCTTAACTTATTTTAACTATGCAACCTTTACACCTTAGTGTATCAAGTTTCTTTGAAAAGGAGAGAGGTGCACGTCCCACCGACTTGCTATGAGGCAGCACATTCACATCAGCCATCTTAAGGTCCATATTGTTCCTCTCTGCACAGCTGCAGGAGAGGGAGAGGGGAGAATTCAATCAGAAAGCAGAGGAGAGGCACCAGAATCCCTAGTCAGGGAAGTACTCAGGACCTGCAGAGTCTGGGGCTGAGGTGTGTGTGTGTGTGTGTGGGGCTCATGCCACCGGGAGAACCCTAAACAGCCTCCCTATCCTTCTCCTGATGGGTGGGAAAGTCCATGACTAGAGCCTCATGGCTTTTTTTCTCCCATCTCCTCTCCTAGGGTTAGTTCTTCAGGAGGGCTCAGTGTCCCTAAGGTGTGTACACGCTTAAATCAGACACTGACAAACGTTCCTCCCCTCCACTCTCTAGGGTTGCCAACCCTCCAGGATTGGCCTGAAGTCTCCCAGAATTAAAGATTAATCTTTAATTAAAAATTATGTCATGTGATGAAACTGACAGGAATCCATCCCACCAAAATTGGCATACACAGAAGCAGTGAATCCTAGCATAGCATCTCAGGATTAATGCAATTCTTCCCTGGACATTCCCAGCTGATTTTCAATCATTCATAACCATCAACAGCCAACTAATTGTTTCTCAAGCTTAGATGCAGACACAAGACCACTGGCAGAACTATTTACATGTTCCAAGGCTGCAGTGTTTGTATACTAGGTGAGGGGGTAACAATCCTTTTAAAAAAGGAAAAACATTGAGCTGCAGAATTCGTGGCAGCTTATGGGATTTTCCTCAAACCTACGGGTGATGGTTTCAGAAAAATAACATGTGTGAACATAGGATTATCCCTGAAATTGGTTTGCAGCCTCAGCTATGGCTTTGACAGCCAGAGACTCCTGCAGACAGGGAGAGGGTAGAAGGGGGCCCAGCCAGGGCTACCCCTCTGCCAGAACCTTCCTGGACCCAGAATTGTGCAAGGAAGACACTGCCACTCTGAGGGCACTAGGATCCAGGCAGCCAGAAATTCCAGCTGGTAGGAACAGAAGCAATAGGAGCCAGGACCTCTGGTGATGCTGCCCTGTTCTCTGCCCTTTGCTGATTGCTCAACCCTCCTTCCTCCCTGCCTTTTTACCTCAGCTTCCCTCCACACCTGCCCTTCCTCCCCCACTCTCTCCCCCTTACCTTTCCTTTTAGCAGATCCCCTAAGTAACACCCCTGTCCCACTGCAAATAAATAAAATAATTGAATGAAAAATTTGCCACCACCGCATTGTTCCATCTACTTTTGTGTTCGACTCCTTCCCCCAACCCTGTGTCTGTCCAGTCTAGCTAGGCTATATTGTCTTCTTTCCTTGTACTACCCAGTCTGTCTGTATCCCATCTGTTGTCAGCTCTTTAAGGCTGCCTTTTTGTTCTGATTGGGTCCTGGCCTGTGGCTCCTAGGCACTGCAGTAATATAAATAGTAGTAGATCTCCACACACACGCTCCTGAGAGCACCTTTTCCACGCTAACTACAGAGTATCACATTCCCAATAAGAAAAAAGCTACTTAGTTTTACCTCCCAGGCCTTGTGGTCTCACCTGCATCATGAGAACACGCTACCACATGGGAATTTTACAGTAGTCATTGCTTTATAATGGTGGCCAACACCACCAAACTCTTACATAGGACATACCCACACTGCAACAAGCTCTGTTCTGGGTGAGGCAGCATCCAGCTCACAATGCACCTTTGAAAGGCCAAGCCTTTCCACTGAGCCCCGGAAGCATGCTGAAGGTCACCAAAATACAACCTTGCTGCAACTGCCTACAGAGGTACCCAGTATGAGAGGACCCCATGTCTTTAGGAAAAGCAGAAGAAAACTTAACAGGCACTTACTTCCCAGCTGGAGAAGAAGGGGAAATGCAGCCAGCAGTAATCCCTTGAAAAATGGCCTCTTTAGGACTAGAGCAGCTTGTCTCTGCCCAATTTAAAGGGCCAGTCCCAGAACAGCATGCTGGGAAAAAGTTCCTATTAGAGGGAAAACTTTCACAGGGAGCACTAGCAGGGGGAGGGGCTGCTTCTGTACCATTTGTCTCCCCTCCCCTACTTGTCTTAGCAGGGTTCTTCCAGTTGCACAGTCTCTAATTGCTCTTGGGCTTTACACCTCAGCCCTACCCCACTGAATGGCACATTTTGCTTTGAAGCCCTTTGAGGTTCCATGTTCTCGCAGGCAGCAGGAGTAGGGCAGCAGATGCTGGCTGAGGGTGGGTGTGGAAGGAGACACCCCTGCAGAGCAGCGCACCTCATGGTGCTTACAATCGCCATGCATGCTGATGCCTGTAGAATGAACTCCTGTAAGTTGCCACCTGCTCACAGCCTGAAGCATAATCAACAGCAGAAAGAGCTAGTGGGGGACTCTATGGGGTATCCTTCCTGTGCCCGCAAGGGTGGGGGATGATATACCAGCGAAAGGAGGACGCTCAGGCCTAAGAATAGTAAACTATGCTTTATGGAAGGAAGAACTTGTGTGCCAATCTGTGTGGGGAGCCCCTAGGAAGCATGGAGGAGCTGCAGGGGACTCTGGCCGTTTGGGACAGCTGACCAGGCAGGACTCCACTGGGGGGGAGTACTCTGCAGTGCTATATTCTCTGTGCTTATCTTGGAGTTACATGGGGTCAACAGCTGGTTATATTCTTACATGTATGATTTATGCTTGTTATACAAATGTAAGCAGAGTCAGGATGAGCTCTACCCTGACATCTGGTGGTGAGTCATGGTGGGTTATGGAAAAGAACTTCAGGGGCTGATCTCATTTGCATAGGCACACCACCCTGCCTAGATCGTCACTTTGGCTGTTGTAGGAACCCCAGTTTCTCTGTTATTGGGGCAGGAAGAATAAACTGTTATCATTCTGATTATGTGAGCCAAGGACAGTGGAATTGTACTTGGCCTTTTATTATGATGGAGGGACTCACCATCAACTAAGCAGCACTTGCTAGGCAAGGGTCATGGGTTCCAAAACCCAGTAAATTGAGAGAGGCTGTGGGATAGGTATTAATATTAGGTAGTATGGGCCCCCGATGAGGGCTTTATATTGCTAATTATACTTTTTCCATGGTGGAATATCAGAGCTAGTTTTGATTCCTCTATGAGTCTAGTTACAGGTTGCTGAGCTGAATTCACTTTGGGCTAATGGTGTACCAGCACTGAGGTTCCCCTCCTACAAGCTGAAATCGCTAAAGAGCTAAAATTACCAAGAGCTGAAATCACTGAGTGTTGTATTAAGTAGCAGGAGGGGCCTGAAGATATATTGCAGAGCAGTTTGTGGGATGGCAGGAGCGGCTCATGGGATGGCTGGTGGAGCAGAGCAGTTTGTGGGGTGGCTGGTGGAGCGGAGCCCCACAGAGAGTTTGGGTAGTTGGCTTTGGGCCATGTAAAGTGCCCCTTAACCCCCCCCCCCATTTCTACCCAGGTTGGGAGGTAAAACTCTGCAGATAAACTTTCAAACTCTGGGGCTGCATTGACCAGGGACAGAGACTTTTAGGTTATTGGACTTTTGGGACTTTGGGTGACTTTTGGGTTGCTGGACTCAAAAACCAAAGGGAAAGGACATGGCCTAATTTGCTTGGGGTGGGTTTTGGCTCATGGGTTGTGTTCTGAATCCTGTTGGTGGTATTTCCCCAACATAATGCCACATTGTTTCTCTCTGTTATTAAAAGACTTTTGCTACGCTCAGACTCTGTGCTTGCGAGAGGGGAAGTATTGCCTCTTAGAGGCTCCCAGCGGGGGTGGTATATATTTGTCCCAGGTCAGCGGGTGGGGGCTCAAGCCGGTTTTGTGTTGTGTTATTGGAATGGAACCCCTAGATACTCAACCCAGCCCTTGTTGCTGCTAACTCTGATGGGCAGAAGGGTTACACAAATTAGTTTACAAGCAAACATATGCTGAGCTATGCTAAGATATCTTTTGGCAGGGTCTGTCAGACAAAGTTCATTGAAACTGCCTGCATCCTCCGCTTACGTCCAGTCACATTCTCAGTCCACCACTTAGCTCCTTGCTAATCTTCCACAATGTTGCCCCTACATTCCACCCCTTGGAGGACTGAGGTGTATTAGTTACTGACAGCAGTGCACGGCGAGCGTGCGCACTGGTTTAGGGTTTGCTAGTCTGGCCAGGAGGGAGGAGGAGCAATTCATGCAGCATTGAAGAATGACAAACACACATACAAAGCCCAGTAGTCCAATCAATAGCAGGGGCCCGATGCGTCTCCCCTAGGTGCCAAGATCCGGAAGCCAGGAAGTTAGCCACTGTCAAAGGTCATCCCATATAGAAGTCTCAGAGCCCATGTCATGTAACACCTTCAAGTGATCCATCATATTATGAACATCAGTCTCGAAACGCTTATCCTGATTTGAGTAAAAACAACAACTTTCATTAATCAAGGCACAAATGCCGCCTTGAGCAGCTAATAAATAGTCCAACGCCATATGATTTTGTAATACAACTTGCGACAAAGAAGCTACTTCTAATTGCAGGGCTTGAATTGCATCTATGGCATTATTCTCTGTAACCTCTACTGTGGCTGAAATATTTACAATAGCTCCCTCCAGTTCAGCCACCCCTAGCCAGGGGAGGAAAGCACGGACAAACTGATGAAAGCCAGTGGGTCTCTGCACAATGGAGTTTGGGCTCCGTCATGGATGTGCCACCAATATGTAATTATGCACTGCATGAGTGTGCATGGTTTGTATTCCATATGTATAGGGGAGGAGCTGTCCCAATGTGCACAGTTCACACCATTGGTTGGGTAGGGTTTTATATGCCCAACGGCCACATAGCCAGTACAGCCCTGGCAACCCTGCTGTGGGGAGCCATGTGCTATCTGAGGTGTTGTGACACCAACTATCAGAGCTTTGGTTACACTGAGACCAGTAATGTGCACGTGGGGTTTGCCCGCACCTAATTGTGCTGAGGGGCGTTCTCCGTACGGCAGCACTGGCATTGTAGGAATACAGAAAATCACGGGTATGTAGTCCTCACTCGCCCCAATGCCACCACCGATGGCAAAGGGTGGTGCCATAGGTATAACTCAAATGGTTTTGGAAGAACCGGAGCAATTGTCACTTGAGACCTACACCTCTCCAGCCATCCACTCACTGTGCTGTTCCGGTGGGGCAGCAGTAACGTTAAACTGCCCGGAGTCTGGCAGATATTCTGCTATCGCTGCGCATGAGGAAAGGGGAAGTTTTCCAATGGGACAAGCGATGTCCATCGCCAAAGGCTGCTGAACACACCAATACGCGTCCCCCCAGTATCACCACCGGTGATACTGCCTTGGCGCCGGTAAGGGGGCCTTTCATTATACTTAGTGAGAAAGGTGGTGTTGTTAAGGGCCCAGGATTTGTTCCACGGCACTGCGGCCCATGGAATGCCGGCGCTTGCCAATTGGGGGGCATGTGTGCAGTACCAACAGTCTGACTTGTTATCAGCTAGTACCACCGATTGCATCCACTGGATGGCCGAGTTGTGGTGCAGTCACCTATTGCAGCTAAAATTAGTTTGAGGATCATGCCGTAGAGAACACGCCGTAGGGCCGTTGGGTGGCGCGACCGGGACACTCCATGGACCCGCCTGAACTGCAGTGAGGTGGTTATGGTTGCCTGGAAGAAAGACGCTTAGAGGGCACATAAATTGGGGCGTCTTCCCCTTTTATCAGCACAAGATGAGTATCCTGGGGACCGTCAGCTACGATTTCTCCTTCGAGCGGGTTATGTTTGGTGGGGTCGTGAACCCAAACTGCAAGTCCAGTCGAGCTGAACCCTCCTGCTCGAGTGGTGGGTGCAAGCGCATCCACCTCCTGGACATCAGGCAACCCAATGCGCTCGCAAATCAACTGCGCAATACGTTCACCTTGGGGAAGGGTTACTGCCTGCAGGCTGTTGTGAACCAAAAGCACCTTCACCTCCCAGGTATAGTCAGCGTCAATTACTCCCGCTGCAACATCTATGCCCTTAAGGGCCAGACTGCTGCATGGGACGATGCACCCATAATAGCCTTGTGGGAGTCCTATGGCTAAGCCAGTACTTACGAGGTTCCGGCTATTGGGCTGTAGAGTGAGGCCCTCTTGAGGGACCTGCAGATCGAGATCAGCACTTCCCGGGGTGGCCCGAATTGGAAGGTGGGCTTGTGGGTGCAGGCGCTGCACTCGCAACACACGGGGCTGCTCGATGACTTTCCCCTTGAATCTAGCGTACGGGGTGGAGCCATACAGAGGGCGGTCATTGAGCGCAGCTGTGGCCTGGTGAAGATTATGGCTCCACCTGGCCAGGGACTCGGTGGGAGATAGTTTGCATAACTGTTCTTTAAGCAAGCCGTTCATGCATTTGATGAGCCTGGCGCCCTGTGGGTGGTATGCAATGTGGAACACCCACGTACCCCCCCCGTCCCCAGCCCATTCTCTTACTTTCATTCCCTGTAAAATGGGTTCCCTGCTCACTTTGCACCTCGAGGGGGATCCATAATAGTGGATGAGTTCTTCCAACCCTTTCATAGTCTGCTCCTGTGTGGCGCTTGCGCATGGGTATACAAAGAGAGGACCTGGATACGTGTCTACTGCAGTTAGCGCATATTTATGTCGCTGACTTTCAGGCAGCGGGCCGATGTAGTCCACCTGCCATACTTCCCCAGGTTTCTGGCCTCACTTCAGGTACCCCTTTTCTGCTTTTAAGTGCTGGGGGCAGAACCTGGTACACTGTGGGCAGTACTGACGGGCGTCCTGAAGTGCACCGATCGTGGTCTGCAAGCCACGATCGGTGGCCCTCTGCATTGCTTTTTCCCCTCCCAGATGACCGCTCTTTTGATATATCCACTCGGCCAGGCCGGGGGCAGCTATTACATATACTGTGACTATGTCGTCTACCTCTCTGTTGAACCGGGCCTCCTCTGATTCCCCCATCAGGTGGGCGTCCACCTGACAAACAGCAATGGACCTCTGGTTACAGGCATCCCAAATGGCAGGCCACATGGCGTAACCCCAAAGGGGTTTGTCATGCACCTTCCAGCCAGCCCCGCATGCCAGACGGCCATCCATTGTGTCATGTCTTTGTAGACTGCCCAGCTATCCATATACAGATAAAGGGGCCCTGGGTTCTCTGTGATGGTCATAAACAACTGCTCATAGCTCAGCCCACTGGCTAGACAGGCCAGGGCCGGTTTCAAACAGTATTTCCTCAAGGCAGGGATTATATGTGGCCGCTCGCCACCATCATTCTGCCCCCCCTGTACAAAGCCGATCCATCAGTGAACCGTGCGGCATCTTGTTGTTCCGTTAAAGAGGCGTAGGGAGGGGCCTCTGTACGGGGGGGGCGTTGAGGCACTTTGAGCAGGGGGGCATAAGTGTGCTGGCCTCCGGAAGGCAGTTTCTCGAAGGTGACAGCGCCCGAGGCTGCGCATGCGCATCGGTAATACTTGCCTGGGTCATTTGCATACACAGCTGCAGGTAGTGTTTCCACTTCCATAAGGGCTGGGTCTGGTGTGAGCGGGCTTTTGTCCCGGACCCAACCCATAATTGGAAGCGGGGTATGCACCTTTACAGGCTCTGCGCCTGTTATGGGCTCAGTTTGCTGCAGGGCCCACACTACTGCAAGCAGCTGCTGTTCAAGGGGTGTATAACGCTCAGCCGAGCCTCGCAGGGATCATGACCAATACCCTATGGGCTCCTTTCGAGACGAAGCTTGCTGCCACAGCCCCCACGAGGCCACTTGGTCAACCACCGATACCTCGAGTTCAAAGGGGGTGCCTCGTCTGCCTGGGCTCAGCACTGCGTATTGGCTGAGCGCCTCTCTAGCCTGCTGGAATGCGGCCTGCTGCTTGCCCCCTCACCCCGCTAAACGTGGCTTTCTTCCGGACTACTTCTTGTATGGGCTGCAAGATGTATCCTACATGGGGAATAAATGTGCACCAATATCCAAGGGGGCCCAGGAAAGTTTGGGCTTGGCTTAAGCTAGTGGGCTCTGGGAAGTGGGTAATTGTTTCAATGGCCTTTTGTGGGATCTCACGTTGAGGACCCAACCAAACTATACCCAAGAAGATCACCTCCTGGCTGGGACCCTGGATTTTTCTAGGGTTGACAGCCCATCCCCTGGCCGCCAGAGCCTGCAACACATTGTTCTTGGCCTCAAAGAGTGCTGCCTCATGGGGCCCGCTCAGCAGGACATCATCAAGATAGTGCTCTAGTACCACTCCCTCCGGAAGAGTCACCTGCTCCAGGTCTCGACTAACCAACTGGTGGCAGATGGTAGGGCTACGCTTGTAGCCCTGAGGCAGCACAGTGAACGTGTACTGCCGATCCTCCCACGTAAAGGCAAATTGATCCTGGCTCTGTAGGGCAATGGCAATGGAGAAGAAGGCATTTGCCAAGTCCAGCATGACATGCCACTGCTCTACTTGCATTGCAAGGCACTCCATGATGGAGACCATGTCAGGAACTGCCCCTGTCAGGGTTGGGGATGACCCTATTTAGGTTGCGGTAGTCTACCGTCATGCGCCAGGTTCCATCCTTTTTACGGACTGGCCAAATTGGGCTGTAAAATGTGCTCATGGCAGGGCAAATGATGTCTGCCTGGAGCAGACCTTTAATGGTAGAGGTTATTTCCTCATGCCCACCAGGTATCCGCTGTTTGGTGTTCACTACTGTGGTGGGGTTCAGAAGCACCACAGGGTTCCACCGTGAGTGCCCCCGCAGCATGGTTACAACTGCTTGGACATACAGTTGGTGCCCAAAGGAAAAGGGTCCCCATTGGGTATCTGTGGTCTGCCCTCAGAGGTGGTCTATACGTATGTATTCATGAATATGTATGCATGAATGGAGGCAATTAAAACAGTGACTCGTATGGGGGGGGCCTTCCCGATGGCCAGCCATAACTGCATCGGCACGGCCTGAATGTCTGCTCATCTGAGGCCACTCACAGTTACTGGCTGGCCCCAATGGGGCGGGGTGCCATGCAATATAGTCACCTCCGCTCCAGTGTCCACAAGGGCAATTACTCGTTGTTGTCCCCCGCTAGGCCAGTAGGTCTCCACTGGGAACTAAGGGAGATGGTCCCCCACTACATAGCACCTTACCTCTGGGGCAGGGGGAGAGGGGGACTGACCACCCTGTCAATACTGGGTGGGCAGCTTCCATTCAATATAGTCTGCCGGCCGGGCAGTGCCATCTACCTTGTTTTGGGGCTCCCCTTTCATTAGGGCCCCCATCCTCTTCTTGGTACACTGTTCTGGCTTAAGCTGTAACCAGTGTTTTAAAAGCTCAGCATTGAAACCAGTATTTTAAAAGCTCATCCACTTCCCCCAGAGGAATCCCTGCTTTCAGTAGGTCTTTGAACACAGTATTGTGGCTAACCCTCTCCTTTTGCTTCACATTCACCTGCTGCGGCTTTGTGGTTTACATCATACCATCCATTTCCATTAATTGCATCATAAGCTGTGCCGTATCTCCCACCGACCCTACGTCCCCCCAACCATTGGCAGGATTATCGCCTTCAGGTGTGTGTGTGTGGGGGGGGGGGCGTTCTGCAGAAGCCAGGTGCGGATGGTACGGGTCAGCTCTACAACATCAGGCTCTTCAAAATCCTCGGACAATATGCCGGTGAGCATGCCCCGCTGTCGGAGCTGGCTAACCCCCTCTGGGATGGAGGCCCACTCTTCCAACCCATCATCCATGTCTGCAGGCGAGCTCCAGATAGCTTTAGCAGCCATGGCCAACCATGCCATAAGGGAGGGATGGGGTAATTCGCCTCCGAGCTGGCCCCTATCTTGAGACTTCTGCGAAGGAGGGGGTCTGTAGCAAGTGAGCCCATCCTGCCTAGCTCAGCAGAGGTAAGGGTAATAGCATCCACCCCATCGTCCCACAACCATAGCAGCCAGGCCAGCAGCAGTTCCTTGGGACGCTGCTTGAAACACTGCATGAAATCCTGTATCTCAGGATTTCGATTCGTGGATAGGTTTCAGAGTAGCAGCCGTGTTAGTCTGTATTCGCAAAAAGAAAAGGAGTACTTGTGGCACCTTAGAGACTAACAAATTTGTTAGTCTCTAAGGTGTCACAAGTACTCCTTTTCTTTTTGCAATTCCTGGATAGAATCCCTTCCTACCATTTGATCGTTCTCCCTGTGCGGTCCCTCATATCTCGACAACTGGCCGCAGTTGTGGGTACAGCCCCGCCTTCCTGCCATCCCCCTCCCCAGGGGAATCATCATCGCTTGTCTCCCAAATGTCCCCTTGCCAGGTCTCTGGATCCCAATTGCTTTTGCGTACCAGTGCACATACGGCAAGGGGATGCACGTCTTCCCGTCCTCCCTTTCACCACTGGCGGTTTGCAACGTGAGCCACCATAACTGCATTGGTGCTCTAACCGCTCATCAGAGTTCTACCTGCTTGGCCTATTCGGCCATACTAGTGACGACTTCTTGGGTTTGCGAATGGGCCTCGTTTGCTTGCTGCAAATCAGCCTCTAATCTTACTATCCTCTGGCACTGAACCAGCAGTGCCTTGTCCACGGTGCGGAGCGCGGTCAGGAAGACCCATCCCAGGTCTCCCGCTGCTTTTCGCTCCGCGGGTCCTACTTTGTCCAGCCAGAGCTTGGATATCAGTTCCTCCAGCCTAACTGGGGTAACTCCAGGCTCCTGCTTGAGCTCCGGCCATGCTGCCAGCTTGCGAGCCATCAATGCTCACTATCCCGTGGAGGGCCACCTGGGGATGCGGCTCTCTCCCTCCCCCTTATCCTTCCTTCCCCAAAGAGGCATCCCTCCGCTGGTATCCTGTTTGTGACACCAATTGTGCCCGCGAGGGCCCGGGGGGAAGATACCAGCGAAAGGAGGACACTCAGGCCTAAGAATAGTAAACTGTGCTTTATGAAAGGAAGGAAGAACTTGCGCTCCAATCTGCGCCTGGAGCCCCTAGGACGCGCAGAGAAGCTGCAGGGAACTCTGACCGTTCAGGACAGCTGACCAGGCAGGACCCCGCCGGTGGGGAGCCCTCTGCGGCACTATATTCTCCATGTTTATCTCAGGGTTGCATGGGGTCAACAGCTGGTTTTGAGAGGGAGTAGATAAAAGGGCAGAGGAAAGAGTGGGAACGGTAAGGGGGACAAGGTGGAAGCAGGGGAGAGCAGAAGATAGAGAGAGGAGTGATGCAGGAGAGGGGTTATACATTATGCCACAATATCCATATTATAAAGTCTTTAACTATAAAACCAGCAATGGTCTTTTCTCTCTGTGATTCATATTGTAAGAGTGGTTTATTTGAGTCACAATAATATCCCTTAAAAACAGATTTTATATTTATGACCTATTATAATCCGTGCCCTATAAGCACGACGTGCAATGAAGCACAGGCATTCCACATTCTGCTGGCTTGTCACCCATTTTGCAACACCGTCTCCACTGTTCTAGTCAGGAAGCCAGGAACATTTGCACTTCTGCATGTTTGAATAGACTTTCTTGCGTGTTCAGTTGTTTGAGGGAACTCTGGTAACTTGATCTGATCAACTAAAAAGCTGAGTAACATTTTAATGATCTTTGATGTAAAAAAGTTTCCTTATAGATTAATTAATTTCCCCGTGTATTGTATGAGAATTTCTCATTCTGGCAACAGGATATGGGGCATATTGGGTTAACAGTTCATATTTTCTCCATATAGGCCATCCCTGTCAGGTAAGTTGATGGGATCAGTCCAGTTCATGGTTTTGGTGCAAATATTGGTCTAACAGGAGGTTTGTTTGCTTTCACAGCACAAATGGCAAGAACTGAATGGCCAGAGGAACTGAATTGCCCGTGTTTGGAGGTGATCCTTCCACATCAGGAAGGCGGCACACTGGGATATGCTCACTGCTGGTGCCTTGCTGTACCTGGTTCTGTACCAAAACAAAGGACTTATTTCTCAAGGACTAGCAATCTAGCACCTTTTGCAAGCACCACAGTCACTTTAAGGGATTGGGGTAAAGAAGTCAATTAGACTTCAATTAGAAGTCAGTGTAATGATTCCATAGCGATGTCAGGCCCCTGCCACCTGGGATATTCACAGCATGCTGTGATCATCACATACAATTGCATCCAGATGGCTGTTATTTGGGAAATACCTTCTTTACTGGAAGGGATGGTAATAGAAAATTAGAAAAACGTGATAAAGACACACGTGGTAAGTGTTCTGCATGAATGCATTTTCTATCTTCTGCAACTGAAATATTTATTTCCTGTAAATATGTTTACAAATATGTCAATCAGCATGTGGGAAAGCTTTAGCAAAAATATTTCTAGTATGTTTCTATTTCTATTTCTAATAAGGGAGATTGGTAACCTGACAATTTTGTCCATTTGTTGGTTAGTCTTCCAGGGCCTGATTCTCATTTACACTAAGGACTCTACTATAAATGAGAATCAGGATTTCAGTATTCTGAAAGACAGTACAAGGCTCTCATCTTCTGAACTACATGATGATTGACAATTTTTACCGTTCCTGTCAAGAAAATTAACACCCTGCTCAAAGCCAGTTTGATTTCTTCCCTTACCATTCAACTTTCACTCATTTCTAAGAACAAATAAGTCTGCTGCTGTTTGCACGGGCACATGAAGGGTAGCTTAAACCTTCCACAGGGGTAGCTTAAATTTTTGCGCTCAGTTCCTGGCTCCCTCTTTCAAAAGAATGAAACGTTCATAATAAACCATAAAAAAACCTCAAAGGCAAAACTACCTTTTGCTTTGGACAAGTTTAAGAACTATCAAGTTTTCTGCAGAACCAACAAAAGATAAAATTCCTGTTTTGCTTCAAACACAAAGGAGTTTGTTTCTTTTTGCACCTGTTGTATGTGACACATGCAGTGCAATGGTGTATGCTGCAGAATGAAGTTTAGAAAAACTGTATTTGAGTGACAGGTGAAAGTCAGACATCATCACAACTAATAAAAGAATTTATTGTAAACTTATGTATATTACACAATTTTACATTATAATACAGAATGTGGAGGATTTAAACGCTCAACATTTCAAATATGGACAATGTTTGTAAGGAGATCTTTGACTGACATTAAGACTTTTTAAAAAGTCACAGAGCATATAGGGGAATATTTAGAAATATTCCAATTTCTTCCACACTTAACTTGGTTTACCAATTTTTACAGCCTCCCCCTTGTTGTGACACACAACTTTCTTCCCTTCAATTCTTACCGAACAGATTATCTTCTCAGGAAGAAATGTCTATCCCACCGCTCTTGAAAATTCAAAGACCTTCTTGCAAAAATGTCCTACATTTGGAGGACTAGACAAATATTATTGGTAGCTGCTTTTGGTTTCAATGGATAATTTGTTTTTAGCAAATTTCACGTTGGATTATTCTCCTAGGGGTAACTATATTAACCTGGGTTTGCTTAGAAATGAATCAAGAGACTCAATCGTAGCTCCTTCAGACTACTACAGAATAGATGCCTTGGTTTAGGGGCGTTTTTAGAACTCAAATGCTGAACACTTTGTTCTCTAGTGTTACAGAAAAATCATTTGCCCCAACTGCTTGAGCCACGATTTTGAATGGCAGGTGCCCAAAGATGGGCTCCTAAATCCATAGGAGGTGCTGGGTGCTCAGCACTTTTGAAAACCAGGCAACCAATGAATAATTTAGTACTAAGGGATGGAAGTGCATGTGTCACTCCAGAATACCAGTGCACTGGCTGCCCAAAAGGCCAACTGCCACATAGGCTCTGTAGTCCCATCCCAGGCTGCATAAAATCATCTTCCCTCACTTAGGAATTGTGTACAAGAATATCTAAAAGGTGTCGGAGGCTTGACTTCTCTACAGCCTGCAAATAAAACATCAAGGATAAGAGGCTGCCAGGCCGCAACAGCACTTTGGGAAGCTAAGGTAGGGCCTGATGTTCCTAAATTAAACTGATTCCTCTCTGCTCTCAGCACTGGCCCGGCCACTATGCTCTAGCAAGAGTACTTCAGACTATTGTAGAGCAAGGACCAGCCTGTGCAGCTGTTCCTAAGGCAGCGAGCGCGCTCTCATGCAACTGATCTTGCCGGGTGCTCACCAGCACAAGTGAGAATTCCACAGTTGGGCCCCAGAGTGTTTAAAACATCCCCTCCAATGCCATCAAAGCTCTTCATCTCAGAGCCCGACTCCAATTCCCTCTCATCGGTCCCATTTTCAATGTTAAGGGCAAACTGAGTAGTACTGGACTCTAGTCCTGTTGATTTCAATGGGGCTATCTGCAGACGAAGGTTCTCTTCACAGTGGGCACCAATGGCCGATTCTGGCCTGAGGAGGACAGCGTCAAGGATCTATAGTTTAAAAACTAATTTAATTTTATTCTGGTTTGTAACTGCTCTTTGAAAGCCTGAAACCACCTTTTGTCAGCTGAACCACTCTCCCTGGAGCATGCACATAGTTGTGTTTAACTGCCGAGCTCCTGGCATCAAGTTTATTAACTTTCTAGTGAAAAAAGCACTAAAGTATTAGTTTTGAAATACACCTTTTCCCCAACAAAATAAGCTTATTTAGCACTTCTAAAATACTTTACTTTTTGAAATTGCTGCACAAATATTAATTAGGCCTCAGAACACCCCTATGAGATAGATATCCTGATTCTTAATTTTGAACATGGGGAAACTGAGGCACTGAGCAGTGACACAACTTCCTCCAACCCAAGCAGCAGATTAGTGACCCAGATGGACCAGAACTCAGGAGTCCCCAGATCCCAGGCCCTCATTCAATCTATTATGTGGTACTGCCTCAAAAAGACAAGAACTTTGAAAGCCTGGTAAAGTAATAAGTCAAATTTTGGACCCCTCAACCGTGACAACATGTTTACAATATTGCCAAATACATACCGGGAAGATTTTTATATTCCCAGTTAGACCTTCTTACGTCAATTAGCATTCACAAAGCTGCAGGTGTGCCCTTCAGATGTGGCATTCACAAGAAGGAGAACATGGCAATACCTAATGTGAGTGAGGGGTGGGACCAGAAGTAAAGGTTCTACTCACAACCATGGTATCAGATGCTCCCATGTCCAAAGTACCCGTGTTTTCCCCAATCCTACTGAGCATCTTTCTGCCATACAGAGTTTAAACCAAAGCTTTGTTGCTGTCAGTTCCTCACAATCTGTGCTGATCATTGACCAATGTTCTCAAAAGATTTAAACAAGTATTACAGAGCTAGTGGCTTACTCTCCAGCTCAGTAACTGGGATTCTTCCAGCACCCAAGGTCAATACTTGCTAGGAAAGCAAAGGATCTCGCCAATCAAAGCTCAGAAATCTTGACAGAGTTCTCTGTAAAATGAACCACGCATCCAAGTCACTTTACTTTTCCCCTCACATAGATCACACGCTCAGTTAGTCTCTTTAAATTTGACATTCGTTATTCATCTTGGCCATGCCCCCAACCTACTATCACTGGGATGTCTGACGTGCTCACTCAGTCCCTCCTAAAGGAAGGAAATATTTGTTACCGTTCAATTAGCTATATGGTTGATCCTGCTGTGTAACAGAAGCCATATTCATGGTGTTCAACTATATCTTCAAAAATCGCTCACCACCACATCAGCCTCCAAACAAACCAGCTTCCAAAACTGTCTATTACTTTGCATGTATTTGCAATACCTTGGGAAAATGGTTTCCAATGGCCCCCCCAGCTCACAGCAAAACCTGTACTGGTCTGTGGATTGCCTCAAAGGGAGCTGAAGTGCCAAAGAATCATCTCCATCTTAAAAATGCATCACCTCAGGAAGCTATCCAGTCATCAGTTGGAGGAGGCTTATTTCGCTGCCAAGTCTTTTTCAGCTAGCAACTGAATGCAAACTGACAAAGTTTGCTCATCCACTGACTGAGTAAACACTGCAATCTAACAACTTGATTTGGAACAGAGCATCATTTTGTTGCATTAAGGTGCATCTTTAATTGGAGGTAACGATCTAGTAGCCCAACATTATAAAATGTATATAACAGCGTCCCACAGAGACAGTGGAATTGTCATTAAATACTTCACTCTTCAATCCATCGTTACTACAGCATCTTCAGGTTATTTCACTGTTCTTCATTTAATATCCTCATATGTTTGTTTGTGAGGAAATCAAGAAAGGGAATATTGCAGATGGCTTGGTGAATATTCATCACTGTGATCTCTCTTGGAATCCTGCAGAGAATAAATCAAAGAAACTATTACAGTATGCAAAAAGCCAACTGACTCTGAAGTGCCAGGCCAATAAATCTACTAATGTGGGGAAAAAGCCAAAAAAGGATAATAGTGTTATAGCTACAGAGAAAAGGTATTAAAATGCCCTAGCACAAAATGTATGCTATCAGAAAATTTGGAGGAATACTCCTTGGGCATAAGCATACGAAAATTAAAGGGAAGTGCTGAAGTATAAGTTTTGTGGAACAGGCAGTATTTTAATTAAGCCATTTGCTTGCACATATTCAACACTAAGGGTTTATTTATTTTTTTTTAAATTTCAAGTTCTGCTAGAACACTATGAAGATAGGGCGAAGTTAAATCAACTAAACAAAAGGAGAATAGTGTTTGGATCAGGAGTTACTGTAAGAACTATGATTCCCATGCTACTACGTAGGCTACTGGGGTCTTGTCAGGCCACTGGCAGATCATTTGTAGGTCAACTTGTTTTGATCAGGGTGGATCAAATATTCCACATCCATCCCAGAATCCTTAAGACAGCTGCCTCCCCCTTAATTTTCATCTGTAAATCCTTGCATTGCAGCAATCCTTCCAAACGTGAACTAGAGAGGACTTAGGAGTCAGTCACTGCTGCCCCTCAATTGCTCAAGGGCGAAAAGCAGCATTTTGCTAATTCTCTCTCCCCGACTGACTGAGGATGAATTTGCTGCTTCTACAGAAAACTCGAGCCCCTGCCAGCCCAGGAATCATAAGAATGGAATGCAAACAGTTGTAAAACTGAAGTTCTTCTGGTGAAAATACTGGGCCCACACTTACAATCTAAGCTGATCACTTTAAAGTTAGTTTTCAGGCGACCAATAACTTTACACCCTCATATGAACCGGTCATCTTTAAAGGAAGACAGCCTTCAATAGAAGTGGGACCCCTTACACAAGCCAGCAACAGAGTGAAGATTTTTGTTCAGTAATTCTTGTGGTCATAATAAAATAAAATTATAAATGGTTTAACAAAGGTAACAAAACATCCTGCAAAGACCAAAAGTACGCATGCTATAAGACAAAGGAAAGCATAGGTCCTCTACGTAGCGGGGAAGGAGAGCTAATACGTGATGACATCAAGAAGGATGAGGTATTTCATGCCTGTTTTATTTCAGTCTAAAAAGCTTAATGATGACCTGTTACTCAACACAATTAATATTAACAGCATAGGAGAAGGAACACAAGTCAAAATAGGGAAAGAACAGGTTAAAGAATATTTAGATAATTTAGATGTATTCAAGTTGGCAGGGCCTGAAAAAATTAATCCAGGATACTGAAGGAACTAGCCGAAGCAATCTCAGAACAGTTAGCAATGATCTCCAAGAACTCCTAGAGGATGGGTGAGATCCCGAAGGACCGGAGAAGGGCAAATATTGTTCCCCTTTTTAAAGAGAAGTACTAAGAAGATCTGGGGAATTATAGACCAGTCAGCCTATCTTCAATACCGGGGAAAATACCGGGACAAATTATTAAACAATTTGTAAGCACCTAGAATATAACAGGGTTATAAGGAACAGCCAGCATGGATTTGTCAGAACAAATCATACCAAACCAACCTAATTTCCTTCTCTGACAGGGTTACTGGCCTAGTGGATGGGGGAAAGTGGTAGATGTAATATATCTTGATTTTAGTAAGGCTTTTGTCACAGTCTGACATGACATTCTCATAAGCAAACTGGGAAAATGTGGTCAAGATCAAATTACTGTAAAGCAGGTGCATGACCGATTGAAAGACTGTACTCAAAGAGTAGTTATCAATGGTTTGCTGTCAAATTGGGAAGGCGTATCTAGTGAGGTCCCTCAGGGATCTGTATGGGTCTGGCACTATTTAATATTTTCATGAATGATTAGATAATGGAGTGGAGAATACGCTTATATAATTTGTGGATGACACCAGGCTGGGAGGGGTTGCAAGCACTTTGGAGGATGGGATTAGAATTCAAAACCACCTGGACAAACTGGAGAATTGGTCTGAAATCAACAAGATAAAATTCAATAAAGGCAAGTACAAAGTACTATGCCTAGGATGGAAAATACCAAATGCACAATTACAAAATGGGGAATAACTGGCGAGACAGCTGTACTGCTGAAAAGGATCTGGAAGTTACAGTAGATCACAAATTGAATACGAGTCAACAGTGCGATGCAGTTGCAAAAAAAAGTGAATATCATTCTGGGGTATGTTAACAGGAGTGTAATATGTAAGACATAGCAGATAACTGTCCTGCTATATCTGGCACTGATGAGGTCTCAGCTGGAGTATGTCCAATTCTGGGCGCCACACTTCAGGAAAGATGTGGACTAACTGGAAAGAGTCTAGAGGAGAGCAACAAAAATGATAAAGGGTTTAGAAAATCTGACCTTTGAGAACATTAACAAACAAACAAAACAGTCAGGTATAGTCTTGCGAAAAGAAGACTGAGGCTGGACCTGATGACAGCATTAAAATATGTTAAGGGCTGATATACAGAGGATAGTGATCAAATGTTCTCCATGTTCACTGAAAGTAGGACAAGAAGTAATGGGCTTAATCTGCAGCAAGGAGATTTAAGTTAGCTATTAGAAACAACTTCCTAACTGTAAGGATAGTTAAGCTCTGGAAAAGGCTTCCAAGGGAGGTTGTGGAATCCTCATCATTAGAGATCATTAAGAACAGGTTGGACAAATACCTATCAGGGATGGTCTAGGCTTATCTGGTCCTGCCTTAACGAGGGGGCTGGACTTGACTTCCCAAGATCTCTTCCAGGTCTACATTTCTGTGATTCTATACACTGAGGATTCATTGCTCACAGAGTTTGAACTATGTGAAGTTTTAACCATTTCTTAAAGCACGTAAAACTTTTGTGTAAATGGCAAAAATGATAAAAGGGAAATCAGTCACTGTACCTGTTGTGAGGAGCTGTCTGGTACCCAACAGCCAGTGCTTGCCTTAGGATATCATTCACAAGTTGTTCAGTAGCCTAAGACAAAGGCAGTGTTAGGGGATGACATGTAAAAAGACTAAGCAATGGATATTATTTTTATCTGACTTCAATTTCATAAATAAGCAGGAGCTCAGTCAAAAGTTTGGTTTTTATTTTTTTAAACTCCAGAATCATTTAGCTTTTGTAAAATTGATCAGCCAATAGACTATAAACTGTACCAACAACCTGAAAAAGATTCTGTTGTCCTAAGACCAGTAAAGCCCACCTAAAAGTGATTTGTATGAGCCCTAAAAATAATACCACTAGGTCTTCCCAGTTTCAAGTTGTTAAAGGGCTTTGGTGATAAATAGTATATTCTTTGCTTTATCCGAAGTTGCAAATGACATATACTGGTATCACACCCTTGTATGAAGGAGAACTACTACTCATTTCAGGTATCCAGCAGCCTAATATCCAGATGGCCTAACATCGCAGTCAAAAAAGGTACAGCAATACTTGGGGAAAAAATATTTAGCTCCTTTCAAACACTAATTAATCCTCAACATCTCTATACAGTAGGTAGGTAGGTAGGTAGGTAGGTAGGTATCTTCTTTTTACAGATTGGGAAACTCAAAGTGACATATTCAAGGTTACAGAGTGATTCAGTGTCAGAATAAATATCAGAGGATTAGAGTTTAGGTGCTTCTAGATCATAGTACTGTCTCCAGCCCAGCAGACTACAGTTAGGAGGTTTTAAACACACGCACATGCACGCGTGCACGCACGCACACAAACTGAACACTTGATTCTGTGCAAGTCTTCTGAACTGATCATTAATCTATATTACTGGGTCTAATACAATTATAGACATGTAATCGCTGTCAGATAATAGCTTACCTTTAAAACCATATCTTCTATTACTGATGCATAAACGTTCTTGTGCAGCTCAACAGGCTGAAAAGAAATCCCTATCTATAAAATGAGAGAGAGAAAATTTTTAATCTGACAGATTACATCAAATAAAATAACCAACAACAGATAATGTTTTGTTACAGATGAGATGACAGTGAACAATGTGCTTCGGGAATAACTAGTTACAATGAAAAAACAAATAAGCACTGTAAAGTTTTAGTACAATATAATTTCAGGGTTTAGATCTGAATATCCAGTGCAGGTGAAACCCGATCAGACAAATGGCTGTGTGGACATATCTAAAATGCAGAAAAAGTTAAATCAATTTTGGTTTGGGGTCATTTGGGGAGCAAAAGCCCCCCAGCCCTTTGTTAAATTTGTACCTATATTTAGCCTAGGTTTAGACTAGTTTCACATTCTGTCCCCTCCCGGTTGTGAAGACTGAATCTGTATTAAATAGTTTTATTTCAGCCCCACAACGTCCTGCCTTTTGTGTTGGCCATGACTTGCATGTGGTCTGCATATGGAGTTCTGCTCAGATACTGGCAAGAAGGAAAAGTTTTACCCTCTTCCCCTCTGGCTGATGGGACTGGAAGGAGAAAAGCTCTCTTCTCTCCCCTGCTGCTACGCAGAGGATCTCCCTTTCTCCCCAATCCGCTACTATGAAGAAATACATTGCTTGCTCTTCATCAACTAAGCACCACAGGATCCATCTGGACAAAACACACTATTATAAATATAAAGTAATTACTAGCTCAGTAGCAGTTCATTAGCTTTGTGAATCATGTTTCAATACCTTCTGTGCCATGTCCCTCACAAACTCTGACGCAGGCAGGGAGGCCAAGTAGAATTTCATCTCCTCTTGTTTCTCTTCCTGTTCCTTCTTAATGTTTATTTTCAGTGGCTCAGTAAAGCTGAGGATATCCACTTCCTCATCATTCTCTGGTTCTTGTTTCATAAACTGCTGCAGCTCCTCCAGTTTTTGGCAGAGTTCTTCGCCACTGGTGTAAGAAGATGGGCACTCTAAAAGAGAAGCATTCAGTCTTACTTAAGACATGATGGGAAAAGCACTTAAAAATGGATACCTGGCCCAAGGTCTAGTGAGAAATTCAGGTAATTAAAGGGCACATGTTGGTACTCCATGCTTATGAACACAAGGCTGAAGAAAGAACAAATACTACCTGAGATTCTTCTCTTTAATGACATCAAGTGCAAGTTTACAGTACAAAGTGTTTTCACTCACCAGTTCCTGCTAATCATGCCACTTAAAGAGGTTGCACTTCAAACATTACCAGACTAATGTGGATTTACTAGAAGTCTTCCAGCAGTTCTTTTGTAGAAAAGTCTGATAAACTAGTGGATACTCCCCTCACCACTTTGAGAAATAGAAATGCCACACAGCTCTGAATACTAATCATGTTGCTAAATGTAATGATCTAATTAAAAAAAGAAACAGAGGGGCAGATTCTCAATTGGTGTAAATGTGCATAGCTCTATTTTCTCTGTATGAGAATCAAACGATAGCCCTGCCAAAAGATGACAATCATTTCTGCACCCTCTCATTACCATTCCTCTGAACTATCCAGTCTCCTTCCTGCATGTATTATTCCCCCTCACAGCCAGTCATTAGTAACTGAAAAGGTTGCATGAATTTTTGACCTTTCCTTTTCTACTCAGATGCTTTCCAGCCCTATCGACACTGCTCACAACTGCTATTTTGATTTTTGTTGGAGAGATTGGAAGTCATGTACTGTTCCACAGCTGCCTCTCTCTCTTTGGGAAAATCCGTATCTTCATTCCATTCTTTAATCCCACTGCCCTTCTACCTCTTAAAAGCCTGACACTTCCAATAAACCCGCAGAAGCATCACAAACTTGTCATTATGTTAACTGCAGAATGTACAAGTTTTCTGAAAGCACTGAGAAATCCAAACAGAACTCAATTCATAATGACACGTGGAACTGCCAAAAAAAAGCCCCATCATAGGATTGTGCTAAGAAAAAAAAAATGGTTATTCACCTTTGTAACTGTTGTTCTTCAAGATGTGTTGCTCATATCCATTCAAATTAGGTGTGTGCGCGCCGACTGCATGGCTGTCGGAGAATTTTTACCCAAGCAATACCTGGTGGATAGGCTGTGGAGCCCCCTGGAGTGGTGCCTTCATGGCGCTTGATATATACCCCAGCCGACCCAGCGCCTCCTCAGTTCCTTCTTGCTGGCTACTCCGACAGAAGAGAAGGGGGGTGAGTTTGGAATGGATATGAGCAACACATCTCGAAGAACAACAGTTACAAAGGTGAGTAACCGTTTTTTCTTCTTACAGTGCTTGCTCATATCGATACCAATTAGGTGACTCCCAAACCTTACCTAGGTGGTGGGGTTGGAGTGAAGCAGTGTGGATTGTAGGACCGCTCTAACAAACGCTGCATTGTCTTTGGCATGCTGGTCGATGGCATAATGCAAAGCAAAAGTGTGTACCGAGAACACGTGACCGAGTCACGGTTTTGCAGATCTCATGGATCAACACTTGGGCCAGGAATGCCACCACCGAAGCCTGGGCCCTTGATGGAGTGAGCAGTGAGGGGCGGGGTCGGTACACTGGCCATATCGTAGCAAGTGCAGATGCAGGACGTGATCCACGAAGAGATTTGCTGAGAGGAGACCGGGAAGCCTTTCATCCAGTCCGTCACCGCAACGAAGAGCTGGATCATCTTCCTGAACGGCTTCGTATGCTCATTGTAGAAAGCAAGGGCCCTACGGACATTGAGGGAATGCAGCCACTGTTCCTGGCAACTGGTGTGTGGTTTTAGATAAAAAACTGGAAGAAAAATGTCCTGGCGGATAAGTAAGGCCAATACAACCTTGGGAAGAAAGGCCAGGGGAAGCCAAAGCTGCACCTTATCTTTATGGAAGATCGTATAAAGTGGTTCAGAGGTAAGGGCTCTCAGCTTGGAAACACCAGCCCCAACGTGATAGCGACCAGGAAAGCTGTTTTCCAGGAGAGGTAGAGAAGAGAGCAGGTGGCCAGTGGTTTGAATGGGGGTCCCATAAGGTTGGAGAGGAACAGGGTAAGGTCCCATGTGGGGACTGGATGTTGAATTTGTTGGAAGAGACGGTCCAGGCCTTTGAGGAACCTGCCAACCATGGGATTGGCAAAGAGAGTGACCATTCACACCTGGGTGAAAAGCTGAGATAGCCGCCAGGTGAACTCTGACTGAGGATGCTGCCAGGCCCTGCTGCATTAGGTCCAGGAGATACTCCAAAATGAGAGGCACGGACACCTGGAGGGGGGACGTGATGCACTGAGTGCACCAGAGTGAAAACCTCTTTCACTTAGCCGTAGATGTGGCTCGAGTGGAGGGCTTTCTACTGCCCCTCAATACCTGCTGCATAGATTCCGAGCAGAGAAGTTCTGAAGGGTTCAGCCATGCAGCATCTATGCTGTGAAATGGAGCGATCGCGAGTTGGGATGACAGAGGCGACTGTGATCCTGAATGAGGAGGTCTGGAAGAAGAGGCAATGGGACTGGGGCATCCACAGACAGCTCCAACAGCATCGTGTACCAGTGCTGCCTGGGCCATGCCGGAGCCACCAGAATCACTCGCACCCTGTCTCTGTTCACTTTGTGCAAGACCCTGTGCACAAGGGGGAATGGGGGAAAGGCGTAAAATAGACTACTTGTCCAGGGGAGCAGGAGGTGTCTGTGAGCGCGCCCGGGGAGTGGTCCTGGAGGGAGCAGAAAGCTGGCATTTCCAATTGCTGTAGGAGGTTAACAGGCTGACTTGGGGAAACTCCCACCTTCGGAAGATGGGGTGGATGACATCTGGTTGAAGGGACCACTTGTGGGAGTGGAAGGACCTGCTGAGGTGGTCCGCCAGCGTGTTCTGGACCCCGGGTAGAAAGGATGCCATGAATGGAGTGGGCTATACAGAATTCCCACAGTTGAACAGCCTCCTGACAGAGGGGGGAGGAACGGGCCCCCCTCTTGCTTGTTGATAATAGAACATGGCCGTGATGTTGTCTGTGAGGACCGCCACACACTGACCCTGCAGATGCTCCTGGAAAGTTTGACAGGCAAGCCGCACCGCCATCAGCTCCAGGACGTTGATGTGATGAGAGAGTGAGGACGGGGGCCACAGTCCCCGTGTCTTCATGTCCCTGAGGTGGGCGCCCCTTCCAAGGGCTGACTCATCCGTGATGAGGGACAAGGAGGGCTGGGGCTGTGAAAAGGGACTTCTTCGCATACCGCCTGGGGATCTAGCCACCAGCGGAGGGAGGTCAGGACCTGCTCCGGGACAATGACCACCAAGTTCAGGCTGTCCCGACCTGAGCGATGCCAGCCAGGCCTGTAGTGGGCAAAGTTGAAGTCTGGCGTGCCTGGTCATGTATGTGCAAGAAGCCATGTGGCCAGGAAGACTCAAGCAACTTCTTGCTAACTAGTTTGGGACGCTCTAAAGGCTCTGGATAAGGGCCACAATGGACTGGAAACGAGCATCCTGCAGGAGGGCTTGTGCCTGCACGGAGTCAAGAACCGCCCGGATGAATTTTATTCTCTGGGTCGGTTCTACTGTCGATTTTGTGACTTTGAGAAGGAGGCCTAACCAACGAAACATATCCGTAACCAAGTGGAGGTGGGAGTGCACCTGTTCTCTGGTGTGCCCACTGATAAGCCAGTTGTTGAGGTAAGGGTATACCTGCACCTGTGGACCCTTGTGCGGGAAGGCCACCACGACCACCATACATTTGGTAAACACTCGGGGGGCCGTGGAGGGACCGAAGGGATGGGCCGTGAACTGATAATGTTTGTGGTTGACCACAAAGTGGAAGAAGCATCTGTGCGCTGGAAGAATTGCTATGTGGAAATATGCGTCCTACATGTCCAGGGCAGCGTACCAGTCTCCAGGAAAGGTATGATGGTGCCCAAGGAGACCATGCGGAACTTCAACTTTACCATGAACTTGTTGAATCCGTATAGATCCAGGATGGGCCGAAGCCCTCCTTTTGCCTTGTGGATTAGGAAGTAACGGGAATAAAATCCCCTGCCGCTTAGCTCCCTCAGAACCTCCTCAATCGCCCCCATGGTGAGGAGCATCTGAACTTCCTGAATAAGGAGTTGCTCGTGAGAGGGGTCCCTGAAGAGGGACGGGGAGGGAGGGAAAAAAATTGGAGAGAGTATCCCCTTTCCACCATGCGAAGGACCCAACGGTCCGTGGTTATGAGGGACCAAGCGGTGGAAACGGGATAAACGATTCAAGAAAGGTGGGGTGGGATCCTGAACGAGGTCCAGTACATCGTCCTCGGGTGTCCCTTCAAAAGGTCGGTGTAGAACCTGTTGAGGGCGTGGACGGGCCCTGGCCCTGCCCGGACTGGTGGTTGGAGGGTTTCCTCCTGCCATTACGCCCCCGTCTCCTATAAAAATCCTGCCTCGGCTGAAGAGGGGGATAGGAGCATTGCGCAGGCTGCTGAGGTTTAAAGGGCTTCCGCTGGGTAGCTGGTGTGTGCATGCCCAGTGACCTCATTATAGCACTTCAGTCTTTAAGGCTTTGCAGCCTTGAATTGGTCTTGTCCAAAAACAGACCCTCTCCATCAAAGGGGAGGTCCTGCAATGTTTGCTGAAGCTCAGGTGGCAAGCCGGAAGCTTGCAGCTAAGAGATATGCCTCACTGCGATTCGTGAAGATAAGCAGCAGAGTCCGCGGCGTCCAACGAGGCCTGCAATGAGGTCTGTGCCACCGTTTTGCTCTCTTCTGCCAAAGCCCCAAACTCCTCTCTGGACTCCGGAGGTACTAACTCCTTGCACTTCAGCACGGAGTTCCAAGAGTTAACATTGTATTGGCCTACTGGTTAGCACTCCTGAGCTGAAGTCCCCCCCGAGGAATAAACCCTGCACCCAAACAGATCAAGGTGCTTGGCCTCTTTTGACTTCGGTGCCAGGGCTTGCTGACCATGCTGCTCCTTTTTGTTCACTGAGGCCATGACCAGTGGACAGGGCTGTGGATGCATATAGAGACAGTCATACCACTTACAGGGGACAAAGTATTTCCATTCCACTCCCTTAGCAGTCGAGGAATGGATGGGAGCATTTGCCAGATTGTTCTGGAGGTGGTCTGAATAAGGGGTAGGGCCATCCTAGATGGAGCCTCGGCAACGAAATATCGATCACAGGGTCCTCCACTTCTATCACCTCCTCTGCTTGAAGGTTCACATTCTGCGCCACCCTGTGCAAGAGGTCCTGGTGGGCATGGAGGTCTATTGGAGGGGGACCCTATACTGCAGTGCCAGCCACCACCTCATTGGATGAGGATGAGGTGGCGGCCACGGGAGGAAGAGGATCATCTGGGGCCTCTTGCAGAGCCCCGTGCCAGCGATCTTGGTACCCGTACCAGGAATTGGAGTTGGAGGAGGGCCTGAAGCCAGGAGGGAAGACACCACGGTCTCCATGGTAGCCTCTGGTACTCACGGCTCAGACAGGGCTGAACGAGAAGCCGCAGATGAATCACCTTGGGGTCCAAAATGGCCACTGAGTGGACCCTTGAGCGGGACCTTCCTCCTGCGCCTGCCAACGTCCAGCCCCTGAGTCGAGGAGGCCGAGTTCCAAATGGCGACAGTCTGAGAAGCGCGACCCTGCCTCCGACCCTGATGAATAAGAGGTGGAATGCAATGGCCACAGTGGTGCTGAGTGGGTCTGCGCTGAGTCCCATCGACGAGACGATGGAGAGCGGTGTTGCCATGCTGGGGAGTGGTGCCGAGACCTGGATCTAGGCCGTGACAATGACTGGCGTTGAGAGCAGTGTCGGGTCCGGGATCTACTCGACGGCGACTGGAGTGGTGCCGAGACCGATGCTGGGAGTCAGAGTGGTGCTGCAAGTATGACCGGCACCGCGATGGAGAGTGGTGCTGAGACTGCGAACTGTGTTGGGAGTGGGAACGGTTCCGAGAATGGGATTGGTGCCGTGGCTCGACCGACGGTGCCAGCAGGTGGGTAAGTGCCAGTTTGCCCCGGGATGGTGCCACATGAACTGGTGCTGGTGTCTTGGTCTACTGAGGGGATGCCGACACTGTCATGGCAATCAGATCCCTTGCAGCCGTGAAGGTATATGGAGTAGATGGCAACTGGACCGCAACCACGCTGCGAGTCGGGGAGTCCAGTTGCACCAGACTCAATGGCTCTGCCCTTAGGGTCGGAGTCAATGGTGCTGAAGCCACAAGTTGTGCCCCTGGGCGCTCTGCTACGGGATGCGAGTCCGTAATTCCAGGGAGGCTGGAGCTTGCTGAGGTGGGCCAGCCTTTTCCGGTTTCCGGTGCCGCTTCTGGCCAGAAGAGTGCGAGCGGTGCTGCACAGATGATGTCGGCTGTGGTGCCGGGGAACGTTGGTGCCATGGGTCTCTATCAGAGTCCAACTGCAGTGCCATTCCTACCACTGCTGCCGGGGAGCTGCGCACTGAGGCGCTCGGTGCTGGATCTTGACGTGCCGCTGGAGGCTGAGGGCTAAGAGCTGCCTCCATGAGGAGCTGTCTTAGAACGAAAGTCCCGCTCCTTCTTAGTCTGGGGACGAAACCCTTTACAGATCCTGCACTTCTCAGCTTCATGAGATTCCCCCAGACACTTCTGGCAAGAGTCATGGGGGACGCCCGTTGGCATGGGTTTAGAGCAGGAACCGCAGGGCTTAAAGCCCAGCGCCTTGGGCATGAGTCCAAGAGAAAAACGGGAAAGAGGGAAAAACCCCTCCAACCCCACTAACACTAAGAACTATAACTATTAACACGATAACTACCACTATAAGTATTAACTATTAAACTATGAGGAATATGCTAGGGAGATTGGAGAGCAGCAAAGCCAAGCTCCACAGTTCCAACGATCATCATGGGCGGTAAGAAGGAACTGAGGCGGCACTGGGTCGGCTGGGGTATACATCAAACACCATGAAGACGCTCCATAGCCGACCCACCAGGTGTTGCTAGGGTAAAAATTCTCCAACAGCCGTGCACACACCTAATTGGAATCGATAGGAGCAAGCACTCGAAGAACCACCCCATTTTCCAGCTCAAGCACAAACACATTTATTTCCACAAGCACAAATTTTACAAAACAACATCAAACTGTGGATGCCAAAACTGGCTGAACTATGACTTGCTTCAGAGTGAGGAATAGAAAAGTACAATCATGCTCTTTTATTAGCTCTATGAACGTTACTGATGAGTAGGGCTAAGTTTTAGTCACAAGTATTTTTAGTAAAAGACACGGACAGGTCATGAGCAGTAAATAAAAACTCACGGCCTGTGACCTGTCCATGATTTGTACTATATACTCCTTACTAAAACTTGGGCCGAGAGGGGGAGGGGGGCATGGGTGCTGGGGATAGTGGCCTGGAACCCTCGCTAGTGCTGGGGGGGACGTTGGCGGGGCTGGCAAACTCCCTACCCAGCTCCATGTGGCCCAGCAGCTCCTAGTGGGAGGGAAGGCCAGGTGGGCACCGGGTACTGCCCCCGCCACGAGCTCTGGCTCTGCAGCTCCCATTGGCCAGGAACTGCAGCCAGTGGGAACTGCGGGGATAGTGCCTCTGGGTAGGGCAGTGCAGAGAACCCCCTGGCCCCTTCACCTAAGAGCAGGGACATACTGGCTGCTCCCAGGGAGCCCCCCTTTTCCCCCCCGAGGTAGACACCACCCCGCACCCCAATCCCTTGCCCCAGCCCTGAGCCCCCTCCCACACCCAAACTGTCCCAGCAGCAGCTGGTGTGGCTGGTCCTGGGGCTGCCTGATCTTCTCAGAGGCCGTGACCTCTGTGACAGACACGCATCCTTACTGATGAGCGAAGACAGGAGTCACAGCACAAGTATTTACGTGACTAAGATGGGCAGTGGTGGTTAAATTCTGTGACTGCCATGGAGCTACTCTGTAGTAAATGATGAATACTGTACGCTGACCTGGTTATTGGGATGTTTACTGTATGAATATGTTGGTTTAGCTGAACAGCAGGCTGTAAGGAAAAACAAGCAGGATGGGCAGAAGAATTGCTCAAGATAACCACCCCTCCCCGCCGATAACGCTTGAGGATTGTTTGTTACAGGACAATGGCAGAGCCAGTCTCTGAGGTAGGCATAGTCAAATTATTTTTTGTCAAGATCCAAATTTCTTGGTCTAGGTATTGTCAAGGTCCAGACTCTACAGAAACATTTTTCATACCACAATAATAATGAAAGTAAGAGTAAGTAAATAAAAAGATTTTGCAGTCTGTTCTAAAGCATCTGTTGGTCCAGATTTGGCCCATGGTTTGCCAATTGACTACCCCTACTCCAAGGAGTCTGTCTCGACCTCCTGCTGAGCCTACCAAACTGGTTTTGACAAACACGACCAAAGCCTGGAGCTGACAAGCGCAAAGGAACTCTGGCTGGATTAAAAGGGACTCACTCTCAAGAGAAGAGGCAGGTGCTAGGGAGTTGTTCCGGGGGATCAGACTGACATGCAGGCTCTGTGGGGGTGTCTGAAGAAGTTAGGCCTGCCCAAGCTACTATCAGGGGATGGTAAGCTGTGAGGTAAGATAGATACATGTGGACTCTGAACACCCTCTCTCTAATGCTTTGTCCTACCGTTAAAATAATTCGCTGGTTTTGAGAAGGCTGTCCTGGTCACAATATACCACTGGTCACAGACTCCCAAAGGGAAGAACTATGGTGTCTGATCCCAGTTGGACCTGCCAGGCAAGCACAGCTGTTACACAGAGTACTGTACTCCAGGGCTGAGAGTGGGAGAACTGCAGAATTCCACGCTAGAGAGGTAAAGGCCTGAGGCCTGACACCGGAGGGGCTGCGTTCAGAGTCCAGAAAAAGGACAGATGTGCAGTTACCCGTGCCCATAACAGCTGATATTTTATCTTCACAAGTAGCATTTGTGGTGTAAAATAAAAGCAGTTAAGTCCCACTAGGGAGCCACCTTGTGGTTATGGATGGCCTGGTGGCAGAGAGGTGGAAGGCTCATTTCTGTGTAGGTGTAAGCAGTGCCTCTCCCCCAAGCCTCCCATGAGTTAGGCCAATTTCATGTTCTCACCCTGAGTTTATTTTCCAGCAGCAGAACAGCTTCCCATGCTCTGAACAAATCTCCTTTCAAAGACACACAGTCTAATTAGGCAAATTAAACCCCTCCATGGAGTTTCTTTAAACCAAGAGAGCTGGCTCTATATGCACATTTGCAGTCTGCTGGGGAAGAAGACTATAAAGATTTATTAACACTCAATTTCACTATTAGTCTTGACACCATTGGTTGCGTCCTTGCTCTTAATGTCAAATAACTGACTACTGTTTCACTGATTTTTGGACTGCCTCTTCTTCCCTGGCCCACTTTAACTGTCTCTCACTCACTCCATGTTGGGAAAGCATGCTTCACTCTGGAAGGCAGAACCAGTAAGGTCTAATGTCCTCAGACTACTGTCTCAGAATCATAATGGTCAACAGGAAGTGATCAGAAAGCAAAAATCAATCTTAAGACCCTTCAGTCTCCACTCCCTTTATTTCAATCACTCCTGTAACGTGCCTGATCATGCAGGAGGCCAGAGGTCTCAGCTGCACTGAGCCAGGCATACCCGATCCAGCACGATGCACTGCCAGGGGCGCAAGTCTTTTCATAGATCAATAACATCACTGTAAGATCAGAACGGGGAGGAATTCCGCTTTAGGAGAGGGATCTGGTTTTGAGACGGATTATTTGAAAGCGATACAAAGGAGCAGCACGGGAAAAAGAGTGGAATGAAATTCAGAAAGGGGAAATTCTGTAGGGAGAAGATTGTAGGGAGAAAGGGGAAAGTTGTAGGGAGAAGATTCCTGACAGTGAAATGTGTTCAGCTGCGCAATACTATGCACAAGGCAGCAACGGAAACCCCAGCATTCCCCCGCTCTTTGTCTTAGACCGTAAACTCCTCAGGGCAGGGGTTGTCTTTCACCCGTGCTGGTACAGTGTCTAGTCCAATGGAATCCTGACATTGGTTGGGGCCTCTCTATGCTACTGTAATGTCAACAACTAGGCTGCACAGAGCATTGAAAACAAACAATAAGGAACAATTTGGTTTGGTAGGAGGAAGGGGCAGATGTACTATTAGGCCTTTCTGATCTCTAATTTCTGCAATTCCAACAGTGTGAAAATAGCTTCAAGAATGTACTGGAGAATAAAGTGGGAGAGAGATGTGGGGTGTTTAATAGGCAACGTCTTTTGGCGGTAAAGGGCACTGGAGCTGGCCTCCCTTAAATGCTCACCTGGCTCGCTGTCTATTTGAGTCAGCACATCTTCTATTGAATCTTCCTCGTTCCTTAGGGCTTCAGGGTCAGGCGGAGTGTAGCCGTAGCATCGACACCAGTGTACCACATGCTTGGTTTTCAGGGGGCTGATGTTGTGAAATCTGGGATGCTTCTCTATGATTTCTTGTAGGATTTTTCTCACTGTCATTGCTCGTTGCCACTGTGGGAAATCAAAGTGAGCGCTTTGTTTAGCCGAGGTGTTTTACGTTTGAGTTCTAAGAGACCAGAACATGGCAAAGTGCAGTAATTTAGGGTCCTAAGAACATAGAGACTGCGACTACACCAGGTACTTCCTCAGAAAGCAGCATGACCTGGAAGAACGACCTGGAATGAGCATGGATTGGTGGTCCTGATCCTGAGTCATTCTGTAGCCTTGGACAAGTAATTTAAACTCTGCTTCTGTTCCCACCTACCTCACAGGGGATAAGTTAGGTACACAGTTAACATAATCACACTTCTGGCTGAACTTCAGCCTTCTATTGTTATAAGCAACACCTATGATCACAGAAACTGAAAGCCATTAGAGGGAAATAAGTATCTCTATTGTTTTGCAGCCTGTTTAATTCTGTGCACCAGAACCATGCTACATCTAGTCAGTCTCATTGTTTCCTATACAGGTCCTTCACATAGCAACAAGGGAGAAAAATTATGTAAACAATAGGAAAATGCAATTGCAACACCATAAAAATAGCTCCAAAACAATTATATAAAATATTTCTCCACAATGAATTAAGAATCTAGTTCAATAATGGCTCTGCCTGAGAACAGATCTCACTCAGTCCTCCTTCAAAGAGCGAATGCAATACAGAGCAATTATAATAGAAAGTCACAGGCAGGGATAGAGAATATAGTGACAGGTTTCAGAGTAGCAGCCATGTTAGTCTGTATCCGCAAAAAGAACAGGAGTACTTGTGGCACCTTAGAGACTAACAAATTTATTAGAGCATAAGCTTTCGTGGGCTACAGCCCACTTCACTGGATGCATAGAATGGAACATATAGTAAGAAGATCTATATATACATACAGATAAGTTGGAAGTTGCCATACAAACTGTGAGAGGCTAATTAGTTAAGATGAGCTATTATCAGCAGGAGAATAATATTAATTATATAGCTCATCTTAACTAATTAGCCTCTCACAGTTTGTATGGCAACTTCCAACTTATCTGTATGTATATATAGATCTTCTTATTATATGTTCCATTCTATGCATCCAGTGAAGTGGGCTGTAGCCCACGAAAGCTTATGCTCTAATAAATTTGTTAGTCTCTAAGGTGCCACAAGTACTCCTGTTCTTTCTGAGAATATAGTGAAAATATATTGGGAGAAATTAGAGACAATATTATGCCACACAATGATGGCATATGGAGACAATGTGTAAGAAGGAGGCTATGCAAACACTGTATTATATTGTACAGCCCAGCAATTTAAAAATATTCCAAAAAGATTTTAAGTTGAAGCAACTGAAAATTGAACAAATTGAAAATTGAACTATTTACATTTAATTAATTCTGTAACAGTAAATTGGGGTACTACATGGAAAGAAGCCAGTGCATATTATTGTGAAACATGCCTCCATTTCCAACATATCAGAGTGTTTTTTGTCATAGCTAAGAATTGTGGAGTAGCTCCAGATTTCCCCATGCACAAGTTTCCCCAGTGCTTATCAAACATGTAAAGAGCGGATTACCTCAGCTGCCCTTCGTTTTCCAATATTCCAACTGTAATACTGTTCCAGCGAACTGGCACGGAAAGAACTGACATCTTCACCTAAAGAGAGCACAGCCAAAAAACTGGAGTTAAATTTTAATAAATTATGAAATCTAATCTACTTTGCTGCTGGCAATTTCTGAAAACCCCAAAAAGGTTTTCGTTGGATACATTGTGCTTGGTTGGGAGAATGGGAAAAATGGGCTCTCTTTGTGCAGTCCCCACAGCACAAAGAATTCTATGCTCTTACAAAGAGTGGGTGCATTCCCTGCACACAGCACATACGTTCTTAGTTGTACAATCACTCTCTCTCTTTGTCAAGTTAGGCTGACACATGTGAGACCAACCATGTTTTAAATTCCCAAAAGACAAAATGCGACTGAAGAAGTTCAGTGGTGCTTTGCTATTGTCAGAAGTAATTTCCTTCTGAAAACACTTATTTGGCTAACAATTAGAAATATAAACACGAAATAGAAAATGCAACAATAAAGCAAAGGACATCTCAAGAAGTTTTTACTGGCACAAATTTAGGAGGAGGGTATTAACTCCCCATCAGCAGATCCATGAGTGTTATATAGGACTCCTAAAATAAGAAGCAATGAAAGCTTTACTGCATAACCCACTACCACCATTTTGCTCAAGTTACTGATTTTATTCAGTCTGTCCTTTCCAGTCTCCAGCAGCTTCTCCTCACTGAAGTACATTCATTACTAGGGAAACGTCATTAGTAGCATGTTTCCCAACCACATATATGGGTGGTGTGTGGGTGTGTAATTAAAAAGGACCTTTTCCTGATCAATGACAGATGAAACAGACTGATGGTTGCCTAAAAGTTGCCATCATTGGTTAGATACGTACCAATATTCTAGTGTGAACTACCCTGTCTCTCTCATATAGGCAAGACAGCAAATGTTAGGGCTTGTCTATACTTACGGCTAGATCGGCAGTGCTGAGATCGATGCAGCACTGTCAATTTAGCGGGGCAGGTGAAGACCCACTAAGTTGATGACAGAGCGCTCTTCCGTTGACTCCTGTACTCCAACTCCCCGAGAAGCGTTAGGGAAGTCAGTGGGAGAGCATCTCCCATTGACACAACACAGTGTAGACACTGCAGTAAGTCAACCTAAGTTAAATTGACTTCAGTTACGTAATTTACGTAACTGAAGTAGCATAACTTAGGTCGACTTACAGCTGTAGTGTAGACTAGCTCTCAGTAACTGCCAAAAGCAGGCCATGTTTTGTTGGCAGGAATCTAAATCAGCCAAATCCTAAGTATTTTGCAAGCAACAAAACCCAAAAGTAAGCGTTCTGAGGCAGCGGTTTCACTTCATTCTGTTTTGTGTAATTTTCCCAGCTGTGAAGTGCCATGCACATCTTTGGTGCTATAAGAACGACAAGCTGATTGTTTTCATATACATCTTACTTTTCTCAGCAATTAATGGAACTTTCTTCACTATTGCTGTTAAAAGTTGCTGGACATTCTCCAAATGTTCTATGCTGCAAAGATAAAGATCACAGTGAAGAGTAATTACTTTTTAGAAGAGATAAATCAGATATACAGGATTCTAACATTATCAATTTAAAAAAATCCTGAAAAAATGAGTTAACATCAACACTGGTTTGAATAAATATTTCCATGCCAGTCCCTGATTTTACAGTGGTATGCACATAGATGGCTCTTTAATCCTATATGCAGTCCCACTGAAATCAACGAATGGGTTCTCAATGTGGGCATAAAGTTCCACCCACCAGGATCAGGACTCAAACCAGTCGTTGTCCTTTTTGGTTTGCATCCTGCTGGGATGGAATCTCATGAACAGGCCTTGCAGCAATGTCTACTAACAGTACAGTAGCTGTATGACACCACTGCTTCAAATATGTCCGATAACAAGATGATATTTCTGTAAGTTCTCACAGTAGGAATGTACTAACAGTATTGCAAGATTTATACTTTATAAAACTCTTTGATGCTGCTGGTCCTCGTATCTCTCTCCTATGCTGCTTTATTACAATGAAAGACAAGGGAACATCAGGCACATGATAGCACGTTTGATAAACACTAGGACGTGACAACTGATTGGTAGCAGAACATGTAGAAGTTTAGGTACAAACTTAACCAGTAAAATTTTTTAAAAAATCTGATCTTTCCCTAGTATTTCCTTGAAGTTATTTAAGACCAACTGGTGAAATTTAAAGAGCATATTGGCTTCTGATTAATTTACATATTGGCATTCCCAAGGAAGTCTCCACCAGAGTAAGAGTGTATTATGACATTTTAAAAAATGGTAACAGGAAAATGTAAGTTATTGGCAGGATTGTGAGCAAAAGGGAGATCTCCTCCATTCAGGGATTTCTACAGAAAGTTATTTTGCTGGTCAAACTCTGGATGAAGAGCTTCCAAAAAGCATTTGTGATGGCATCACAAAAGTCCCCAGATTCTTCCACGATGTCAGAAGTGCAAATGCTGTTAAGACGCAAGGAATCAGATATCACATCCCCAGGCCCACTCCCAAGTTAGAATGTGGAAAGATCTCTTGACAATTACAGCAATATGTGAGTAATAATATTCACAACCAGACAAACATAGAGAGAGGTAACACACATGCACACATGAACAGAGTTGACTAAAGAAAAAAGAAATTGAGGGATGATCAAATTATCACTTCCCCAATTATTTTCAGCTGTATTCCAAGGATCATAGCCCAGCATTAATCAGAACACGCAATTGCAGTGGGAATTATGAGTGAATAAATGATATTCATAGTAAATACCAAAAATGATTAAGCACCATTAAACAGCTTAATTTTTAGCTGTTCTGAGTACAAGACCATTCATAAAAATCAGTATTTTAATACTATATCTTGCAGATATGAATGTAACTGAGGTCTGAAAATGAATGTCAACTAACAGACTACCTAGATTATAGTATGCTACAGAATGTATCACTTGATTCCTCAGCCAGCATTCTGATAATGTTGTGTACTGTCTTATAACCTGCCCAAAGACTAAACCATATAGCTCTTTAGACAGGAAAGAACAATTACTTGATAACGTAATTTCCAAGTTCTGAGCTCTCTTCTGTTTTTACTGCTGCTTGACCATCTTGGGAGACCAGAGAGTTGCAGTTCTGTCCCGCTGAATCAGGGTCCATCTTAACTTCAGAGAAACACAGAACAAATTTTTAAAATGACAGAGTCATTGATAGTCAGCTGGGAAAAGCCTGATAAAACTCAGAGTGCAGTAAAACTAGAGCTATGCATTTGATCAGACCAGCTCTATTTGGGAGCAGGAGGGAGGTGGGGAAGAATGATTAAAACCACCTGGAATACCCACATCCACATTCCAAAGATTGGTACTGAACGGGGAAAAACCTGCGTGTGTGGATGAGCTCTCCTCACACATCTGGCAATGCAACCCCACCTTGTGTGTGTATTCTACACTTTCAGCACAAGCCAACCCTGCCCTGTTGGCCATTCATCCTTCATCCAGTGGAGAGAGAGAGAGACTGAAATACAGCTTCACTCCATACCCAAAAACACTTAGTTATCTTCTTGTAAGAAATATTCAGCAGCATCAGGTGTCTGCAGCATCAGGTGCTTGTGGGTTTTGTGTAGGATGATCCAATTTCAATGGAACTGCTTGCAAGCGTCCCTTGGTTTTCTGTCAATTGCAAGGTCTGGGATGGCACAGCCATTGACATTTAGTGTTGCTGGGAAGCACTGCCACATGATTCCACCACTGAATTACCATTCTTAGGGTAGTGCTCATGCTTTGATTAATACACTCTACTATGAATAGTGTAGCATTGCACACGTTTCCACAGTGATGGGTTGGCACCATTCAAGTTTTACTAGCTATGGGAACCTTTCAAAGTATCTTCTAAGTTTTTTTATGCTCTTCCGTATATGTCTGTCCCATGGACTATGCTGTGGGCATAGTGTCTTTGTTCATTTTTCCAACCCCTAGATTCTATTCCTATTACAATATAATTGATGGACACAGTTGAAAACAGAACCAAAGGCAATGGGATCTATTAACTGGGTCAGAACACTTCCATACGGCAGACATGTTCATTCAGGCATAATCAATTTCTTTGAGAGTGCTACTGACAAGTGACATTCATTTTTTACCTTTAGTGACAGATGTTGTGGAGGGGATGGGTACAACCGTACTAGCTGCAGTTACAGCAGTTGCAGCAGACACTTTGCTGGTAGACAGCGACTGTATCACTGAAGGACAACAGGAAAAGAATAAAAATGATGTGTTGCATATTTCTAGATACTCTTCCCAACTAGTGCTTCATCCTTGTTTTAGATGGATAATTTTAATAACCCTTGATAACAAGTTGTATTGTATGTGCAACATGAAAGCTTGGGAACACCTGAAACCCACTACATGCTTTCTTCATGGGTGTGTGTAAGCCTTGTATTGCTGTACGGCAAGAATGGCTGAGCTCTTTGCTACGTCAAACACCATCTAGTGCCCTCCACTGCATTTACCTTTGTTCACAGGCATCAGTATAGTCTGAACACCTCCAGATGCTGTATTTACGCTGAGCTGTTTGATCTGGCTGGGTACCGTCAGCACAGCCTGCTGGGGACTAGACTGGTTTGAGTGGATCTTTAGCAACCCTAAAAGAAGGGGGAAAGAGACATTTTAAACAATGCTTAGTTCAATCTATCCCCTAATATTTCTCTCTCTTTCTGCATGAAATAGGATGGTATAAGTTGTGCTTTGCTATCCTCTTAGCAAGCCCATGCTCACACTGAATTGTTAAACAAGTTTTTTGCTGAGTTGGATAGTTGCCAACACACTCAGACACATTATATAACTATATTGCACAGGGCTTTGATATTTGTGAGGTGAGATTTATAATGCACAAAAATAAAAGGAGGACTTGTGGCACCTTAGAGACTAACAAATTTATTTGAGCATAAGCTTTCGTGAGCTACAGCTCACTTCATTGGATGCCACAAGCCCTCCTTTTCTTTTTGCAGATACAGACTAACACGGCTGCTACTCTGAAACCTATAAATAATACAGTAATCTTAAACAGAGACTGAGGTGTTGTGTTAATATCTATAGAGTTTTAAAAGAACAAGGCAAGATATTCAGCACAAAGGACTCTTGACAGAATAAGACAAAAGTCTTGACTTAAATTTTTCCTGAAACAACAAGGAGTCCGGTGGCACTTATGCTCCAATAAATCTGTTAGTCTTTAAGGTGCCACTGGACTCCTTGTTGTTTTTGTGGATACAGAGTAACACACTACCCCTGATATTTTTCCTGAACTTATTCTTAGGGATCTGATAAACATAACCTGTAAATGAAGTAAACTAAATTCTACCTACATAGCTCCTATTACAGTAGAGCTGAGCACATCACAGTCTTCCTCAAAACATCCCTGTGCGGCAGGGTCATGCTATTATCCCCATTATACAGATGCGGAACTAAGACACAGAGAGACTAAGTGACTTGCCCACGGTCATGCAGAAAGTTTGTGGTGAATGGACCTGAACCTGGGTCTCCCAAGCCCTTTAATAATAAATTCTGACTGCCTTGAGAAACAAAGCTAATAGGAGCATATAGCATATTTACAAGGGGGATTGATTTAAATAATCATTTTTATCATGATTTAAGTAAGCAGGAAGGAAACCTTGATTTAAATAATTAATTTTAATCTAGTTTTTCATTTCAATTTTCCTAAAGTTCATTCTCATTGGTTGGTATAATTATTAAAACGTTGATTTGCAACTAAGTATAGCTTTTACACTAAAAAGTTGGTATTTCTGTCAGCTAACCAGGAGAATACACTATATCTATACATGTTTATTTAAGCAATTATCTAGCTTAGAACACATTTATTTATTCCAATTCTTAATTTTTACATTTTTTAATGTTAGAAAATGGTGAATGACTCCTTCCTTATTTACTAGATGACAGTTTTCTTTCTAATTAGGATTTGTGTCAAGCTGCATTTGGATGGTAATTGAAGTTCAATTAAGAATGCACAAAACTAAAAGTTTTCATTTTTTTAAAAAATAAAATGAAACTACCTTAAATGTGCTGGGATGCATAAGAAAAAAACTGTTTCCTAAAATGTTTTGCATTTAGGATTAACTGAATTATTAAGCCAAGGAAATACAAGCCATCGGTAGTGAACTGATGGTTTGGGTACAAACTGTCCTATGTCTGCAGTATTAGTGTTCAAATCTCTTTGGTGTTTTCCCTTTGAGACAACCATGTACTTGGACAAGTGGGATGCATCTTTGTAAAAAGAAAGTAAACTTGGCATCAAAACAGAGATTCCTCACTAACCACTACTAATGGAAGGAAAGCTAAAGTCATTACTCCAACCAGAAACACTCAATATGCAAATAACCTTAGAAGTCAAATTTCAAATTGTTCTTTTCATTGTTCTTTTCGCAACCTTCTTTCTGTTAATCAAAAAGTTGTTTTACTAAGACAGATTTTAGAAACTAGAGGAAATTGCTAAATCTACAGTTAATTTCTGATAAGAGCTCAAAAATGCAAGTGCTCTGAATTCTACTGTTTACTGTACAAGGTATCTGAAGGAGTTATAGTCCAAGTCTGAATTCCAGTAACAAAAGGCAGAAAGGAAGTTTATTACCTGATACAGCAGCTTTGCCAGAAACAGGGGTTGGTGTAGTCATCAAGGAAGCAACACTTACAACAGTAGAAGAAGCAGTTTTATTAGCTACTGATGAACCAGACTGCCCCTGGTTTATACAAATTTGGTGTTGCTGTCCTGATGTCTTTGCCACAGGACCCACAGTAGAAGATGAACTGGAACCTGCACCATCCGCTTGCTATGTTAAAGAGAGAGACGTGGCAGTGTCAAATGCGGTTTTATTTTACTGAGCATTTAAAATAAGTTGTCATACTGCTAGAAAGGAGCATTTAAAAGAAATAAAAGCAACTGCATCTAGATCTAGCCACAGTCCTACTGTCTTTAGGTAATACTATCATGCAAAGCAAAGCTCTTAAAAATATTTCCAAAACATACACATTTTGGGTCAGTTTCCCTGCAACTGCCCTGGAGTTCTGAGCAAGAATGAAACAGACCATACATGTAAGAACTGTGCTGGTACTGGAACTTCACGAACAATGTTCTCAGGAACCAAGTCCCCTATTCACACAGGAGGCTTACCTCCTTTTTGAGATGAGTTAGCACAGCACAAAAGTTTACAAGAATCTTGAATACTTCACGGCTGGTCAGAACTCTAGAGCAGTGGTTCTCAGCCAGGAGTATGTGTACCTCTGGAGGTAGGCAGAGGTCATCCGGGAGTACATCAACTCAACTAGGTTTTTGCCTACTTTTATAGCAGGCTACATGAAAGGCACTAGCAAAGCCAATACAAACTAGAATTTCATGCAGACGACTTTATATTGCTCTATGTACTATATCACTGTTTCTCAACCTGGGGGTCGTGATTTATTTTATAATTATATGGTAAAAATGAGAAAGACAGCCATTTTTCAGTAATAGCATGCTGTGACACTTTTGTTATTTTATTTCACAGTGTGTTATTTTATTTCAGAGTTTATTTCAGTTTTTAAGTGAGGTGAAACTTGAGGTGAAACGCAAGACAAATTAGCCTCCTGAAAGGGGTACAATAGTCTGGAAAGGTTGAGAGCCACTGCTCTAGATCCATCAGCAGAAAAAGGGAAAACATTCTGTCAGTTTCATCTTATAGCTGCCTCCACTGACAGATAATGGTTTTGTTAATCCTTTATCCACATCTTAGCGACAGTACATTGTTCAGTCAGGTGACTCATTTAAAAAGGGACACCGGTAACTTAATAGTAGGTAAAGAAATTTAGACAGAAGTGTGACTTGTTCCTTTTGTGATCTTAGGGTTTTGTACTGCCACCATTCACCACAGTATCTGAGCAGCTTTAGCGTAAAATAGACAGGCAACATCAACGTCCTTAGCGGACTTCATAGAGTCTCTGACTCTTCTCCCTTTTGGAGACAAACTGTGGGTCGGTGGGTGGTGTTGTGAATGAGAGTCTAGCAAAGGTGGAAAGTGACATCTAAGATTATTATAACTGAAAGATTAGAGGAAAAACATATCGCTTTTTCTTTGTGTATTTGTTTGTGTGGATCTTTCACACAGCAAGAGAGAAATCCTTTTAAAAAAAAAATAGGAAAATGAGATTCAAACCACAGACACACACACACACACACACACACACACACACACACACACACACCCCCCTCTCCTCCCCCCCAAACTATAAAATTGCAGGGGACTCGGCTCATGGGCAGGTGAGGAGTAACTACTCAACTTTTTTTTTTTTTTTTTAAACTGACTTGATTGCAAATTGATTGTATCCACTAAGCATGACAAATATCTCACTATTCTTTCCCCTGCTGGAGTTATCACTGTCAATTTTTGCTTCAGATTTGATGTTGCTGTTCCACTCACTCAGCTGTAACATCATGTAGCACACAATGGGAATGGGAGTGTAAGGGACAAGTCAATAGAGGGGTTAAAGTTTATTTTCCCGACAGGACCATATTAGGACAACTTTGCGTGTCCTTCATAGTACAAGTACTACAATTTCAGCAGGACTGAAAGAAGAATAAAAAAAGAGGTAGAGTAAAATTTTCAGAAGCACCTAAGTGACTTAGATGGCTAAGTCTCATTTTCAAAAATGACTTACACGCACAGAAATCTAAGTCCCAAGACTTTCAATGAGATCTAGGCTCCTAAATGCCTCATTCATTTTTGAAAATAGAACTTAATTTTTTTTGAAATTTTTACCAGTAGCCTTTATTTAAATTACATAAATTAGAATATAACTGGCAGTGGACCACCGCTACTTGAGAAAGCCTAGAGGGAACCCCAAAATGTTTGGCTCTCTTTTTCCCCAACACTTTTGGAATTTAAATGCCTTATTTCAGGCTCACTGTGCCACTCTGGGATGCCTTATCATCACTTTATTTAGGGACAAACAGAAGGGTCAAACTTCAAATGCTGAAAATTCACAGGACCACAAAACTTGCAGGCTTCCACCTTCAAGGAGATCTGTTCACAGCAGAGTAGAGACCAAAAAGCTCATAGAGAGTCAAGGATCTCAAATGACCAATACTTAAGTAACAGCTGCTAGTTATTATTGCTCTGTTGTATAGAGACCTTTAAGCACTTTGCAACTTCCAGTCTTTTCTCACCCAAAGTCATTATGTGTATTTGAAAGGAGAGTAACCCAAAGTCTGACCTCTTTCAGGGCATGCTGTAAGATCCTTCTTTTTCACAAACCCTTTCCATCATGACTGGATTTATTCTATATTTCAAAAAGAGATACATATAACCCATATACCCCTTGAACCTGCAAAATGAAGAGAACAAATCACTCCATATCAGTCTTTTGGGGACCTCACTGTGCTGCTCTAATTTACCAGTGTGGTGCTCAGATACTACAATGATGGGTATTATAGAAAACCCCAAAATAGATAACAGATGACGATTAGCCCTGGAACACTCAAAGGAGAGGCAGCGCAAGTTTTAACAGAAGCTGGATTAATTACAATGACTTCTGTCCATCTTTGTGCTGTTTTATTCCTCTTCTGCTGTCCACAGGTAAAATGATAAAATATGCCCAAATGGCAAAAAATTCAACAGAAATTAGTTGAGTTTCCTGTCAAGTGTAAAACTGGGCAAGAACAGATGTCAGATAAGACAAGCAGATGTCAGAAAACATAAGAGCTAATAACGTTGAAGAAAAAAAGGTTACTGATGGGGAAAAAACAGCAAATTATTTCTTTAATATTATATTGGTTAGGAACAAAACATTACATATCATTATAGACACCTGCATCAGCAGAGACATGAGTGTAAAGTTTTTATCTTTGTACCAGCACAAAGCTGGTTAGGCACGTACGTCGGTGCACACATCGACCAAGCGCCAAGTTAGTTCCTCCTCCCATTAGAGGTCATGAACAACTGAACTAGGAGGAATCCACATGCATAGCATACTCCATGCCAAATTCATGCTCTACTCATGCAAGCACACAGACAAAGACGATTAGAGCAAAAGTGTCTCCAAGTATCACATTTGCTCCTTTCCTGTGCTCATGTCTTGTATGTATGCGTCTCCTGGACGCTTTGTTTTTGACTTCTAGGTTCCTGTGACCATGTACTAGCAATGCTTCTTCTCACCTGTGCAACTCCGTTTGCCGGGAGGGACATGGCTGGGGTCGTGGCTGCAGTGATCACCCCTCCTGATACTCTCAGCACAGTGGTGCCGGGTTTGGAAAGCTGTGAGGAAGCAGGTACTGATTTCAACGAACCATCTGATATTTTCATCAGCGATGTTTGTCCACCAGGAGCCGCCTTCAAAAGAGAGTTCAGTTTAAGGGAAAGCATTCCAATGAAGTAATTTTTAAAACAGCTGCTTTTTGTACTAGAGCAGCAAAAAATCAGAATATTCTGAGGGAAGAAGAGGTGTTTTTGAAGCCAGATCACTAAGCTTAACTTTGAGATAATTGTTTATAAGCTGCTCATTTTCTACATTAGAGTCTACTTTTTCAGAAGTGACCCAATGATTATGGGTCTCTCAATTTTTGGGTCCCCAACGTGAGACACCTTAAAAGGACCTACTTTTCAGAGAGAACCTGAATTTATTTGCACCTGCAATTTAAGTTACTAAGAAGTTTTCTGAGCAGGTCCACAATGCAGGGACACGGGACATTTGCAAGACTCAACCTGTGAATCCAAATAAAACAAGGTGCAATATTGTGTTCAGTTATTTGCATTATGCATATGCAGGGGTCACTGTCTGAAAATCTGGCCCAATATTTCACATACAATACAAGCATGCTTTCTGTTTGTTTTTTTAAAAGGCTACGCCTAAAGTTGGAGTTTTTTCTTCTAGTTAGATTTTTTTTTTTATATAACCAATCTGTTGCAATGAAACTATGAAATAAATACAAAACCTGTTGCTTGCCTACCTAAACCAAAGAAGGGCTGAACTTTTTGTAAAAGTGGTTACATTATTTCCCCTCATCATGATACAATACATATAGTTTGAACAATAGAGACAAACAAGATATTTGAAAGTTACCTGGGCAAATAAAGCAGTCTTCTGTCCAGTTATTACTTTTAATGCCTGCTGTCCTTGAGTAGAAGATGCTCCAACTCCTACACTGCCCTGAACAACTGAGGCTGGTGTCAACTGCTTTCCAGAATGCTGGGGAGATGGCTGACCAACTAAAAATGTGCCCTGGTCAAAAATAAAAAAGTTACCCTAGGTTAGGGTCTCGAGTGGAAATCAAATGATATGAAAAAAATTGAATTCTGCACCAGTAACGTGACAGTGATATTTGTAACGGCTTTCTGTGATCTGAGATTTTATTTTAAACAAAGATTTCTTGTCCTTCAGGTTGCACACACTAATCAGATTTGCTACTGTCATTTGGAGTTAATAGAAATATGAAAGCCCATATATCTTGTCTACTGACCTCAAAGGGTCTTAGAGGAAATCTTCACTCTCCGCAGCAGTGAGAGAGTACACAGGGCTCAAAGCACTACCTACCACAAAGATTATTTAAAAAAAAAAAATTTTGCAATTAATTACAGTGGACGTTCTAGCTAGAGGCAGCACTCTCATCTCACTGTAAAGCGACATTATGTGACACACTGGAAGTGAGAGAACCCCAGAAGAAAAGGTCACAAGCCAGGTTCCAATCTGCTCAGACACGTCCACTGTAATTTAATAAGCCTCACATACTTCGAAGTTTATTCATTGTGACAAATAAAGTTTCCCTTCTGAATGTTCAGAGACAGCTGGGCGGAGAGAAAAGGACTGGGGGGCAGTTTTCCCTTCATCTCTGAAGCCTAATTAATTCCACAAAGGTCACACCTAGAGCAGAGATGAAGCCACGCTAGACCCAACAGCAGCTGGAAACCCCACTCTAACAGACTAACCTGTGACCCCCATAGTCCTTCCCCACATACCATGACTTAATTACTACCTCTCACCTGTTTTGTTTGTCCATTCTCTCCGTTAGCTTTTTTCACTGGCCTCTTCCCCTCCCCACTTTTCAGGCTTTGCTTCCCATGGCTCACTCTTGCTTTTTCTCCCCAATACCTCCCTCCTCCATCTTTCGATCTCTAGTGCTCTCCCTGCCTACAACTCTTGTTATCCCCTAGTGCTCTCTCTTCCCCTTTGGGGCTGCCTCCTTGACCTCTAGCTCTTCTGGCGTGTCCACCTCAACACCCCCCTTTCCCACTTCTGTTCTGGAGGTTGCCTCTACCCCTCCTGTCCCATTTTTGGGGAATACGCTTGCTCCCTGCAGTCATTCATTGGTGCACGTTCTCTCTCCTCCTCCTACTCCCTTGTGCTACAACAACCAACAATGCTCTCTGCATCATACAACAGCCTGCAGGGAGCAGAAAATTGCACCACACAACTCACAGGGGGGAGAATGGCACAGAACATACTGTCAGCAGCAGCAGAGCTGAGGAGAGTGAGTGAGTGGCCAGCAGGGCAGAGAGGTGGCCATGCCCCCCAGAAGGGTCTGGCTCCCCCTTAATTTGAAACTCAACTATTACAGAACCACGGAAGCTAGCACAAGGTCTGGGCATCCCTGGATCAATTAAAATGCTGTACAACTCTGACCTGTGGTGTCTGTTTGAGGATGTAGGACGTGTAGGTGAGATGCTGGGATAAGCCACTACTTGTGCTTTGGGCAGGGGCTGCTGCTGCTCCTCCTCCTCCCCCTGCACTTGTAGAAGAGCCTGACTGGAGACCTGTAACAAAGATCAAAACAATGACTCTGCAGAGTTCGGCATCAGAGGCTGAGCAGCCACACCATTTCAACAATGAAACTACACAGAAATTCGATTCTCTCCAACGACACCGCATTCCTCTTATACATGTCTGTCCTCAGATGGGTGGGTTCTGTGATAGCTCTTCAACAGGTACACAGAGACAGCAGCTGAGGTATCTGTGTGCATATAACTTTAAAGGCCTTGTGTGACGCAAGCTGCCATGCGCTTCGTAAGTGAGCAGCATCTATGCATTGATTTTCCAATGCAGCGGGCACAGCATGATTCTGGGGGTAGTATTGTGCTCTCCCACCTCAGCAGACTCTGAGAACAAATTGAAAGGGACCCAGGCTGCTTGTGGGTGCACGGAAGTCTTTTTTGTTTTGCTCTGCTGTCCCTACAGCCAGAGGCAGATGCAAACCAGCAATTTACTAGCTCTTTCAAAAGCCTCTTATAGATTATGCATATGTGAAATCCTACCAATGACCCTGCATGCTACTGAGTTTGCTTTTACATCAGATACACTTTACCAGTGTTTGAATATAATTTCAGAGTTGTTACAGAGCACTCACCAATGATTACTTTGCAAAGAGCGATAATCTAAGGCTGCATTTGGACACGCTTATTGAGCCTACACTGAGAGCAGCGTGAACTCAGTCCTATTTTCAGTCTCTTAAAGTGGGCAAAATGGTTACTGTATTTCCAAAGAATCAGATGTTTGCTTTACTTATGAGGTTATACTGTCCATTTCCCTGCTAGTGCGGGATTGTGCCCAACCTAGCTCTGAGAGTCCCAAGCAATGGGGCTCCCAGCAATGTATCATAGCCTAAAACACCTCAGTTAGGAAGATCTATTTCAGCATTGACATTTATCTTACTTTTTTTTTTTTTTTTTAATTTAAGCACTTCATCCCACTGTTTCTGGTTATAGCCTCGTGTATTGCACTCAAACTCCTCCTCTGCCTTCATGGCGTCAATACCAAAGCTGATCAGAAAATGGGCAAACACCCCTCTGGAAATTTTGATTTTTTTTTGGTTTCCCAATGAAAATTTGAAAACTATCAAGGAAAACAGGCACTTTTCTGCAAAGAAAATATAATTAAGTCAAAACCCCCATTTTCCATTAAAAAAGTTTTGGCCAGCTCTAGTCAATATCTTTCATAAACTTGTCAAGGTGATCTCCCCCCTCCCCTGACACCAGGCTCTCTCAGGTGTTGCAAAGCTAAGATACCAGTCATCCCTTTGAGCTTTCTGTATAATTTGGTCCCTTGAGCTCCTTGGCCATTTTTGTTGCCTGTTGCCAATTCCCTCTAGCTGTTCTTTCTCTGTTAATTTTGTGTTCAAAAGTGAAAGGAGTATTCTAGGCAAAACTGAACCAGCCCCCGTCATATACATTATGCAACATCTTTGCATAAGAAGCCTAAGAGAGCACTGGGCTTTTCTATAGCACCCATGACACATTGCAAACTAATATCTATTTAATTATCAACCTAATACTCTTAGCAGTACTGCTTCCCAGCTTTTTCACTATGGCCCTGATCCAAAGTCCACTCAACTCAATGGGAGTCTTTCCATCAACTTCATTGGACTTTGGATCAGATCCTATATGAGCATTTGTGTTTTAGATTATTTCTCCCTCAGTTAGAACAGCCTGCTCTTTTCCAAGATGAATCTTCTTTTTCTTATTTTCTGCTCATGTTTCCAGTTTCTCTCAGTCCCTTTCTAATATTTGTCATGAGTTTTCACAACTGCTTTCAATTTAATGTCAGCTGCAGGTTTCAGGAATGTGCTGTACACGCCCTTTCCTGGATTACCAATGAAGGGTTAAAAAAAGCATGCTGACTGGCTGGAATCTTCTTCTTACTTGATCACTATTTGCAGTTATTGCTTTAAAAAAACCTGGGGGTCAGGGGATGACTTGTATGAAAGCTCTCAAGGGTCCCCTCACTGAACAGTACCATGCCTTTTTTTTTTTTAAGTGAAGAAACTTGTCCTATTACTAACTCCCAAGGTACCAGAATAAAAGGAAAAATGCTTAACACATTAATTACAAAATGATTACATTATTTAACTCATTAGATTTCCCTGCAAGACTAACTAGCATTGTTTGTGGCTCGCAGTATGGCTCCTTGGGGTATCAGAAGCAGTTTTCCTTTTCCCGAAGGATTCTTGCTGTTGGTGGTAAGGTACAGTTTGGTGCCAGGTGGTAAATTAGCCAAGTTTGCCAGGTTTGTGGCTGGCAACTGCAGCGTAGCCATCACTAGAAACAAAATAAAAAATAGAAAACCATGTTAAAAATTCAGTTTTGCAGAGCAGGATTCATAATAAAAACTGGGCAACTGAAAAAGTCAGAACAAAATAGTGGCTAATCAATGAACACTGAGCATAACATTGAAAAGACCAGGAGTACTTGTGGCACCTTAGAGATTAACAAATTTATTTGAGCATAAGCTTTCGTGGGCTACACCCACTTCATCGGCTGCATGAAAACTTATGCTCAAATAAATTTGTTAGTCTCTAAGGTGCCACAAGTACTCCTGGTCTTTTTGCGGATACAGACTAACACGGCTGCTACTCTGAAATCTGTGCATAACAATGGGAATGCTGTGCTTGCAGCATTTTATACAGCACTAGGTATCTCTTCTGTTGAAGACAGTTTACATACAACTACACTACACTACTATTTTTAATAAATTTTTACTACAGATCTCTTAGCATGTTATTTTGACTAGGTGTTTCCATCTCATTCTGAAATATAGTTGTGTTTAGAGTAATACTGGAGCATGACAGAGTTCCAAAATGAATTGTCTGATGAAGCGAGCTGTAGCTCATGAAAGCTTATGCTCAAATAAATTTGTTAGTCTCTAAAATGCCACAAGTACTCCTTTTCTTTTTGCGGATACAGACTAACACGGCTGCTACTCTGAAATCTGAATTTTGTAATCCAAGTTGTAAAGTAACTTTACCTGAACCTTGAGATCCACTTTTCTGAACCCCTGCCGAAGTCACCTGAGCCTTTGTTAAAGTTTGCACAGGTTGGGCAACAATTGTTCCACCACCTCCACTCACAATGGCTTTTGCTACTCCTTGGGTTACAACCTGCTTTGGACCAACAGCTTTTGCTACTGAAGAGCTGGATTTTGCCACAAGTATCTGACCACCACTGATAGCCACAGCTTGTTTCACTGTTGACTGTAAAGCAGAACCGATGGGAACCCCAACGACCTGTAATAAATAAGCAACCGATGACACTCTTCATGCAGGGTTTCCCTGGTACAGCACCTGGAGAGAATTAACATTCCACCTGGTGGGCTACCCAAGAAGTTAGTATCTATTTCAGGGCATTTCAAAGGTTAAACAAGCTACCAGGTTACCCATTCTGAAACAACAAACTTAACGTAATGGGGACTCAAACACATTAAAATGTAACCAAGACCAACAGAGTCAGAGACTATTAAAAAAAACTGATCGACTCGCAACCATTCCTGTTCAGTCCACTGTGAGAAAATAACTATAAAACCAACCATGATTTCAGAATGCCCATTAAAGATTTGAGTGTGACACACTTATCCAAGGACCCTCGATCTTCCCCAACACAGGAAACTGCTTCATTCAGAAGGAACCTGAAGTTTGTCTTAGTGAAGTGCAGAGAGCCATGAGACCCAAGGAAGCCCTCAGTGCCTACTGGCAAAGGGTTCACTATTATGTCAGTAAACTCTTATCAGGCCCGACAAACTCACGACACCTAACACACTACTTTCATAGTATTTATCCAAAAAGTGTCTTGTGAGATATCAAATGAAAGCCAGTGATCCCTGGTCATTGATATCATTGTAAAATGTCTGTACTAACACTATAGAAGGAGTTATGTATACCTATTGATATTATGCCTTAAAGTCTGTAACCAAGCAAAGGGAGAACCAGGAGGGAAGGTAGTTAGCTCTCTGTCAAATATAAATTAAGTACAGTAAAGCTGACCCAATCCACATATAGTCAACAGGAAAAAAACAGGTTGATGAGAGGGTGGTGGTGGAGAATTTGGACTCAACATGGGCGACAGCACACAGGAGAGCAATCAACGGGGGCGAAGAGTCTTATCTGCGGATGCACTTCAATATGATGCATTTCAAAGGTCTACTGAACCATAAGAGAAAGGAAAAAGAACCTCTTTGTTATCCATTTGCTGAGAAAATCCCTTTGAGGGCATAGGGGTATTCACAAAAGTCTGAGTTGTGGTGCTAACTGGAAGCCAGCAAGCACTGCAGAAAAGCTTTGGTGAGAGACTGTATTAGACAAGGACTGTAGCCTAAGTTTTAATCTCTAGAAAGCGTTATGCTTTTGCTGGTAACCATTTCTGTTTCCATTATTCTTGCTCAATGCTCACCTGAATCTATGACTCTCTGCTCTTTGTTAAAGAGCTTCTCTTTGTTTTCACCATAAATAGATTACAGTGCTGGGTTATTACAAAGGACCCGATCCTAAACTGTAACCTTCTAGCTGTGTGCAGACTGTCTCTTTGGGGACAGCATACCTCGCAATTACAGAGAGTGTCCAGTGACAGGGGCTAGACACCACAGGGGGACGCTTCTGGGGAGTTCTGGGCCTGGGATACACTTGGTGTTAATCTGCAAGGTAAAATGTGGGCTGGCAGGGTTCTGATGAGGAGTTTGTTGGGGTAGCTAGCTGAGTGTCCAGGAACTGACACTGGTTGGCACCAGCAAGTCTCTCTCGCTGAGGCAGGGGGGTAACATGCTGACCTACGATTCTGAAGAAATTTAAATTTCAACTGACTCATGAAAATAAACTCTGGAAACTTTGGCCCCAATGTTGAACTAAAAAACAGCCTCAGTTTTGTACACAGACAACACATCCAGGGAAGTATCACATTTGTGCACCTGCCAGACTAGGCAAAAAGGTAGTTTAAAGAACAATTAACTGATTTGTAAATATTAATATATATTTATGTATACAAATATATTTTGCATACATTGGTCCATGTGCTTGGCAGGTAGATTTCACTGTATACACCTATTCTACCAGAGTGAGTAGAAAGGCAGGAATTAACCCTTTTGATGTCTGGATTGTTGAACCATTACACATGGAGCTGCTAAGCTCCAAGCATGCCCCAGCTGCTTTGCTTCTCTCTCACTGACACATCACACTGAAATCTACTGTCGTTCTCATTCCACTGATGCAAAATAAAATTTCCATTCTGGGCTAATTTTTCCTGATTTTCTCTCTCTCAAACCTTTGCAACGGAGGAGTAAATAGGAAGCAGGAGGTTGTTCCTTGCAAGCAATAATGTGCAGTTGTTTTCACCCCCTTAACTTCCCCATACAAGTAAAATTACCTATGAAAAATAAGAGAATAAGATCTACCCCTAGAGCTGGACTTGAACCTGTGGCCTAGCACTCCCTTACACATAGTACCTCCAGCATTCTAAGGTAGCAGCACAGAGGTAGCTGATTTCCTATGACCTCCCCCAAACTCGATGGCTGTAAGAGAAGCAGCATTGACTGCTGCCTGCTCTCCCCCCAGTTCTGTGCTAGCAGCAGCGTAGGGGTGTGACAGCGAAACTGCAGTGAGTCCAGGCAGTTTAAGATATCAAAACATTCAATACCTTCGATTGAGCAGTCCCCTCTCCCGTGCTCACGATCTGCTTCTGAGGTGACAAAGCAATCATGTGACTCCCCTTCACAGTGACATACTGCTGTCCTGAGGCCTGCGAGGTTGTCCCAGTCACTGGTAGCTGTGGTTGCTGGGGCAGCTCTCCAGGCTCCTGCTTTATTATCACCTTTTCATAAGGAAAATTGGAGTAAACAAACTGCTTTGTGCTCCAAAAGAAATCATCATCTGCAAGCATCAGTCTTCAGAGAGAGGCAGGAGCTGCCGGGCTGAGAACGACACAGAGAGCCAAAAGCTCCGGAGCTCTGACACCAACTCCCACCGCACAGCCTCTGAACCACTCTGACTTCACTTCCTGTTTTGTCAAATGAGGCAAGTACTTGCCAACTTCCAAGGGGCCTTATGAGGCTTAGTTAGTGTTTGCAAAGTGATGGGAAAGCCACAAGTGTGAAGTGTCATTATTAATATTAACTATGTGTTTGTTCTGTTTGGAAGCTTCAACTATGCATTTGTCTGATCAGGGCTGAGCAGTACTCTGGGCTTTTAATTCCCATCCAGGATCCTGCCCCAAATATGTCCTGTACCCCAGACAAAACCCCAACTGTTGATAAATCCTTTTCTATTTTGCTACATTATGTAAAAAGTGTGCCTTATTCATTTCAGTTTCGACCACTATTACCACAGGGTCTCAGCAACTTGAATGTATTTATCCCCCTAACTTCTATTATCCCCATCTGGGGAACTGAGGCTCAGAGACTGAGTGACTTGTCAAGGTTATGGGGGAAGTCTTGTGGAGCAAGACTGCGTCCTGGACTAGCACCGTAATCACTTCCCCACACTTCCTCTCTCATACAAATTAACTCATAATGTAAAGGAATTAAGGCAGCCACTCAGAGCTCTGGGATAAACATGTAATTTTGGATACCAGGGTCAGTAGTTAGAAATGGAAATCCTCTTCTATTAGATCATCCCATTCATTGCCCTTTAAGGAGTGGACAGAGTACTGGCTCACAAGATGACAATTGATACTACAGTTGGTTAAAAGGAAATTTGGACAAGTGACACCTAGGGAAATGCACTTAAACACTAATATTGGGCAGTCAGAAACCCTGGTAAAGTACTAGGAGGCAGGGAAAATAGCCTACAGTCTCAGACCACCACAGTTTATTTTTAACGTACAGCAGAAACTCAGAGTTAGGAACAGCAGAGGTACGAACTGACCAGGTGACCACACACCTCATCTGGAACCGGAGGTACGCGATCAGGCAGCAACAGAGACAACAGAGACAGGAAAAATAGCAAATACAGGACAGTACTGGGTTAAATGTACACTACTAAAAAATAAAGGGAAAGCAGCATTTTACTTCTGCAAAGTAAAGTTTCAAACTGTATTAAGTCAATGTTCAGTTGTAAGCTTTGTAAGGTTATGAAAGAACCACCATAACACTTTGTTCAGAATTATGAACATTTCACAGTTATGAACAACCTCCATTCCCCAAGGTGTCTGCAACTCTGAGGTTCTACTGTATTATGCAATAAAAGTACAGCTCTTTAAGATCTGCTAGAATATGGCAGTGGTTCATCAAGGAAGAGGATGAATGAGATGGAAGAAGGGAGACAGAAAAGGGAAAGAGGGCAGAGGAACAATCAAGCCAACAGAACAGAATGGAAATCAAGACTAATCTGCTGACAGTTGCAAAAGTTTTCATTTCCCTACTCACATAACAAGGGAGCTGGCAGTCAGGCCCCAAGAACAGTCACTCCCAATGGTACCGTTACATGCACTAGAAAAGTTACATGCTTTGTGATGAAACCCAGTGTGCAGTGATACTACCAGAGCATGCATCCCTATACAAAGCCAAGAACATAAATCAAATACCTTTGTAAAAGCTCCAAGTCCGCCTGTCACAGATTTAGGGCTTTGTGCCTTAGAATGACTCCCAATTGGACAAAGGGGCGGCATGGTTGCAAATAGAGAATCCTCTTGCTACGGATGAATACATACGACACACAATTAGGTGGAACGTGCAATATAAAACATAAAGCGATGACTTCCTGTATTCACATTACTGATAACCCAGAGTGCTCTGAATTACTTATCTGCACTGTTGTTATAGCCATATTGATCCCAGGATATCTGAGAGAGATCCAAGGTAGCTAACGTTTTATGGCTCATTACAACACCAATTTGTAACCCACCCTACCACCAGGGAACCCTTAATTACCCACTTCATTTTAAGTTTGAACCCCTTATGCTTAACAATCAGTCCCACCTTGTATTTAGCTTAGACACTCTGGTTACCCTCTACAGACTTGCTTTAGAGCTTCACGAGCTCTTCCTGTTGTTCCTTCTACCAATAGCAGCTGTTCCAGTAAAAGATATTACCTCGGCCACAGGGAGCTGTGGGCGGCCGTGCCTGTGGATGGTTAATGTAAACAACCTGTCTCATGGCCAGCCAGCGGATTACCCTGACGGGCCACGTGTGGCCTGTGGACCGCAGGTTGCCCAGCACTGACCAACACAATGGAATCCTGCCAAACAATGTAAGCACCTGCAAACACCAAATCCTTTTTTGTTGCAAGTTATATCACCAGCAACTAAAACAATGACTATTAGTGTATGGTAATTAGCTGATAAAAATGGACTGATTGCTATAGTCACAGGTATGCTAAGTGTTTTTTATAATAAGCCTAGATTTTTCCATTCTTTAAATGTTGTATATTCAAATTAGGCTAGAAACTGGCATACACAATCTAAGCGTTGGGAGCACATTTCAAAAGAAAAAAAATTGGAAAACCATTCGTTGATTTAAAGTTGCAAACAAAACAAAGTTCTGTTTCAGATACATTTTTCTTTCCTCTAAGTAAACAATTCTGATGGCATGCAAAACTTCATAACAGAACTGGCAGGCTTGCAGAAGTAGCGATATTTTCTACCTACATTATGTATGTCACACACCTAGATCTGCAAAATTTTGGTTTCTTTCATTCCAGCTGTGGAGGTTGGTAGATGAGTCAATTTTTTTTTGACTCGTTCCATACTCTTTTCAATTAATGTAAATTCTTATTTTCAGTCACTGTGCCAGAAAACTATTGAAGAGATGAAGAAAAATGCTGAACAGACGATGCTTTGAAATGTTACATTGGACTGTTTTAATACCACAGAATTTGTTTCTACCCGTACAAAATTACATGTTCCCAACCCAGTGGAAGACACACTGAGATTTACACAGAACGGACTTCCACTTATTTTTCTAATTAACTTCCGATTTCTAACAGTGTCACCTCGAAAATATGTAATTCATTCAATATGGGTGGTGTGCGTCTCTGGATCTACTTGGATTTATTTGACACTACAGAGAAGTAACTGCTCCAAACCAGTGAAATAAAGAGTTAATCTTAGCCTTGTTAATGGCAGTCACTGTGAACAGCCTTTTTTTTTTTTTAAAATAGAATAAGGGGTGCAAAAATCACAATTAAAAAAAGCTGCTCCATGTTTGCTGCCTCAAATATGTAAAAACTTGTTTCCTAAGAGAAGTGATACTCATGATCACGCTGGGACAAAGTCTATGGATTGGATCTCTCACTATGATAAAAATACAAGATGGGAATACATGCTTCATTTTACTGAGTAGATCTTGTCATATGTACACACGTGACATAATTCCTATTCTAAAGATTCTCAGAGACAGACCTGGTTGGAAAGGAACATTCTGAATCTCAATTAAAAAAAAAAAAAAAACAAGAGGCTCTTCTCTGTAGACTGAATGGCAATTATCCAGGCAGCCTAAAATCAATTATTCTTGGATGTGCTGAACAGGCTAATGCTGACAAAGCTCCAGCACACCCCAGGCTCCACCAACTACTTTCAAAAGGGGGTGTCATTGATGCCATTAGTCTGCCAAAATACCCTTCTCCGTAAAGAAAATGGGAAAGATTTTGTCTGAATTAACCCAGCTCCATACCTATAGAGCTTTCCAGCTGTAAAGCACAGACCCTATTCGTTCTCAACTTACCGTCAGTGACTCCACTTTTGTCTGGGGCAAATACTTTTTTGTAGCTAAAGCTTCCAATGTTGCTAGCGCATTGGCACTGTTTTTATCTCCCAGTTGTTGACATGAACATTCTTTTAATGGAGGTAGCTGTAAAGTCACTGAATGTCAGCTATTGGCCTAATATGAATGTATCAGTCGTGAAGAAAATTTGGAACTGGGATTTTAAAAATATGCACCTCTTGTTAAATCTGATATTATCACCAAGTAAGCCAAAAAAGATCAGAGTCTTTTATAGAACAGGGTCTTTGAAAGATGAGGTATTTTGACAGTACCGATAACTGTGCCCTCCAAGGATTTCCTTATACGCTGACAAAAGACTGGCACTTTTCAGAGAAGTACTCACAACTCTAATTAGAGCTGCAAGAAATTACACTATCATATCATATAAACAATTGTGCTATGGCGGCTAGACAGAGTAAATGTTCAAATGTACTAAAGAGAACATGAAGTTGTCTGGAATCAACATTTATGATGTTAAAAAAGCCTGCTCCACATGAAGCTATTTCTTTATGGAAACAGACAACCTAACAAGAATGTTACCTTGACAGCTGACGTTACCATGCTGCTTCCATGGATCTTTGAGACTGGAGATCCGGCTCCATGAGAGGCTTGAGAGACACTTGTCTGTTTGCTTGTTGGGCTTCCTGTGTATTGGAAGATAAGTTTTATGCAGTGTTATTGTAGCCATGTCGGTCACAGAATATGAGAGGGGCGGCGTAACGTCTTTTGTTGGACCAACTTTTGTTGGTGAGAGAGACAAGCTTTCAAGCTTACCCAGAAGCTCAAAAGTGTCTCTCTCACCACAGAAGCTGATCCAACAAAAAATATTACCTCACCCACCTTGTCTCTCTATTGGAAGATAAGGCAGATTTCAGCATAAGGGTTCAGTCCTTGATACCATTGAATAAATACAGCTTTTCATCAAACAAGGAAGACATGATTAGTGGAGATCAGGACGGGGACAAGTTACATTAGTGTTCTAATACAGAGACAATGTATAGTCAAAGCAACATAAACTAAACATCCCTTCTTTAAAGGAACAAGACCTCGCTAAACATAATGCTAAAGATCTCATTCTTCATCAAGTACTTTTGAATATTACACACACATTTTTAAAATCTGCTTCTTCCCTGTTTGAAGAGTTTACATTTTGTACTCCACTCAACAAAACTAGTTTCACTTTCTGATTCTCAATCAATGGTACAGTTCTGCAACATGTGGGCTGCACATATAATATATCCCCTTGCAGTGTTTATTTATAAACTGTTTGCATTTATATTAAAAACAAAACTATACAGATATTTCTATTGAAGGTAGGTTGTGTGAAAGCTGGCTTCTACAAAACCTTTGTTTCAGATCTCACCTGACTTAGTAGTGTCCCTTTGTTTTACCCTCTTTTAAAAATATTAAGATATTGGGTGGGAATTTGAAAACCACCTATGTGACTCTGATGTACAAGTCCTCACTGACTTCCAATGGAACTTGTGCCCCTAAGCCACTTGGGTGCTTTTGAAAATTCCATTCATTATCAAATTGCATCGGATTTACCCAAGAGAGCTCAGAAACAGAGATTAAAAGAAGTTCAGCTACTGCAAACACACAGTGGTTTTCGACCATTCGGTTTTCCTCCCATACAGTTGTATGGGGGAGCTCACTGAAAAAATGTGATTTTCTGACAAAGAAAGGGGACACATTTTAATGAAGATCTTCCCCCTTTTTCAGCTATGTCTAGTGAAAAGCACATACTACATAGATCACTGTAACTAGCACGAACATACTATGTCAGCTCCAAGTGTCATTTTGAGAAGCTATTACACACACCTATATATAATTATGTATACGTGCATTTAGACAGGAAGTTCTTGGTCTGTCCTCTAATAATGGACTCACAAACAGTTATTTTTCCTCCAACATGTAGGCAAGGGTTTCCAACTGGCTCCCAGTGCCTTCCATCTGTCTCCTTCAATCTGTGCTCCCCAGACCGACAGACATTCACTGCATCAGTTCCCCTAGGTAAAGGTGGGCAAACTACGGCCCAAAAAGTTTCCCCACCCCTGCCCTTTAGCTCCTGGCTAGGGAGGCTAGCCCCCCGGCCCCTCCCCTGCTGTTTCCCTCCTCTGCAGCCACAAGGTCTCGTGGACAGCACAGCTGGCTCTGGCTGGGCGGCAGGGCTGCAAGCTCCTGCTGCTCTGAGCTGCTTGGTAGGTGTGTGTGTGTTGGATAAGGGGCAGGGGATCCCGGGAGTGCAGTCAGGGGACAGGGAGCGGCTGGATGGGGCGGGGGATGGTCAGAGGACAGGGAGGGGGTGGTTGGATAGGTGCGAGTCCCAGGGGGCCTGTCAGAGGGCGTGGGGGTGGACAGGGGGCATGGGGTCCTAGGAGGGGGCGGTCAGGGGACAGGGAGGGGGGGGTTGGATGGGTTGGGGATTCTGAGGGGGGCAGTCAGGAGGCGAGAAGTGGGAGGGAGCGGATAGGGGGCCAGAATGTTTGGGGAGGCACAGCCTTCCCTACCCAGCCTTCCATACAATTTTGCACCCTGATGTGGTCCTCGGGCCAAAAAGTTTTCCCACCCCAGCCCTAGCGTCACCTCTGAAGCACCGTGGGAATCCAGTTAAATGAGTCTGGGCGAGCCTGAAGCCAAGCAGCTGAATGAAAGTTCACAGTTGCACAAGGTTGATACATCTCCTCTCCAGACCATCTTATCCAATTGACCTATTGTTTCGATACAGCTAGAGAAATGCATGCTGGAATCTCTAGTACTGGCAGGTCACACTTCTGGGTTAAAGATGGGGAGGGTGGCGGGGAGAGCACTTTTGGCCATGGCAAAGGCACAGCTTTGTTTTATGCGTCCTTGCTTTTTATCAGTGTGTAGCACAGCCTTACATTCCTTGCTTCTCATCTCTGAAATGTGTACACTCCCTGGGGAAAGGAATGTGTGATTTCTATTTGGCCTTACTTTTTCTGTCATGGCCAAAAGCAAATTCCTTTGACATTAGACACATTCTGTACATTAATTATACAAACCAATAATACTGCTCTTCCTTTGTAAAAGGCTTTCAGATCTTCACAGATCTAAGTGAAGATAGGCTTGAATGTATAAAATTAACCTGCTACCTTCTACAGATCAAATTACGCACCTGTGCTTGGGGTTGCTGCTCCGATCATCTGTGCCGGCTTGTCCACAATAACATATGGGTTATTAATGACTGAACTAGCAGACCCCAACTTCATGTGCACTGGAGTGGAGGTTGGGGTACGAGGTAGTGGAGACGGGCTTGGGGTCGATATTGGAGAACCTTAAGGAAAAGAGTCCAACACTTCCATCTCAAATTTCGTAAGGACATAAAAATGCAATAATAAAAAATGACTTGTAGTTCGGACATTTAGCTCATGGTGCACTTCCAGCCTGAGCGGAGTGCCAGGGCTGCAGGGGTAGGTAAATTCATGCACGATTCCAGACCTCCCCTCTCACACTGTCAATATGCTCCTATAGATGAGGGTGCCGAACAACTTCTTGAAGCCATTCATCTTCCTTCACCTATAGTGCCCCCTTTTACAGCCCACCAAAGGAACAGCTCATGAATAAAGGGCTGCAGGCTCAGGGAGTCAACCACTAGGCCAAGCCTCTATTGTATCCCACACTCAGTTCAAATGCAAGAGCTCCCAGGAGCCATTTCAGTACCACCATTTGGTCTCTTGGAAAGTGGAAAGGGGATTAAACTGGGGGTGGAGGAAGGAGGAGACAAAAAAACAGATGAGTTAAAAGGGAAGCAGAGACAAAAAGATGGAAGAGTGAGAACATAGACAGAAAAGAGAAGGCAGCCACTGCATCAGGGAACAGAGCAAGGTGACTGTGTGTGGGAGAAGGCAATCCTCCAATAATCTGCTCTCTTGGGAGAGAAGGCAGGAGGACTGCCAGCTAACAAGGAGCAGAAACACTCAATCCAGGAAGACCCTGATGACTATCGTGACTATCACAATCCGAAAGGGGTCTGGGGTCTTAGCATCAAAAAATTAGCAGAGTCTAAGAAATGTTTAAGCAGGGGAACATCTGGAACAGTAAAGCTTGATATAGAAAAGCTGAAGGGTTTCAAGGAAGGCAAGATGGTTCTGTAACTCTCACCCACTGGAAAGCGTCAGAGTCTCACTCATGCTACAAAGAAAAGAAGAGCAGTGGGACAGTACGTTAGGATGATAAGAACAGTTGGCACACGTTCAAACATAAGTTGCTGGTGCCCTGGGTACTACTTTAAGATGGCAAGGACAATATTGGCAGAAGAGAAAATACAACCACGCACAGGAGAAGTCAAGTTGGGAAGAGATCATCAGTAGCACCCTGCTTGGTACCCTGGCTCTTCATTCTCTATATGAACTTCAGATGAAGGTGGAGCTTTACAGACAAGGCTCCCAGTTTCCCAAGTGACCCAGCAGGGTTGGCCATTAAAGATTTTTGATGCAATAATACAGCCCGGTGCAAGGCATTGCATCAATGAAGAGAATGCACATTATGTTTGGCAGACGAGGGACTAGAGGTGAAAAGAGTTAACAGTACAGGCAAATGTAGCATGACTGTCTGGTTGAGAAGTTACTAAAAGGAAATCATTTTGCCAACTGCAATCAGCTGCTTATCTAAACAAACAGGGAATTACTGTCAATGGGGACGGGAGGAAGCAGTTTGATTCTAAGGAGAGGACTTTGTTACTAGGAGAACAACAATTTATATACAAATTTAAACCCTGTCATTTCCCTGATAACATAAAAGGAAACACCTTCGCCCACTTTACCCAGCCCAGTTGTTTGGCAATTTGCAAAGGGAAGAAGCCCTTCTTCCCATGCACACACCCTTACATACAAGATGCATTTCAATATTATGTTTTGAACTAACAATTTTCACGCCTGAGCCCATTAGCAGCGGTAGCAGTCTTACTAAAGAGTGATCTCAAGTGGGTTGCTGGTAGTATTTATGCCCAGTGAGAGACTAAATCTAGTTCCCATCCCGCTTTTAATCTTGAATTCACAAATTAATCATTTGGAATCTTGTTTAGTCCATTACACTGGATCTCCCTATTGCCTAACGTGTAATATTAGCATGAAAAACTGGAAAGGACACAAAGCAAGACCAACTAGTTCAATCTCATCGTTCAGTATAAAGTATGATACTGAAACTAAAAAGTACCTGATACAATCTTGCAGCTCATGGTGATGGGCTGGAAGGATTTTCCTGGAGATTCTGCGGGGCTCGGGATCTGACCCTGAGGTACTATTTTGCAACTAGCTGCAATTGGCTGAAAAGCTGAATTTCCATGAGAGCCAAACGTTACTTTCTGTGTTGCCAATTTGGTGGGAGTCCGTTCTATTGAAGATGGCAGGGAATAAAAAGTGGTATGTCTTTCAGTTTCAGCATTCACAGGGAATCCTGATTAAAATATGGAAAAGAGAAATGTTTCTCAGGCTGACTCATCAAATTCCTTGTTGCGTTTCTCTACACAGACAAAAATTAAGATATGACAAACATGTCCACAAATATAAAGCATAAGAAAGCTTTGGGGGTTTGGTTATGATTTTTTGCATTTTCATTTGTTATTTTGCTGGATACATCCTGAACAAAAAATTAAGACCCAGACTAACCATATACTGTTTTACCCAATATGCAGTAATGCACATTCTCTTTTGGCAATTTTTCATAAGTCACATTGACTTACCTAAAACTATTAAGTTTTGAGTGTTCATAAGACAGATAGATTAATGTAGCGGAGGGGAAGTTTCCCCTGAAGAAAATCCCTGTCCCTGCATATTTAGGAGTAATTACCTAGGGTTGAGAGAGCTGACTACCGCCCTCTTATATTGGCCCATAGTCTACTCAGGTGTGGCAGAAGCTGTATTACTGAGGAGCTCAGTTACTCATGGATAATGGGCCACTAAAGGAGAAGCCAGCGTAGAGGTCCCAGGGGCTGAAAAGTAGGTTTCCTCTTTTCAATTTGTTTTATGGGCTGTCCATCCAGATGTATTTAGTGTCTTTGCTCAAGTCTGAAAAATGCTAGTGTATTGATAGTTCAAAGGCCTGCATTTTCCTTTTATGGTGTGAGACCATCAAAAGCACTCACTGAAACCTTGAACCTTCTCCTCTTCACCTTCCCCATCCCACTAACTCAGAACCACTGCCACAACACACTGCAGGAGTAGATGACATGGGTGGAAAGGATGGCTGTGCCACATAAACACAAGCACTCCCACAACTGAAAGAGCTGCATCAGGACATTTTACCAGAGATGTCAGGGTAAATAAGGCCTCAGAGCTACAGCCACCAGAGCCAAGCCAACACTCCATGTTCTAGCATTTTGTGGGGCAAAAATCGCTCCCTCTAATTACACACTTCTGCGCACCGGAATACAGATGCTAACTAAGAAAGCAAAGGGTTTCCTGCTCTTTTCATCCCAGCTAATAAAAATAATTGTCCCACAAGACCAGATACCACAACACCCATGAAAAAGTAAAACGGCAACAGCGTCGGCCTTTGTTTTGCTATGCAATCTGAAGACCAGACTGCTGGGCTCAGATGGCCTCAGAATGGTTTGCTGCCCCCAGTTCAAATGATTTTAAAATCTCAATTGTTGGAACATTGCAAAAGGCACACATGACAATTAAAGGAAGATGTTTAAAAGAATGGAGGCTCAGTGGGATTCTACCTGTCCCTAAAGGAAGACAGCGAAGGTGAGACAAGATTACGATGATCAACAGATGGCTCAGGCAGTAGTGCTATAAGGAGGGCTTCAGGATATTTGACCACTAGGAGGCATTCAGGGACACAGGACTGTCCTCATGGGATGGACTCCACCTGAGCAGGGAAGGACAGACTTATGGGATGGAGGCTGGCAAAATTGATTAAAAGAGCTTTAAATTAGGAATTTGGGGGAGACAGTTGGGAGACGCTCATCTAATCTCCAGGTCCGATTCTAAAACCTGAGGAGGAAAATCAAGTAAAAGAGGATACAGCAATGGAGAAAGGAATAACGGAGGGCAGGAGAATGGATAAGAAGAAAAGACAATGTCAATATCACTAACAGTAACAGTCAGGTAGGCAATACTCGCAGTAAAATGACTGTTTAAAGCAAGCAAAGAATCTGGGAGAAGCCATACAGGAACAACTAAGATGTCTGTACACCAGTGCAAGGAGCCTGGATAACAAAATGGAGGAACTAAAACTACTGGTGCTGGAAGTGAAACTAGGTATTATAGGGATAAGAAAAACATGATGGAATAGGTTTCAGAGTACTCCATTTCTGTTCATGATGGAATAGTATTCATGACTGAAGTACAGATATTGAAAGGTATGTGCTGATCAGAAAAGACACTATGCTAATGACAGGGTAGAATGTAAAGAAATTAGAAGCGATGGAATGGATAAAACTGAATTTGGGTCAAAATCAGTGTGGGGAACAAAGGCAACAGAGGCTCCATCAAGAGTGCCCAGGGTCTGCCACAGACCCCCAGCATCGGACATGGATAAGGATAGAGACCTCTTTCATATTTTTAATGAAGTAAATACTAGTGGAATTGGGTGATCATGGGATATTTTAATTTCCCAGATATAGAATGGAGGACAAGCGCTATTAATAATGGTAGGACTCAGATATTCCTGGATGTGATAGCCGACAGATTTCTTCACCAAACAGTCACTGAACCACTAAGAGGTGATGCCATTTTAGATTTAGCATTGGCAGGTAGCAAGGACCTCATAGAAGAGCAGGTTGTAGAGGACGGGTTTGGTTTGTGGGATCAGGAGCTGCCTAGTCCAGTTTAAACTAAACGTAAGGAAAAAAAAAATGGTCTGCAACTAATGTCCTTGATTTCAAAAGGGCAAACTTAAAAAAATTAAGGGAATTAGTTAGGGGAAGTGGTCTGGACTGAAGAACTGAATGTGGAGGTGGCTTGGAATTACTTTAAGTCTAAGGGCTGGTCTACAGTACAGCTGTAAGTCAACCTAAGTTACACTACTTCAGTTTTACGTCACTGAAGTCGATGCAACTTAGGTCCACTTACTGCAGTGCCTACGCTGTGCTGTGTTGACAGGAGATGCTCTCCTGCCGACTGCTCGGGAGCTGGAGTACAGGTGTCAACGGGAGAGTGCTCAGCCATTGACTTCACCGGACCCACTAAATTGACACCGCTGCATCGGTCGCAGCACTGCGGATCTAGCTGTTAAATATAGACAAGGCCAAATCTGAAGAAACTACCTGGAGCCCGCTTCCCAAGCAACAGGAAAAAATTCATAGGGAAGAGTTGCAGACCAAACTGGATGAACAAGCATCTCTAACAGGTTATTGGGAGAAAGTAGAAAGCTTTCCTTGCTGATCCATTACTTGTAGGCTCTCTCTTGGGGTATTTCTACACTGCAATTAAAAACCCAGGGCTGGCCCATGTCAGCTGACTAGGGTATGCAGGGCTCAGGCTAAGGAGCTGTTTAACTGCAGTGCAGACATTTGGGATCAGGCTGCAGCCTGAGCTCTGGACCCTCGTGCAGACATTCAGGCTCAGGGAGGGTCCCAGAGCTCAGAATGCAGCCTGAGCTCATACATCTGCACCACAATTAAACAGCCCCGCAGCCCAAGTCAACTGGGACAGGCCAGTTGTGGGTGCCTAACTGCAGTGTACACACACCTTTGGAGGTCAGAAAGTGTAGTGAAAAAGTGAGAGCTGCCAAAAGCTAAGCAGAGTTGGATCTTGCAAATGAAATGAAATACAAAATAAAAGGTTCTTTAGCCATATAAATAAAAAGAAAACAAGAAAAGAAGAAGTGGGAGTGCTAAACATGGAGGATGGGGTGGAGATTAAAAATAATCAAGGTATAGTCCAACACCTAAACAAATACTTTGCCTCAGTTTTACTCAGGGTAACGAAGAGCTTGGGGGCAGTGGCAAGGTGGCTAATGGGACCATGAATATTAAAGGAACTGGCACATGAAATTACAAGCCCAATAGCATTGATTTTCAATGAATCCATAAACTTAGGAATCATGCCCTATGATTAGAGAATTGCAAATATAGTACCTATATTTAAGAAAGGGGAAAAAAAGTGATCCAGGAAACTACAGGCCTGTTAGTTTCAATTCAATTGTATACATGGTGTTAAAACAAATTTTGAAATACAGTAGTTAAGGACAGAGGTAAATGGTAATTGGGATAAAATACACCATCATTTTACAAAATGTAGATCGCACAGAATTCTTTCCCAGCTGTTTGGCTGGTGGATCTTGTCCACATATTCAGAGTCTAACTGATCACCATATTTGGGGTCAGGAAGGAATTCCCCCCCTAGATTAGACTGGCAGACACTGTGTGGTTCTTTTGCCTTCCTCTGCAGCATGGGGCACGGGTCACTTGCTGGTTTGAACTACTGTATAAATGGTGGATTCTCAGTAACTCAAAGTCTTTAAATCAAGATTTGAGGATTTCAGTAACTCAGCCAGAGATTATGGGCCTATTACAGGAGTGGATGGGTGAGGCTCTCTGGCCTGTGATGGGCGGGAAGGTCAGACTAGACTATCATGACGGTCCCCTCCGGCTTTATAAATCTGAGTCTGAATGTAGGGCAGGATCATGGTAGCCTTTGTTATACAACAGAAAATAACTTGCTTTTAATGGTGCAAAAAGTTGGTGTTTAAATAAGACTAAACCATGCTTAAGGAAGAGTGTTTTAACTTAGGCTATTTGGACAATGAAAGTTTCTGTAAGATACACAGAAGTAAAGATAGCTCAAATGTTCAAAGAAAAGGTGGCAGCTATTTTTGACAGTGCTTAGGACACTTAAAAGATTATCCCAGAGGAACAGCCCTTGAAAGTGGGAATTATATTCCTGCTTAAGCAGTAAGAAAAGTATAGGTCCTTGCTTTGAAATATCCTATCAACAGTGACAGAATCATGACTGACACAGAAGGTGCAGACAGTGTGGAGGGGTATGGCAAAAACCGCTCTATTTAAGCCTAGTGAAGGCATTTGCTTCAAACAGTGAGGATCTTCTGGTTAAGGCTCAGACAGGAAGTCAGGAAATCTGAGTTATATTCCCAGTTCTGACACATTTCCTTGGACATCTCCCTTAACCTTTGTAAAATAAAGATAATTCCCTGACTCACTGGGGTGTAATGAGGCAAAATTAATGTTTGTGAAGTGTTTCAACATCCCAGGATAGAAGGCCCCAGATCAGTGTTTCTCAAACTGTGGGTTACGATCCCCAGATCGAGGATAGGTGATCATACATTTGGGGAGGCGGGGAAGGAAAACACCCCTGATGCTTGACACATCCGCCCCTCAATAGACAGAGTGGGGTGGATGTCCCAAACCCGGTGGCATTAAACCACCATGCCCTAGGTCGCAACACCAATCAAACTCGGAGGCAGAGGGGTGGAGGGCCACATTTGATTGGCACTGTGACCTACCACATGGGATCATAATGCCACTTTGGTTTGGGACATCAGCCCCTCTGTCTCCATCTATGGAGAGGTGTATGTGCCTAACCTGGCTAGGATGCAACACCTAGAGTGGAGAGTTGGGCTAAGCCCTGTGGGACACGAGCTGCTGCTGTGGGGTGAGTGCAGGGTAGGCTCGTTCTCCAACAACCTCCCTCCTTTTCGTAACCACTGGGGGTTGTGTTAACAGAGGTGAGTCCCAAAGGGTATCATGACATGAAAAGGTTTGGGAACCACTGCGCTAGAGGATGGTCCAGCGGTTAGGCACTAGCCAGGAAATCAGGAATCCTGGTTTCAATTCCCCTGTTCCACTACTGACTTCCTTGGGGACCTTGTGCAAAGTCACTTAGTCTTTCTGTTCTCCAGCCCCCCCATCTGTAAAACGGGAATAGCATCACTTCCTTATTTCACAGCGATATTGTGAGGATAAAAGCCATTAAAGATGGGAGATGCTCAGAAACTGAAACAAGAGGGGACATATAAATACTGCAGCCTTCCCATTCCCCTAACACCTTCACAGGTAGTCCTTTTCTGCAGCCAACACAGCTGCAGATACCAGACAATCCCAGTACTCATAAATGTACATTTATGCCTGAAAGGCTCACACATTTAAACAGGCTGAGAAGATCACCTGTCTAAGTTAACTGAAATGCACAGAGCATAACTGAAAGCACTATTCACCAAGTTGCTCTTTCCAAGTGTATGTGCTGCAGAAAGCTTTTTCTGTTCCTGTGTTTGGCAGAATGACCTACTCAATGAACTCTTGATAAATAATACTTCTCTGAATTCAATTTCTGTCACAAGCCTGTTGCTTCCTCAATACACTTAGCAGCTAGGTGCCAGTCAGATGATTTATGGGCTATTTCAATATAGCTTGAAGTAGGAGTATGGTAACTTGTAAACCAAAAACCCATTAAAAGTGACAGCCCCAGTATCAGTACTAGCCACATATTCCAAACAAAATTAGAATACACAAATACCAGTTTGCTTTACCTTTTTCCACAGAAGCATCTGGAATGGACTCAAGTAACTGTTTAATTGGTGAAGAAGCTTTCATTGGTGCTGGTATACTTAGTGGTAATGGTAAAGACGTGGGGACATCAGAAAGGTCAGATTCAGAAGACTGGGAAAAGAGATAATCCTCGCCAAGAGAATGCCGATGTAGCTCAACATCCACTACCTTCCAGAAAGAGGTGAAAGGATTACGATAAATTATGCACTTGGCAGCCCAAATATTTTGAGTTACGATGCCTTAATTTGGCCAAAGCCTGAAAGCCCTCCGCACATGGAGCTACCATTGATTTCAAAAGAGGCTGCATGGGCAAATGTCTCACAGGCCTACAACAAAACCTAGAAAAATACAATGATTTGTGATATTAAATACCACAACAAAATAGCACATATCTACCCCTACAGAATTCTGAACAGTGAACATCATCAGACAAAGTTCCCACAAACTCAGGACCAGATCCTGAACAACTAATCTGCGTGATGTCCCATTAAAGTCAGTGGGATTCCACATCGGTGCAGGGGTATGTGTTTTTCAGATCTCAAAGCAGGATTAAGGGCTAACCTTGTATGCTTGGTTTGGAAATCCCTTGAAGCATAAACACTACAGCATTTGTTTACTCTTCAAAAGTGTTCCTCACTATCTTGAGAAAGCCCATATTAAAATCTACTTCACTGAGTGAAAAGCTGAGATTATGGAACTCCACAGAAAATCTTTCAATTTAGTAAAACAGAGGAGAAAAATCAAAATCAGAGATGATAAACTATGATTGAGGTTAAGTGACTTATCCCAAGTCTAAAATAGAATCTTGTCTTTAATCCCAGTCCTGAGCTCTAACCACTACATTACATTGCCGTCTATACTGCAGAAAACAGTCAACTAAGCACAACAAGAAGGAGTTCACCCAACTATGGCTAAAATGAACAAGTCATAAATCCTTTTGAATCAAGAGGATAGTGCTGGCCACTGGCTTCACTATTCTCTATTTTGACTATTACCTCTAAATTCATTCTGTTCTGTAATTCATTTTTATACTTGTTTAAGAGTAGCAGCTGTCTTAGTCTGTATTCGCAAAAAGAAAAGGAGTACTTGTGGCACCTTAGAGACTAACAAATTAGCTGGAGCATGATGAAGTGAGCTGTCGCTCACGAAAGCTTATGCTCAAATAAATTTGTTAGTCTCTATGGTGCCACAAGTACTCCTTTTCTTTTATACTTATGTGCTAGATTGTGTGTATTTTTATGTTAAGCTCATTCAACTGATCTTCTAACAAATATACACATATACTATTTATATGTGGAAAGTTTGCTTCTCTTAAAAATATCTGAATGCATTTCTCTTGCAAATAACAAAGATGAAACATCAGTGATTTAAGGGAATGAGCACTGCATCAAGCCAAGTCACTTTCCAGAATTGCTTTATCATTTCATGTTGTAATACAAATCTAATCTATTGTTACAAGAAAAGGTAGTTTGGAGGGTTGTTGTAGCTGTGTTGGTTCCAGGATATTAGAGAGACAAGCCAGGTGAACTGATGTCTTTTATTGGACCAACTTCTGTTGGTGAAAGAGACAAGCTTTTGAGCTACACAGAGCTCTTCTTTAGGTCTGAAAAACATGCTCCAAGTGTCACAACTAAATAAAAGGTGGAACAGAGTTTGTGGGTTTACTACAAGCATAATATTTCTTACTTCTCATGCAGACATTTTTAAAAAGAGTTTCCATGCTTTTATTATGAAAAGTTAAAACTATGATAAAATTTTACTTGGCTACACTCACTACAATTCTAGTATTAAACTTCTTACTTTGCTAAGTGTTCTGGGATACACAGTCCATGAAAGATTTTATGTAACAGCTAGTATTTCCATTCTACAGCTCAGTAACTCACCGTTTCTGCACCAAGTGTCTGCAAGCCAGTATAGGTTCTGTCCAACTGTGAAAAACAATTAGATGAGTGAGTACATTGTAACATGTTAAAATATTGATATTTTAGCTAAAGTTTACAACTAATCTTTTCTGAAATAGTAACACAGCAGCAAGTTCCTAACTACAATAAACTGTGATTCCATAGCAGAGCAGTGATGTATCAAATTTAACAAAGCTAGAGATCACATTTTCTTTGGCAAGTAGCACCGTTTGCACTTTGTAGTGAGCAGAAAAACCATGCTGCTGCTGGGTGGGGGGAAAGATAGGGTGTGCATATAAATCTATGGGGGGAGGGGAGACTGGCATTCTGCATTAATTAGAATAAATTCTAATTAATTTAAATTAATTACATAAAAATAATTTAAGGTACAAGTGACTCTATCCTTAGACAAGTGTCCTTTTTATTCTTTGCATAAACCCAGATAAATATGAAACAATCTCAATTATATGCAGCAGCATCATTAAATGGAATTTTTGTTACAGCTTAGCTAGTTTATCCTCAGGCCAACTAACCGACTGAGGTCACCTTACCCAGTGTCCCATCAATAGACAAGAGACAGGAAGTTTCAATGAAAACTGTGATACCAGCCGACAGAAGAACCCAGTAGCAGAGACTGCCTGAGCCATACAAATTTCAGAAGAACTCATGCTAGCAGACTAAGGCCCTGTCTACATTAAGGACATATGCACCAGTGTACAAACTCTTAACATAGACATGATCTACTGGCACAAAGCAGGGTTTACACTGATGTAGATTAACTGGTTCATTTACCAGATTAAGCTGCACCACCGTAAACTGCAAGTCTACTAGAGCTAGGTGGAGGTGAGATTTTGTTAAAAAGTCAAATCAAGAATATTTTGGACAAAGCCAGAAATATTTCAATTCTGAAATACAGCAACGATGCCTGATGGGAGTTGTAGTTCAGTTGCTTCAGGCTCCTATTCACTTCTATAAGCCAGGCTCAAGGGCCAGATGACATCTTCCAGAATGCATCAGGGTCTCTCCCCAAGGTAAGGGGATGCGTGCATCAGGGCAGTCACGTGGCCAGGACCACGGTGATGCAGTGCAGCTGGGGGGCCCACCCACAGAGAAGGGAAGTATGGGGCATCCCATCTATAACTTCCATGTGGCACAGCAGTGGCAATTCAGAATTGAATTATTTCAGTTTTCCAGGATTTCAGTGAAAAGTTTCAGTCAAAAAACAAATTTTCCATCAAAAACCAGTTTGGATGGAAAGTTTTCAATCAGCCCTAATACCTAAACCATGAGCGTGCATTGATGTAGTTACACTGGTGAGACTTTCCTTAACATAGACAAGACCCAAGTCAAACTACAATAGTGCAGTGACAAAGTTCTGAGGACAACTAAGAATAGTGAAAAAGGAAGGGTAATAAGTGAATTCTGCTGGGGTTGGGCTCAAGTAATTAAAAAGAAAATAAAAGCAATGGCCATTTTCAGAAGTGCTGTGCACCCATTAATCCTCTGCATTTCAGAGCCTTTGGAAAAATCAGGCCCATAAGAAACAAATGAGGATTCTGGGTTTTCCCTCTTCACCCCTTCAAGAATAGGGTAAGTCGAATTGTAAGGCTGCAGATCCTTGGTAGCTGCAGGTAAAACCACGGGAAGGAATTAAATAGAACCACCACTCCTTATGTAGAGACAGATGCCCCTACTAAAAGCCTAGCAAGTTAAAATTGATGAGAAGATGATAAAAATCCAAAATCACAGGGGAGAGCAGCTAAACACTTTACTTCTCTGGGCAGAGTCAATTCCAACTTCTTAGACATTGGATGCCCCCAATGGAACGTCACCTCTTATATGGCTGATGTCACTTACTTTGCTGTATTTTCCATCTTCCTCTCATATGTCCCCTAGTCAGATGTCAGTGGTACACAAACAGAATAGAGGAAGGCCACAAACACAGCACATTCCATAGGTTCTCTTGCTGACTATCACCCTCTATACCAGCCATTCTATTGAAGTACCTTCAGATTGTGTATGATATCGATCCTTTTGTTCTGGCTGTCCTTAAAGTGAATCTGAACCCTCACTGGAAATTCTCCCCAGCCTCGTCTTGTTAAATGAAATGGAGGCTCTCTGGAAACAAAACAGAAATTTACATTACAGATACCTGTACTACAACTTCCACATTCATCTCTTCAAACAAAAGAATGCTTTCCTGATTGGCTGCTAATTATCCTCAATCCCACTCTCCACCAGAGAGAGAACATGCGGTCTATGTAGACAGCCACAGAGACATCTTCATTGTGCATGGGGGAAGGTAAAAGAAAATGATGCCAAAATGGTGAACATTGTGCCAGAAGAGAAAGTAGTGGAGTCAATTCCTTAATAAATGGCTGCATGATGTCAGATGGTCAGTACCAGTGAAAATCAGTACCATTTGACACTGTCGCAAGCTGAATTTCCAATGCAGAGTTATCATTTTTCCCTCCTACCATCTATCTAGTCATAAAAGACAGTATTATAGTGTTGGTAGACAAGACCAAAGCAACCTCATTTTGAACACCACCTTCCCTGAATACTTCTGGACCCTCACTCTTGCCAGTGCAGGTTTGTCCTTTTATAGGAAGTATGTCCCAGCTGAAGGGATGCATGTTAGAGAGTTATATATATAAAAAAAATAAACTATAGAAATTTATATTAGCCTGGGATTTTATTTAATTTTTATCAGTTCCTGATAGATAGCTAACCCTGCCTCCCCCACCCCTTTCAATCCTGACTGCCCAGGAGCAATGCAGTCTCAAGGACACTGGCCATGTATACAGATTTCCATGTCATAAATCAATGATGGGAATAAGGGTTGTTAATTTATTAGTAGGGAAGGAATGCAGGGAATGAATAGTGCATGTTATTTGCTCAAACCTCATTTTCTCAGCACTCTCACTGAGGGAGTGTGAAAAAGGTGAAAATAGGTGTCAGACAGTTCTTTCTAAGGGCAGGTCTGCATGATCAATTTAGCAGGTCTAGTAAAGAGTAAGGTAGACTGAAGAGTAAGGTAAGACGAAAAGAGATTTTCTCCCATCGACCCACCGTGGTGTAGACCCCATGGTAACTCAACCTAAGGTACATTGACTTATTCACATAGAAGGAGTTGCGTAGCATAGGTCAACTTATCGCAATTGTGTAGACATAGCCCCAGAGAGGGAGAGAAGGGACAGATCCTATAAAAATGCCATCTACAGTGGTTTCACACCAGTGTTTTAAAAGGTGCTTGGACAAGTCCTGCAGAGGGACTGAGGTCAATGTACATAGGAGTTACTTTCCTAATCAGTCTGAGTGTGTTATGCCCATATCTTAGTGGCAGAAAGAAGAGTGGAAATCTACTGTGGGACAAAAATCCTGTAGTTTACTCTGTTGACCTCAGTGGGGAAATATTTTTCAACAATGGTTTTGGGGAGGGAATGTTGACACTGCTTTTCTCTAGTGTCAACACAGCCATACTGTTATTGTAGTCATTCCTCAAAGCATGAGGTTAAACCCAGGACTGTGAGTTGGCCACAGGAGAGAGCAGGAGAAAGGCATTTGAGGAAAAAGCTCCTTACTGAAACACACAAGTATCTTTAAACAAATGGGAATTCTAAAAACTTGGCAAAGAAAACGAACTTTTCACATTGGACTGGGTGGGAGAGAACATGTTTCATTTGGCGTGTAGCCAAACTTGCAATGTAAGTGATGTAATGAAAACAACAGATACACAAGTCCATACTGCTAATATGAAATACAGCATTTCAAGTTTCTCTCGGGTAGGAAAGGCTCTCTTTCAGGTAAAACAACTTGGTATGTGTTTCACAAGACTGTGGCATAACAACTACCAAGTGCTGGCAAACACCTGGAGAATTAGCTATAGTTAAGCCAAGTCAGAAGTTAAGCTAAAATACCAACAATGCAGCCATAAAAAGAAGGTGAGAATTTCAGTATTTCAATCCTGACAAGATCAAAGACTCAAGTAATTCTTCATTACCTGACTTCCACCAGGTCGTTAGGTTTGTAACTGGGATGAAGGAAGAACCAGACTTTCTTGACAAAATGATTTATACTGGGTTCTCTCCGAGAGCCTCGTACATACACCATCCATTTATGGGTTGACTGATCATTCTCCTCTCTCTTGTCAGGAGGAATATACCTAGCAGAAAAAGTAAAATAAAAATAAATTTGCATACACAAAAGCTTTTGCTATGCTGTTTTTGGATCAATTTGGCAAGAGTTTTAGGAACAGTAAAAGGCTAATTTAGGTCTATACCACCGGCCATATTTGGAGCATCTTAACTGCATCGTCCAACATTTCATCAAACCCTTCAAACTCCCTTATCCAAATCTGAATGGCTTTTATGTACATTTATCTCTTTGCTTTAACTGCACTCCTTGGTATCTCAATATATACATGTTACCCTTTGTGTGAAATAGCACAATTCACAATTCGTAAATTTTCACCATCTAATCCTTGTTTCCTAATTAGGGGGGTTAATTTTAACCCCTTACGAGTGAGAGAAATTTACCTATCAAATCCTCTTCATACAGTTTTGGAAACTTAAATCACCTTGAAGAATGGTAAGAGTCAAGCATAATATACATAAATCTTAACTTATAATAAAACTACAGGGCTTAACCCACAAAGTCAAGATCTGGACTCAGATTTCTCAGTGTTTATGGGTGTTTTTAGGACCCATCTCTAATGGTAAGAAAAACAACATCCAACATTCACCACCAATTTGATACTTCTACTCTGGGAAAAAAAACCGAACGTGAGTAGTGCTGCAGCTCGGGCTGATGGCCAGAAGTAGAGCTGTTCAAAGCTTTCCAAATGAAAAATTCTGCTAAATGAGGTATAGTCTCTCCCCTCCCACATTTTGGGGCTGGTTTCATCCTTTTTATACTGTCAATTTTTGGTTGGTCATTTTAGTCATACGGGGGGGATTTGCTAATCCAGAATAAAGGAATCCCATTTTTAAAAATTTCTGATTTTGGAAAAAAATATTTAAAACGTTCTGGAAAATGAAAAATGGAATGGTTTTGGAAAACAATGGAATTAAAAAGAAGTTTTGAGTTGTCAAAATTTCTGTTACTCCATATTTGTTTTTTTAACTAGCTTTTGATAGAGGTGAGCTGCACAAGCAATAGGATGCAAGGGAATTCGCACAGTGCATGCCTGCACTATGCTAACCACACCCATTTCCAGAACTTTAATGACAAAATTAAGTGGCTTTGCAAGGATTTTGACAGAAATGCTGCTCAATCTGACACAAAAAACATAAAATGACATTTCCTTAATTTGTCTTCACCTTAATTCAATGACATTTCCAAAAATTACCATACAGCACTATGGTACTAACTAAGCCTGCATCTCTTACCATGGTGGGAATCACGTAATAGCTCAGTGCTACTGTCTTAGTCCAGCTCTGACTATCCTGGCTTCATTGAACCACATCCCATCAAATACTAACTCCTACCTTCACCAAAGCAAGGTTCTGATCCTGCAACTGGAGCCCTGTGGGATCTCAGGGACTTCCCAGGCAGATCCTATTGCAGGATCAGGGCCTAGTGCTGCAGGTGGTGGGACTGGAAGAACTGAACGGGTCAAAATAATTTCTAAAAACCTCAGTTTTGAAGCAAGTGCAGAATCAAACTCCACAACTGTTATTACGATGAGCACTAGCCCTGGGTCCCTCAACAGCTATTGCTCACACCCCATGGCCAATAAGGAAGGACTGGACCAGGAGTGCTTGTAGAGCTATCGTTTGGAGTGTGCCTCAATTTTAGCTACTTCCTAACTTTAATCCACAATTCAACTCGATGGCTAGCAACTAAGACAATTAGTAAGATCTTAGATACTAACTTGGAGACGTTGCCAACCACGATTGTTTTCTTCACATAGAGCCGTGAAGTTTCATCATTTAACAGACTGGCCTTTCGCTGGCCTGTTTTGAGAGAGCTTGTAACACCAGAAGTGTCCTGAGGGGTAAAAAAAAAAAAAAAAAAAAAAGGCAAAAATCAACTTCGCAAACACAGACTTCTTTGGTACTAGAAAGTAAGCTGCTGTAGACCAATTAAAAAAAAACCATTCTAAAACAGACATACACAAATTGCTAAGTTTCAGAGTAGCAGCCGTGTTAGTCTGTATTCGCAAAAAGAAAAGGAGTACTTGTGGCACCTTAAATTTGTTAGTCTCTAAGGTGCCACAAGTACTCCTTTTCTTTTTACAAATTGCTAACTTTCCAATTTCAAGTAATTTATGTATACAGCAAATAAACACTATATGGCAAAGCCGGGGTCCAGTTATCTGACACAATTAGTCTGGGCCAATATTTTACAAAAGCAACTAATTAATTTGGATGGCCACCTCAAGATACTTGATTTTCAGAAAGTGCTGAGCACCTGGTGTCTGAAAATCAAGCCCCTTTCAGGAGTCTCAACTTGCGCATCCAAAAATCAGTAGCTGTTTTTTAAAAATCTTAGCCCTGATCTCTAGAACCAAATTCTGCCCCCCAGGGCCTCTATAATTACTTCAATGGAAGTGCCAGATATGTGTCTGGAGGAAGAAGTTGGCCTTACTCCAGTAAGAATGATGGATAACAACAGAGCACCAACATCCAGATAAAGCCAATGAATAGGCATCAATCATCAGGTATAACACAAACAACCCAAGTGACCTTGTAGCAAACACTTATTAACTGAAGGACAAATCTACAGGAGAAGGTAAGATTGTAATCAGGTCCAGGACCAGTATGTGCTTCAGTGTCATTTGCAAGAGGACTAGAGATACTTCTCTGGGCTCTTGGACTGGCTGAAAATGTTGCCCTGAGAATATGGTAGGGCAGGGGTTCTCAATCTTTTTCTTTCTGAGGCCCCGCTATAAACATGCTATAAAAACTCCAGGGCCCAGCCGGGGAGAGAGGACTCGGGGCTCTGGACCAGGGTGGGGAACTTGAGTATAGGTGTAGTTTGACTTTTATTTTGGGTGGGCATAGGCCAGTGGGGATCGAGCCAGCTCTGCATGGCAGGATATGTGGAGGGAGTGCCACCTCCACTCCCTGACTCACCTCAGCAGGCCACCTACCAGTCTAGGTTTGGGGTGGGGGGGGAGGGGAAGGAGCGCAACCAAAATTTATAACTCAAAGGTGGGGGACTCAGCTCAAAAAGTTTGAAAAGTTCAGGGTGCAGGTCGAGGGTACCTAAGGGCTGTGTGCAGGCATGCGGGTAGCTCAGGGAGTAGCTACAGACTGTGTGCGGACAGAGGAGTAGCTCAGGGTGCAGGGAAGGGGGTAGCTAGGGGCTGTGTGCAGGCAGGGGTAGCTCAGGGTGCAGGAAGGGGGTAGCTAGGGGGTGTGTGGGCAGGGAGTAGATCAAAGTGCGGGGGTGTAGCTAGGGGCTGTGTAGGGCCTGGGGGTTAGCTCAGGGTGCAGGGAGAGAGGTAGCTCGGGTCTGCATGTGGGCAAGGGATAGCTAGGCGCTGCGTGCGGGCAGGGGGGCAGCGCAGGGAGAGGGGAAGCTAGGGACTGCGTGCGGGAAGGGGGGTAGGTCAGGGTGCAGGAAGGGGGGGTAGCTAGGGGCTGCATGCGGGAAGGGGGGGGTAGCTCAGGGTGCAGGGAGAGGCGTAGCTAGGGGCTGTGTGCCGGGAGGGCTCTCCTGTGGTCTCTGCTCCCTGAGGGCTCTGCCAGCCACAGGTCCTCCACAGGCTCTTACCGGGTGTGTGAGCAAAGCGGGCTGGGAGCTGAGGAACAGCTTCAAGCCCCTGCACCAGCAGCAACAGGAGACAAGGGAATGCTGCAGATACCTGCTCCATGGCACCCAGCCAGAGCAACAGCTGTCCTGCACTCCCCAGCTCTGGCTTCCCGCTTCCGACCTGGCCAGGGGGCAGGGGCTGGGAAATGTGTGTGGAGCTGCCCTGCTTTTGCAGTGTAGGGGGGTTTCTTTTGGGGGGGGGAGGGGGAAAAGAACATCCCCTTGCCTCCCAACTCTGCCCATGGGCTCAGAGCTTCTGCTCTGTGGGGAGCACAGAGGTTCCAGCCCCACTGCTCCTGGCTTCAGCCCTGCAGCGGAGTGGTCATCAACCCCACGGGTCCTGGCTTCAGCCCTGCAGGAGGTACTGGGGCTCGGACTCTGGGTTTTAGCTGCAGGACCCCGCCTCCCCCCTGAAAAGGTTTGCGGGCCCCGCTGTTGAGAACTGCTGTGGTAGGGTCTTCAGTAATCTGACAATCCACATGTCTGCAATAAAAATGGATTCCGTGCTGAGTTTACTGAAGAACAAACAGTGAAATCCTGTCATGGAAAGTAAGGGGCTTACTGCAGGCTAACTGGGGGGCACTCAGTCAAGATCTGGCTACACTCTGGCTGTCAGTAACTCTCCAGAACAGGGCTGGGGCCCTGCTACTTGTCTGGTGGTTCTGGTCTGCCTCCCTGCTTGCTCATCATACTACTCCATTCCGCTGGGCATTATTCAACTTCATGTGCCATACAGAATCAGTTATTTCCATCACTGGTTACTGCTACTTGCCAAACTGTGGAATTCAATTATCTTCAATGGGTCAACCCATCACTGGTATGGTTTAATGAAGTTCTGCTATAATAGTAACTACAGGGCTCTGATTTTTTTCCTGCTGGAAATGGAGAGACTCTTTACAGGACTCTTCTGGCAGATTTGGATCATTTCTATTAGTCTGTATGTTATTAAACAATCATGCCTTGGTTTAGGCAATGCTGTGTAATGGTTATGGCTGGGACAGTACCAGGAATCAAGACTCCTAAGTTTCTCTGCCAGCTAAGCAACCAATTCATTGAGACACCCCGAGCAAATCTGAGAACTTCCTTCTGTAAAATGGGTGCAGTAATAAGTACTGCCTGCCTCGCAGGTATGGTGCAAGTCTTGGTTCTTATTTGAAAAAGGGCTCCGAGATCCTCAGGTGAAAAGATGCTATTGATTCTTCATAAGCTTAAGTCTGGGAATTTATAAAAGAGTTGAACACTTTCCTGGGAACAGTGGAAAAAAACAGATCCCACCTTGCTGGCAGCATTCTGGCTGCAGCCAGAAAGGAAATGGATACCAAGTTAGGCTAATTATGATTTCCCAGAGAAGCAACTGGGTACAGATGAGAAGATTCCCCTTTCTCCTGTGTAGGGTTGTTAACTGGGGCTGCTTACGAGGAATCTGTTTCTCCAGAGGAGAAGACACCGTTTGCTACTGTACAGAGAAGAGTTAATTTGTTAACTTGCAACCCCCAGGAGCAAGTGAATTAATTTGTTTCTATTCCTCTGAAGGAAGTGAGCTGACAACTGACCAAATTGAAAACGGGAACAGTTGGTGCTTGTTATAGGAAAGGGAACTTTTTTCCCCTTTCTTCCCTTTCTGAGAGAAGGAGATGGTTTTTGCTTTAACACCATAGGATGATTTAATCAATGAAGACACCCTGCCAGTTAGTATCATATTATCTAAAGGGGTGCTGAGCAGACCAAACCTCAGATACAGTAGATGAAGTCTTCAGAACTGCTGTAAGTGATGCAATTCCCATAGCAACTAGCAGCCAGGCAGCTGCACCACTGAGAGACGCATCCAAAACAATGAGCGTCCCAGCAACGTGCCAGCAGAAAGCCACCATCTGGCAAGACAACTTGGATGCTCGCTTGGATACAACACTGCTGGGAGCCACAAACTTCCCCCTCTCTCTCAGGGCTTTTCTTCACTGCACAGTTAACTCAAGCATTGCCACTAACTTGAGTTCCGTTCATAAACAAACCTCTTAGCTCGAGTGTGGTGGTGCTTTTAAATCAAATTGGCTGACTCCCCTCCCTGCACCTTGAACTACCCCCTGCCCGCACACAGCCCCTCCCTATCCCCTCCCTACTCCCTGAGGTACCCCTGTGCCTGCATACAGCCCTTAGTACCCCTCTCCCTGCACCCTCAGCTGTTTTCAAACTTTTTGAGCTGAGCCCCCATCTTTGAGTTATACATTTTGGTTGCAGCCCCACCCCAAACCAGTAGGTGGCCTGCTGAGGTGAGTCAGGGACTGGAGATGGCACTCCCTCCACATACCCTACCATGCAGAGCTGGCTTGATCCCATCTCACTTGTGCCCACCCAAAATAAAAGTCAAACTAGACCTATGCCTGAGCTCCACACCACCCCGGCCCAGAGCCCCAAGGCCCCGTTCCCTGCTGGGCCCTGGAGTTTTTAATAGCATGTTGGGGGGGGGGGGGGGGTCTCAGAAAGAAAAAGGTTGAGAACCTCCGCCTTAAAGGACCGTGTGCTAACTGGATCTGTAGCCTAACTCAGTGGTTCTCAACCTTTCCAGACTACTGTACCCCTTCAAGGAGGCTGATTTGTCTTGCATACCCCAAGTTTCACCTCAATTAAAAACTACTTGCTTATAAAAATCAGACATAAAAGAATACAAAAACCATCACAGGCACACCATTACTGAAAATTGCTGACTTTCAGTTTTTACTATATAATATAAAATAAATTTATTTGGAATATGAATATTGTACTTACATTTCAGTGTGATACCTGAGCCTGTTTTTCACTTGTGAGCCTTGTCTGAAGCCTGAACCCAGGCAGCGGGGCTGAAGCATGTGATTTAGCTTTAGGGGACCCCCTCTGGCGTGCAACCCTGGACAACTGCCCTGCTTGCCACCCCCTAATGCTGGCCCTGCACTTATGACCTCCCTTAAACCGATCCCTTGACCCCTATGGGGGCTGTAACCCCCAGGTTGAGAAACACTATCTAGATGAGTTGAGTACCCCATGGAAGATCGTTGAGTACTCCCAGGGGCACATGTACCCCAGTTGAAAACCACTGGTCTAACTTGTTAGCTGCCAACCCGATCACTCTGCAGTTCAAGAGCTATTTCATAGCAAGGCCACTCTCACTGGAACTAAACTAACTTGAGGGGAGTTAACTCAAGTTAATTCTGTAGTGAAGACCTATCCTCAGTGAGTCTGCACGATCAGCGAAAGGCAACAGAACAAGTTGCTGGTGGGGCATGGAAGGACCCCCAGGGTATGTCTACACCAGGATAAAAAAAATCTTCCATACTGAGTCTCAGAGCTCAGGTCAGCTGACGCAGGCTCACAAGGCTTGAGCTGCAGGGCTATAAAATTGCAGTATAGACATTCGGGGAGAAGCCTGGGCACTGAGACCCGGGTCTCAGAGCCTGGGCTCCAGTCTGAACATCTACACTGCAAGTTTATAGCCCTGCAGCTTGTCAACCTGAGTCAGCTGACCAAGACAGCCACAGGTTTTTATTGCAATGTAGACATATTCCCAGAGAGTAGGGTTAGAGAAAATTATACTGCCAACCCTCTGGCCCTAGCCCTCCAGGTAGTTGGGAGGAATTTCTGGGACCACACCACCTTCTGTCCTTCTGCCCACCCTCCCTTTTCACAGCTTTACATTACCCTGTCCGGTATTTCTGCTTGGTCTTTGATCCAGGTAGTTTGCCAATCGCTCTTCCATGTCCAGATTGCCATTGTCTTTCTGCCAGGAGGAAGTCATTGTGCTGAGATAATGAGTCACTTTCTGAATGGTTTAGCAGATGGTGTTTCTGATCCATGATTAGCAGGAGATGAGGATCTGGATGGCGATTCCAAGAACTTCTTGACTGAAGGATGATTAAAACCATAGAGTCGCATGTCTTGGCTCCCTGCAATAATAACGTCCAGGCAGATCCATTATTTTTTCCAGCTCAAATAAAACTGGCCAGAAAATGAAGAGAAGAGTTTCAGCATACAGAACAAAGAACCAATATTAATCATAGGTAAATGATGATTGAAAAACTGACTACTGCTCAAGGAAAGAGGGCCAAATAACCTACTCCAACACTAAAGATGCCTTGGTCCAAAAAAAAAAAAAAAAAAAAAAAAAAGATCTCCACTGCAACATACCCAGACTACTTTGCAGATGACATTAAACCAAGACTGGCTTCTTTAGGCTTGCAGGCATGTACTTTCTCATAACACAGGTGGTAACGTCACACTGTGTATGCTGCTCTATTCCTGAGGTCAGGTAGGGTATTTAAATGCATTAGACTCTTATTCTTCATACAACTGGCATTCTGAAAAAGACTAAGAGATAAGATCATGCATCAGTGCCCTACCTGCTCATGGAAGGTAACCAGAGGGTTGTCACATGCTTGCTCATGCCTGCAAACCAAACCAGGCATACTAGATCTCATCTTAGACCTTAACAAACTTAACAAAGTCCTTTACAAGGGAACCTGCAAAGGATAACAATGGGTTAATGCCCACCTCTTTTGGCTTTTTATTATGTATAAAGGCAGCCTAGGAGGCTTTTTTCTTGCTTGCGTTTAACCTAAGCATATAAATCTGCCTCATCAAGGAGCTCTTCTTGGAAGAGAGAGAGACCTGGAGCAATAACTTTCTCAGCCCTGAACTGAAGAGGTAGGGGTTCTGAATCTTTGGGGGATGGGATTTTCAACAGTGCTTAAAGGCAGGGAGAAGCACTCCAGTGTTTCGAAAAATCCCATGGGCTAATAAGTTCTTTCCTCCAACTGTTTGTTAGGCAATTGCGTTAAATAGAATCATAGAAGATTAGGGTTGAAGAGACCTCAGAGGTCATCTAGTCCAACCCCCTGCTCAAAGCAGGACCAAACACCAACTAAATCATCCCAGACAGGGCTTTGTCAAGCCAGGCCTTAAAAAACCTCTAAGGATGGAGATTCAATCACTTCCCTAGGTACCCATTCCAGTGCTTCACCACCCTCCTAGTGAAATATGTTTCCTAATATCCAACTAGTACCTCCCACACTGCAACTTGAGACCATTGCTCCTTGTTCTGTCACCTGCCACCACTGAGAACAGCCGAGCTTCATCCTCTTTGGAACCCCCCTTCAGGTAGTTGAAGGCTGCTATCAAATACCTCCTCACTCTTCTCTTCTGCAAACTAAAAAGTCCAGTTCCCTCAGCCTCGTCCTTCATAAGTCATAGTGTCCCAGCCCCCTAATCATTTTCATTGCCCTCCGCTGAACTCTTTCCAATTTGTCCACATCGTTCTTTCTGCAGTGGGGGGCCCAAACTAAGACAATCTCCAGATGTGGGCCTCAGCAGTGCCAAATAGAGGGAAATAATCACTTCCCTCAAATACTCCGCCAATACTCACTAATTAATACTCACTAATTAAAACAAACTTTTTACACAGCGGCTTACAGCAACACAGCTATATCGATGCAGCTGTGCTGCTGTAAGAGCTTCGTGTAGCCACTGTATGCAGATAGAGAGAGCTCTCCTGTCGACATAATTAAACCACCATCCAAAGAGCGGCAGTAGCTATGTCGGCGGGAGAGTGACTCCTGCCAACAGAGAGCTGTCCACACTGGGGCTTCTGTTGATGTAACTTATGTCACTTCAGAAGGGTGTGGTTTTCCCCACACCCCTGAGCAACATAAGTTACACTGACAAAATGTGCTAGTGTAACATTGCCAGTCAGAGGCTCTCTCTTCCCTCCTGAAATCCTGAGCTTTGACTTCCTTGGTATTTGTAATGTAATCATCCTACTAATTCTCCAGTTACCTATAAAATATTCCATGAAAAACCTTTCAGGCCTTCTCTGTGCATCAAAGGAGAAAATAACCAAAAACCCATTTTGTTTGTACTCCTCTAAGCAAAGAGACTTACTAAATTTCAGGAAAAAAAGTTAATAACAAACCATATTTAATTATAAATCTCAAAACCCATCTGTACTGCAGTAAGTTCACATGGTCAGAAAAGCTGGTTTTTATTTTTAAATTACAGCAGATCAAGAATGTTGTAAACACAAATTGCTGGAAGGTCATAGGTATTTAAAAAGGGAACACAATGAATTAAACTACAACAGACTGACGCACTTTACTAGATATGAAAGCAAAACTATGGTAGCTGCTGATAAAACCCAACCCTTACTTAAAAACACTGCATGGATGACAAAAAATCTATCAGCCTCGTAAAATGAAAGGAGCTTTGGTCTGGCCAAGATGCAAGTTAGACCCTTTGAGCGAAACTCAAATTCAATCTGAAATGCATCTGAACTTCAGCACCCAGCACAAACTCAAAAGCTGTAGAAAAAAACAGGGGCAATGGCTGTACTTTTGTAAAGATTTCTTAAGCAACTTTTGAACTGAATGTAATATTTGTGAAGCACATCACACTCACAGATAAATTGGGGAAACAAACTCTCCACCTGGTAGAACAGATACAGAAAGCTGGAGGGGGCAATACAAACCCATTGCTAATGTGTCTTCCCTGTGGTACTAGAGGGAACACTTGAAGATCAGAAGTAGCTCAGTCATCCAGAACTGTCAACACAGAAATCCAGAAAAAACATTCCTCCCGTCACCACCAAATTCTCTGTCCATACCAGTTCACCGATGTGTTTGAAGAGGCAAAAAGCAAGTCAGATTTTAAAAAATAAAACTTTAAAAAGCCTCTTGGAAGTGTTAATAGGATACTAGTGTAACAAGCAACCCCTGCTGAGTAGAACCACGCATCTGAGTATTCTCTAGGCAGGTAAGGCAAACCCATGTTTTCCATCCACATGCCTGAAGTTTGACACAGCAGTTCCATCCTTCATTAGGACACAGATAAAACATTACCCTCAATCCAAACATTAGCAATTTAAAGGTGAACTGCAAGTCAAAAACAAAATTGAGTTAAACCGAGGCACATGTCATGACTGTCCAACTTGCTAGACCACAGGGACACATAGCACGGAAGTAAGTTTTAACTAGCTGTTTCTAAATTCACTTTCTCCCATCTATTACATCTCCTTGGTACTCCCTGGTTCACTGCAGGTATTATTTTGTGAAGTCATAAATACGGTGGGCTCCATGTGTAAAAGGAAGGATGGTTTTGAAGTTAAGCCACTGACTGGGACTCAGGAGATTTGGGTTTCTGTTCCCAAATCTGCCAGATTTCCTGTGTGACCTTGGATAAATCATTAATCCCTGTTCTATCTCAGTTCTGATCTGTGAAATGGGATAATACTGTCCTACTCTAAAGAGTGTTGCATAGATAAATTCATTAATAGTTGTGAAGTCCTGTGTACTAATACTGTAATGAGCATTGTAGAAAAGACACTACATTTCAGAAAATAAAACATGGGTGGCAATGGTTTTTCAGGGAGAGGAGGGAACAGTGTTTCTGGGATAAAATAATTTAATGGCGAAGTTAAAATCTGTCTCTGCCGAATGCCCCTGCAGCCTGTTTTGTGGCAGCACAAGTTGTGCGCAATTCAGTTACCACGTTTGTTTTACAGTTCAGTTTTCAAGCATTTATGATTGTACCACAAAAGCAAAACAGGAAAGCTACACAGCTGCTAAACTATGCAGTCTAACTTTGCAAATATTCTGCAGTTTTACTGTTCCAAAAATAAATTTTTACCTCTCCAACTTTAAGGAGACCAGCAGAAGCATAATAGTTAGCCACAATGCAGGCACGAAGCTTATCCATCATCCTCCTGGCCTCAAGCAGGCGCTATAAAAAGAAGAGAAACCGTATTATAAAGTACTGCAATTGCAGCACTTTTCAATACTTCCTGATCCTCTAACTTATCTCCTTTTAAGAGAGAGACTTTTATACCTGATCTATGACTTCAATCTCATGTTCCTTATTCTTCATTTCAACAGCAAACTGCTCTTTAATAATTGTCTCAATCTTCTGTACAGCAGCATCTCGAGCTGTTCAAAAAAGCACATTAAAATAAAAGGGAAGTTTTCAGAGGCAAGGATTTATAGTTCAATCCTAAAGGTTCTACGTGAAAAGAAATGTTATAGAAGGAAAAATAAAGGTTATGATAACTGAGCACAACACAATGGAAGGGATCTCTAGCACTGATTGCCAATTTCTTTTTATTTCTCGTCTGCACCAGAACATAATTTCTCTTAAAATACGTATAAAAGTTGGTTTCTACAAGGATCTTTTTTTTCTTGTAAGCACTGAGGTGGGAGACCAGTCACAAGACACTGTTTACTATTAGAGCTGAAAAGTAGTAAATATTAAAAGAGAAAAAAATTCCACACACACACACACACACACACACACAGCAACATAGCCATTAGAATATAACAAACATATGCATCAATATGCAAACACAATACAGAGAGGATGAGGGGGCAGAACCACACACACACCAAAAAGGAAGTCTACAGATGGGAAAGGGAAGGCTGTATCCTACTATGATATACAGCAGGGGAGCCCAACCTTCAACCCAATAGAACATTTCATGAGGTCCATGGCCTGCTTCAACATCATATATGAACGGCTGATTCATTTGTATTTCTTGTCATGTTTATATCATTTTAGTTTACACAAGGAAGTATAAAAAAATGCGATAAAAATGGGTTTTTTTTTAATTAAAGTGTCATGTTTCATATAAAACAGGCCTGTAAATAACAACGCTCTGCGTTCGCAGCTCAGCTGTAGACTAACCGGACCAATTAAACATATACTTCTTTAGTGATTGTTGCTATAAAAATTCAGGAAGACATCTTCGGACATACCCAGATTAGCTGTTGTCTGTCCTAGATGCAATGCTTTTGATTGGCAGGGAAAAGCAGATGACACATAAAAATGCCTCCAACAAAAAAAATGGAAAGTGAATGTTGAATGTCATGTTTTTCAAGGTAAGTGGACTGATCAATTCTTTTTTGTCCTCATCAAGGCCAATCATTATGTCTCATTTAGAAATAAACAGTTGCAGCGTGGAAGGAACATCACATCAAGAGACACTATGACACAAAACACAGGAAAAAGTATGATGCGTAACAAACTGCAAAGATCATGTCTTTTTTCAAAGAGATTGGAAGTTTACAGCAAATGCTAAGAAAACAAGAAGAAAATGCAGCAGAAGTGAAGGCAAGCTACTGTATTGTGTATTTACTGAGTACTAAATGTTGATCTTTTTCTGACAGTGAGTTCATAAAAAAGTGTATGAATGTGGTTATGGAGAAAATGTGTCCTAACAAAAGGAACCTTATTGAAGCAGCAAGTCTGTCTCGCCAGACTTTCACTTGAAGAATAGACGATATTGGTGAAGATTAAAAGAACAGTTCTGTGAAAAAATCCAAAATTGTGAGTCACTGAGGAGTTTGTGGCGCTCCAGACACTTCATGAGAAAACTACAGGTGAAGACTTGTTTTGGAGATTTGCCCATACTATTAGGGAACTCTGTGTCTTGAAATCAACTTGCTACAGTAACAATGGACAGCACAAAGACATGGTAGGCCACAAGATTGGACTGGTGTACAAGGCTGGTGATTCGTGTAACACTGAAAGGCCAATGGCCTTGCATTGTATTATTCAACAACATGCTCTGTGTGGAAAACTTCTAAACTTGGAAAATGTAATGACAACAATGGTGGCCACTGTAAACTTGATTAGATCACCTGGGTTGAATCCTCAAGAAAACTGATTCAGAATACGAGGATGTGCTGTACTATAGTGAGGTATGCTGGCTTAATCGTGGAAATGTGCTCAAACTTTTCTTCGCCTTGTGGAATGAAATCAGTATTTTCATGAATGAGAAGTCTAAAAATGTATCTGAACTCTGAGATCCAGTGTAATTGTGGGATTTGGCAACTCTAACAGATTTAACAAGCCATTTGTATTATCTCTATTTGAAATTGCAAGGTAAAAAAGGGCTTGTTTCCCATTATACTCAGATGCAAAAGCCTTTCAAGCAAAACCAAAACTCTTGCGACAACACCCAGAGAGAGGAACACTATCTCACTTTCCTTCCTGTGAAAAACTCAGTCGGGATGAAAACATTAGCATTCAGGTTCCATATGCCCAAATGGTAAAATTACTGGACCTCCTGGGTGAGAATTTTGAGGTCAGATTTTCTGAATTCAAGTCACACACAAGTGACGTTTGACTGTTAGAAAAAAAAGTCCTTTTGTTATTAATGCGGATAATATCCCTGCCTCTCTGCAAATGGAACTGATTGAACTGCAATTTAACGGACATGTTTCACAAAAAGAAACTGGTGGAGTTTTACTCACTGTTGCCGAATGATCAGTTAGAACAATAGTTCACTGTGAAGCCAGAGACCCACTTGAACACCTTAATTTCTAGTATGGCATCAGATGCTCGGTATCACAGTAAGACACCCGCATGTCAAAGTAATTTAACTTTGAATAAAAAGGGCAGGGTAGTCTTTCATTAATGCAAGTCCCAACATAGCATCTAATTTTTGCAAAGCCTCAAATACTAAGAGTTACTCTCCTTGAAACTGAAAGTTAGAGATTTCAGCCACAATGGTGACTGAGTCCATCAAGGAAATACGGTGCCCACAAATTGGGCTGTTGTGATCTCCTTATGGGTGCCCTTAATTCCAGCTACATCAGCCCACAACTCAGTTTCTGCAATATGTTACAAATGGAACATGGCACTCTGGCTGGGCTGGAAAATTAAACTGTCTTTCCAGGAAAAGTAACTGGGTTCAAGTTAACTGACTGTAGCTGAAAATCCAGGTCAATCTCTTCTCTTCCCACTCACCCAAACCTTGGATCAGAACATTCAAGCTCTGTCTACATTCAAAGCTGCACTAGTTTAATGTAAATCCATTTAAAACCCGACTTAGTTAAACCAGTGCAAACAAACATTCTTAAACTGACTCGGATTGCTTACCAAACTAAGCTAAAAATCAATATAAGCCAGATTTAAATAGATTTAGGAGACTGTCCACACAGGGGGTTGCACCGGTTTAACACAATAGATCAGACCTGACAGGTACATTCAAACTAAAGCTCTGCCTCAGGCATTCTTACTAGTGCACTTCCCCCTCGTCTCACCTCCAATTATATGCATTCATTATTTGCTTCCTTATCAACAGTAGTCACTGTAACTCAAATGTAACGCTGGTTTGTCTGCTCAGCTAATAGAGCTCAATACCTGCAGTTTTCCATAGGGTACAGTGCATGGAGAGTTTTATCTTCCATAAGATTCCATGAGACACAGTTCCTACCTGACTGTTCTGCTGCTTTGTGACGTTTATTTGGATGTGTGACTGAAATCTCCTCATAGTCCGGGTCCTTCTCCTCAATCACTCTCTTGATTCCAGACATGGTAGTTTGACTGCTTCGCTAAGAGGAGAAAAAAAGAATCCATATGTTATTACCCACATTGACAATCGAACTGACTTCAGGCCTCTAAAGCCACATGATTTAATAGGGGAAGTCTGCCCTCCAACTAGTAAGAGAGGAAAGGCTATGTTTTGAATGGCTGTTTCCCTTATTGCTCCTAGTTATGATTTATCAAACTGCTCAGTTAGTCCCAAAACTCTACATCGTTCCTGTTCTAATTTTGTTACACACTACTATACAATCCAAGAGTACAGCTCCACCTCCAGGTTTGTTTCTCTCTACAAACACAGGCAGTGGTACGTTTTTAAAGTAAATTTTATACTGAGATGGCAGACCAGAAAGCAGACGTTATCTATCTTGCCACTGAACAGCTACAGCAATGCAAGATATCTCATCCCTCACCTGGAGGGAACACCTTTACAGGAGCTCACTTTCCATGCCTTTTTTTTTTTTCTTGGCCCCTTTGCCAAGACTTCTAACAAAGAAGCCAGTTGTCATGGACTTGCAATAGGGACATTTGCCCAGTCAGAAGTAATCAGAGACCACCAACTTTTCTCCCACAAACTAGTGAGGGATGTTCGCTACCAATTGAAGTGAAGGCACCAAATCCTGCTTCTAATCCTCTGAATCATCCAATCCCTTATCACTGGAGTGTCTGTGCTTCTTCAGTGTTTAGAGAACATCCAAATTTATCTGGATTAACTGATTAATACCCAATTCTAATAAAGCTAGGATTATCATCAGCATGTCAGTTGTCACCCCCTTTCTTTCTCACCTAATTATTATACAGTAATTTGTTCAAAGCAAATTGATTCATTCTTTGGTATCAACAAACTGGGCAAGTATAATTGTGAATCTGCTGAGGTCCAAATAAGCAACAAAGACTTTTAAAAAAGCAACACCAGTAGAAAAAGCTAGGAAAGTTATACAGGTATGAGGTAGGGTGTGAATTTAAGCCACTGTAGATACCAGTATAACTCTCCGATTGATACTGGTATTCCAGAATGACAGAGTCTTTTTCCAGTTTCACGTATGTTGCTTTGGATGGAGTTTAAACTAAGTCCAAAAAGTCATTCTTATTCCAGAATAAGAGAGTTCACAAGGTGAGTTATACTTGTATAACTAGAAAAGTTCCCCAGGTAGACACGCCGTTAGAGATCTGAAATTATGTAAGGATTTGCTTTAACATAAAACTCTGCATTTTTCATTTCAATCAACTATGGTAAAAAATAATATGACAGCATGTATGCTTGTGTCAACTGTAACTAGGTTTAAAATGAGCACCCTTTCACAATCAGGTACAGTTGAGAAACATGGCTGATCTTAGCTACATAGTTCGGCCGCATGCCACAATAAACATTTCGCATGTGCTTTTATTTTTTACCTTTGAGATATCAGCAACGTAAAGTCTGGTTTCCCCTGCCTTTGCTAGGGAACGTGTGGGAGATGTCCAATGTGGATTTTAAACTCTCTGTCCTTTTCCAGGGAGTGGAGTGTTGAATCTCCAACAGATGTCCCCTTGATTGCCGAAGATAAACGGACATTAACAAAAGCCGTTTTAAAGAGTCAGAATAAAAGTTACTTTCTTTCAACTACTCAGCTTTCAACTGTGATTTGTGTTACCACTAGTCTTCCAGGTGCCTTTAGAGTTTGCAGGGTAGACAAGACCTGAATTTGAAAGGAGAAAGGGAAAAAAAATTCTTAGATGATCTTTACGTGGAGGGAAAGAGGGAGGGCCCCACGAGATCACCCGTACCCCTGGATTTGGGGAGAACATGGCTGCTCGCAGCCAGGGCATGACCCTCCCCCACCACTCACGTCGCCCGTTGAGGAGGCAAATGGGCCACCTTCGTGTTCCCCCAGCTGCACGTACCGCAACCCCCTGCCCGTTCGGGGACCCGAGCGGCGTCCGACCCAGCCGCAGGGGGGAGCTAGCCCTGTCCCAGGCCGCAGCCCCAGGGCAAAGGGGGCGGGGGGGGAAGCCGGGGCGCCCCCTGGTGCAGGGCAGCGGCCCGGGGGCGATTGCCCCCGCAGAGCCTACACCGGGGGCAGGGCGCCGGGCAGGCCCCGCCTGCTGCCCCCGAGCCATGCGGCCGCCCCCGCATTGTCCCCTCGCCGTGCTACCCCAGCCCCGCGCCGCAGTCTCGCCGCCTACCGGCCGCCTCCGCCGCTCGCCCCGGCCCGGCGCGGCCCCCGGCCCCGAGCGCTCAGCGCGGCCCCCGGCCGCCCCGTGCAGCCGCCGCCGCCGCCGCCGCAGCGAGCGCCGCCATCGGCCCCGCGCCCTGCTCGGCTCCGGCTGCCAGTCACTGCGAGGGGCGGGAGCCGCGCAGGCGGACGGCGGCGGAGGGGCGGGGCCAGCCGCCCGGGCGGCCTCCGCGCGGCTCCAATGGGAGCCGTGGCGCCTGGGTCCGGCGTCGCGGAGCCGCTGCCAGCCCTGCCTCGCCTGCGGCTCAGGGCTGATCGAGCCCGGCCCCAGCTCTCCCGTGACCCGCTGGGGCCTGGGCCGTCGCCAGGCGTTCTCCGGCCGGGCCCCTGCTCCTGGGTTGCCCAGCTGGAGACCCCCGGAACGGGTCAGGGAAAGCCCCCAGACACACCCCGGCTGGCCGTGGCCCCAGTCTCTTTGTTAGGGTAGGAAGGGTCCTGCAAGGGGGAACGCGGCTCTGCACAGCGCCGGGATGGCAAAGCGCCCTTGTCACACAGGAGACTGATTTTAAGGGAACTATTAAAGTTTCTCTCTCTGGGGAGGTTTCAGAGTAGCAGCCGCGTTAGTCTGCATTGGCAAAAAGAACAGGAGGACTTGTGGCACCTTAGAGACTAACGAATTTATTTGAACATAAGCTTTCGTGAGCTACATCGGATGCATCCGATGAAGTGAGCTGTAGCTCACGAAAGCTTATGCTCTAATAAATTTGTTAGTCTCTAAGGTGCCACAAGTCCTCCTTTTCTCTCCGGGGAGTAAACCTCTTGCTCCGTGAATCAACGAGCCATTGGCAGCCTGGCTTATCCCTTTTTAACTCTACCTCGTTCACTCTGGTTGACCTTCTACTAGTACAAAACAACCAAGGGACACAATGATCGCGTGAAATGCTCCTTTAAAAATAATGGCTCCACTCTCGCATACAGTTTTTCCCCTCTAAAAGCTATCAATACTGCCACTGGGGGAGAGCAAGAGGAACTCTGCTGCAACAGGCTGGAGGAATTAGGAGACTTGGGGATTTGTTGTTTGTCTGAAAGGCAGAGTGGGAACTAGTAAATATTTTGCTCAGAAAAGAGACCTTTGACTTATATGCAGGGCTGCCAACTGCCAGACATCTGATTTTGACCTGTTGCATTTCTAATCCTGCTTTGTATTGTTGGGCTCACACTAGAGTCAATGACAGGTTTCAGAGTAGCAGCCGTGTTAGTCTATATTCGCAAAAAGAAAAGGAGTACTTGTGGCACCTTAGAGACTAACAAATTTATTAGAGCATAAGCTTTCGTGAGCTACAGCTCACTTCATCGGATGCATTTGGTGGAAAAAGCAGAGGAGAGATTTATATACACACACATAGAGAACATGAAACAATGGGTTTATCATACACACTGTAAGGAGAGTGATCACTTAAGATAAGCCATCACCAGCAGCAGGGGGGAAAGGAGGAAAACCTTTCATGGTGACAAGCAAGGTAGGCTAATTCCAGCAGTTAACAAGAATATCAGAGGAACAGTGGGGGGGGGGGGGAGGGAGAAATACCATGGGGAAATAGTTTTACTTTGTGTAATGACTTTACTTTGTGTAATGACTCATCCATTCCCAGTCTCTATTCAAGCCTAAGTTAATTGTATCCAGTTTGCAAATTAATTCCAATTCAGCAGTCTCTCGTTGGAGTCTGTTTTTGAAGCTTTTTTGTTGAAGTATAGCCACTCTTAGGTCTGTGATCGAGTGACCAGAGAGATTGAAGTGTTCTCCAACTGGTTTTTGAATGTTATAATTCTTGACGTCTGATTTGTGTCCATTCATTCTTTTACGTAGAGACTGTCCAGTTTGGCCAATGTACATGGCAGAGGGGCATTGCTGGCACATGATGGCATATATCACATTGGTAGATGCGCAGGTGAACGAGCCTCTGATAGTGTGGCTGATGTGATTAGGCCCTATGATGGTATCCCCTGAATAGATATGTGGACAGAGTTGGCAACGGGCTTTGTTGCAAGGATAGGTTCCTGGGTTAGTGGTTCTGTTGTGTGGTTTGTGGTTGCTGGTGAGTATTTGCTTCAGATTGAGGGGCTGTCTGTAAGCAAGGACTGGTCTGTCTCCCAAGATCTGTGAGAGTGATGGGTCATCCTTCAGGATAGGTTGTAGATCCTTGATGATGCATTGGAGAGGTTTTAGTTGGGGGCTGAAGGTGATGGCTAGTGGCGTTCTGTTGTTTTCTTTGTTGGGCCTGTCCTGTAGTAGGTGACTTCTGGGTACTCTTCTGGCTCTGTCAATCTGTTTCTTCACTTCAGCAGGTGGGTATTGTAGTTGTAGGAATGCATGATAGAGATCTTGTAGGTGTTTGTCTCTGTCTGAGGGGTTGGAGCAAATGCGGTTATATCGTAGCGCTTCAATGGTGAGCAATGACAATTGTAGTAGCAGCCTAAACCCCTCTATATAGGCTGCAGCATGGCTGGACCAGAAGGCAAATCAAAGTAATTCATTATTTTTTGAGGCCTGATTTCTAATTTGTTGATGTTTAGGGGCTGGCAATTCTGAAATTGACACAAATATAAACTGAGGGCTGGTCTACTCTAGAAAGTGAGGTCAACCTAACTATGTTACTCACGGGTGTGAAAAATTCAAATCCCTGAGAGATATAGTTAAGCTGATCTAAACCCCAGTGTAGACAGGGCTAAACTGATGGAAGAATTATTCCATCAATATAACTACAGCCTCGGGGAGTTGGGGGGGAGTGGATTTACTGCAGCGAAGAACCCTTCTGTAACCATAGTATGTGTCTGCACAGCATCATAGCTGCAGCGCTGCAATTGTGCCGCTATAGAGTTTCTAGCATATATAGATCCTGACCCTCCCAAACATGCCCAATACTCCTCTGAGGGATGTCTGTGCAAGTATGTCAGCCACTCAGACTATGTCCACACTAGAAGTGCTGCAGCTGCAGTGCTTGCTGTAGTAAATTCGCCTCTCTCTAAAAAAAAAAAAAAAAAAAAAAAAAGGAGTACTTGTGGCACCTTAGAGACTGACACATTTATTTGAGCATAAGCTTTCGTGAGCTACAACGGTAGCTCACAAAAGCTTATGCTCAAATAAATGTGTCAGTCTCAAAGGTGCCACAAGTACTCCTTTTCTTTTTGCGAATACAGACTAACACGGCTGCTACTCTTAAACTCGCCTCTCTAAGAGGCAGTAGAAGAATTCCCCCATTGTCCTAGTGATGTCAACACTGGGGCTTAGGTCAACTTAACTAGATGTTGAGCGCTGTGAAAAATTTCACACCCTGTCCAATGTAGTTAATCTGACCTAACTTTGTAGCGTAGACCAGCTCTTGGTTTCTGCAGCTCTGAGGTCTCACTCTGCCTCGTCCTGCCCTGCACTTTCCCCAGGTTTTGCTGCTGGCCTGTAACTCCTCTGGTTGACAGACCTCCACAGCCTTCTCTCAAGGTTTTCCTGACCTCACGACTTTTGCTTTGTTCCATTGCTCTCCACAGTCTATCTTTCACCCCCACAGTTGGTTGCATGTTTTAGTTTAATTCACATAAAAGTAACACTAACACAGCTGCTACTCTGAAACCTCTCCTTACATAAGTTACCTTCATACTAAGGCTTTGAGAGATACTGGGTCCAAATACAAAAAGGGAACAGATAAAGAGAAGTCATTTTGAGAAGCTGGTTAAAAGAGTTTAGGACTGACAGCGTGGAATATGTTTTCTCTAAAAGGATCAGCAGCATAGACTGGAATCTTTGGAACTGATTTATTGGGAAGTAGGGGAGACAGATGATACATTTCAGATAAGGATAATAATTGATGTTTTCTTGTCAAGCAGGAGGATTGGTGGAGACACCAGGCAGCACAAAGGTTTTCACTATTCTGGAAAACGTATGTATCTATTCCAGACCTGATCAAATTAGATGAGGCTTGTATTTCTGCACTGCGAGTTCTTCCCAAAGAAAAAGTGTACAGCTTTCTGCTTTCTCCCATGCTGTCTCTCACCCATGGGAGGAGCTCCCTGTAAATATCTGCAAAGCTATCTCATTGTTCTTCCAGTCCCTCCTTAAACTGTCTTCTGACATGATGCATTCAAAAACAGGACAGTGGTTAGGCATCCGCTGTGCTGTGTGACGACTGTTTTCCATTGCTGACCAGTATTGTCTCATTTTGTGGCACTTGTCTATTTGTTGTAACCACTTTGTTATCTCTTTAGGGCAGGAATAATCTCTGTTCTCTGTTTATACTGCACTGTGGGGCCATGAGCCATGATAGGGCCCATCGGTGCAATCACAAGGCAAATGATAAGTATGAACAAATTTTAACATAACCAAAATGTGCCACTGATGCATCTAGTAGCCTCTTGCCAACATTAAGAATAAATATCTGTACTAAAGAAATGGTATTGACCTCATAATATGTCACGCTGTCTGGAGTGGTTCAAGATCATGAGTGCCAACTTGAGGGCAGACTGTCAAAAAGCAGGGCAAAAAGAAAAGGAGTACTTGTGGCACCTTAGAGACTAACAAATTTATTAGAGCATAAGCTTTCGTGAGGTACAGCTCACTTCATCGGATGCATTTGGTGGAAAAAACAGAGGAGAGATTTATATACACACACACAGAGAACATGAAACAATGGGTTTATCATACAGTATAAACCCATTGTTTCATGTTCTCTGTGTGTGTGTATATAAATCTCTCCTCTGTTTTTTCCACCAAATGCATCCGATGAAGTGAGCTGTAGCTCACGAAAGCTTATGCTCTAATAAATTTGTTAGTCTCTAAGGTGCCACAAGTACTCCTTTTCTTTTTGCGAATACAGACTAACATGGCTGCTACTCTAAAAAGCAGGGCAGACACCCCACACTGGTGGTGTGTTCTATTATTAGATTTCACCAACCCAGTAACAAATGTTAACTTCTGGCACAGGTGCTGACTCTGTGGGTGCTCTGGGGCTGGAGCACCCATGGGAAAAAATTGGTGGGTGCTCTGCACCCACCGGCAGCTCCCCACCCTACCCCAGCTCACTTGCTCCTCCGCTCCACCTCCTCCCCTGAGCGCGCTGCCACGTCCTGCTTCTCCCCCGGCTCCCAGCGCTTGCACTGCAAAACAGCTGTTTCGCGGCGGCAAGTGCTCAGAGGGAGAGGGGATGAGGGGGAATGCAGCGTGCTCAGGGGAGGAGGCGGGGCTGGGGCAGAGATTTGGGGAGGGGTCCAATAGGGACATGGAGGGAGCAGAGTTGGGGTGGGGACTTTGGGGAAGGGGTTGGAATGGGGGCAGGGCAGGGGTGGAGTCAGGATGAGGGCGGGGGGGAGCACGAGCACCCACCGGTGCTGGGAAAAGTTGGCACCTGTAACTCCTGGATCACAGTAACAGTTTTACCATGGAGTCAGAGACAGTCTCCTTGGGCACTGCAGTATATCTTGCCACCCAGGCAAGCTGGACATAGTGATAAATGGTCACTTACACCAAAAATCACAAAATACTTGGGTTGCTCCCAGTCTCAGGAGACCAGTCACTTTCCCCAGATCAATTTGTACCTTAGACCTCACATCAAAGACAATGCTGGTAGCCAATTCTATAGTAAACGATATATTAACTAGGAAAAAGAAATGAGAGATTATTTACAGGTTAAAGGAAAAGGAGGACTCGTGGCACCTTAGAGACTAACAAATTTATTTGAGCATAAGCTTTGTGAGCTACAGCTCACTTCATCGGATGCCTTCAGTGGAAAATACAGTGGGGAAATGTATATATACAGAGAACATGAAACAATGAGTATTACCATACACACTGTAACCAGAGTGATCACTTAAGGTGAGCTATTACCAGCAGGAGAGCTGGGGAGAGGGGGAACCTTTTGTAGTGATAATCAAGGTGGAAATGGCCCACCTTGATTATCACTACAAAAGATTCCCCCCCTCCCCGCCACTCTCTTGCTGGTAACAGCTCACCTTAAGTGATCACTCTGGTTACAGTGTGTATAGTAATACCCATTGTTTCATGTTTTCTGTGTACATAAATTTCCCCACTGTATTTTCCACTGAATGCATCCAATGAAGTGAGCTGTAGCTCACGAAAGCTTATGCTCAAATAAATTTGTTAGTCTTTAAGGTGCCACAAGTCCTCCTTTTCATTTTGTGAATACAGACTAACACGGCTGCTACTCTGAAACCTGTCGTTACAGGTTAAAGCAAACAATGTATAAGCACAGATGTGTCACAGTCTTATGTTCTTAAAAGTGACAGAGATGTAGTAGTCTGTCCTCTGAATGTCCTTTAGGGCTAACCCAGGTTGATTCTCAAGAACTCTTCTTTTGTTTCTTTGCTCCAGCCCTTGTGAGAGTCCAAACAGCAAAGAAAGAACCATTTCTTCTTGTGAGCATCTTTATATGCCCTTCCCCCAGAGTCCAAAGGGATGGAAGGTGAGCTCCTGCCCATAACTTCTTCATGGGTGGATGGGGCAATCAACAAAGTTTTTGTCCTACAGTTGCCCATTTAGTCTTGATAGTCCTTCTTGATGGGTGGGATGGGAGGGGGAGAACCACTCTTCCTGCCTAGGTTCACAAGCTCAGAGGAGGCATTTTTACAATTATAAAGCAAAACATTCATATTACCTTATAGCATGGGATACAGATATTACAAGTAATATTAATGCATGCAGCAACTTACAAGCATTTTATAGAGACTACACACATCTTTACAAGTCTAACGCCTATCTTGAACAATATTAACACAGGTGAGCTTGTCTGATTTCCAGCTATGAATTTGTCAGTGCTCAGCTAACACCTACAGCCTTGACAAGAACTGGCACCTCATTTACCAGCATCACAACAGAAGTATCAAATTAAGTATTTTTAAACAGGAAATAGTGAAAGAGCATCATTATTAAAAAACATGATTGTTTTAAAAAGTACGTAACATAGGAAATAAAGTATATAGAGATCAAGGTGCAAGACAAAAATCCACTCAGGAAATGAAAGTAAAATCTTGTTATTTCACACACTGTAATTTGCACAAAAAGTAGTATTCTTCGCTTGTCTGCAAAGACTTATTAGCAGTAAGTTGCAGCAAACTCATATTACAAATATTTTTTCCTTATAAAATATACTACACTTTGTTTACTGTTTATAGTACTTCACAATATACTAAATGAGAACTTAAATTGTCAGAATAAATTAGCAAGATTAATTTTGTGATGTCCTCTTCTTTCTTTTTGAGCCAGATCCAGATACCAATAATCATGTCAAACAGTATCTTGCTCCACAAATAGTCCCATTGACTCCGAAGTAAACTGTTACCCAACAGCATTAAAGGTATGAAAATTGGGCCCTTATTTTCTAATTTGCAAAGGGGATCAGCAAAGATTCTGCTGTATTAGATGATATTTAGGGCCTGATTCTGCAAACCCTTTAATCTCTACTTAGCTTCAGTATCAATAGTCAGGCAAAAAATGTTTTTAGGTTCTGCCCCTCAGGCTCTGATCCCACAATCATTTCTGTGATTAGTCCCAGTGAAGTCAATCAAGGGCAATGGAACAACTCAAATGAACAAACGTTCCCAGGGACAAGTTTTTTAGTTTATACCCTTTTCCTCAATAATGAATATGTTTTAGTTTGGTTTTATTTTCTTTCTAGTCTCTGCTTAAAGATAAAGGAGGAGGAAATATGGGGAGCTGTTGAAATGATTAACATTGTGAGCCTGCTGTTTTCAAGTTTTAATGTGTTCTAAGAACAGTTCCCAGATACCTATAAATGTATTTATTTTCATCGCTTTGTAGTCAGCAGTCTCTTTCATGTGAGATTACTTCTGCCAGTGCAGAGATCACTCATTTCCTGAGTATTTTAATTCATTTTTAGTGTCTGAGTAAGATTAATTTGGCTCTCACAAATGATGCTGGAAACACTCTGGCCTCATATTGAAACACTGAGGCGGCAGATACACTGCTGACATGGCAAACTTGATAGTTCCCATTACCAAACATTTATTTAAAAATGCTATATACCTGACGGGTAAAATACTTAGTCTCATATATCACTAGCGGGCCTAATTCAGCTCCACAGAAACAAATGGGAATACTTAAATTTTCTGATGTAAGTTTGAATCAGGCCCCTCATCTGCTCTTGGTTGAGAGCAGCACCAGCATTTAAATTACTCCCATTGCAATATAAATGGTGTCTATTATCAATTCTGCAATAATTGACTGTATTAGCTTTAGATATGTCTTGGACTATACTGAGTGTCGGGTCCCAAGCAGTGATGGAATAGTATCTTTGGAAGTACAAGCACTGTAAACCCACCTCTTGAAATATATTAAATAAGGGAGAGGAAGGTAATGATGGCTGCTTGGGTCTCAATGGAGTTCAGTAATTTATAAAAATTGTGTTTAGACAAACAGCTCTCATGTTTTTATTTTTCATAGTTTTTCTACCTTCGTTCAACTTTAGTAATATAATCTGCTTACTCCTTGATCCTGGAATCAGCAGTTCTTAAGGCAACATCTTCTATTTGTGGATGCCCATACTGGAGACATCTTAGTCTGAATCAAACCTATAAGAAGTTTGCAATAAGGCGTTAAGGGGTTGGTCACGGATCTCCTCTTGCCCACACAGACACAGGGAGTCAACTGCATTTGCACCCTGAACTCTGAGGGGATGGGGTCTGTGCTGCATTAACTGTTCTATGCTCCTTCCCTTTTAGTGCGTGTACGTGGGGTCTGAGGCTGCATTAAGTGTTCTGTGCTCCTTCCCTTTTAGAGAGTGTGTGTATATGCACACAAGTGTGCACACTGCAGGGAAAGCCATCCTGCCAGAGAGACAGAGGGGAGGAGTTTCAGAGTAGCAGTCGTGTTAGTCTGTATCCGCAAAAAGAAATCGAGTACTTGTGGCACCTTAGAGACTAACAAATTTATTTGGGCATAAGCTTTCGTGAGCTACAGCTCTCTTCATCGGATGCATGCAGTGGAAAATACAGTGGGAAGATTTTATATACACAGCGAATATGAAACAATGGGTGTTACCATCCGATGAAGTGAGCTGTAGCTCACGAAAGCTTATGCTCTAATAAATTTGTTAGTCTATAAGGTGCCACAAGTACTCCTTTTCTTTTTGTGAATACAGACTAACACGGCTGCTACTCTGAAACCATACACACTGTAACAAGAGTGATCAGGTAAGGTGAATTATTACTAGCAGGAGAGAAAAAAAACCTTTTGTAGTGATAATCAAGGTGGGCCTTTTCCAGGAGTTGACAAGAACGTGTGAAGAACAGTAGGGGGGGAAATAAACTTGGGGAAACAGTTTTACTTTGTGTAATGACACATCCTCTCCCAGTCTTTATTCAAGCCTAAGTTAATGGTGTCCAGTTTCCAAGTCAAGAGGTTGGAGGAACTCACCATCAAACTAAATCATCTGGGGAAAACTCCACAAGGGGAATCTGCAGTTTCCTCCCGCCCCAACCAAGCCCCACCTGTGGATTCTTCCATGGATTAAGCAAAATGCACAAATCAGTATTCAAAAGACAAATGTTTATTAGATACACTGAACTTAATTTAAAAAAAATTATGCAAGAAATACATTTAAATATAACAAGTACATAACATGTTATTGAAATTCTTTGCTACATTACAAAAAGGCATCTTTTTCCACTGCCAACATAATGTGAAGATCTCTAAAATTGGGTGTGTGCAAGGTAATATTCAGCTGATTCTGGTACATGTTAAGCGGTCTGCACTTTTGTTCAGATCTGATTTGTGCTGTACCAATTTGTTCCTGAAAACGACATTAGCTCTTGGTGGAACAAAATGTTTTACTGTTCTGTACATAAGGAAACTGGCCAAACTCCCCGCCCCCCCCAAAAAACCAATCCAACCAAACCCGAAACGAAACAACAATGAACTGCTTCCAAAAAGGAAAACACAAAACATAACCCCAGATGAGGAAAGTATATCTGTTGTTTGGGTGTATTCTCTTTCGCTGGAGAGGTAATGCCTATTAATGTGACTCAAAGTTATTATGTGGGTGTGCACTGAAAGGAGAATAGACCCTTATGTCATGTGCTCACCCATATGAAATGCATACCAATACATCTTATTCAAGCCTCTTGGTCTCACTTATTGCCATGCTGCATTATACAGTTGCTTCATATTACGTTCTTTGGGGGGATGACGGGGAGGGAATTGTGTTGTCCTAAACAAGATATTTCTGACAGAAATTCAGCCAATATCCTGAACTAAGATACTAATAAAAAATGCACTGTACACATTAAGGACAGTTGGCTAAAAACAGCAACATTACTCTCCTTTGTCTCAGTGGGAGTTCTGGAAACAGAAAATAGAGAATGGAAAAAGCATATTATTACATCCCTCCATCAATTAAATCCCCCATCACTTTTTAAAAAAACAAAGTTTACATATTCTGCATAAATTGATTTAATTACGCTTTAAATTAATTAATGTATAGATTGCTGTCATTGACAAGGACATTACTATTCTGGGCAGTAAAAGTGACCTTCATAAAATATTCAGCAGGAACAATATAAGCTCAGACTGAAAGTAGATGAAATATTAGTGAGTTCAAGGCACACATATTCTGGCAACTTTAAACACATTCTTTTCTTTGGAACCAGTGGTACAAAAGAAGATGCAATTACATATCTGCCACCATCACTTAAGTACAGCTACTTACATGCTGCACACAGTGGCTTTACCGAGTCATCATTTTTGTAAAAGATCGTCATAAGCACTATCATAAAATGATCAGAAAATGTAATCAAACACATAATACAAACACACAAATCATTAAAAATATTGACTGAAACATTATGAAATGATAAAGAGGAGAATTTCCTGTAAATAAAACTCTCAGGCAATGTTATCTATGGATACACACTCCTAAGTTAGCTGGACTCTTGTATGTAACATCAGTTATGAAAAACTGCTGCCATGTGTTGTTAGTGCCTTAAGAACTTGTGACTGACAAATCTGACCTGGAGGGACAATGGGAGGCTGGCTACTATTTTTGCATTAGTATTGACTGAATCTAGACATTCAGAAAAAGCTAAGATTGCAGTGGATTTTTATAGTGGCTTCCTGAAGGCTAGGCTATGTAAAAAAACTCCAAACTTGTAAGCAAGACATGAGACTATAAATAAATATTTGGCTCCATGCCAGATATCAAACTTCTACATAAAATTATACCTTGCCTAACAGATTCTCTTTCAGTACATAGGACAGAGACTTTTTAATCAGACACACCAACCAATTTAATTTGTACCTTCTCATGTGCAAAAGACTCTAAATTCAAATGAAAACATCTGCCTTGCTTCTGAATGACAAAGTATAGCAAGTTTTATATTCCTCTTGAATTGGTAATTGCCATCTTCAACAGTAAAGAAAATGTTGTCAAAGTTGAGCAAGTAAGAAAACTCAACCCTTCTGTCTTTCCTGAGCTTCATCACTAGAAGGATCACAAGCATATCAACATGTGCATCTTTTTCTCTGAAGCTGAAGACAATGAATTGCTAAACATGATGCCATTTTGTTAAATGAGTCAATATCTGAGATCATGAACTGTAAGAACGTTTAGAAAGTCCTGGTTACAGCAACCTCAACTACCAAATTAATGCACTGGAATTTATCTGTTACCTCTCCCACCCATCTATTCAGATTCTTTCTATTAATTTTCTTCTGAACTGGAAAGAGAATTAGTTTATAACTCCTTTATGGTAGGGAACAATGAAGGTCCAGTGCACCATCAACTCATTGTGGAGGAGGAGAAGAGTCTTAAATAGTAAGAAATTGATTATTTCTCGTCTTGTGTCCTTGCACTTTATCAATTTAAGCAGGATAACCTGACTAATCACACAAGATAAGGCAGTGAACTCAGTCTGTCTTCTAGAATAGCTAATTGTTCCTCAGACGTTCTTGTCAACTGTTGGAAATGGCCCACCTTGATTATCACTACAAAAGGTCCCCCCCCCCCGCTCTCCTGCTGGTAATAACTCACCTTAAGTGATCACTCTGGTTACAGTGTGTATGGTAACACCCATTGTTTCATGTTCTCTATGTATATAAATCTCCCCACTGTATTTTCCACTGAATGCATCTGATGAAGTAAGCTGTAGCTCACGAAAGCTTGTGCTCAAATAAATTTGTTAGTCTCTAAGGTGCCACAAGTACTCCTTTTCTTTTTGCGAATACAGACTAACATGGCTGCTACTCTGAAACCTAACAATCATCAGTGTCTCCTGCTTTCAAGCACAGATGTCCAAAGTTTCCTCTTTGAACTTCTCCTCTGTGAAGATGAACACTTCCTTTTCCTCCATCGTTAGCCTTTCCCTGAAGCTTGCACAATGTTGAAAATCCTATAAAAATTCTGGGTGAATTAATATAGGAGGAGTCCATATCAACCTCTCCTGAGTTAAAGGTATCTGTGCGCCATGGACTAAGAATATCAAAGCAATTTTTAATGCTGTTGTATTAGTGAAGGAGTCAAAAATCAGTCATATGTTAGGAGAGAAAACACAGTGCTTAATCCTTGGATCATATAGGATGCATACACTGCAAGATGAACTATCCGATGGTACAAATGGAAGAGATCCCACAAGTTCCACAGACCCTGAAGGCATATGGGGTATGAGGGAACCGACCAGAAAATGAGCAACTGCTAGACTCCAGGAAATGTAACCTGCTGATGACTATAAAACTGATGTCATGCATGGGGTGTTTAAAAGCAAAAGGTTGTAGACCTCTCTAGGATGCACTACTCAAATTATTTAGATGGTACCTTCTTGACAGTCAAGTTGCAATTAAGTACCAATGTTCTTTTCAGTCAATGCCAAGATTCTGAAGATTGGAGTGACAAAGCTCATGAACATCAAAACTCAGAAGGAAAACATTTAATCTAGCTTCTTTTAAAGCTATGAGAATTTAAGGAAATTACTTATCTCTGTTAGCTAACTATTAGGTAAACTCTTAACAGTGAGTTTTTAAATAGCTGGAACAGCTAGAAAAGATTTTGCCCTACTTCCCAAGCATAGCTATTTTGAAGTTATATCCTTGAGCAGATCTCATTCCCTGGGAGCTAGCACAAGTTGTGACTTTTCATCATGAAGATCTTTTGATTACACTGAAAGGCACTTCAGTATTTTCTCTCAAGGAATGCAAATTGATTTTTTTTTGTCCATCAGGGCACGTAAGATCCAATCAAATGGGTTTGCATCATGGTGAATCTTTGAATCCATCTGTCCCTAAATGAAATATCTTGGAGAACAAGTGACCCAGGAAAGTGGCTCCATATATAATAAATCCCTCTAGAACATGTTAGATTTTCAATAACAAGTAGTTTTCTTCTACATTTTAAAAATTATTATTTTGACAGAATGGGTGATAACTTCAACTATATATGTACTGAGTCAAAAATATAAAATATTGACTGTTCACTTAAAAAGAAATTACTGCATAAATAACTTCTGCCATTTTAGCTATACTCAACACACTAATTCTTCCATTACTGGTACAGGGTCTAAAAAGCTGCATGCAAAAAAGTTTCTTCTACATCTAAATGTCTGCATTTACTGGTACAGTAAACAGCAACTTTCAAAATTAATATGTAACCGTAACAAGATACATGTAAACAGTTAACATAGAAAAGACAACATTCTAGACTATACACTGAAACTTCATACACCTGGAAAGCAATGTGTTTGTATTTACAGAGTCTTCTGAATACAAATCTAAAGTAATCGCCACACAAATAATATTATATATCTACAAAATAAACATTTCAGAACAGCTTACAATAAGGATCAACATTCAGTATCTTAATACAAAAAGGAAAGAAGTTGAGGGAAATGGAAATCTATCTTAATATCTTATTTCTAATCAGGTGCTCCTTCCATAATTACATTTTCACTTACAATGATGCACAAACTATTTACCATGTTACGAGAAAACAGTTACTGTGCAACCTACCATTGCTGTCAATGGACCTTATTCACGGGTGCTGGAATTATATTTCTAAGTCAGGCTTAGTGAACAGGGAGCCAAGAAACCCAGAAAAGGATTCATTTATCTGATTCACTTTTCTTACACTAGTCCATTTCCTCCAATTTAGGACCACCTGGGTGTATATACTCATGGACTGATTCACTAGTTAACTCAGTAATATACTGTGACGTTATTGACATAAACTGGGACCGTATAGATCATTGTTGCAACCAAGGTCCTATAGTAGCCCCAAATCTTGTATAAAGGAGTTAAAATGAGGTGTCTAAGACAAGGTTATGGTTTGCTGGTTACGATTATGCGATCTATATGCATGTATCATTTTTGTATTTAAAGTTATAAGAATTGGCTCTATACTATCTTATCTTATTATCTTATCTTATCTTATTTCAAACTTGTGCTATGCTTCTGGATGACATCCCAGACAAGTTGGTGTCAGCTCTGCCTAGCCTGTTTGATGGCCCATCAAGGACCATCAGATAGATATACAACTGACCCATTGAGAGAAGGCAGACATGGGACTCAGCAAAGTATACAGGGACATGCCTATGGACAGAACTCTGAGGTTTTTCCATGCCATGTGATGGACAGCTTGTCTTTGGAACAAAGAAAGAAAGATCACATGGCAAGAGAATATAAAAAGCTGCTGCAGCTCCTCCATCTGGTCTTCAATCGTGCTTCTTACCTCTGGAGGAACTTTGCTACACTGAAGCTTTGAACCAAGGACTGAAAGACCCATCCCAGCTGTGGATGTACTCCAGAGACTTGATTTGAACCTGAAGTTTATTGTATCACTGCTGCAAGCCTGAATCAAGAACTTTGCCATTACTGTATGTAATTGATTCCATTTAACCAATTCTAGCTCTCATCTATATCTTTTCCTTTTATGAATAAACCTTTAGATTTTAGATTCTAAAGGATTGGCAACAGCGTGATTTGTGGGTAAGATCTGATTTGTATATTAACCTGGGTCTGGGGCTTGGTCCTTTGAGATTGAGAGAACCTTTTTTCCTTTTACTGGGGTATTGGTTTTCATAACCATTTGTCTCCATAACGAGTGGCACTGGTGGTGATACTGGGAAACTGGGGTGTCTAAAGGAATTGCTTGTGTGATTTGTGGTTAGCCAGTGGGGTAAAACCAAAGTCTTCTCTGTTTGGCTGGTTTGGTTTGTCTTGGAGTGCACAGAAACCCCAGCCTTGGGCTGTAACTGCCCTGCTTTAAGCAATTTGTCCTGAATTGACACTCTCAGTTGGGTCCTGCCAGAATCAGCATTGTTCACATGCATATAATTTTATTTAATCAATATACCTAATATACACTACCAGTGTTTGGTATTTTGCTAGAAATTGAAGTCTGCATACATTCCTGAGGTTACAAAAGAAATGGCACAATGCGCAGTTAACCGCTCAGTGCTCCTTTATAATGTCACCACTAATTCAGTACTGAAAATGATGACTCTCTAAAGAAGTCATATCCACACCAAGAGCCAGAATACCCATTTAATGGAAAAATGTGTGGGAAGGAGATGAAGAAGAAATTCCAAGAACAGATTATGTTCCAGACATATGGTTTGTTCCTATTCCCTATAGACTGAACAAAGAGTTCAGAACCCATAAATCTCCTGGGTCTGCTAGAGATTAGGGTTGTCCTTGAAGAGGCCCTTTGTGTTCATCTGCTCCAGTATTGTCTGTTTTCCCGGTTGGCAGCTATCCTCAGAATTCCTCATAAAGGGAGTTCAAGGTAAGGAGAGGCTTCACGGGGATAGAGGATATGTGTCACTCCCTGCCTTCTGGTAGGAAATTGGTGCATGGAACAAGCACCCCTTCCACATGCAAACTCCAAAGCGCTATGTACAGATTCATGATTTTGTGCCCCAACTATACAAGCATATAGTTCTGTTACACAGATCTAAGTAGGAATTGGAGGAATATCTTCAGCAAGATTTTCAGCTTCATTGAAAAGCAATGGGCCAAAATGTGGGAGGATATTTTGGAAGTATCTAAGCCTTCAAAATTAAATCGAGTAAAAATATGGTACTTTACACAGTCACATGGCTAAATGGACAGTCCCAGGGTAGTGTTCTGGTGATGTGGGGGAATTGTCAGGTCCACACATGCCCCCTATAGGATTTACAGGAGCTCAATAGCACTGGAAAAGGTGATTGTCTGAAAAATCTGTAGAAACAGAGTTGACAGATATTCTGGAACTTTGCATAAATGAGGTACCACAAAGATCAATTTATAAAACAGCAGAGTTAGAAAGACCCAGGGACTACAGGCCTGTCAACACAGAATTTACACTGTGGAATAAATGAAGTTAGAATATCCCCTTGACTAGGGGTCTATTCATGAAGTAGAATGATGAAAGATACCTTGCAGTTAGCAAAGAACGATACCAGGAATTAGCTGACTTCAGCTCTGCAATTTAAGAAGGTCAGAACTGGGATATAAAACTGCTTCACAAAAGTGTGCCTATGCTTCAAGGGTCATTATTTTTTCCATATGCATGTAGTCCAGTATTTGTAGGACTTCTAATAAATTATTAGCAACACTAAGGTCTGTTACTATGAAAACAATAGTTACTGAAACTTTTTGCAGTAGCTCAGTGAACAACCATGATGCCACTGTATTCCCTATCCATTTACAGAGGAAAATTATTTCTCAAAGGTTTTAATATTTATTTCCTATTAAGCATTACATTTAAAAAATTCTGTAATAGTGGGTGATCATGAAATAAAGTCTATTTGGTAAGCCAAGCAATTTTCTGATAAAAGAACATCAAGGTGGGTGAGATAATATCTTCTACTGGGCCAACTTCTCCTGGTGAGAGAGACAAGCTTTTGAACTTACACACCAACAGCAGTTGGCCCAATAAAAGATATTACCTTCACCCATCCTGTCTCTCTAATATCCTGGGACCAACATGGCTACAACACTGCATCATGCCTGTTAATCAGAATGATATGCACTCTTTTAAACTAACACATTTTTGGTAGGTCGACTTGGTTAAATATTTTCAATTAACAGACTCTGAAATAACTGAAAAAATAATACAGACATCAGCCCTTAAGATATAGGCACAGCTACTTGTGAAGGCACATTCCTTACACTACAAGATTTTAATTACTGATCACAAAGAAGGGGAAAACAATGTAAATATTAGTTCACGGCTATCATGCGAGAAATGGTTGAACAGTTCCTGGATATGTTTGTAGATTATTTTTAACTTTTAATTAATTGAAAACATTTTGTTTTAAAAGGCACATGGATATTTAGTTTCATATGGCACTGAGGGAAAAGTCAGTTTCCCATTTTAGGAATCTTTGAAATCCTGTCCTGTACCAAGGCACTGCATTCTTTCATAAGATTTCCTTTCTTTACAGTTTAAAGCCTTTTTCATTGTATCTATGAATAGTCACACAGCCATGATACGATACTGGCCTGGGCATGGCTGCTACTCCCGTGATGATGCCTGTTGCAGGATCATAACAAAGAATGGTATCTGTGGCTTCTCCATTTTCTCGTCTTCCACCAAGGATATAGATTTTGCCATTACACACAGACATGCCACAGTTTTCCTGTTTATCAAATACACAAACAAATGCATAACTATTTACAAAACCCAAACCCTATTCAAGGTTGGAGAGATGGTACAGTATTTTGACTACCAAAAGGAGATAGCTTGGTGCCATATTATTTCCTTCCGTTACTGCCCACTGGAGAAAGCAGGACCTTTGCTCTTCTGGGTCAACCCAGGGGAAGTAGCAGCATAATAATCCTGAAGACTTGGGCTATTGAGGCATCAGGCCTACGAAGGGTTGAAGCAGCTAAGTATGGATGATTCAGACTCTGTACATGAGATATCCAACATTTGGGGATAGTACAATTAAGCAGCTAAGATAAGAAAACAGTGGAGAGAAAGGGATTGAAAGAAGAGAGAAAAGTGGAAAGACTAAATGTAGCAAATGTGGAATAGGAACAGGGAGAGAGGTTATGGGAAAAGTAGGTAACAATTAGTGGTTAGAAAAAGGGAAAGGAGGACAGACCCAGGGACAGAGTAAATAAGAGACAAAGAAAGGAGATGCTGGGCTCTAAAGGAAAAAAGGGAGGCTAGGAGTTATTTTTTCCTAAAGGAGAGACGGAAAGAGGGAGTCAAAGCAAAAACACTATGCAGAAAATGGTAAAAGGAAGAGATGGAAAGTGGGGGGAAGGGACAGAAGCAGATCTCTTTGAGGGCATTTTCCCCTCCATTTTTCATTAGCAGATTTTCAAAAAATATGATGAAATTTATTGCTAAAGCATGACATACTGACATCCCAAGGGGAAGGACACACACTGAAATTCTGTTCAGAAGGCTCGTTCACACAATGCTGTGACACTGCTCTCTGCTGCTTTTAGTTCTACACAGACCAGTTTTATGCTCTGTTTAAAACATTTTCCTACAACATTTTGTAATTCTAATCAATTTCAAGGAAACAATATTTTGACTAAGCAAAAGGATCCAATTTAATTTAGTATAAATCCATGTTTGGATGTGTTAAATTGGGGTAGTGGTTTCCAATCAGTAGACTGCCCATTCTAACGTATTGGCACTCACTTGAAGTGTTACTTTTAGATATTTCACGGTTTGTTTGAGTGTCTAGCCTATAATGAGTAAGGATACGATTTTGTCATGGAGGTCATGAATTCTGTGACTTTAACAGACCTCCATGACTTCTTTGACTTCAGCCCCCACCAGAGCAGCAGGGCTGAAGCAGCCATCTGGCTCTGCTGCAGGAACAGCGCCAGGGCTGGAGCAACAGCGTCCAGGGTGGACTTCAGGGCTGGAGCAACCACAGGGGCTGGGCTGGAGTAGCAGCTGGGGGCTGGAGCAGTAGCTGGGGCTGCATGTGGAGCAGAGGCCAGGACTGGGTCCTGGGCTGGAGCAGTCGCCTGGGCTGGAGTAGCAGCTGTGGCTGGAGCACCGCCCAGACTAGAGCAGTGGCCAGGACTAGTTCAGCCCCTGGGGGCTGGAGCAGTGGCTGGGGCTGGAGCAATGGCAATGGCTGAGGAAGCCGCCCGGGCGCTGGTTTCAGCCGCCAGGGCCGGAGCAGTGGCTGGGGCTGGAGCTGTGGCCGGAGTGGGAAAGTCAGGGACAGGTTGTGGGCTTCTGTAACTTTTTGTTTATTACCCACGACCTGTCCGTGACTTTTACTAAAAATACCCATGACAAAATCTTAACCTTAATAAATGAAAAGCTAAAACTAGCAAATCTGAGAGATGTAATTTAACAGAGTTTCATATCAAACTCATTTCATATTAAATTATTAATACAAGGAAGATAAAATACATTTTTTAGACGTTTCCAAGTATTTTTAGTGTTTATTACCTGTCTGCTGAATGTATTCTGTACATGCATCCAATAATCCTCAACTGGATCATAGCAGTAAATTGCCTTGGTGAGCCCTCCCGCAACATAGATTAGATTGTTTAGAGATACAGCTGTTATGCATCTCTTTGCAATGGGGATAGTTGCACGGAGCAACCAAGAATTAGTATCAGGATCGTATGATTGAACCTGAAAACAAGTAAACACATTTTAGGTTTAACACCGCAAACTGAACAAAAATCAAACTTATTATCTGAGGTACATACAGAAGTTTTGATTCAAAGAGATTAAAGGTAACTATCTATTTGGAGTGCTTCACAAAAACCCCAAAGGAACTCAAGATATTGCTATGTCAAAAACATACACCTTGTTCCTACTGTACATCTACAACATTAAAAACAAAAAATATTAAACAGCAGTAGCTTACATAATAAATTATATAGAATATTACATTATTTACTTAAATATGCAATTTCATTAAGAACTTGCATAGCTCTTAATACACAAAGCGAAAGATGATGTGACTATGACAAAGACTGTATTAATGGCATAACTGTGCTTTATTTAATTAGCTTTTTCTACTGTGAGATATATACTTTGCATTCAGACAACAGAGTGGGCCAGGAGATTTGTAATTCAGCTGAAAAATCTCTCTTTATAATTTAAATTTTTAGCAGTACTATTAAGATACATAGAAAGGAAATAACTAACTTTGTCAGAGCACGTGTTGTCATCAGGACCTCCACCAATCACAAACAATTTGCCTACACAGCTGGTTACTGCTGGAGAACTCACTGCTTCTTTAAGTGGAGCTACCTCTGTCCATCGATTGGAAAATGAATCATAACATTCTACACTGCTGAGTCGACTTTGCCCATCATACCCTCCAACTACATATACCTATGCAAAACAAAGAGAAAATAGCATCTTCTTTATCTTTATCTCCAGTTTTAATTAAGCAAGTATAGGAGTAAACTCATTCAAAGCTTCAGTGCCTCAGTTCTGTTTTGTGTATTTTTGAATGCATAGATTTTTCCCCCAGAAAGCGTCTATACAGAAGAACAGGAATGTTGCCTTTTAAGATACTAAGCTAAAGAATCTCAAGAGAGCAGCCATACATTGGTATGTAGGGATACTGGAGCCAATGGACACCTGAACATATGTTACAAATATGGACATTAGATTCTTACTTGAACATGCTCTATAAGAAATCTCTATGATTATCTTCACTGATATTACAAATTATATTCAGAAATAAAAAAAACTCCATTTAACTTAACGGTTTCTCCTCAATTTTTTACTTCTCACTTTCCTACTATCTAAAATTACATTCTTTCCTCTGATTTACTTTTTGATCACGTATTTTCTTACCTGGCTGCCTATCACATAAGTATAAGAAAAAGAGACTCATAAGAAAATAAGAATGGCCATACTGGGTCAGATCAAAGGTCCATCCAGCCCAGTATCCTGTCTGCCGACAGTGGCCAATGCCAGGTGCCCCAGAGAGAGTGAACCCTAACTGATAATGATCAAGTGATCTCTCTCCTGCCATCCATCTCCACCTTCTGACAAACAGAGACTATGGACTCCATTTGTTACCTGGCTAACAGCCATTAATGGACTTAACCTCCATGAATTTATCTAGTTCTCTTTTAAACCCTGTTATAGTCCTAGCCTTCACCACCTCCTCAGGCAAGGAGTTCCACAGGTTGACTGTGCGTTGTGTGAGGAAGAACTTCCTTTTATTTTAAACTTGCTGCCCATTAATTTCATTTGGTGGCCCCTAGTTCTTATATTATGGGAACAAGTAAATAACTTTTCCTTATTCACTTTCTCCACACCACTCATGAATTTTTATACCTCTGTCATATCCCCCCTTAGTCTCCTCTTTTCCAAGATGAAAAGTCCTAGCCTCTTTAATTTCTCCTCATATGGGACCCGCTCCAAACCCCTTTTAATTTTAGTTGCCCTTCTCTGAACGTTTTCTAATGCCAGTATATCTTTTTTGAGATGAGGAGACCACATCCGTATGCAGTATTCAAGATGTGGGCGTACCATGGATTTACATAAGGGCAATAAGATATTCTCCATCTTATTCTCTATCCCTTTTTAAATGATTCCTAACATCCTGTTTGCTTTTTTGACTGCTGCTGCACATTGCATGGACGTCTTCAGAGAACTATCCACGATGACTTCAAGATCTCATTCCTGATTAGTTGTAGCTAAATTAGTCCCCATCACATTGTATGTATAGTTGGAGTTATTTTTTCCAATGTGAATTACTTTACATTTATCCACATTAAATTTCATTTGCCATTTTGTTGCCCAATCACTTAGTTATGTGAGATCTTTTTCAAGTTATTCACAGTCTGCTTTAGTCTTAACTATCTTTGGTCTTAACTATCTTGACTCACAAATATATTACCATTAGCATATTGACAGATATACTGTCTGCTCAATTTGTTCACCTCAGGTCAATCCCAACTTGAAGCAGGTGCTGTTATCTTTAAGAAGTTACATACTACAGTTAACTGATGAGCATATATAATCACCACTCACACTCATGAATGAAACCTGTTTATAAATAAAATAGGCCTTTGGAAATGCAGCAAGAATAAGAGTTTCTTTATTGATTTATATTTTGATTTAAACGTTCAATATACATGCAGAATATTAAATAAAAAGGATCTGATATTCTGCTAAAGTCATGATCAATTTGAGTTAGTGGCTGCATAAGTGAAGAATTTGCAGATAAAAATGTCTGAGGCCCAGTTTTATTTTATGTACCAAATCATTGTTGGACATATGCTTAACCTCTGTGTTTATGAAGAGGTGTAATTTACTGCTCATTTGTACCCATAACATTTAATCTCCTTTTAGTTCTTCCACAATGTACCAGAACAGTGCTCCATTGTAAAACAAACAAACAGTTACTCACCTTCTCGTAACTGTTGTTTTTTGAGATGTATTGTTCATGTCCATTCCAATCAGATGTGCGCGCGCTGCGTGTGCAGTTGTCGGAAAGTTTTCCCTTAGCAGCTCCTGTCGGATCAGCTGCGGAGCCCCCTGGAGTGACGCCTTCATGGCGCTCAATATATGACCCAGCTGACCTGGCCCCTCCTCGGTTCCTTCTTGCCGGCTATTCTGACAGAGGGATGGGAGGGTGGGTATTGGAATGGACATGAACAACACATCTCGAAGAACAGTTATGAGAAGCACTTCGAGTGCTTGTTCATGTCAATTCCAATCAGGTGACTCCCAAGCTCCACCCCGGAGATGGGGTCGGAGTTAAGGAAATGCTGATTGGAGCACTGCTCTGCCAAATGCTGCATCATCTCTAGCGTGCTGGGTAATAGCATAATGAGTGGTGAATGTATGCACCGAGGACCACGTTGCTTTCCTGCAAATTTCTTGTATCGGGACCTGGGCCAGGAACACCGTTGACGAGGTCTGTGCCCTCGTGCAATGTGCTGTAAGTGCCAGGGCTGGGATCTTGGCCAGCTGGTAGCACGTGCGGATGCAGGACATGATCCAGGAAGATACTCTTTGAGATGAGATAGGGAGCCCTTTCATCCGGTCTGCTACCATTACGACCAGCTAGTTCGACTTCCTGAATGGCTTAGTGCGCTCGATGTAGAATGCTAGCACTTGCCGAACACCCAATGAGCGTAGCCTCTGCTCTCGACTACTGGCATGAGGCTTAGGATAGAAGACAGGAAGAAAAATGTCTTGGCTAGTATGAAAGAGTGACACTACCTTGGGAAGAAAGGTGGGGTGAAGCCTGAGTTGCACCTTATCCTTGTGGAAGATCGTGTAGGGTGGATTGGAGGTAAGGGCTTTTAGCTCTGACATCCTTCTAGCTGATGCGATGGCCACCAGGAAGGCTACCTTCCACGACAGATAGAGAAGGGAGCAAGTCACTATTGGCTCAAAAGGGGGCCCCATTAATTTGGAGAGGACAAGACTGAAGTCCCATACTGAGACAGGCTGTCTGGTCTGAGAATGTAGGTGTTCCAATCCCTTGAGAAAACTGTCTACCATGGGGTTAGCAAATACCGATTGACTGGACACTCCCGGGTTGAAGGCTGAGACAGCAGCAAGATGTACTTTGATGGATGACGCTGCCAGTCCTCCTTGTTTCAGGTACAGAAGATACTCTAGAATGAGTGTACAGGTATAGATGCCTCTAGTGGAGGTGTATGCTGCTGGGCACACCAGCAAGTGAACCTTTTCCACTTAGCTAGATATGTGGCTCTAGTAGATGGTTTTCCTACTGCCAAATAGGACCTAACTTACTGGTTCTGAGCACAGAAGCTCCATGGGGTTTAAACCCATGAGATGGAGGGACTGGAGGTCCAGGTGATGATGGCAACCGTGGTCCTGAATGATCAGATCGGTATGCAGAGATAACTCAATGGGACAGATACAGTTCCAGTTCCAGGAGTGTGGTGTACCACTGTTGTCAGGGCCACCAGAATTACCTCTGCTCTATCCCTGCAGACTTTGAGAAGTATCTTGTGCATGAGAGGAATCGGGGGAAAGGCATATAACAGGCGGCCTCCCCAGGGAAGCAGAAACGTGTCCGTGATCGAACCAGGACTGTGACGCTGGAAGAAGCAGAACATTGGACACTTCCTGTTGTTCCGAACAGTTCGACCTGGGGAAACCCCCACCCTTGGAAGATGGAGTGTATGACATCTGGATGGATGGACCATTCATGATTTTGGAATGATCTGCTGAGGTGATCTGCTAATTTGTTCTGCACTCCTGGGAGATAGCCCACTCCATTCACCTGGAGGCATCCTATGCAGAACTCCCATAGCTGGAGGGCTTCTCGACATGGGGGGGAAGAATGGGATCCACCCTGCTTGTTGAAGTAAAACATGGCAGTGGTGTTGTCCGCCATGCACTGCCCTCGTAGCTGGGCCTGCAAGGTTTGGCATGCTAACCGTACTGTCCTGAGCTTCTTGATGTTGATATAAAGGGGAAGCTCCTCCCATGACCATAGGCCCTGTGTTTGTACATCTCCCGAATGCGCGCCCCATCCCAGAGCCGATGCGTCCGTTACAAGGGACAAGGAGGGCTGGGGGCTGTTGAATGGAACTCCCTTGCAGACTGCCCGGGGGTCGAACCACCATTGGAGGGACTTGAGTACTTGCCCTGGCACCATGAACACTACATCCAGACTGTTGCGTCCCAGGTGGTAGGCCGAAGCGAGCCACGCCTGGAGTGGTCTGAGCCTTAATCTGGCATGGTGGACCATGTAAGTGCAGGCTGTCATGTGGCAGAGGAGACTCAGGCATCCCCTTGCTGTGGTGGTCGGGAATTGCCTGAGGCCTTGAATCATGTCTGTCATGACCAGAAATCGGGTCTCTAGCAAAAATGCTCTTGCCCATACTGAGTCCATCAGCGCCCCGATGAACTCTACTCCTTGGGTCGGTGACAAGGTTGACTTGTTCACGTTGAGGAGGAGACCCAATCTGTTGGAAGCAGATCTGACTAATTGGACTTGAGACTCCACCTGCTCATTGATGTGGCCCCTGAGCAGCCAGTCATCGAGGTTTGGGTATACCTGCACCTGCCTCCTTTGAAGGAAGGCTGCTACGACAGACGTGCACTTAGTGAACATTCAGGGGCTGCTAACAGGCCGAAGGGGACGACCGTGAACTGATTATGTTTTTGGTTGACCACAAACCAGAGAAATCGTCTGTGTGCCGGTCGAATGGCTATGTGAAAATACGCATCTTTCACATCTAGGGCAGCGTACCAGTCTCCCGGATCCAGAGAAGGGATAATTGTACTAGGCAGAACTTCAACTTTATCATTAATTTGTTGAGTCCTAGCAGGTCTAGGATGGGTCTGAGACATCCCTTGGCTTTGGGGATTAGGAAATAACGGGAATAGAATCTCTTGCCCCATAGCTCCTGAGTAACCTCCTCCACTGCCCCTGTTGCAAGGAGCACTTGCACCTCCTGGATAAGGAGTTGCTTGTGTAAAGGGTTCCTGAAGAGGGATGGGGAAGGGGGTTGAGAGGGCGGGGAGGAGCAGAATTGGAGAGAATATCCCACTTCTACTGTGTGACGAACCCAGCAGTCCGACGTTATTTGGGACCACGCACTGTAAAAGTAGGATAGACGATTCATAAAATGGGGGAAGGATCCAATGTCATAGTGAGTGAGCCATCCTCAGGCATCCCTTCAAAAGGCCTTTTTAGAGCCAGATAAAGGTTTGATTGGGCTTTGGCCCTGCCCTGAAGTGGGACTGGAAGGTTTGAGCCTGTTGTTCCTGCCCCTACGCTTATAAAAATCTTGCCTCGGATGAGGAGGATATGGGCAATGTTGTAGTAGTTAGGGCTTGAAATGCTGTAGTTGGGTTGCCAGGGTGTGCATACCCAACAACTTCATAGTCGTCCAGGAGTCTTTGAGACGGTGCAGCTTGGATTCTACTCTGAAAATAACCCTGTGACTTCGATTGGTAGGTCCTGCAGGGTTTGCTGCAGCTCCAGGGGCAACCTGGATGCCTATAGCCATGAGTTCCTCCTCATGACTACTCCTGAGGAAAGGGTGCAGGCGGCTGAGTCCGCTGAGTCCAATGAAGCCTGGAGGGAGGTTTGCACCCCTGCCTTCCCTTCATCAATGATAGCCGAGAACTCAGCTCTGGAGCCTGGTGAAATCAGCTCCTTAAGCTTCGACATGGAGGACCAAGTTGTATCTGCTGAGGATAGCTTGCTGGTTAGCTATCCTCAGCTGCAGGACCCCAGTTGCGTAGATTTTCCTGTCGAAAAAGTCCAACCTTTTCGGCTCCTTGGATTTAGGGGCCGGACCTTGCTGCCCCGTCTCTCTTTCTCATTGACTGCTGATACTACAAGGGAGTATGGTTGTGGGTGAGAGAACAGATATTCGTATCCCTTGGAAGAAACAAAGTACTTGTGCTCTGCCCCCCCAGTGGTGAGCGGGATTGAGGAAGGAGTCTGCCACAGAGTCTAAATATTGCTCTGGATAGTTTTTATTAGTGGCAGACGGTCCCTCTGGCGCAAGGATGTCGACCATGGGGACTTCGGGTTCGACCACTTCCTCTGCCTGTAACCCCATGTTACGGGCAATCCTTCATCGAAGGTCTGGGTGGGCCCTGTGGTCAATTGGAGGAGGGCCCGAGGTTGAAGGTCCTGCCACTGCTTCATCTGGGGATGAAGATAAGGAGACCAGAGGTGATACGGGATCCTCCTGACCCTCTGGCTCCCTGACCTCCTCCTCTTCGGCATCTGGGGCCTCTGTAGTGACTGTAGCCTGGCCTTGCAATGAGTTGTGCCTCAGAGTTGCCTTGGTAGCGACCGGCTGTGGGGCTTGCACCAAGGTCGCCTCGGAACCATGAGGCATAGGCCAATCTTTGCCTATCTGGGGTGGTCTGGGCTCCGAGGCCACCAAACGGGAGCCCCTGGAAAAAGAGCTCTGTGCCTGATGGTAAGCCCAGGGGGTCCAAAAAGGCCATTGCGCCGGAGGCTGCCACTGGGGTTGCCATGCCATTGGTGTCTCCCTCCATCGCTTGTCAGATCTATGCCTACTGCGACGGGAATAGTACAAGTCACATCTAAGTCCAAAGACATGGATCTCGACTGAGATGACCATAGTGGTGCTGCATGGTACTGCGCTGGGGACCTGTGCCAAGGATGCAAGGGACAGGTGTCGAGATTCCTGGGCTGGGAACCGAAACCAGGAATCCGGTGTTGGGGGTCCAGTGCTGAGGGACCAGTGCCGAGAGTCTGGTGCCGATTCTCTCTCAGAGCCGGGGATTGCTGCTGCTTCCTTGTTGGTACTGGGGAGCGTCGTGCCACTGGTGCTGGGGAACCCCTCATGGAGTCTGGTGCCGGAGAGCGGTGCCTTGAGGGTGGCGATCTGGAGCTGTGCCGAGGCAAACAGTGCCGGGCAGGAGAGGGTGACCGCTGCATCATGGCCGGCTTGCCTCTAGATGGCGGCTGTCGTGGTGATGCTTATCTCTGATCACCAGGGGCTGAGGAGCCGTCATCACTGGTAAGTCTCTGGAGGCTTCAAAAGTGTCCGGGGTGGAGGGTAACTCCAACTCCTCCCCCTGACACTGCCCATCCCAGGAGTCGTTGTGTGCCAGACTCGACAGTCCCCTCGTGGGAACTGAAGTCGATGGCACCCACTCTTGCTGCCTGTATACTGAGGGTTCCACGGGACGCCCTGGTACCGTGCCTGTAGGTCCCGCTGTTTTCTGCACTGGGGAGCATCCACTGTCGGCTTTTCTATGCCACTTGTATGGCACTGGTGAATGTGAGCAGTGCCGGGTTGTCTGTGCATCCTGATGTGCTGGAGAGCTCTTAGACTAGAGTCCTTCCTTGGCACTGTGTCATGTACTGAAGTGGGGCACTCCGTTTGGACGCACTCGGTGCGGGGTCCTGGCAGTCCAATTGGACTTCGATTGGAAATCTTGCTCCTTTTTAGTTTTGGGACGGAAAACCCTGAAGATTTTGCAACTTTCTGTCTGGTGTGCCTCCCCTAGACATGAGTTGTGGGTGTCACTTGTTGGAACAGGCTTGCTGCAGGTTCTGCAGGGTTTAAAGCCTTGCGCTCGCGGCATGCCCTGGAGCCCAAGGGGGATGGGGGGGGAAGGAGGTTTGGGGAAACCCCGCCCCCAAACCTCACTATATACAATATATACACTAACAATTAAGACTAACTACAGCTAAACTAGGCTAAGCTAACTATATGAAAGAACGCTAAGGGAAGCACTTGCTAAGCAAGTGACCGCAGTTTCAACAACAGTCACTGGTGGTAAGAAGGAACTGAGGAAGGGCTGGGTCGGCAGGGTCATATATTGAGTGCCATGAAGGTACCACTCCAGGGGGCTCCACAACTGACCCAACGGGAGCTGCTAAGTGAAAACTTTCCCACGACTGTGCATGCGGTGCACACACACCTGATTGGAACTGACATGAACAAGCACTGGAAGAAGAATCAAAAGTTCGGGAAACATCAGTTTAACTTCTATGGACACTGCCAACCTGACTGAGCCCATAATTCATTGGTTATTAAAAGCAATAGAAGTTGATGGGGAATGCAGTCTAACTCTAAATAGTTACACATGGTTTTACATTTAAGTTTTGCTTATATTTGGGAAATGTATTAGCTACAATAAGTAATAAACTATTTCTCTTACTTTACCAAGAAGGACAGCCATTTTATGACGCCATCTGCCTTTGTTTAGGGAAGCAACTCTGATCCAAATGTTAAGCTGAGAGTTATAAATCCACACATCACGGCTGTTAATTCTTCCACCTTTAAAATTATGAAAAAAGACAGAAAAAAAAACCAATATATCTTTGACTAAGGAAGTTGTTAAATAAGAGATGCTGGATACTGACATACTTCTCTGCAGTAGACCATGGAAAATGTCACATCCTATACATCTGATGTAGACTCATCTGTAATTATATAAATTTCAGTAGATAAAGGTTTTCAGATGTTCTTGGTCACTGTGTGGAGGAAGTGCATCTCTTATGAAGTGAAGTCTCCCAAAACAATAGTCTCTTCCAACCCCTTCCCCCAAATACCATCTACCATAATGATCTACACCATTCTTCTCCCCACCCGCTACAAAGTACAATCTCTCATGATCTATCTCAGATAAGGCACCTATCACTGTGGTATCTTCACTCTGTACAAAAATTGGAGAGATCTGTTTCCTAGATGGGGCAATTCTCAAAGCCTCCTTTGTTTCTGATGTGCATGTTTGTTTGCTCTTGCCTTCTATTTGCTAATTGTTGGTGGTTCCTTAGAAGATGTCCAGACAGCTGCAGCGGCACAGGAGCTAGCAAATAGAGCTGTAAACAGGGGAGTCTGAGTGGGAGTTCTGTTGGAGGAGAAGGTAGTTGTACTTGGTTTTGTATTTTTAGTATTTGGGGGGGGAGGGGCTTTGTGCTGGGAGAGCAGCTGAGCCCTGATTAGGAAGTGGGGCTTTGTTCTGGGAGAGCAGCTGAGCCCTGATTAGGGGGTGGGGCTTCTGACTAGAGGGTCTATAAAGGTAGCCAGCCAGTGGCACAGGAGCTAGCAAACAGAGCTGTAAACAGGGGAGTTTGTATTGTGGTGCTTGTTTGGGGTTTGCTTTTGCTGGGAGGGATAGTCTGTTTGGTGTGGCTTGTGTTTCCCAGATTAACAGGGTTTAGGTGGGAAGGTGATGACAGATATGGAGGCAGCTGTGGGAGTGACTCCTGTAGTGAAAGACACATTGAGGATGACTGGATGTGGAAGCTGTGGTATGTACATGATCCTGGAGGGGGGACCTGGTAAGAGTTTTTTCTGCATGAAATGCCATCTGATAGAGCTGATGGAGGAAAAGATCTGAGGTTTGGAGATGCAGGTGGAAAGTCTGGTTGAGTTTAGGAAGGGGTTTGAGCCGATGATGGAGCAAAGATATGAGGTATCTGAAGAGAAAAGCTCAGACTCACAGATGGAAGCAGGGCTGGGGAATTTTGAGGGGAGACTGGGTGAGGAAAGTGGTCAGTAGAAGCATGTGACTAAAAGAACCAGGCAGAGGAAAAGATGGGCTAGAGAAGGAGAAATAGAGCTTAGGAACAGGTTTGCAGAGTTGGAAAATGAAGAAGGGGCTCAGCAGGTACTTGTTGAAGGTGGAAGGGTAAGGAAGAAGAGAAGAGAGGCTAATCCTATAGGAAAAGCAGAAGAGTCAAGGGAGACTACACCAAATATGAGCCCCAGGAGGATACAGGATGGGTTGAAGAGGATTATAAGGGAAAACAGGAATGGAAAGAACTTGCAGCCGGAGGGAACAGGGGAGAGACTGGAGAATAGCACTGTCACCAGCAAAAGGCAGGTCTATGTGATAAGGGACTCTTTATTGAGAAGAATAGACAGGCCTGTAACTAGAGCTGATCCTGAGAATAGAAGGGTGTGCTGTCTTCTGGGTGCTAAGATACGGGATGTAGACCTGAGGTTTTAAAGGATCCTAAAGGGAGCGGGAAAGAATCCCCTAATTATCCTTCATGTGGGAACAAATGATACAGCCAGATTCTCGCTGGAAAGTATCAAGGGAGACTATGCTAGGCTGGGGAAGACGCTTAAGGAAATTGAGGCTCAGGTGATCTTTAGTGGGATCCTACCTGTTCCTAGAGAAGGGCAACAAAGGTGTGACAAGATTATGACTGTCAACAGATGGCTTAGGCAGCGGTGCTATAAGGAGGGCTTTGGGATGTATGGCCACTGGGAGGCATTCACGGACAGAGGACAGTTCTCTCGGGATGGACTTCATTTGAGTGGGGAAGGAGATAGACTTCTAGGATCAAGGCTGGCACAACTGATAAAGAGAGTTTTAAACTAGGAATTTGGGGGAGATGGTTGTGAGATGTCCAGGTAATCTCCATGCCAGATTTTAGCATTGAGGGAAGAAAACAAAGTAAGAAAGGATACAGCCGTGGGTAGGAGAATGTATATAAGGAGCGAGGGCGGTGTTGATACTAGTCATAGGTTATACTGGCTGTAGAATGACTCTGCCCAATAGGGTACAAAATGTGAGCGAGGCCAAACAGCAAAAATTAAGATGTTTGTACACCAATGCGAGGAGTCTAGGTAACAAAATGGAGGAACTACAGCTACTGGTGCAGGAAGTGAAACCAGATATTATAGGGATAACAGAAATATGGTGGAATAGTAGTCATGACTGGACTACAGGTATTGAAGGGTATGTGCTGTTTAGGAAAGACAGAAACAAAGGTAAAGGTGGTGGAGTAGCATTGTATATCAATGATGAGGTAGAATGTAAAGAAATAAGCGATGCAATGGATAAGATAGTCCGTCTGGGCAAAAATTACATTGGGGAAGATAACTAGTAAAGCCTCTCCTACGATAGTGCTTGGGGTGTGCTATAGACCTCCGGGATTTAACCTGGATATGGATAGAGCCCTTTTTAATGTTTTTAATAAAATAAATACTAATGGAAACTGCGTGATCATGGGAGACTTTAACTTCCCAGATATAGACTGGAGGACCAGTGCTAGTAATAATAATAGGGCTCAGATTTTCCTAGATGCGATAGCTGATGGATTCCTTCATCAAGTAGTTGCTGAACCGACTAGAGGGGATGCCATTTTAGATTTAATTTTGGTGAGTAGCGAGGACCTCATAGAAGAAATGGTTGTAGGGAACAATCTTGGCTCAAGTGATCATGAGCTAATTCAGTTCAAACTAAATGGAAGGATTAACAAAAATAAATCTGCAACTAGGGTTTTTGATTTCAAAAGGCCTGGGATTACTTTAAATCAAAGCTGCAGAAGCTATCGGAAGCCTGTATCCCAAGAAAGGGGAAAAAATTCATAGGAAGGAGTTGTAGACCAAGCTGGATGAGCAAGCATCTTAGAGGTGATTAAGAAGAAGCAGAAAGCATACAGGGAGTGGAAGATGGGAGGGATCAGCAAGGAAAGCTACCTAATTGAGCTCAGAGCATGTAGGGATAAAGTGAGACAGGCTAAAAGTTGAGTAGAGTTGGACCTTGCAAAGGGAATTAAAACCAATAGTAAAAGGTTCTATAACCATATAAATAAGAAGAAAACTAAAAGAAGAAGTGGGGCTGCTAAACACTGAAGATGGAGTGGAGGTTAAAGATAACCTAGGCATGGCCCAGTATCTAAACAAATACTTTGCCTCAGTCTTTAATAAGGCTAAAGAGGATCTTAGGGATAATGGTAGCATGACAAATGGGAATGAGGATATGGAGGTAGATATTACCATATCAGAGGTAGAAGCGAAACTGAAACAGCTTAATGGGACTAAATGGGGGGGCCCAGATAATCTTCATCCAAGAATATTAAAGGAATTGGCACCTGAAATTGCAAGCCCATTAGCAAGAATTTTTAATGAATCTGTAAACTCAGGAGTAGTACCGAATGATTGGAGAATTGCTAATATAGTTCCTATTTTTAAGAAAAGAAAAAAAAGTGATCCGGGTAACTACAGGCCAGTTAGTTTGACATCTGTAGTATGCAAGGTCCTGGAAAAAATTTTGAAGGAGAAATTAGTTAAGGACATTGAAGTCAATAGTAAATGGGACAAAATACAACATGGTTTTACAAAAGGTAGATCGTGCCAAACCAACCTAATCTCCTTCTTTGAGAAAGTAACAGATTTTTTAGATAAAGGAAATGCAGTGGATCTAATTTACCTAGATTTCAGTAAGGCATTTGATACCGTGCCACATGGGGAATTATTAGTTAAATTGGAGAAGATGCAGATCAATATGAACATCAAAAGGTGGATAAGGAATTGGTTAAAGGGGAGACTGCAACGGGTCCTACTGAAAGGCGAACTGTCAGGCTGGAGGGAGGTTACCAGTGGAGTTCCTCAGGGATCGGTTTTGGGACCAATCTTATTTAATCTTTTTATTACTGACCTTGGCACAAGAAGTGGGAGTGTGCTAATAAAGTTTGCAGATGATACAAAGCTGGGAGGTATTGCCAATTCGGAGAAGGATCGGGATATTATACAGGAGGATCTGGATGACTTTGTAAACTGGAGTAATAGTAATAGGATGAAATTTAATAGTGAGAAGTGTAAGATTATGCATTTAGGGATAACAAGAATTTTAATTATAAGTTGGGGACGCATCAATTAGAAGTAACGGAAGAGAAGGACCTTGGAGTATTGGTTGATCATAGGATGACTATGAGCTGCCAATGTGATATGGCTGTGAAAAAAGCTAATGCGGTTTTGGGATTCATCAGGAGAGGCATTTCCAGTAGGGATAAGGAGGTTTTAGTACCATTATACAAGGCACTGGTGAGACCAAACCTAGAATACTGTGTGCAGTTCTGGTCTCCCATGTTTAAAAAGGATGAATTCAAACTGGAGCAGGTACAGAGAAGGGCTACTAGGATGATCCGAGGAATGGGAAACTTGTCTTATGAAAGGAGACTTAAGAAGCTTGGCTTGTTTAGCCTAACTAAAAGAAGGTTGAGGGGAGATATGATTGCTCTCTATAAATATATCAGAGGGATAAATACAGGAGAGGGAGAGGAATTATTTCAGCTCAGCACTAATGTGGACACAAGAGCAAATGGGTATAAACTGGCCACCAGGAAGTTTAGACTTTAAATTAGACGAAGGTTTCTAACCATCAGAGGAGTGAAGTTTTGGAATAGCCTTCCAAGGGAAGCAGTGGGGGCAAAAGATCTGTCTGGTTTTAAGATTCTACTTGATAAGTTTATGGAGGAGTTGGTATAATGGGATTTTGGTAAGTAATTAATTTTTAAATATTCAGGGTAAATAAGACTAATCCCCTGAGATGGGATATTAGATGGATGGGATCTGAGTTACTATAGAAAATTCTTTCCTGGGTATCTGGCTGGTGAATCTTGCCCATATGCTCAGGGTTTAGCTGATCGCCATATTTGGTGTCAGGAAGGAATTTTCCTGCAGGGCAAATTGGAGATTTTACAAATTTACACCTTCCTCTGTAGCATGGGGCATGGGTGACTTGAGGGAGGCTTCTCTGCTCCTTGAAGTCTTTAAACCATGATTTAAGGACTTCAATAGCTAAGACATAGGTGAGGTTTTTTGTAGGAGTGGGTGGGTGAGATTCTGTGGCCTGCACTGTGCAGGAGGTCTGACTAGATGATCAGAATGGTCCATTCTGACCTTAGTATCTATGTATCTATGTCACTGCTGGAGAAAAGTCTAATCAAAGAGGCAAGGCTTGCATTTTAAATCTAAACCACTTTCCTCCACTTTAAGACAACAGATCCTTTGTTAATTATAACTTAGACAAACAATTCTAATAAGTCTCTCAAAGATAATTAATACTAAAAAGTAACTCTTTTATCTTAATTGTTAAGTCAGTATTGAGAAGGATATTATCAGCTATTTTTGACACTGGATCTCATTCTGCTGTGTCATAGAACATTACATTTCAATAAGGCAGTTGTTGAGAAGTAGACTGAGAGGTAGACTCAGCAAACATCTTTCTGTGATGTATTAGCAGGAGTGTTGTAAGCAAGACATGAGAAGTAATTCTTCCACTCCACTCCGCGCTAATTAGGCCTCAAATGGACTATTGTGTCCAGTTCTGGGAGCCACATTTCAGGAAAGTTGTGGGCAAATGGGAAAAAGTCCAGAGAAGAGCAACAAAAATGATTAAAGGTCTAGAAAACATGACCTATGAGGGAAGATTGAAAATATTGGGTTTGTTTAGTTTGGAAAAAAGACCGAGAGGGGACATGATAACAGTTTTTAAGTACATAAAAGGTTGTTACAAGGAGGAGGGAGAAGAATTATTATTCTTAACCTCTGAGGATAGGACAAGTAGCACTGGGCTTAAATTGCAGCAAGGGAGGTTGCAGAATCTCAATCACTGGAGACTTTTCAGAGCAGGTTAGACCAACACATGTCAGGGATGGTCTAGATAATACTTAGTCCTGCCATGAGTGCAGGGGACTGGAGTAGATGACCTCTTGAGGTCCCTTCCAGTTCTATGATTCTATGAAATGTTTATATTAATAAATATTTTCAAACATGAAAATACGAGAAATACATCCCATTGTGCAAACCTTTCAGAATAATATGCTGAGCAAAATACATGCATTTTTTTGTGATAAGACATTACACTAACAGAATTTTTAATGTTGGGTAATATTTCAGTGACTTTCTCCACATTCTTTAGACTTCTTTGAGCACCACTGCATGGATGAACCACTGGAAAGGAAATCTCTAAGATGTATATGCTATGAGGTATGTACATAATACTGGCTGTTTTCCTCTACATGGTTCATGCATATGTCCCCCTCTCAGTTTCACTGTCTGTAATGGGGGAGATAGATAGTTCCAGGACAGGAGTTAGTATCCAGTTAAATCTGTCACTATTGGTCTAGATGACAGACATGGACCCAATTAACTATTTTTTGTCTGAACTTCAGAGGTGCTGAGCATCTACAACTGCCATTGACTTCACTAGGAGATGCAGGTCCTCAGCACCTCCAGGTCAATATTTAAGAAGGGTGAGATTTGCCTCTACTCAGCATTTCTATGCTGAAAAAGTTTGATTTTTCACTGCAGAATATGAGCACTAATATTTAAAAGCTGCATACTTAACTGGTATGGAGGAGGACATATTGGATTGTGGGTCAATTCATATAGTCATTTAGCTCTAAGCTCCACTCATATCAATATTATATCCTCAGACCTCCTTGATGAAACGTCAGCCATGGCTCTAATGATTAATGATTAAAAACAAAACAAGAGAAAAAAATATCCATGGCTACCAAATATAGGCATAGGGTTTATGCTCAACACATACTGAGGGAGATGATTTGGTAAGCAACACATAGGCTAGAGGGGGTGAAATTCGTGAAATTTTCATTTCAGCAGCTTCTGGAAGTTCAAAAAGCAATGATCTCCTAAAGAACTGTAAATTATCCAAGGATATTCCCGCTGTCATCACAATACTAAGCTTCCTGGAATTATTTACCTGAAACAAGAATATCGTTCCGTAAAGCACACACTGCGTATTCAGATTTGGTAAATTCTGGGAGCTTAGCCAGTGACTTCCATTCTCCTGTCACAGGATCATAGCATTCAGTGTATGGCAGGTTAAACCCCCCAACTCGTTCACAGCCTCCGACAATGACTATCACCTCAGAATAACCAGTTGATCTAAAAGAATGAAAACAGAAAGACAAAATAGATATTTATTAAAGCATATGTAGCAAACAATATCAGCTTGAAAAACCAAAGTCATACAGTTTTAAAATATGAAAATCTATTTAGTGTGATACTGACTTCTACAGCAATAATTATTTCCTTAGAAAATGGTTAAGGGTTTTCACTGTATTTCCAGCTGTCCCATTGTGTGCCAGGTAACCATGCCAATAAGTGACTTTTTTTTTTTAAATAAATGGTGGAGTTATATTGCATGATTGCTTCCATGAAAAAATCAATTTTTAAAAAGGATTGTTTTCCTCTTCTGACTGAAAATGCAGAAATATCAGAGGTAAAGCTGAAGCCATGTGTGAGAAATTTATATATCCAGTTTTGGAAGTTTCATATAAAATCCATCATATTGAAAACAGTCTTCTGCAAAATTACAAATCTCATAAAGACTCCTGTGACAGTTTACACCTCATTAATATTTCACAAATTTAGAACTAAATATCTTCCAAGTGTTACAGAAAATTTCTTTTAAAAAAAGTTTTAAACTTATGGATCAGACAAACTTTGTTAGACAGGATGTATGGTTGCAAATAGGTATCAGTAATATGAAAGAGGGTGTGGTGATGGAGGGAAACTTTAAAGAAGGTTGAAATAATAAAACCAAGTACCAAAGCCAGCAAATTCAAAGTTAATGTTACTTATCCAAAAAACAAAATAAAATCCAAGATCAAATCCAAACATTTGAAAATATGGAAATGCAGAGTTAAAGAAGCTTAGACACTAACTCTTCTCCATATTCCTGCTCACTTTCCAGTCAAATTCTTAAGAAAACCTGGTACCTGCAGATTATACTTCTATGGTTATAATATAAGCATGATCATACCTCACTACAATATCTCATTCAATATATGAATGGATAGAAACGACCAACCAGCTACTATATATGAGCCTACCAAATCATTAGTCCCTCCCTCAAATTCACTTTTGCTCATGAGCCACCTATAAAAACCTCTCTCCATTTAAGCTTCTCTAGTTTAGGGAAATTTGCATCCATGTAATTACATCGATGCATTGGTGTAACTAACTATATCAAACCAAAAAGAAAAGGAGTACTTGTGGCACCTTAGAGACTAACAAATTTATTAGAGCATAAGCTTTCGTGAGCTACAGCTCACTTCATCGGATGCATTTGGTGGAAAAAACAGAGGAGAGATTTATATACACACACACACAGAGAACATGAAACAATGGGTTTATCATACACACTGTAAGGAGAGTGATCACTTAAGATAAGCCATCACCAACAGCAGGGGGGGGAAGGAGGAAAACCTTTCATGGTGACAGGTTTCAGAGTAGCAGCCGTGTTAGTCTGTATTCGCAAAAAGAAAAGGAGTACTTGTGGCACCTTAGAGACTAACAAATTTATTAGAGCATAAGCTTTCGTGAGCTACAGCTCACTTCATCGGATCCCTTCAATGCATCCGATGCATCCGATGAAGTGAGCTGTAGCTCACGAAAGCTTATGCTCTAATAAATTTGTTAGTCTCTAAGGTGCCACAAGTACTCCTTTTCTTCTTTCATGGTGACAAGCAGGTAGGCTAATTCCAGCAGTTAACAAGAATATCAGAGGAACAGTGGGGGGTGGGGTGGGAGGGAGAAATACCATGGGGAAATAGTTTTACTTTGTGTAATGACTCATCCATTCCCAGTCTCTATTCAAGCCTAAGTTAATTGTATCCAGTTTGCAAATTAATTCCAATTCAGCAGTCTCTCGTTGGAGTCTGTTTTTGAAGCTTTTTTGTTGAAGGATAGCCACTCTTAGTTCTGTGATCGAGTGACCAGAGAGATTGAAGTGTTCTCCAACTGGTTTTTGAATGTTATAATTCTTGATGTCTGATTTGTGTCCATTCATTCTTTTACGTAGAGACTGTCCAGTTTGGCCAATGTACATGGCAGAGGGGCATTGCTGGCACATGATGGCATATATCACATTGGTAGATGCGCAGGTGAACGAGCCTCTGATAGTGTGGCTGATGTGATTAGGCCCTATGATAGTATCCCCTGAATAGATGTGTGGACAGAGTTGGCAACGGGCTTTGTTGCAAGGATAGGTTCCTGGGTTAGTGGTTCTGTTGTGTGGTGTGTGGTTGCCTACCTGCTTGTCACCATGAAAGGTTTTCCTCCTTCCCCCCCCTGCTGTTGGTGATGGCTTATCTTAAGTGATCACTCTCCTTACAGTGTGTATGATAAACCCATTGTTTCATGTTCTCTGTGTGTGTGTGTATATAAATCTCTCCTCTGTTTTTTCCACCAAATGCATCCGATGAAGTGAGCTGTAGCTCACGAAAGCTTATGCTCTAATAAATTTGTTAGTCTCTAAGGTGCCACAAGTACTCCTTTTCTTTTTGCGAATACAGACTAACACGGCTGCTACTCTGAAACCTATATCAAACCAGATATCAAATGCACACTATCTTTCAAAGAGCATGTTGATACACTGTATGCTATTTTAACTACAAATAATTCCATAGGAGCAGGTATCTTATTTACTATGACCCAATCCTGCAAAAATCACACTACCTTGTGTCTATAACAACTGCATGATCTGTCCTCAACTTTGTTTATAAATGATAAAAGTGCTGTATGCCTTTATTTAAGACCATACTTTTTTCACCAAAAGTAAAAACTAGCTGATTACTGTTCTGTTAAACAAGTAAGTCCTTTTTATTTTAAACATTTTAGAAAAAGCAAAGTCAATGATAAACGTGAATGTACCTGGAAATATCAAATATAAATACTTGTCTTAAGAACTATGTTTACACAGTGAGGTCATTTGATAAAATGTTCTCAGTTACACTCTCATAACTGGTCAAAAAACCCAAAGAAAACTTCCCTTCAGCTGCTCCAACCTTGAAGCGATGTCAGGTCCTTTTTTTGTTTTGTTTTTAATGTTAAATGTTTAGTTATCCCATCTTCTTTTTTGAGGAATTAATCTTGGAAAAATATCTCTCAAGAGAGAGAGGGAAGGAATCTTATGAGTCCAGGAAGCATTATTCAGAAAAAGAAATTGGTTTCTTTCAACAGCAAATTTGTCTCATTTTTTCCCCTACAGGCAAATCAAAGTATATGTACCAAAGATACCTACAAAGGACAAGCTTTGGCTATTGATTTTTTTAAAGACTACAATCAAGGCCTTTTGTCACATGAGAAGCTTGTTGTGCATGATTATGGGTATGTTTTAGTCACGGATATTTTTAGTAAAAGTCATGGACAGATCACGGGCAGGAAACAAAAATTCACGGCCTGTGACCTGTCCATGATTTCTGCTATATACCCCTAACTAAATCTTGGGTGGGGGTGTGTGGCCAGGGGGTGCCGTGGGTGCTTGGGGGAGGGGAGGCAGCCCAGGGGTGCCACAGGTGGCAGGCGGGCAGCAGCGCACAACCCAGGACCCTGACGGGTGCTGGGGAGGGGGTGAGAAGCGGTGCACAGCTTGGGACCCTGCTGGGGGGTGTGTGTGCGTGTGTGTGTATGTGTACAGATGATGGCACATGACCCAGGACCCCCTGCAGCTGTAAGAAGGTGTTGGCAGGGTCAGCAGGCTCTCTACCTGGCTCCCCGCCTCCCAGAGCTTGCCTGCCTCACCCCGTCCCATGCCCCAACCCTCTCCCACCCCCAAACTCCTGTTACTCCTGGCGGAGGGGCGTGCTGCGGCCTGAGACTGCCCCAGCAGCGCCTGGTGCAACTGGCGCAAGGGCTGCCTGAGCTGCCCCCGGGATAAGTGCCAGCCACTGCAGAAGTCACGGAGGTAATGGAATCAGTGACTTCCATGACAACTCGCATCCTTATACATGATTGCAAATCTTTTTTAAATTAAGAAATAAATAAGCCAATATCTGTGGATCGAAAATACTGCCTGAGAATGGTGATGCATAGTTTTGCTCTCTCTGAAGGAGAATTTATTTACTAAAATATTTTAAATCCAAACTGAATTTAAAAAACAAACCACACCTGTGGATGGTTACACATGGGGAGATTAGGGCCTGATCTACACTAGAAAATTAGGTCAACATAACTACGTCATTTAGGGGTATGAAAAATCCACATCCCTGCCAACTTAATTATCTAGTGCAGACCAGGCCTCTGTGTAGACAGCTCTAAGTAGGTCAATGAAAGATTTCTTCCGTTGACCGAGCTACCCCTCCTCAGAGAGGTGGATTGCCTACATCAAAAGGACAAAGCCTCCTGTTGGCATATACAGTCTCAACACTGAAGCGCTGCAGCTGTGCTGCTGTAGCATTTCAAATGCAGACAAGCCCCAAGAGGCAGTAGCTAGGTCGACAGAAGAATTTATCTGTTGACAAAGTACTGTCTACACTAGGTGTTAGGTCAGCTTAACCACACTACACAGAGGGGTGGATTTTTCACACCCAAATCCACCCTGAGCTACGTAGCTAAGACAACCTAATTTTCTAGTGAAGACCCAGACCTTAGAATTTTTTGCAAGTGGACAGTTTGCTGTGAATAAAGATAATAGGGATCACGTTAAAAAAATAAAGAGGCAGGCACAAAATACAATTAGGCATAGGCTGTTAATCGCAACAGTTAACTATTGAAACAAAATGCAAATGGAGGTCATTAGAGCTGTGGTTCTCAAACTGTGGCCTATGGACCAGCCGTGCTCCAAAGATTCCTTCCGGTAGTCTAGAAAATGAAATACTGTGAGAAGCAAGAAGGGTGGGCCCAGGAGATGGCATGGAAGGTGGTCCATGAGATCTCTCTGTCATTACGTGGTCCCCAAAATAGAAAAAATGGAGAATCACATTACAAAAGTAACATTAAATCCAGTGCTTTCAGAGAAGAAATTAAAAATCAGATTTCTGATGTACTTCACACAGGAAACTATACAGCTTTCATGACATTATTTGAAGAAGCTGAATTAAACAATATAGACCAACAAATGGCTGCCTGGGTAGCAGTCCTTTAATCAGTTCAAAGAAACTCTGTTTAAAAAAAAAATTAAAAATTTCCACAGACAGAAATTGAGGGATTTTGAAAAATCAGTAATTTTGTCGGTAAAAGCATCCATATTTTGATGCGGCATAAAAAATAATAGCCAGCAGTGCAGTAGTGAAATACAAAGTAATTCACTTAAGAGGAAAAAATTACTGAATTCTTACTTTAAAAAAAAAAAGTAGTTGAGAAGAACTGGTTGAAATGGATAATATGATAATAACCAATTAAAAGTACATCTGGATATATTTTTATTAGACAGGTCTAGTGGGTCTGTGCACTGAAATAAGCAACAACTGTAAGAGTCTAAAGATATTCAAAGCTTATAGTATGCAATTCATATTTTGTTTTGAATACACAGGAGTCCATCCACTAGAACAGGGGTGGGCAAACTTCTTTGGCCTGAGGGCCACATCTGGGTATGGAAATTGTATGGCAGGCCATGAATGCCTAGTGGGGGAGGAGGACTCTATGGGGTGTAACATGGGGGAGAGCTCTATAAGGGATGTTACCAAGGTGGGGGGAGGAGGGACTTATGGGGTGTGGTACCAGAGACTCCTAGGGGCCCTGCCAGCAGCAGCACCAAGGCGGCCATACCAGGACCTGCCATGGGTGGAGGCACCCTAGCTGAGACGGGTGGGGCCGCTGAAGACCGGGAGGGGATTGGGCGTTCTGCTGCATTGGGGGGGGCTGCCGCGTAGGGGCAGGGTTCTGATACCGGAAACAGCATAGTGAAGTCACACCTGCGCAGTGTGGCTCTGCATGTTGGAAGATGGTGCTCATCAAGGGAATTGTGAGTCAGGGCTGGGGAGCGCCAGGTGGGTGGAACAGGGCATGCCCCCAACCCTCGGCTGGCGTGCCAGAGTGGGCCAAGCCAATGACCATGCTCCCTGGCGGGAGCTTGAGAGCCAAATAAAAACATCTGACGGGCCGGAAGCAGCCCGAGGGCCGTAGTTTGCCCACCCCTGCACTAGAACAACATAACCAGATGTCAGTGAGAAGCTTAATGGAGACATGAGAGACGACCTCAAGGTGTCAGTGCAATTGTATTCAGTTATCTGGCTCCCACATCCCCACTTTGTTCTACAATGAAAGCTTAGGGCAGTAGTACTCAATAGGCAGACCGCAGGCCAAATCCTGACAATCAGACACTTTTGAACAGAATCCAAAATCTTTATTTACTTATTATCATCATTATTGTAGTTATTTTTATTATTTTTCTTCCCTGGAGTCTGGACCTTCACTATACTTTGACCAAGAAATTTGGGCCTTAAAAAAAAAAAATCGACCACCCCTGGCTTAGGGGCATAAGGGACAAGAAGGGAGGATCAACAGCTGTCAACCCAAGTGTCATAAACATAAAGGAAAGGGTAACTACCTTTCTGTATACAGTGCTATAAAATCTCTCCTGGCCAGAGGCAACATCCTGTTACCTGTAAAGGCTTAAGAAGCTCAGTTAACCTGGCTGGCAACTGACCCAAAGGACCAATAAGGGAACAAGATACTTTCCAATCTTGGGCGGGGAAAGGCTTTTATTTGTCCTCTTTGTTTAGTGTTTGTTCTCTCTTGGGACTGAGAGAGGCCAGACAGAAATCCATCTTCTCCAACCCATCCTAATCTAAGTCTCCAATATTGCAACCAGTATAGGTAAACCAGGCATGGAGGATTAGCTTATCTTTTGTTTTATGTTAATTTCCCCTGTGTTAAGAGGGAGGTTTATTCCTGCTTTCTGTACTTAACTCTAGCTATACCCGAGAGTTAGGGGAAAAAAAAACTTGTGAATTTCCCTGCAGGAGGTTAACTACCCTGCCTTTAGGTAGAGAAAACTCCAGCTCAAAAAAGAAAAATCCCTTTGTAAAAAAACTAACACCTCTGTCTCCAGGCAAATAGACAGAAAACCCTCTAGCTGCTCTCAGCTTAAAAAACAAACCTCTTCAGGTCTGTGCTTTTGGTTCAAAATGATCTCTGGTTCACAATGATCCCACCGCTCTGCCACCATGTCAGGGTTCCTTCCCCACTCTGAACTCCAGGGTACAGATGTGAGGACCCGCATGAAAGACCCCCCAAGCTTATTCTTACCAGCTTAGGTTAAAAACTTCCCCAAGGTACAAACTTTGCCTTGACCTTGAACAGTATGCTGTCACCACCAAGCGTTTTAAATAAAGAACAGGGAAAGAGACCACTTGGGAGACAGCCCTACACCCCTTTCCTGGGAAAGGCTTGATAGTAATCCTCACCAATTTGTACAGGTGAACACAGACCCAAACCCTTGGATCTTAAGAACAATGAAAAATTGATCAGGTTCTTAAAAGAAGAATTTTAATTAAAAAAAAAGGTAAAAGAATCACATCTGTAAAATCAGGATGGAAAATACTTTACAGGGTATTCAGATTCAAAACACAGAGGATCCCCCTCTGGGAAAAACCTTAAAGTTACAGAAAACAGGAAAAAACCTCCCTCTTAACACAGGGAAAATTCACATAAAACAAAAGAAAAACTAATCTGCCTTGCCTGGTTTACCTATACTGGTTGCAATATTGGAGATTTGGATTAGGATGGGCTGGAGAAGATGGATTTCTGTCTGGCCTCTCTCAGTCCCAAGAGAGAACAAACACTAAACAAAGAGGACAAATAAAAGCCTTTCCCCGCCCAAGATTTGAAAGTATCTTGTTCCCTTATCGGTCCTTTGGGTCAGGTGCCAACCAGATTAGCTGCGTTTCTTAAACCTTTACAGGTTACAGGATGTTGCCTCTGGCCAGGAGGGATTTTATAGCACTGTATACAGAAAGGTAGTTACCCTTCCCTTTATATTTATGACACCAAGTTTTAAATGTGCAGTGATATCAGACAATTTTTCACTTGCTTCAAAAGAACTCAGACCAGAATCCCACAGTTTTTGAACAGCTAGTCAGAAACCAGTTTAAGTATAGAAACATACTGATACATATGCACACACAATCCCCAGAAAAGTTTGATTTGAAACATTAATTCTGGATATAAAACTTTCAGTCGGTTCTATGCTTTTTCCTCACTAACAAAGTTTACATAAAAGTAAAGCAGGAGAAAGAAGAGGCAGCAATACATGGAACATAGGAAGGGAATGGGGCAAGCAGCTATCAAAACCCCATTTTAGAAGAAATAAAAGGGGAAAGCATGGAGGAGGATGGGAGGAATCTGGTAATTGTTACAAAACTTTATCTATTTTTGCAACAGAATCAAATGACAAGGAACTATCCTTTGAATTTAATAATAGATACAGGGAAAAATCATCGCTGAGAGACCAGACAGCTTCTCTCTTTATAAATTACTCCTCTTGTTGCTGCATTCATGATTCAGTGTTTATTTTCATCTTAAGTTTAGTAACAAAAACCCTGCTCAGAAAATGTCTCTGTTAAACATAAGTAGTGGAGTGGAGGTGGGTGTCTCCTTTTTCAGTTCTCTAGTGCAGCATTACAGGTAGCCAACTAACCTTCTCAAGTACCTATGTTATGTTTGGCAGAATTTCCAGGGTTAAACATTTTAGTTTTCCTTCTTTACCATTCTTTCAAGAATGTAATGTTTTTAGCAATTACTTGGGAAGGTATACGGCAGAATCCAAAAGAAATCTCCATAACTAACAGTTCCCAAAATACCACCATTGGCATTTTTTCTCATTTCCCTCGGTAGCAATTTCCAGTTTTATTATGGGATAGTAAGAAGTAATGTTTTAGAATTTAAAAAAAAAAACAGGTTACAATATTTAAACTTAAAGTATTTTCTGTAGCTACTATGTAACTCTGTAAATATGTATATTTGTTTTATTTCATCTCTAAATCTGTTATATAATTCTAGAACTGTATTACTAATTCTGTAAAGTGTTTTATTAAACCTGTAAAGTGTTTTGTGATGTAACAATGGGATTTTCAAAAGCAGTCGCTGTTGCCCGGACTGAAAAACGGCACCCAACTCCTTGATAAGTGTACAATACATTATTATTTTACACTGTAAAAATGAAATAATTATTAAATGGAGTGGATTAATGGCTGCACTGTAATGAGCTGGAATGAAAGCTGCTGCAAGTGGCTTAACTGGGCAACTAGTGAAAAGGGCTTAGAATCTCATCCTGCCAACATCTACACCTGTGAGTAACTTACTGATGTAAAAGTCCTTCCTACTGAATTCTAGGGGACCACTTATCAGTAAAGTTACATATATGTGTGAATAAGATTACTCAACGGCCTACTTAAAGTTAAGCGCGTGAGGGGACCAGGCTTTTGTGTGGATAAGGCAGTAAAAATGCAGAACTCAGTAACACAAAATAAAAGACACTTTCAAATTTTTCTTCTCTATGTTGCAGTCTTGGTTACAGTTCATATCCACTAGACAAACAGGTAAAAAAATCTGCATACAAAAATAATGTTCTTCTACGGCATATCAGAAAAACAGTAAAAAAAATCCTCTCACCTGCGTGGTCTAGTTCTTGGGGACATCATTTCATTTCCAAGTATATGGTATCTTCTTGCTTCATGCAGCAGCTGATAACAGTCTGGAGAATTCTGAATCAGCTGTTCCACTTCCACTGTCTGTACAAAATAGTTAGGATGTAATAAAGGGAGTCTCACATGTGTCAAAAGTTCCTGTAACACTGGCCTTCTCAGATCAACAGCACGGTAAACCCAGCGCATAACTGCTTCAAAAACCATCTCTTCTTTACTAATCACCAACTCATCACTACAAATATAATCAATAAGCTCATCTTTCCCAAGCTCAAGAAATTCTTCATGCTGAGAAACATCCTCAAATGTCTGCAGTGCAAAATTTCTGCATTTGGTGAAGAGTGTTTTTAGTGAGTGTGTATCAGCAAAACGCTGGATTCCCAGGCAGTTACAAGGATCCAGCTGCTCTTCCAGGAACTTGGCACAAGCATCACGCAGAACACTAATTTGAAAAAGACTTGATGTTTCAAAGATATATTGCACATTTTCTGTAGTGATTTTTACCTTGCCAGTGTACACGTACTGTAAAAAGCAATCCATAGCTTCAGCAAAAATGCCATTGATCTCCACCAACATTTCTCTGCTTTCTCTGTGATCATTGCAAAACATAGCTCTGAAGTAGCTACTGCAGGCTGAGAGAACAGCTCGATGACAGGGAAACTCTCTTCCTTCCACACAGATAATTACATCTGTGAACAAGCGGCTGTCTCGAAACTCATTGAAGATCTGGAGTATGCTTTCAGCATGGGATGATCCTGAAGAGAAGTCAAAAAACTCATGACTTGATAAGGACTTTGGGTCCATTTCAAAAACTTTACGTTTGGTTGCAGGGGAATCACGGACCCCTCTATCCTCTCTATTCAGTCTGCGGCCCAGTATTAGTACCATTGTTACATCCGTTGACTATAGAATCATTGAGAAAAGATTTCTGAGTGTCTTCTTTACGATGCTATGGCTAGAAGAATTAAAACATTTTAGTACCCAACCAATCAATTCTGAAAGTTAATGCAATGAAAGAATTATGAAATTTATGAAACTTACATAATACAAAACAAATAGCCTGATCAGTCTAAAATCAGTGTAACTTACACTACTCTAGTAAAGGTCAAAAGTTGTTACTTGGCAAATGATATGTGACATCATGCAATGCAATGAAATATATCCTACTGTAATACATACACACAAAGAACAGAGTTAAGGTTGCTGAGGGAACCATAATTATGAATACCCTAGCCTTTGTTTAATTGAAGTATCACCCTTATATCAAGCTTAAAAATGTCAAGAGGCTAAATCCTAAAATCCTTACTCAAGCAAATCTCTCGGTTGATATCAGCAGGAGTTTGCCCGAGTAAAGACCTCAGGATTTTGCTATACAGATTTTTAATCTGCTTCTTACTATGGTTTACAAGCCCCTAGCACAATGTAACTCTGATCTCAGGGCCTCCAGTTGCTCCTGTAATAGCACTAATAAAAGTAATATTAAAGAAGACTGAAAATTTTAAACTAGAAAAATTGCAGAGGGAGGCTACAAATCACATCTCTATCTTTAATATACATCAGTACCACAATACAATCTAGGGAGTTTAATGATTTTGTTTTCCCAGTGACCATTCTTGATCAGCAAAAGCAAATGTCTTAGCTCTTCTTTCTTATCAGCAAAACCATCAGTTAATCAATATGTTAAGGTGAAATTAAAAATTAATACAGGTTGCTAATGTGCATTTTGGAAAAAAATACTTAAAATTCATGTTGAAGCATAATGTAGATACTGCAGAAAAAAGGCAACCATGTGAATAAGTATCAAATAATAATTATGTATATTTGTGAGAAATCCATTATGCAAGCAAATGAATAAGGAGTCTTTGCATCTGGAAGTAAGAAGTGGGGGCTACCTAGTGAGTTAAAGGAGAATTTCTGTTTTCTGACAGAAGTTAACTCCTATCTAAAATTTATAAGCAAAGACTACAGTCGAAAGCATTGTGTCATCATCAATATATACAGCTCTCTCACTCATACACAAATTATGTTAAAAGAACATTATTAAGATTGCAAAGTCAAACACTCAAAGGTTAGGAAATGAATTAAGGTTGCCTGTGAATATAATACAATTAATTTGCCTAGACACAGCCTGGTGAAAGTATATATGATGATCATCCCTATAAGCATAGCTCAGTTGGTATATCTTTTGATTCCCGATTTTTAAAATCAACTGGACTAAAGCCCTACCAAAAAACCCCCCAAAAATAAACAAAAAACAAAACAAAAAACCAAAAACCCCACACCCTACTGGGAAGCACTCCTGCACTAACTTCCATAATTCTAAGTACATGGATTTATTTTTAAACTTCCAGGAAGATGTATCTTAAATTATTTAAAACTTGTGCAAAAGATTTTTTTTTTTAAAAAGGATTCTAAGAGATTATGTTAATTTCCTCTCATTCCCCAGAGACAGTATGGAGACAGTAAATGCTGTTTTTAACACTAATTTTATTTCCTGACTACCCAGCATCTTCAGAGCTGCAGAGTACTGAACCAAAGTCTGGCTACACTATCTCTTAACATAGAACAAAATGAAACATACTTTTTTTTAAACAGGCTTTTTATAAAGCCTTTTTAGAAGACACTATTCTTGACTGTATTCTGTAATACAGTTTCCTCACTCAGACAATTTTAAAAAGGAACACTATAAATATACTAAACATGTCATACTGTTGCTTTTTACATAGGGCTCAGTTCTATTTCAGACAGAATTTAATGAAAACCTTTAGAAATTATTTACAAGGTAGAAAATACTTTTGATAAAGTCATATCAAGGCTACAAAATAATTATCCTTAATTTGGATTAACACATAGATTACATGTCAATTTATTGCCTAAAGAATACTGTTGCATTCAATGTAGCATTTTCAATAAAGCTTGCTAAAGCACCCAATTAATACTGTGTCACTTGATATTCTAATCTGTATCTCTACAGCCTATCCAATTTATTTTGCAAGTTTTACCCAGTAGTGGGCCAGATGAAAATATTAAACTCACCAGTTATACTGTTTTCTAAGGAACTAAAATATGAAATTGCAGAACTACTAACTGTGGTATGTAACCTATTGCTTAAGTTAGCATCTGTACCAGATGACTGGCAGATAGCTAATGTAACACTGATTTTTAAAAAAGGCTCCAGAGGCAATCCTGGCAATTACAGTCCAATAAGCCTAACTTCGATACCAGGCAAACTGGCTGAAACCATAATAAAGCAAAGAATTATCAGATGCATAGAGGAATGTGATTTGTTGAGGAAGAGTCAATATGACTTTTATAAAGGGAAATCATGGGCCACCAATCTACTAGGATTCTTTGAGGGTGTCAACAAACATGTAAACAAGGATAATCCAGTTGATATAGTGTACCTGAACTTTCAGAAAGCCTTTGACAAGATCCCTTACCAAAGGCTCTTAAGCAAAGTAAGCTGTTATGAAATAAGAGGGAAACTCCTCATGTATTAGTAATAGGTTAAAAGATAGGTAACAAAGGATCGGCATAAATGGTCAGTTTTCACAGTGGAGAGAGGTAAAAAGTGGGGGTCCCCCAATGATCTTTATTGGGACCAGCGCTTTTCAAGATATTCATAAATGATCTGGACAAGGGGGTAAACATTGTGGTAGCAAAGTTTGCAAACAATTCAAAATTACTGAAGATAATTAAATCCAAAGCTGACTGCGAAGAGTTACAAAGGAATCTCAAAAAACTGGATGACTGGGTAACTGGACACTGGATTTATGGCTAAGGCTGCAAGTTTGTCACAGAGGTCACGGATTCCGTGACTTTCCATGACTTCTGCAGTGGCCGGTGCACCTGGCTCAGGGCAGTTCAGGCAGCCCCTGCGCCAGCTGCTGCTCGGGCAGTCTTGGGCCACTGTGCCTCCCCCCACCCCCGGGGGTGACGGGGTGAGCCGGGCTCTGGGCAGCACTTACCTGGGGGGTTCCCCGGAAGCGGCAACATCCCCATCGCTCAGCTGCTATGCGGAGGCGTGGCCAGGTAGCTATGCACCCTGCCTCTGCCTGCAGGCACCGCCCCCGCAACTCCCACTGGCCACGGTTCCCAGCCAATGGGAGCCACAAAGCCAGTGCTCAGGGCGGAAGCAGCTCACAACCCTCCCACCCCTTCCAGCACTAGTGGGGTCCTAGGCTGCATGCCGCTGACTGCCCCACTCCAGCACCCAGGCCACCCTCCCCCAGCACCCGCCGCGCCCCCAGGCAGCCCCTCCCTCCCAGTTTTAGTCACGGGTATTTTTAGTAAAAGTCATGGACTGGTCACGGGCTGTGAATTTTTGTTTACTTTCCCTCAAGAAGAGCTCTGTGTGGCTTGAAAGCTTGTCTCTCACCAACAGAAATTGATCCAATAGAAGATATTACCTCACTCATCTTGTCTCTCTAATATCCTGGCACCGACATGGCTACAACTACACTCCATACATGGGTAACCAAATGTCAGATGAAATTGAATGTTGATAAAGTATAGTGAATTGGAAAACATAATCCCAACTATACTTACAAAATGATGGGGTCTAAATAGCTGCTAGCAGTCAAGAAAAATCTTGGAATCACCGTGGATAGTCCTCTTCAAAAATCTGCTCAAAGTGCAGCAGCATCAAAAAAAGCTAAGAGAATATTACAAAAGGGATAGGTAATAAGATAGAAAATACCATAATGCCATTATATAAATCTATTGTATGCCCACACCTGGAATATTGCATGCGGTTCTGGTTGCCCTATCTCAAAAAAGATATATTAGAATTGTAAAAATTACAGAGAAGGGCAACAAAAATGATTAGGGATAATGGAACAGTTTTCAGATAAGGCGAGATTAAAAAGACAGTGTTCATCTTAGAAAAGAGATGACTAAAGGGGGGAACATGATAGAAGTCTATAAAATCATGAATAGTGTACAGAAAGTGAGTAAGGAAATGTTATTTACTCCCTCACATCACACAAGAATCAGGGGTCACCTGATGAAATTAATAGACAGCAGGTTTACAACAAACAAAAAGGAAGTACTTCTGCACACATCACACAGTCAACTTGTGGAATGTTGTGAAGGTTAAAAGGATAACTAGGTTAAACAAAATTAGATAAGTCCATGAAGGATAAGTCCATCAATGACTATTAGCCAAGACAGTCAGGGATGCAACTCTGTGGTCTGAGTGTCCTTAAATCTCTGATGGCCAGAAACTGGGACTGGATGACAGCGATGGATCACTTGCTAAATTCACTTGAAGGATCTCGCACCGGCCACTATCAGAAAACAAGATACTGGGCTAAAAGGACCATTGGTCTGAACTAGTATGGTTATCTTATGTTCTTATATTGAGGGCCTAATCCTGCTACGTTTACTCATATTGGGATTAATTGTACAGTAAATTCAGGCTACTCAGCATAAGAAAGTGTGTCAGAATTAGGATTTATATCAGCAGTAAAAAAGGAAAGTGCAACTGTGAGAATATAACTATAAACCTAAAGACCTGATTTTGATATAACTGATGTAAATAAGAAATAACTTCAATGAAGCTGGTGGAGTTAGGTAAAACTAGCATGTAAACAGAATCATGGCCTTCGTGTATAGCATAACAGGGCAAAATTCTGTTCATTTTATTCCCATGAGCAATCTTATTGATTTCAATGGAATTATTCACATAAGTAAAGAAAGCAGGATTTGGTTCTTATTAAATTGACAATGTTAAGTTTTAGCATGCAATATGCCAAGCAATTCATAATACTTGTTAATTGCTTAATAAGGGGCATTGTGTTTTCAAGCCACATACCTCAACCAACAGTTCTCAAACTTCATTGCACCGCAACTCCCTTCTGACAAAAATTACTATACAACCCAAGGAATGGGGACCAAGGCAACCCACTTTGGGGTCCCGAAGCACAGTTTGAAAACCCCCGACCAAAAATGTTCGATCCTTGAGGAAGGCAATGTGCCTCTTCTATACTTTGTACAGGGACGAGGACAAAAGTCAGCAATCAATTAGTAAAATAATACTAATGTGATAAATAATAAAATACAACTTCATAAAAGTGCATGGTACTCTAAAGAAATGCTCTCAAGAGCTACCAGACTTCTTTCATTTCTTTAAAGTACCATACACTTTTATGAACTGTAGTTTATTATTTATCACATTATTATTACTAACAAAGTATATCACACAAATGATACCAAAGGGGGGAAGAAATTAGGGAGAAAAGCAAATTACAACAAACAAATAGTAGACTTCACTGCTCTTAAATGTATTAGATTGCAATCCTTGTCCTGCTGAATTAAAAGGATATATTTCCACTAACTGCAATGGGAACAGGAATTAGTTCCTAGAATTCATACGTACTGTCCTTTCTATGGCCTTTTTTAGGTAATATCAGAAAAATATTCCCATTGGTGCTACCACCCATTCAGTTGCATTAGTGTTAACAGGGAGAGTGGGGGTGGGCCCTAGGGCTTGTCTACACTTGAAAGTTAACATAGGTAAATTAGGGTGTGAATGTAAAGTGCAACAGCTGTTCCTGACTAACTCCATGTTACTGGATTCAAAGTGGATTAAACTAAACAGGAACAAGGCACTATTGTTCCTGAATAAATCTAGGTCTACACTTAAAATTTAGATCGACCTAGCTATATTGTTCAGGGGTGTGAAAAATTCCCACATCTGAGTACCGAAGTTAAGATGACCTAACCCCTGATGTATGTGCAGCTAGGTCCACTGACCTATCTACGCTGCTCAGAGAAGTGGACTACCTTCAGCGACAGTAAAAAAGCCCTTCTATCACTGTAGCGCCTGTAGTATAGACATGGCTTAAGAGTGACCACACTATTCCTGAACATCTCCATGTGTACGCAAACCCTAAGTGTTGAATTTCAGGTTCTCTGCAACAAATTTAACTAAAGCTAAAGAGACAGAAACGAACAATCTCCCAAAGAATAAAGTTTCTAAGCAGCCCCTACATCTCCAAAATGACATAATGCAGAGAGGAAAATAATGGCAAGACCTTGTGTAAATCTTTATTTACATGGAGCGTCACACGGAGGTAACTGGACTACTTGTGAGAGTAAGGGATGACTTGCATGAGGAAGGTTTAGCGAGACTGGGCCTTAAACCAGCACAAAGAAGGTATATTCATTTATTGAATCAGAAAAAACAATCAATTTTGAGGTCACTTTAATATTTAGGCCCTGATCCTGTAATAAACTATGTGAAGGCAAACCCTGGAGCCAGGCAGAGCTCACTGGAGAACCCAGCTCATAAATTTTCACTGTTCCAGTACAGCAGTCTTTCATGTCACTTTTATGATCCCGTGTTATGAAGTGCACTATACATCAACTGTAAAACACTGCTTCGGTTTATAAGATTTGTATAGTGGGTTAATTTTTTTTAAACCACATTTTAACCCATAATTTGGATACGCTTAAAATTATATGAAAGGAAAAGTTTGACAGATGTGACATACTTTTTGTGCTTCTGTAATTAAAATTGGCAAGAAAATTGCTCCCTAACATAATCTTAATTATTTGTATTGCACAAGGGGACCTAAAACCTTGAAAACCCCAGGTACTTCATAATAAAAAAAGCTTTACTTAAAGCCTAGCCAAAGGTTAACTGAAAAAGGCAAAAAGCTGTTCCAACTTGTTTTTATCTATTCATCTTTGGTATTCACATAGTACCAATCACTGTTGTAGCTAGCATTTTTCTGGTGGCCCTACCATTTTCTGTAAAAAATAAATACTGTAAATATTTAGCCTTACAGTTGTGAAGAAAACTTTTGGAATGTGAACCACTGTGCTTCTCTTTTCCTGAGTCTGCAGACAACCTGAAACAATAGATTGGAGAGATGTGAATTTCCCCATTCATCTAAACTCTTTGGGGCAGGGACCATCTCATACAGCTCCCCCATAAGCTTCGATTTCACCACATTAGCCCATGTTAAAGTCTCTGCTGTCTAAGGGCTATGCTACACATGGTCTGATTTAGAAACAACTGTTCCTGAATAACGCCATGGGGTAGGCCTGATCTCTACTACAAATTTACGCCAGCATGATTATATTGTCTAAGAGTGTAAAAAATCATACCGCCTAGCCAATATAGCTATGCTGGAAAAAAAAAACAGCCCAGTGTAAACCCAATTATTCTGACCAAAGAGTACTTTTGTCAGCACAGCTGATGTTGTTCGGGGTGATGGTATTAGGGCTGGTTTACACTAGAAACAGGCTGACCTAGCTACATTCATCAGGATTGTGAAAAATCCACACCCTCAGAGATGTAGTTAAGACAACCGAAGCCCCAGTATAGACAGTGCTAGATCAACAGAAGAACCTGTTTGTTGCTGTAGTAAATGTCTATAGCTATATACACCCTTCTTAAATGACGTAAGCTACACCATATGAAGATTCTTTGGCAGGATAAACTGCATTTACATGGGGTTTTTTTGCCAGCATGTTGGCTAGGGGGATAATTTTTTCATATTCTAACTGACATAAATTGTGCAGGCAAAACTTTGTAATGTAGACTTGGCCCATGTGTAGACAAGCCCTAAGGCCAGGTCTACATTATAAAAGGTTTGCCAGATTGACCACTGAGCCCGATCTGATCTTGGAAGTCATTGTATAGGAGTTTCTGTATTGTTATTCATATGTTAAAATAAAGTAAGCTGCTTAAGAAAAGCTTTTATAAAGATAGGGGACGTTAAGGAATTCTTTCAAATAGGCTTTGCTATCAGCAGTAGACCTAGTGAGACCTAGCAGTTAGCATAAAGAGTTGACATAAGTTAGATTGAGTGTTTGGTTTAGGTTATAAGGACTTTTGCAATATAGATCTTGCAATAAATAAGTAAACTGCAAAAGAACAAAAATCAGGGGGACTTTTAGTATGTGTAGTCATAAAGTTAACTGCATCGATGCATTAGAAATATTAGGAAATGTACTGAGGCACATGGCTTGTGTCAACAATCAGAACCCTAGTTATGGTTTTCTGGATAGCCCTACGTGAACCTTAGGCTGGAAAATAATCTAAATATGGTTCCTAGATGTGTGGGTGCTCAAGGAAAAGGAGTATAAAAAAAGATGTACGGCCAACCTCTGGTGTGTGCATCAGGGTGATCAGATGGTGGAAGCCGGAAGCATTACATCCCACTTATGATGTTCTGCACTGACTGTTTCTGCTATCTTCACCAGTCTCTGTTATATTGTGAGTATGTCAGCGGGGACTACTTTATTCTTTATATGTGTTTTCTGTGTACTAATGCTTATTATGGCTATTGATTAATGGCAGTTAACTCAAAAAATTAATCACAATTAATAACATTAATCATGATTAATCGCAGTTTTAATCACACTGTTAAACAATAGAATACCAATTGAAAATTATTTTGTATTTTGGATGTTTTTTCTACATTTTCAAATATTTGATTTCAATTTACAACACAGAATACGAAGTGTACAGTGCTCACTTTATTATTTATTACAGATATTTGCATTGTAAAAATGATCATAAAAAGAAATAGCATTTTTCAATTCACTTCATACAGGTACTGTAGTGCAATCTCTCTATCAGGAAAGTTGAACTTACAAATATACAATTATGTACAAAAAAACCCCTGCACTCAAAAATAAAACAAGTCCACTCAGGCCTACTTCTTGTTCAGCCAATCACTAAGACAAACACATTTGTTTACATTTACAGGAGATAATACTGCCTGCTTCTTATTTATATTACCTGACAATGAGAATAGGTGTTCGCATGGCACTCTGGTAGTCGGCATCGCTAGGTATTTATGTGCCAGATATGCTAAACATTCATAAATGCCTTCATGCTTTGGCCACCATTCCAGAGGACATGCTTCCATGCCGATGACACTTGTTAAAAAAAAATACGTTAATTAAGTTTGTGACTGAACTCCTTGGGGGAGAATTGTATGTCTCCTGTTCTGTTTTACCTGCATTCTGCCATATATTTCATGTTATGGCAGATGTGGATGATGACCCAGCACATGTTGTTCGATTTAAGAACACTTCCATTGCAGATTTGACAATATGCAAAGAAGGTACCAATGTGAGATTTCTAAAGATAGGTACAGCACTTGACACATGGGTTAAGAATCTGAAGTGCAGTCCAAAATCTGATAGGGACGAGGTGTAGAGCATGTTTTCAGATGTCTTAAAAGAGCAACACTCCGATGAGGAAACTACAGAACCCAAACCACCAGAAAAGAAAAGCAACCTTCTGCTGGTGGCATCTGACTCAGATGATGAAAATGAACATGCGTCGATCCGCTCTGCTCTGGATCGTTATCGAGCAGAACCTGTCATCAGCATGGATGTGTCCTCTGGAATGGAGGTTGAAGCATGAAGGGACATATGAATCTTTAGCGCATCTGGCACGTATATATCTTGCGGCACTGGCTACAACATCCCATATGAATGCCTGTTCTCACTTTCAGGTGACATTGTAAACAAGAAGTGGGGAGCATTATCTCCTGCAAATTGTAACCAAACTTGATTGTCTATAACGATTGGCTGAACAAGAAATAGGACTGAGTGGACTTGTAGGCGCTAAAGTTTTACATTGTTTTATTTTTGAGTGTAGGGTTTTTTTGGTACATAATTCTACATTTGTAAGTTCAACTTTCCTGATAAAGAGATTGCACTACAGTACTTGTATGAAGTAAACTGAAAAATTCTATTTCTTTTATCATTTTTACAATGCAAATATTTCTACTAAAAAAATGTAAAGTGAGCACTGTACACTTTGTATTCTGCATTGTAATTGAAAGAATATATTTGAAAATGTAGAAAATATCCAAAAATATTTAAATAAATGCTATTCTATTATTAACAGAGCAATTAATTGCGATTAATTTTTTTAATCGCTTGACAGCCCTAATGATTATACTTGGATTTATTTGGATAATTCAAGTTTCTATGTGTGACCCATCAATCTCATAATTAATAATTTAAAGTAGCCACCTGACTAAAGAACCTGTCATTAGTGACTTGTATAATCTGCAACCCAAATTAATGAAAGACTACGGTCAGTATACCTCTACTGGCAAACCCATTTAGTGTACATGCAGCTTGCCCTGGCAAAAATTGCTTTTGTCAGAATAGCTTATACTGGTTCCCTGAGCAAAATAAGAGACATGGGCAAAAGCACTTTTATGCCAATATAACTGCATCTACACTAGGGCTTTTGCCAGCATAGACATGTCATAAGAAAAAGATCATACCCCTACCAACATTACTACATTGGCAAAAGTTGCTAATGTTAGGGTGACCAGATGTCCCAATTTTATAGGGACAGTCCCAATATTTGTGGGTTTTTCTTATATAGACACCTATTACCCCCTACCGCCGTCCCGATTTTTCATATTTGCTATCTCGTCACCCTAGCTAATGTAAACATGGCCTGAAGCCTTGTCCTTACCAGGAAAGCAGGTGTTTTTTTTACCACATTACTAACACACAGTAAAAACAAATAAAATCCAAATCCATAGTCTGGCTGCACCCTAGGAGTTTTGGAACATGCGTAGTACTAGGTGTTATATAACCTCTTCTAACAACACACCTTTAATCCTAGTCAAGACAAAGTTTATGTGTTTGTATAGCTCCATTCCAGTATAATGACCTGAGTTGGCCTCTACTGTAATACAAATAAATAAATAATAAAACCACCGTGTTTATGCTGAAGCCTAATAACTGCATTTTAATTCTCATTCTAATTATTTTAATGATTATTTTAACAAACACATCCAGTGGATGAGCTTTATTCCACATTGTTAGACATCATAAATCAAATACGGAAAAGACAGTTCATCGAGTCCATCCTTCTGACCAAATAGGATTGTTCCCTGCAGTATATTCTCTAACTTTTGTTGGGTCTACTTTTAAAAGTGATGTGCAAAAGGGGGGAAATGTTTCTTTTTTTTGTTTCTGTGTGACATAAGAAAGGTCTAAAAAGTTTCGGGGATTTTTAAGAGTTTTTTTCTGCTTGTTATTTTACACTAGAAATTCAGGTCTTGCATGCTCTTGAAAACTGTGACTGAAGAACTGACGTGCAGTACACTAAAACCACTCCTAATGCCTTAGTTCAATGGGATTTCCTTTATCACATCCTTATATGGTAGTTTTGAGAGTGTAACAATGGGAAGATTGGTTTTATACATATGCTTATACACTTAAATATTTCTTTGTTAAAAAGATCCCATAAAAACAAAGAAATAGAAAAAAGATGCATTGTACCATCAAGGCTGTAAAAATAATGGACAAAAGCCAGGAAATTGAAGGCTGATATGGTCCTAAATTTATACTGTTGACTTTTTCCTGTTTACAGCCACATGAGTCAAGGGGGAACTTGGGTTACTGACTTTTGTCTGATTGCATCACAGCACTAATGTTATTTAAATACAGATTTTGCATACATTATAAATGTATTTCCTGAAACTTGTGTGCTATTTCATCAGGTATTATCAGAAGGATTCTATTTTTACTTTGTTCCCTGAGGGGTAACTGCATACTAGCACAGTTACAATCCAAAAGTGCTTTAAGGTTGTTGTTTCCCACTCCCTTTCCCCACCCACCCATGAGTGAAATGTCAAAAAATGCTACAAAAGGTTGCAACGTAAAGGCCTACCGAGGTCAACTGGAGTTTTGCCTAAGTGAGTTGTGAGGCCCACATGGCAATATTCCCAGGCTGAGGCAATGTACTCATAACTTGTTTACTCTATGTACTGTCAGTATGAATAATACTACAAAAATAGAGGCCTGGTACCACTCTTCCCAGTGCATGATTTACCAGACTCTAGATTATTTGCAATAGAAACAATATATATTAAAGAGACACAGTTGTGTTGCTGTGTCACTGTCAACTAAGTGACCTTTCTGTTCTAATCTCTGTGATTTGGAATTATTTAGGACAATCAGTGTGGGACAGAAATCATTTAACTACTTTGAGAAGGATTGCCAAATATCTCACTTTAGGACTCTTTTAATCCCACTTTCGCCTTGTCTATACTAGAAATTTAAAAAACCCATTTTTAAATAGACACAGTTGCATGCGTTTTTAAAATGGTTTAAATGGCAGTTCAGACCTAACAAATGCATTTCCAAACTAGTTCAGACTAACACGCAATTCAGGGTCTGTCTATATTGGAGAGATTCTGTTCTGCAATAAGAAAAGGGTACTTGTGGTACCTTAGAGTTAGTCTCTAAGGTGCCACACGTACTCCTTTTCTTTTTGCGAATACAGACTAACACGGCTGCTACTCTGAAACCTGTTCTGCAAAAGAGGGTCAAGGCTTTACCTAGGGCACGTCTTTACTAGCAAGGTTAAAGCGCTTTAAAGTGGCTTGTGTAGCCGCGACACAGCGCTGGCAGAGAGCTAGTGCAGCACAGTGCTGGTAGCTGTTCCCCTCCTGGAGGTGGTGTTTTACAGCACCAGGAGAGCTTTAACGTTGCTAGGGAAGACGTACCCTAGATCCTCCACCAAGAGTTGTTCCAGGCCAAAGAAAGCCATGTTTGCGGAGTGTCTAGTATTTACCTCGAACTAGGTCACTGGCAATCTGTCTCCTGGAATCACAACACAGGGGCGCTTGCAGCTATAGGCGCTGTGCGCGTACCACTGCCGGGGCCACAGGGGGGAAGCACAAAAGGCACAGCAGCCCCGGGCCCCCCTACTTGAGACGGCCTCCACAGCTGGCACTTCCCGACATGGCCCGCACCGCGCTGAGCCCGATCGGTCCCGCCCGAAGCCCGCTCCACCTACTCCACTCTACTCTAGGCGGTTTGGAGGGAAGCGGGGGGCTACTGCCTGGCCCGCCCGTCCCTTTCCCTCAGGCTCCGGCTGGAGACCGTCCGGCGGCCAACCAAGGGGGTGGGGCGCCTCAGAGACGATAACCATCCCGACCTCCACGGGCCACCGCATGGTGTGCGCATGCGCATTACCACAGCCGGCTTCCCTCAAGGCTCCACCCGCCTCATGGGCTGCCAAGTGTGCGCACGCGCGCGCCCTCCAGCTCACCTTCACCCGGGGCAGCCTTAGCGACAAGCCACCTCCCCTCCCGCATATTTCTGCCCAATCAGACCGAGGCAGCACCACAGTCCCGCCTCCTGCTCCCTTTTTATCCAATCGCCAGTACCCTTAATCCCCCCCCCCAACACCGTTGTTATTAAGAGGAGGAGAAGGAAGGAAGGATCCAAAGTACTACATACGAGGGGGAGGCAGCGCCACCCCTTCCCTCCGTTGTGGTTTGCCCCAGTCCACATACACCCAGGGGGAGGGGAAGAAAGAACGTTACTGCCCTCTCTAGGCCCTGCAGTCCCCTGGCCGGGCCCGGAGGGGTTAATGTGATGGGGGGACAGCACCCTTCCCCCAGAGAAAGGGTCACCCCCCCTGTGATTGGCTCAACCACAACGAACTCCCCCCACCGCTCCCGGCCGCTGTCCCGCCGCGGCTGACACAGTCCCCGGGCGGCCGAGCCCCGCGCCCCCTCTCCGCCAGGCTGGGGACCGCTCCGTACCTAGACACCGGCTGCTGGGGGAGGGGACCTTGACACCCACCTGTGGAGAAGGGGGGACGTGACTAGTCTCCCAGAGAGCGGCAGGCTCAGCCTCCTGCTACCTTGGCCGTGAGCTGTGGGGTTAGGGGTCCGTTGCAGCAGGGGCTGGGCGAGGCTCTGTGGCCTGCCCTGGGCAGGAGGAGGTCAGACAAGATGAGCATGATGGTTCCTTCTGGGCCTAACGTCTGTGGTGCCTGCCCCAGGCTGCTTTACACCCGTCCCCGCTGGCAGCAGGCAACCTGGCGTGCCGTGACAGGGCTCCCGGCCCCATCCCCTGGAGCCCCCCCCCAACACACAGCGCGACGGCCGCTGTGATTCGCTGACAGCCACGCACAGGCACCCGTTACCTCTCAGTCCTGCCTCCCGCAGATCTCCTGGTGCTGGGAAGTGGGGCTGCTGCTTGCCCTCTTGCTCTGCCTTTTTTGTTTTAGATCTGGGTCTCCAGCTCCGGCTCAACTCAAAACAAAGGAGACCCCGAGAAACATGTGACCTGCCAAAGCCAAAACACATGATGTCAGTGACACGCCAGCCAGTGGAAGCACAGCGGCAGAAGTACTTGGGATATGTAGTTCAAAGAGATCACAGCGGTGCAAACATCCGTGTCACGTCGTTTGCCTGCCCATTTTAGTCCATGGTCAGAGTTGAAGTCGCTATTTTAAACCATTAGCAACTATCAAGGGGCCAACTTCCCAAAACTAATGACACCACCTACCTAAAATATAGATACACCCTGGCATTTGTTGGCATGTATAATTTACACATTAATTTTCTGAATGGAACCAGAACTGAATAGTCTTAACAGCAGTGAGAATTTAGTCCTGAGCTTTTTTCAGAGTAGCAGCCGTGTTAGTCTGTATTCGCAAAAAGAAAAGGAGTACTTGTGGCACCTTAGAGTCTAACAAATTTATTTATTTATTAGTCCTGAGCTGTAACTTGAGGTAATATTTTCAGAAAGCCACTTCCAAAAATGAGCCCACAATCTTGGTGAGTGCAACCATCAATGCTCACAAAAGTTCTGATTTATGCCCCTGGGCCCTTTTTCATTTATTCAAATTTTTAACATGTGGAGGAGACCTTCAGTAGTTTGGCTTTTTCTGTCCGTTAAAAGACTACTGACTGCTTAGGACATTATATATTGGGAAATGATTGATATGTGAAATTTTTAAACTAGATTTCTTGTTCAATAGTCAATGTTTCAATACTGATTTAGTTGAAAGAAGAAAAAACTAGTGAAGAGGAAATTGGAAACAGAACAGGCAAGAAAAAAATGAGAGGCTCAGTGAAAAATATTCTCCAACAGCCACTGATATACAGTATAGCAGCCTTACAAAATTATCATGTAATTATAGCAGCCTAAATTCAAAATCTACTCAACTCCCTTTATCAAGATTATGATGAAAAAACCCAACAACTTATATTTTACTCTTCTGACAAAAAAAATGAACCTTCACCCCGAGTGAGTATAATTTTGCAATATGACAGTAACTTTCAAATTAAAGTACTCTTTTCTCTTCAGCTGTTGCATTTTGTATCTGATGCTTCTGTGTCCCCCAAAATCTACAAATTTACTTTTGGGGCCTACCCAGTATATATTAGGAAAGTATACATCTGACTAATGAATATGGCAATGTCCGTGCAACTTTCCTCTCATAGATAGGCACCCAAACAGGAAATAGTTAAAAAAAAAAGAGAGAAAGAGAGAGGATCCTCACTTCATCTACAATCTCCCCTAATTCCTCTCTGTTCTCCAGTATACACAGTGTTGTCAGTAGGGTTGATTTACTTGTGTTTAACACAAATGTCAGGATTTTTCTTTCTTGCTCACTTCAGAAAAAGCTGTAATTTTGGCAAGGTTGGCTCCAAGGACAGTATGAGAACAATACTGCTCTGATACTGTTGGATTTCTAAGGCACCTGAGTGCATAGCTAGTTCACTGCATGAGGAAAACAGGGGCCAAGATGTTACTCAGACTCTCCCTCCCACTCTGTAGAGATGGGGAGAATGGTATAATTCCTGGTCATATATAGGTAATAGTTGCTCTGCATGCCCAGCTCTTCACAATCTGCCATGTCCTCACTGGCTACCAGTGTTAGTGAACCAGTAACAGATGAAGGAGGCAGCAGTACAAGGAAATTTAGATCTACAAACAGCTCACTTCTGCAGGCTGAAGAAAGCAGTAATGAGTTGGGGTGTTGTAATAATTGCGCCTACAAATTTACTTTAATTATGAGCTCAACTGTAAAAGTATCTAAAAGTTCATGTAATGTCACAATAACCTATAATCATAAATGTTGATGGGAAAAGGTACAAAAAGAAGACAGAAAAACTGAATAAGTCTAAACTAAAAGGCCGACTGATCGGTTCAAAGACTATGTTAAAATCATGCTTGATGCAAACAGAATGATGCAGAACCAGAAATCAGTGAACCAAAATTGGTGTGTCAGAAACAAGGCCTAGTTGGTGGACAAAATAATGTGTGAATGGGCTATTCACCAATCACTTCCTTTTTGTGTTCTTAAACAAAGAGACTTGGGTGAGGGGGGGAATATAAGAAGAACAGACGGAGGCTACTGGAGTGAGCTTCCCCGTCGTGGCTTCCATCCTCACCATCTCCTGAGACCCTGGACCTTCATTTTAATCCTGAGGGATGTCCTGACCAGGCCAGGCCAGAGAGGTATCCAGAGGACAACAGCAGCCCTAGCAGGTCCAGTTGAATCCCAACCATCACCTGAGATGAAATGGGATTAGACTTTAAAAACAGCAGTAACAAGAACAGATCCAGCTCATCTCAACTAACTTCTTCTCTCTTCCCCAAAAGGACAGTTATTAGCATCTAAGATACTGTCAAACAAGGAGGTTTTCTCCTTCTAAAAACTCTCTAGCTAAAGGAAAAGGGAACAAGACATTTTGTGAAAATGAAAGCCTTACTTAATACTTTATATTTCAACTGCTTTAACTCCTTTTACTTCTTCTCCATATCTTTAATAAAAAGTTAAAAGGATTTTTTAATGGTGTTTGCACCATGGTATGAAGCAGGCTGAAGTCTCTGTATACCAAACCTTGTTTAACACTGTTTAATGTTGGACAGTGACTAGATTATGTTAACACCTTTGGCAACCACTTATTCCATCTAAATGAATGCAACAGGGGAAAGCTTTATTCAGCGTGTGGGGATGGGGCGTGACAGGGGAGTAGTGTTAACCCTGCAACATTCACTATGTTGGTGAGGACGGTATAGGCTAGCTCAGGGATCAGCAACCTTGGGCACCTTGGTAAGCCCCCTGGTGGGCCGAGCCAGTTTGTTTACCTGCGTGTCTGCAGGTTCGGCCGATCGTGGCTCCCGCTGGCCGTGGTTCGCCTTTCCAGGCCAATGGAGGCTGCGGGAAGCCGCGCGGGCCGAGGGATGTGCTGGCCGCGGCTTCCCGCAGCCTCCATTGGCCTGGAAAGGCGAACCGCGGCCAGCGGGAGCCACAATTGGCCGAACCTGCGGACGCAGCAGGTAAACAATCCTGCCTGGCCCGCTAGGGAGCTTACCCTGGCAGGCTGCGTGCCAAAGGTTGCAGATCCCTGGGCTAGCTATACCTTGCAGCCAATTAGCAGGATCTTGGATCCTTATCTGGTATCTATCACCTGGGGGTTAGAAGGGAAAAATAGTGTACTTCCCTATCCCATGATGCAAATGGATAAAGAAGAGAGAAGAATAAAGTAAACAGATAACAGCTTTATTTCAAACAAATAACTTAATAAAAAATAACAGTGAGATGTGGTTTGACAGTTTGGGTCTAAAACCCAGGTCCAACCAAATAGGTATCTTGGCAATAAATAAATAAACCTAAAACAAAATACCCCAGATACTGCACTGTTTCTAGGTGTCGATAGGCAGTAGATGGTACTACACCATTATCACAGGCAACTGATGAATCCTGGGTCTCAACTGCTTCTTAGCGGGAGATCAACAGGATCTGCTGATGCTGAAGAGAGGCCTGGCTCTGTGATCACCCGAGGGTGAGCGATCAACAGGACCTCTATACCTTTCTCTGAAAATGATGTGGAGTTCAGAGATTGGTAAGCACAGTCTCAGTTCTTAATGCTGATGTCTTCAGATGCTGATCTTCTGGTCCACGTTGCTGCGCAAATACAACAGTACCATGGCTTCCTCTAGGACAGACAGCAGCAAGGGAGCCGGTCCACAAGTGCGCCAAAGTTCGGAGGTAAAACTGGCAGCTCTCCTGCTGGAACCTGTTTGAACCAGTTCTATGCTGACTGTTGGCTGCCGTTCCTGCCAAAATTCCAAAAAACGGTGCAAAACTTCAACAAGAAGCTAAACAAAGATGGAGTTGAGCTGTTGTTTGGCAGGCAAGCCATTTTGAATTTTAGGCTCCATATCTAATACATGTCAAATACCTTAACCAAATGTAAAGGCATAAAGTATAACTTATTCTAAAGCACAAACAATTTATAATCTCTATTTCATATACAAAAACGCGTTACAGTAGGGAGGGTATCTGGAGTGTGGCAAGAGGGCAGGCTGACATCTTTCTCTTGCCCCAGTCTCCTGGGGAGAGAGAGAGAGAGAGAGAAGCAAAGTGGATTCTCCTTCTCAACAGGAATAAAAGGGGATTGAATTCAACCTGAATCACACACACGGCAGATCAAGTGATGCTTCTCCCTAATTTCAGAAATCACAGGACCCACAAGCAAGGGGTTTTATGTGTGCCTGCTGTCTCCTGCACAGTGAAGGAAGTGTTGCTGACTGTAGGTAAGGTTATTGGCTGTGCTAATATAAAATCTGCCTCTTGAATGAATAAATCTATAGTGATTTTCCTGGCCCACAAACAGTTTGTGAATAATTTGAGACAGGAGGGACTCTGGATTGAGGAGTCTTTTGTTCCTGTTTTCCTCTTGTTTCCTTCTGCTACTAAAGTAACTTTTCTAGTGCCCCCCTGCCCTTCCTTCACAGTGACCCTAGGGTCTGAGCTCTCCCATTATGGGAACATAGTTTCTGCTGTCAGGATGATTCCACTGGGCTGCAAGAACCCAAATGGGAGGCACGGTATGTCATTCCAATGCCAGGTTTATTTGGTTCTAAGTAATTGTGAACAGCCCTTGAACCTGGTGTTAAAGGACCACATAGATGGGACAGATTATACAGTTTATGCTACCTCTGAAAATATTAAATGTTTCCTGCGTGGAGACCCTGGCCTTTTGAGAGGTTCCTGTCCATGCATTGCTGGCTTCAGGTCCCTTGGGGCAGGAGATCCCGGGGGGCAGTCAGGGGATGGGGGCGGTTGGATGGGGTGGAGGTTCTGGAAGAGAGGCGGTCAGGAGACAGGGAGCAGGGGGTGTTGGATAGGGGGTGGGGTCCTGGGGGGGGGGCAGTTAGGGACAGGGGTCCTGGGAGGGAGTGTAAGGGGACAAGAAGTGGGGGGGGGGGTGGATGGGTCTGGGATCCTGGGGGGCCTCAGGGGGAAGAGGTGTGGATAGGGGTCAGGGCGGTCAGGGGACAAGGAGCAGGGGGTCTTAGATAGGGTGGGGGGGTCCCTGTAGGCGGTGGTCAGGGTGGGGGGTCCCCGGAGGCAGTGGTCAGGGGACAAGGAGCAGGGCGGGTTGGATGGGTCGGGGGTTCTGAGGGAGGTAGTCAGGGGGTGGGAAATGGGAGGGGGCGGATAGGGCGTGGGGGCCAGGCTGTTTGGGGAGGCACAGCCTTCCCTACCCAGCGCTCCATACTGTTTCACAACTCTGATGTGGCCCTCGGGCCAAAAAGTTTGCCCTCCCCTGTCTTAGCCCCTTTTGAAACAGTCCCACATAAATCCATCTCATCGGTGTATTATTCACTCCCATCTCTAGAACCTCTCTCTTTGCCTCTTCTGCAGGCAGGTGCTCCTCAACCTCCAGGACTTGCTTCTTTCCAGGCACAAGTGATGGGATCACAACAGAGACTTCCTCTGGGGAGGCTGCTCCTTAGACAACAGCAGATCACATATGGCGAGTGGGAGGATAGAATCTGGCGGTACAGATGCAGGCTCTGTCTCCTGCTGGTTTCTTGATATCCCAACCTATTCTCCATTACCCTGGGATCCCACAGGCGGGCCGTAGGTTGCCCACCTCTGGGCTAAGACTTTGGAGGAACAAGAGATTCTGATAGTGATTGAGGATGGAGCTGTGTGCACTGAGAAGGAGGATAGCATTGTGCTGGGGGATAGCTCCATGCCTAGAGTTCTCACTAGGGTGCTGTCTTCCCTTCAGATGGTAAGTCCTCAAGTCCACGATCATGCGTACTGCAGAGATGACGCTATGTTCCAGCCTGGGACTGTATCGCTTTTCACTCTTGGGAAAGTAGATATGCCAGATGCTCCTACTGAATCTCTCTCCTTCGCAAATGAGAATTTTACAATAGTAGCTCAATGTTCTTCTGAGCTGGCAGTGTCTGAGGGAGATAGACGAGATTGTTGATGATCTATCTGACTCTTCACTGGTTCCTGGTGCCCCAGCCAGTCAGCTACCTAGGAAGGGCGGATAGAATATGCAAGAGATTAGTGACCTTTTGGATAGCACTAAAGGAAAGTGGGGATTTGAGGTTGAGGCCTCTTTCCCTGATTTCCCTAGCCTCTGTTTGCCAGAAGCTGGGAATGGGTGATAGGGGATGGATCACTTAATGCAGGGATCGGCAATCCTTGGCACGCAGCCCGCCAGGGTAAGCCCCTTGGTGGGCTGGGCCGGGCTGCTTTGTTTTCCTGCCGCGTCCACAGGTTTGGCAGATCGCAGCTTCCACTGGCCGTGGTTCGCCATTCTAGGCCAATGGGGGCTGCGGAAAGCGGCATGGCCAAGGGATGTGCTGACCACCACTTCCCGTAGCCCCATTGACATAGAATGGCGAACCACTGCAAGAGGGAGCTGCAATTGGCCAAACCTGCGGATGTGGCAGATAAACAAATTGGCCCGGCCCACCAGGGGGATTACCCTGGAGGGCCCCATGCCAAAGGTTGCCAATTCCTGGCTTAATGATTACCTGTTCTGTTCATTCCCTCTGGGGCACCTGGCATTGGTCACCATCAGAAGACAGGATACTGGGCTAGATGGACCTCTGGTCTGACCCAGTATGGCCATTCTTATGTTCTTATGATTTACAGTGCTTTGTTCACTTAGCTGTCCTTGTCTTGAAAGATACCTTTGTTGATCGCTGGAAATGTTTTCTTCTCAAAAAGTTGTTGAGCAAGGTGAGGAAGTATGCTGGGATTGTTCAAGATATATTGGCCTCCCAGTGGCTCATTTTTTCCCAGATACTTCCACTTTCCAAGGTTTCTCTCTGCTCTTTGACTCTCTCCATCTAGTCTCCATGGTGCTGCTCTACTTTGGCTCTCTAAATATTAATGGTTGCTGGGGGTCATAAAAGGGCACAACTCTTTGAATTTCTCAGACAAAAATGGGCTGATCTGGTCCTTTTGCAAGAGACCCACTCAGACTCTGATAATCAGGGGAACTGGTTGAAGGAATGGAAAGGGGAAGTTTTCTTGAGCCATGACTCTAATTTCACTGCTGTGGTAGCTGTTCTCTTTTCCTGGGGAGCAGGGGCGCAGATCCTGTCTGTAGAGAAGATTGTGCAGGGCTGGTTCTTCCAGCTGGGGAGACATACTAGCATTGTTGTTTTTAATCTTTTTACTGTGTATGTCCCTACTGTGAAGTGAGATTGTCTCTCCTTTCTGCAGACACTTGCCCATTCCATACTTGGCTGTGAACCCAATACTATTATTGTCCTGGGAGGGGATTTCAATTGCTCTGTAGATTATGTTTTAGATAGGAACCATGAGGATCCACACCCTCAGGCAACCAGGGAAGTGTATTGTCTCCTGCAGACCTTTGGGCTAGTAGATGTTTGGAGGTTCTCTCACCTCACTGTTAGGCAGTACTCTTGGGTGAAGGCTACTCCCAAACACATCTCAGGTGCTAGATTGGATCACTTTTATACCATGAAGGACAGTGTTCATATGTTTGTTTGGTCCTTGGTATTTCCCACTCACTTGTCTGATCAGTGTATTTCTCCCTCTTCCTGCCTGTGATTCTCAGTGGTGCTTTAACAGCAAATTATTAAAGGACTTGAATTTCACCCAGATATTCACTGTGGTTTGGGAGCTTGGCGGCAGCAAAAGCCCCTGTACGAATCCCTAAGACAGCCATGGGGTGTCAAGAAGGTCCAGATACAACTGTTCTGCCAGCAGCATATCCAGATCTCCACATGGTCCTTGTGTCAGGCCATGAGTGCCCTGGAATGAGATATCTTGGACCTTCATGACAACCTTACAGATGGCAACCATGGTGACCTTGGTACAGATTCACCAAACTCTAAATGAGATGTACTGACTCCTGAGATAGTTGTTGGAAGAGAAGGTGCAGGGGGCCCTGAGATGGGCCCATTTTATCCAGCTACATGATACTCATGTTCCAAGAAGGTTTTTTTAGAGATTGAAGAAAAAAAGACAACGGATCATCAGCAGATCTCTTGTCCTTGGCTGCTGGATGGTCATTTGATGACTGACCCTGCTGAGATCCAGAAAGCAACTGTTTCCTTTTACAGTACTCTGTATTTGCCTGAAACCTGTGACATGCTGGCACTGGTAGAGCTCCAACAGCTCTCTACAGGCAAGGCCCCAGGTATTGATGGGCTGCCATCTGAATTCTACAAACATTTCCGACATCTTATTGGTCCTGACTTTTTTCCACTGGTGCTGGAGTGTATCCAGGAGAAAGAGCTGCCTCTCAGTTGCCCCAGAGTAGTGATTTCCTGTTGCACAGAAAAGGGAACCTCTGTGATTTACAGAATTGGAGACCTATTTTCCCTTCTCTGCTCTAATTATAAGATTATATCCAGGGTTGTAGCCAACTGACTGAAGGACTGCCTGAACTCTTTGATACACCCTGATCAAATATATCCTATTCCTAATTGCTGTATTTTTGATAATTTGTTCTTAATTCATGATGTTTTTTATTGTTAGCAAACTTTCTAATCTGGATGTAGGGATTGTTTCAGTGGACCAGGAGGAGATCTTTGATAGAGTTAACCATAGTTATCTTTTAAAAATGTTAGAAGCTTTAGGGATTGGGCTAGTGTTCATGTCATATTTTTTATTGTGCCATTACTTTTTTTAGCATCTTAATGATTAATGGGGGTCTTAGCGGCTGCTCCCCAGTCTGGAGGGTCATATGTCAAGATGCCCTCTGTCTGAGAAGTTATATTCCCGGTGTCTGGAGCCATTCCTGCACCTCCTTAGAAGCTGTTTGACTGGCTTGATCAATGCCAAGGATGCTGATGATTTCCTGGTTTATCTGTTGGCCTATGCAGACGATGTCTCAGTTTTCATCATGTCTGAAGGTGACATGCAGGTGCTTTGTGCTTGTTCTCAAATATACAAACAATTGTCCACTGCTCGAATTACCTGGAGTAAGAGTAATTAGATTTTATGGGGCTCTTGGCAATACAGCAGTCCCCAACTGCTGCCCCAACAATTACAATGAGGCACCTCTGGGATTAAGGTGTTGGGGATTTTGTTTTGATCTGAACTATATATGGCAAGGGGCTGAGGAGAAGATGCAGGGCTACCTGCAGAAATAGCATTGGTTCCTTCTTGGACTCTCTTTTCAGGGATGGGTTTTGATTGCTAACAGCCTTGAGACCTCCCCCAGGTCTCCTGGACCAGATTCAGAAGCACATGAATCACGTTTTTTGGGGTCTGTTCCACAGCTGCTGTGCTCTGACTCCCTTGCCCTCTCTCTCCTCCACCATGCTGGGGGAATGGGTTTTGACCTTTACTTGTTTTGGTTAGCACCTGGACAAGTACAGAGTCTAGATTTGCGTCCATTCTTTTTTTACCCTATGGCTCTTGGAAGAGACACTGTTTTTAACCCACTTTCCCCACTCTGAAGCTCTTTCCTCCAGGAGCCTGCTTTTTCTTTCTTTACTCAAGGTGGCTTGACCAAGCTATCCCACCTGATTGTTTCACGTGGGTCATGATGGAAATTGGTAGCAGCTCTTGCTGCTCAGACCAGAATCTGGACTGTATGTTTTTTGGATAAGGTTCTCACTGAATTCCAAGTGGCGTTCCCTCAATGGGCTGCTCTGGTATTTACAGGGAGTTTTTGCAAGGACTGTCCTTTTGCGGGGAATCCTCTGTTCCCCTCACTGATTGTTTCCCCTTCCACAGAGGAGATCTGTGTGCAGCCAGGCAGATTATTGTCCTGGAAGGGTCTGGTAAATGTTCCTTTTGTAGCCTGATCAAGCAGCAGCTCTATGGTGTGTGTACAAGGTGCAGCATTATGCCATCATCTGCGATCTCCCCAATACAACCTGGAGGATGGCTCTGTCCCTGAGTGATTCTATGGCCCTGGCTTGAAGGATGCTGTAATAAACCTCCTTTTGTCTAAGCACTCCAGTGACTTGCATTGGAGGGTCCTGCACAGCATTGTAGCAACCAATTGTTTTGTGAACCATATCATCCCATAGTGTCTGCACAGTGCCCTTTCTGTTCAGCTTCAGACATGATGTTTCATTTTTTCCTTCATTACCCACATTTGATTCCTCTTGTTGATTTTTTGCCCAGCTTTTCAGCAGTCTGTTTGTTCTGGGAGTGAGATACAGTGCTCACATTCGGCTGGTTTCCTGTCTGGCTAACTTTCTGCTAGATCAGACAAAACTAATTGTTCTGAAATCTCACCAGAACAGAGTGACTGAGGTAGAGGGGTGTGAAGTGCTAGGGCTATTCCATGCACTGATGGTGGCCCGGCTGTGAATTGATTACACCTTTTATAAATTGACTTATAACCTGTACACTTTTCAGTTGATTTGACATCTTAACAATATTTTGAGTAAGATGAGTGACGATAGTGGTTTAGTGATCCATACTCAATGTTTGCTTAAAATGTGTTTTATTTTATTTCATTCATATCTTTCTTTATGTATATTCATAGAATCATAGAATATCAGGGTTGGAAGGGACCTCAGGAGGTCATCTAGTCCAACCCCCGTTCAAAGCAGGACCAATCCCCAACTAAATCATCCCAGCCAGGGCTTTCTCAAGCCTGACCTTAAAAACTTCTAAGGAAGGAGATTCCACCACTTCCCTAGGTAACGCATTCCAGTGTTTCACCACCCTCCTAGTGAAAGAGTTTTTCCTAATATCCCATTTGAGACCATTACTCGTCGTTCTGTCATCTGCTACCACTGAGAACAGTCTAGATCCATCCCCTTTGGAACCCCCTTTTGAAAGTTGAAAGCAGCTATCAAATCCCTCTCATTCTTCTCTTGCGCAGACTAGTTCCCTCAGCCTCTCCTCATAAGTCATGTGTTCCAGTCCCCTAATCAACTGCCCTCTGCTGGACGCTTTCCAATTTTTCCACATCCTTCTTGTAGTGTGGGGCTCACATCTGGACACAGTACTCCAGATGAGGCCTCACCAATGTTGAATAAAGGGGAACGATCACGTCCCTCGATCTGATGGCAATGCCCCTACTTATACAGCCCAAAATGCCATTGGCCTTCTTGGCAACAAGGGCACACTGTTGACTCATATCCAGCTTCTCATCCACTGTAACCCCTAGGTCCTTTTCTGCAGAACTGCTGCCTAGCTGCTCGTAGTCTGTAGAAGTGCATGGGATTCTTCCGTCCCTAAGTGCAGGACTCTGCTATTCTCCTTGTTGAACCTCATCAGATTTCTTTTGGCCCAATCCTCTAATTTGTCTAGGTCCCTCTGTATCCTATCCCTACGCTCTAGCATATATCTACCACTCCTCCCAGTTTAGTGTCATATGCAAACTTGCTGAGGGTGCAATCCACACCATCCTCCAGATCATTAATGAAGATATTGAACAAAACCGGCCAGAGAACTGACCCTTGGGGCACTTCACTTGATACCGGCTTCCAACTAGACATGGAGCCATTGATCACTACCCGTTGAGCCCGACAATCTAGCCAGCTTTCTATCCACCTTATCATCCATTCATCCAGCCCATACTTCTTTAACTTACTGGCAAGAATACTGTGGGAGACCATGTCAAAATCTTTGCTAAAGTCAAGGAGCAACACGTCCACAGCTTTCCCCTCATCCACAGAGCCAGTTATCTCATCGTAAAAGACAGTTAGATTAGTCAGGCATGACTTGCCCTTGGTGAATCCATGCTGACTGTTCCTGATCACTTTCCTCTCCTCTAAGTGCTTCAGAATTGATTCCTTGAGGACCTGCTCCATGATTTTTCCAGGGACTGAGGTGAGGCTGACTGGCCTGTAGTTCCCCAGATCCTCCTTCTTCCCTTTTTTAAAGATGGATACTACATTAGCCTTTTTTCAGTCGTCCGGGACTTCCCCCGATCGCCATGAGTTTCAAAGATAATGGCCAGTGGCTCTGCAATCACATCCGCCAACTCCTTTAGCACTCTTGCATGCAGCGCATCCGGCCCCATGGACTTGTGCTCGTCCAGCTTTTCTAAATAGTCCTGAACCACTTCTTTCTTCACAGGGCTGGTCACCTCCTCCCCATGCTGTGCTGCCCAGTGCAGCAGTCTGGGAGCTGACCTTGTTCGTGAAGACAGAGGCAAAAAAAGCATTGAATACATTAGCTTTTTCCACATTCTCTGTCACTAGGTTGCCTCCCTCATTCAGTAAGGGGCCCACACTTTCCTTGACTTTCTTCTTGTTGCTACCATACCTGAAGATACTCTTCTTGTTACTCTTAACATCTCTTGCTAGCTGCAATTCCAGGTGTGATTTGGCCGTCCTGATTTCACTCCTGCATGCCCAAGCAATATTTTTATATTCTTCCCTGGTCATTTGTTCAGTCTTCCACTTCTTGTAAGCTTCTTTTTTGTGTTTAAGATCAGCAAGGATTTCACTTTTAAGCCAAGCTGGTCGCCTGCCATATTTACTATTCTTTCTACACAGCGGGATGGTTTGTCCCTGTAACCTCAATAAGGATTCTTTAAAATACAGCCAGCTCTCCTGGACTCCTTTGCCCCTCATGTTATTCTCCCAGGGGATCCTGCCCATCAGTTCCCTGAGGTTGTCAAAGTCTGCTTTTCTGAAGTCAAGGGTCCATATTCTGCTGCTCTTCTTTCTTCCTTGTGTCAGGATCCTGAACTTGACCGTCTCATGGTCACTGCCTCCCAGGTTCCCATCCCCTTTTGCTTCCCCTACTAATTCTTCCTGGTTTGTGAGCAGCAGGTCAAGAAGAGCTCTGCCTCTAGTTGGTTCCTCCACCACTTGCACCAGGAAATTGTCCCCTACACTTTCCAAAAACGTCCTGGATTGTCTGTGCACCGCTGTATTGCTCTCCCAGCAGATATCAGGGTGATTGAAGTCTCCCATAAGAACCAGGGCTTGCTATCTAGTAACTTCCATTAGTTGCTGGAAGAAAGCCTTGTCAACCTCATCCCCCTGGTCCAGTGGTCTATAGCAGACTTCAACCACGACATCACCCTTGTCGCTCACGCTTCTAAACTTAATCCAGAGACACTCAGGTTTTTCTGCAGTTTCATATTGGAGCTCTGAGCAGTCATATTGCTCTCTTACATACAGTGCAACTCCCCCACCTTTTCTGCCCTGCCTGTCCTTCCTGAACAGTTTATATCCATCCATGACAGTACTCCAGTCATGTGAGTTATCCTACCAAATCTCTGTTATTCCAATCACATCATAATTCCTTGACAGCGCCAGGACTTCCAGTTCTCCCTGCTTGTTTCCCAGGCTTCTTGCATTTGTGTACAGGCACTTGAGATAACTTGCTGTTTGTCCTGCTTTCTTAGTATGAGGCAGGAGCCCTCCTCTTTTGCGTTCTGCTCGTGCTTCCTCACGGTATCTCTCGTCCCCACTTACCTCAGGGCTTTGGTCTCCTTCCCCCGGTGAACCTAGTTTAAAGCCCTCCTCACTAGGTTAGCCAGCCTGCTTGCGAAGATGCTCTTCCCTCTCTTTGTTAGGTGGAGCCCGTCTCTGCCTAGCACTCCTCCTTCTTGGAATACCATCCCATGGTCAAAGAATCCAAAGCCTTCTCTTCGACACCATCTGCTTAGCCATTCGTTGACTTCCACGATTTGACGGTCTCTACCCAGCCTTTTCCTTCTACGGGGAGGATGGACAAAAACACCACTTGTGCCTCAATGTCCTTTATCCTTCTTCCCAGAGCCATGTAGTCTGCAGTGATCCACTCAAGGTCATTCTTGGCAGTATCATTGGTGCCCACATGGAGAAGCAGGAAGGGGTAGCGATCTGAGGGCTTGATGAGTCTCGACAGTCTCTCCGTCACATCGTGAATCTTAGCTCTTGGCAAGCAGCAGACTTCTTGGTTTTCCCGGTCGGGCGGCAGATAGATGACTCAGTTCCCCTGAGGATAGAGTCCCCGACCACCACCACCCACCTCCTTCTCTTGGGAGCGGTGGTCGTGGAACCCCCATCCCTAGGACAGTACATCTCATGCCTTCCAGTCGGCGGAGTCTCCTTCTGTTCCCTTCCCTCAGATGTATCATTTAGTCCACTCTCCGCATTAGTACCTGTGGAGAGAATATGAAAACGGTTGCTTACCTGTATCTGCGCTGCTGGTACATGGATGCTCCCCTTTCTTCTTCTGGAGGTCACATGCTGCCAAATTTCTTCACTGTCCTCCTGTCCCCTCTGCACAGCCTGCTCTGAATCTTCAGAATATTGTGCCTGTAGAAGCATATCCGGATGTCTGTCCAGGAAATCTTCAGTTTCTCTTATGCAATGCAGGGTCGATACTTGTTTTTCCAGACCTTGAACCTTCTCTTCCAATTTGGAGACCAGCTTGCACTTTGTACAGACAAAGTTGCTTCTGTCCTGTGGGAGAAAGACAAACAATATTGTAATTTTATAACATTTTAAAATAGTTTTCAATGTGATTTTATGTGAATAAAGGTGATTTTCATGTCATCTCTCTCTCTCCTCACATACACACACACACCCCTGTCAGAAATTACAGCTGCTTGTCCTGCAGTAAATATCTTGTTGGGTTGCTATTAGCTGCTGTTGGCCTTTATTATTGCATTACCAAGCTTGTTTGGCTTTTCTCAAGCTGTCCTTAGCATTTCTCTCAAAATAAGTATTTGTATGTTGCCTAAGAAGTTGAAGTCAATGATTAATAATTACTCATTTCTATAATGCTTCATTAATTATTATTTTTCAAAGATCTAAGTAGGTGCTAAGCACGTAGGCCAACATTTTCAGAAATGACCACTGATTTTGTGGCTGGCCAACTTGAGACATCTGGACATGAAAACAACAAAAATCAAAGCACAGTAATGATACTCCTTTAGCTATTTTTTTTCTGGTTAATTATTGAAACCAATACTTACCTGCTTTTGCACAACAGTATAATTGGTTGACTTATGCAATCATAATAAACAGGTAATTCCAAATCAAACAACATTTTCAACCTGACCCAGTTTGAGGGTACAGTTAGGGTCCAGAAATACATTGAAATAATGGGATTTAAGCACCTGTTTTGCTGAATTGGGGCCTTAATCTGAATGATTCCTGGGTGCAAAATATTTCCAAAGAAAATAATACTCTGCGTCTTGCAGTTCCCTTCAAAATGCAGGGCCAGATCCTAGTCACTTCTGGACTTCACTCTTGAATAAAGCTTTGTAATATGAAGAAAGGAAAGAAAATAGCAGATATACTGATCCTAGAAAAACACATTTAACAGAAGTGGGAATTTTGCTGCTTTTAATTGACAGAATTTGTGTTTTACTATCTGATTCTACTCCTTTCTAAGATCTATCCAATACAAAAGCAGCCTAATTTGGCAGAAAAATTTTAAAAATAGTATTTGTGAGACAGTATGGATTTCTGACAAAAAACACTACTTTGTGCTAGCTCAATGTTCACTTCATGGCTTTTCCAATATAAATCTGATCACTATGTTGCTGAATCTTTAGAAGGAAACGGAAGATAAAAAATTGTTATCACTAGGTATCATAGAACTCCTTGGCTGTTTAAGCTATACAATATTAACATAATATTTATGTACATGTGAAAGAGGAGTTTTTAGTAGTTTTAGAAGGATAGGGGAAGTGAAATGAAGAACAGGTCATTACTGTAGACAGGAAGCAATAAAAAGGCAAATAAATGGCTTTGTTGTGTCTTCCTTTCTTTAGATGGTTGTAGTTATATTTTTGTTATTTCTACAAACATATTTTTGAACAAACAAAACATAAAATATCTAATAATGTTCATCTCTTCTCCAGTGAGGAAGGGTAAACAGGGTGGGAATCTGTCAGCCTAGATAAAATTCTCAGGTTTTTCAATCTCTTATTGGAGACAGCTATCATAGAAATGGAACGTCCACTAGAAGACTTTTTTTTTTAAAAAAAAAGCTCTCCCTCTTACTTTTCAATGGGAAAAGTATTACTTTTTTAAAATCAATTTAAGTTAGGAGGAGAATTTTTTTTTAGCATTTTTTAAGTATGGGACACTTGGATTAGAAGTGACGAGCCCTTAGATTTTACAAGCATTTTCAAGCCTCTCATGACTTTTCGGTCATCATTCTCTCTGGAATGAAACTCCTCAAAATCACACCTACTCAGAAACACCACTGAATACTTTAGAGCATCAGCATCACTCAACATAGCCAGTTGGGCTCCACTTTCATGGCCCAGGTGACCAGGGTAAGCCCCCTGGTGGGCCGGGCAGGTTTGTTTACTGGCTGCGTCTGCAGGTTCGGCTGATTGTGGCTCCCACTGGTCGCGGTTTGCTGTTCCAGGCCAATGGGACGGCGGGAAGTGGTGGCCAGCACATCCCTCGGCCCATGCTGCTTCCCGCAGCCCCCATTGTCCTGGAACGGCAAAACGCAGCCAGGGGGAGCCATGGTTGGCCACACCTGTGGACGCGGCAGGTAAACAAACTAGCCCAGCCCAGCAGGGGGCTTACGCTGGTGGGCCGTGTGCCAAAGGTTGCCGATCAGTGGTGTAAAAGTTCAGAGAACTTGCAGAGCTCCTAAACTCCATAGTCTTTCCTTGACTTCTGCAGCTGTCCTAGTGCCCTTGTTTATCTCCCTACAGGCTTCTTGATCCACAAAATCTTTAGTGGAGTCCCCATCAGGACAATAGTTCCTGCTGACCTACTAAGGTTCTGCTGAAAACCTGTGGACTTCAGAAGGTCCACAGGGAAGCCAAAGTGGGAGGGAGGCAGAACAGGAATCAAGCCGTGGCACTTGTGGGCAGGCATTCTCATATATTGTATGAAATCCTATAGCTTGTATTATGTAGGAGGTCAGACTAGATTATCATGGTCTCTTCTGGTCTTGGAATCTATGAATCTATAATATCCATAGAATAAAAGCCTACATTTATGCTCAATTTAGGTTACTCTAATCAAATTAAAACATATATATAATGCCTTACAATCTGAGAAATATAAAGTTAAGGAATTCTCAAATAATTTCCTTTCTTTGTCCAGAAATATTTCAACCTTTTTCAGCAATTCTACCTTTCATTTTTGTATCAGTACACTTTCTTTAATGATATTAACTACTGAATTACAATATATTTCCAACAATAAGTCAGAATTATGTATAATTAAGATAGTAATATTTCTACTATTTTAATAATTGGTAAGATTTACATTTCCACAGTGCATCCCCTACACAGAATAATATAAAAATGAGTGTGTGTGTGTGTATATATATTAGGGTGTCAATTAATCGCAGTTAACTCATGCGATTAACTCAAAAAAATTAATTGTGATTAATTGCACTGTTAAACGATAGAATACCAATGGACATTTATTCAATATTTTTGGATGTTTTCTACAAATATATTTCTCCGTTTTCAAATATATTGATTTCAATCACAACATAGAATACAAAGTGTACAGTGCTCATTTTATTTTTTAGTACAAATATTTGCACTGTAAAAATGGTAAAAGAAATAGTATTTTTCAATGCACCTCATCCAAGTACTTAGTGCAATCTCTTTATCAGGAAAGTTGAACTTACAAATGTAGAATTATGTACAAAAAATAACTGCATTCAAAAATAATACAATGTAAAACTTTAGAGCCTACAAGTCCACTCAGTCCTACTTCAGCCAATCGCTCAGACAAATAAGTTTGGTTAAAATTTGCAGGAGATAATGCTGCACGCTTCTTGTTTACAATGTCACTTGAAAGTGAGAACAGGCGTTTGCATGGCACTTTTGTAGCTGGCGTTGCAAGGTATTTACATGTCAGATATGCTAAACATTCCTACGCCTCACCATTCCAGAGGAGATGCTTCCCTGCTGATGATGCTTGTTAAAAAAATAATGTGTTAATTATGTTTGTGACTGAACTGCTTGGGGGAGAATTGTATGTCTCCTGTTCTGTTTTACCTGCATTCTGCCATATATTTCATGTCATAGCAGTCTTGGAGAATGACCCAGCCAGCACATGTTCGTTTTAAGAACACTTTCACTGCAGATTTGACAAAACGCAAAGAAGGTAGCAATGTGAGATTTCTAAAAATAACTATAGCATTCGACCCAAGGTTTAAGAATCTGTAGTGCCGTCCAAAATCTGAGACAGACGAGGTGTGGAGCATGCTTTCAGGAGATTTAAAAGAGCAACTCTCAGATGTGCAAACTACAGAACCTGAACCACCAGAAAAGAAAAGCAACCTTCTGCTGGTGGCATCTGACTCATATGATGAAAATGAACATGCGTCGGTCTGCTCTGCTTTGGATCGTTATCGAGCAGAACCCATTATCAGCACGGACGTGTCCTCTGGAATGGTGGTTGAAGCATGAAGGGACATATGAATCTTTAGCGCATCTGGCATGTAAATATCTTGCAGCACTGGCTACAACAGTCCCATGTGAACGTCTGTTCTCACTTTCAGGTGACATTGTAAACAAGAAGTGGGGAGCATTATCTCCTGCAAATTTTAACCAAACTTGTTTGTCTGAGCGATTGGACTTGCAGGCTCTAAAATTTTACATTGTTTTATTTTTGAATGCAGTTTTTTTGTACATAATTCTACATTTGTAAGTTCAACTTTCCTGATAAAGAGATTGCACTAAGTACTTGGATGAGGTGCATTGAAAAATACTATTTCTTTTACCATTTTTACAGTGCAAATAATTGTAATAAAAATAAATATAAAGTGAGAGTGTACGCTTTAAAAAAAGAAAAGGAGTACTTGTGGCACCTTAGAGACTAACAAATTTATTTGAGCATAGGCTTTCGTGAGCTACAGCTCACTTCATCGGATGCATACAGGGGAAAATACAGTGGGGAGATTTTATATACACAGAGAACATGAAACAATGGGTGTTACCATACACACTGTAAAAAGAGTGATCAGGTAAAGTGAGCTATTACCAGCAGGAGAGAAAAAAAACCTTTTGTAGTGAGAATCAAGGTGGGCCATTTCCAGGAGTTGACAAGAACGTGTGAGGAACAGTAGGGGGGGAAATAAACTTGGGGAAACAGTTTTACTTTGTGTAATGACACATCCTCTCCCAGTCTTTATTCAAGCCTAATTTAATGTTGTCCAGTTTGCAAATTAATTCCAATTCAGCAGTCTCTCATTGGAGTCTGTTTCTGAAGCTTTTTTGTGGAAGAATTGCGACTCTTAAGTCTGTAATCGAGTGACCAGAGAGATTGAAGTGTTCTCCGACTGGTTTTTGAATGTTATAATTCTTGACGTCTGATTTGTTTCCATTTATTCTTTTATGTAGAGGCTGTCCGGTTTGGCCAATGTATATGGCAGAGGGGTATTGCTGGCACATGATGGCATATATCATATTGGTAGATGTGCAGGTGAACGAGCCTCTGATAGTGTGCCTGATGTGATTAGGCCCTATGATGGTGTCCCCTGAATAGATATGTGGACACAGTTGGCAATGGGCTTTGTTGCAAGGATAGTTGGGTTCCTGGGTTAGTGTTTTTGTTGTGTGGTGTGTGGTTGCTGGTGAGTATTTGCTTCAGGTTTGGGAGCTGTCTGTAAGCAAGGACTGGCCTGTCTCCCAAAATCTGTGTCCTTCGCTTTGTATTCTGTGTTGTAATTGAAATAATATATTTGAAAATGTAGAAAACATCCAAAATAGTCAAATAAATGGTATTCTATTATTGTTTAACAGTGCAATTAATTGCACAATTAATCGTGATTATTTTTTTAAATTTGTGATTAATTATGTTTAATTTTTTAAATAACTTGACAGCCCTAATATCTATATATATGTGTCTATTTTGGTTTAATTATGATACTTACATTTCTCCAAAAGCTTTAGGTATATGGAAGTTGTGAAGTACTGCATTTACTCTATCCTTTGTTGCACTGTTTTCTTAGTGTAGAGTCAGAGTTAGGATTATAGGCTCAAATCCACAAAGGTATTTCAGGATTTAATGGAAATTAGGAACCATAGATACTATGGATGTATGATGATATTCCAGTAATGAGCACATGAGGAGTAACAATGTAACCCAAGGTCAAGTCCCAAAGTGTGTTAGATTCCTTGCAAAAGGGAGACACTTCAGCAAAAACATTTATTTTGCAACAGATTATTATAAACTTTCTGGAACTTGTTTCTTTTTGGAAGTCATATAACCCAAACACCCAAAATCCACAATTATCCAAGAATGATAATCCGTTTTCATTGTATTAAGTTATTATGATTATTTGTATTTTCCTAGTGCCTAGGAGCCCTGTCACTGGACCATTCTGTTCACTGTCGAGTTGAAGGTCTTTAATGCATAATGTAGTGCTAAATAAAATAGCTCTACAGGCAAAAATAAAGGGAAATATGCCATAAGTAGAGAATCAGACAGACACACAAATTGAAAACAGCAGTTCTACCAAGAATTATCTGTTTATTGTTTTAAATATTTTAGGCTTCATGGCTGGACACGCACCCCTTTCCCTCTTTGCTCCTGTACTTTCCCCCAGCAATGACACTGCTGCAGCTTTCAACAGCCAGTCACCACAGTTACGAAGCTTGCAGTTTTCACTCTTTATTAAATCAAAAAGGGAAGCCAGAAGCATTAAATAGCCAAAGATTTGATTGTCCAACTAAAAAAACCTGACCAAGTGTGTTAATATCTGGAGAGCTGGTCTCCTTGTTTCTCAGAGAATGAGGATGGAACTATGTAAGTGACCCCAAGTTAACTAGCACCACAAGTTAACTTTACTCCTACTGGGGACAGCAATTAAATATAATTAATGATGATGAAATTGTAAGTTATCATTAGTCACAGGGGCTCATGGGCCTGATGCTATTCTTGTTGAATAGGAAAACTTCCATTTGGCTTCAGTCATATGGGATTGGGCTTTTTGTGACTCTTTTCTTTGGTTTTGGTCCATGTGTGTTTGCACCAAGGCAGATTCAAGCATACAAGACCCGGATGCTGGTAAGTGTGATATTTTGATAGCAAATGGAGCATTGCATTGGCCTCCCTTCTTCTTGCCTCCTCAGCAAATCAAGGTAATTGTAAATGTGTCTAAATAGCCTCTCGGAGTTGGAAACTTTTGTTATAAACTAATGAAATTTTATCAGCAGGCAATGACAGACCCAGCATTTCTGTGACACCATTTAAGCCTGTGGTCACACCTCTGGGCCAAACGAACCTCCAAAATCAAAGCAACGTACAGGCAAAACTTCTGAGTTTCACTTTTGATGTGAACTCATCTGTCAGGTAGGTTTACTCAGAACTGGCTGAGGTTTACAAACAGTAATGAAACTTAAAACTCAGCACAGGATTGATCTGCAGTACTGCCATGAAATCTGAAACTGGGTATGTTTCCTGTGGTTTGGGGTTCCATTGCCAACACTTCACACAGCTGTTTATCGCACAGTAGAAAAGATTCACAAATTAAAGTTTCAGTTTTATTAGTATCCCTTCCCCTCATTTACATCATACTTCCTCTTGAAATGTCAAACCTTCAACCTGGAACTACGGGAATGCTGTGCCCTTTTAACTCGTCAGCCTGGGCGCTCTCTCACAATGCTTTGCTAGTGACAAACAACAAACCCCTCCAGGCACTGTTATCACTCAGCACAACTGCATGTGAAGCCCATATCCAGCTAGATTGCACAAATGCTCCCTGAGCCACTCATGAATCACATAGAGAAAGGCACCAGCAAATATCCCAAGCCCCGAGCCTTGCACACCTGGAATATACCATCTTGCCCTGCTCAGAAACCTGACCAGTATAAATTTATTACCCCATCCAACCCTCCCTCAATGTGGCGAGGAGGCACACTAGCCTTTGTAAACTTAGCTGAGATTTCCCTAGCACTTCAAGCAAAACACACGGTTTTAGGTAAAATATAAAACATTTATTAATTACAGAAAGATAAATTTTAAGTGATTTTAGGTGGTAGGCACAAAAGATTGGATGTAGTTACCAAAGAAAATAAAAGGTAAGTGCACAGTCTAAAACTTAAACCTTATTACACTAGGCAGTATTTAGATCAAGCAGTTTTTCTCACCCCACTGGATGTTGCAGGTAGGTTATAGTTCTTAATACACAGGCTTCCCTTTTTAGCCTGGGACCAGTCTCCTCAGTCTGTCTTTGTCTTCCCAGCATTCTTGCTGCTTCCAGCATAGGTATGGGGGCTGGGGAGAGGGGGGGCAAAGAAAGGCCAAAGCATGATGCCACTGTCCCCTATTTTATATCCTCAGTCCATGTGACTGGAAAACACTAGCCCAGACATGTCCTGGTGGGCTTTGCTGAGTCACAGGGTTGAGCAATCCTCCATTGTGTGATGCTTGGGCAGCCCTATTACAGTATTTTAAATCCCTTGTTTATAACTCCCCTGCTGATTAGTGGTCACTTAACATCCTCATGGGAGTGGATCACCACCTAGCAGTAGAGACTCTCAAACTTACAGCATATATTAGTAACAACCATACAGCAAAATCTCATAACTTCATACATACTAACAATATACATATTTGGACAGAACAATGGGTGTCAGCAGATCATGATCTTCCATATATCTTATATGGCATGCTTTGTATGAAATATATCATAATTATATGACAGGGGTGAATATGGAGGTTCCAAGGTGCTGCTACGAGGTAAAGAGTGGTACACAGGTAAGTTTGCTCAGAACTGGCTGAGGTTTACAAACGGTAATTACACTTAAAACTCAGCATAGCATTGATCTGCAGTTCTGCCATGAAATCTGAAACCAGGTGTGTTTCCTGTGGTTTGGGGTTCAAGTTCCCCTCATTTACATCACACTCCCTCTTGAAATGTCAAACCTTCATATACTTCATCACAAACTACAAGCACCTCCATTATATAGCTTTCTACACATATCATCTTTTATTCATCTGAATAGGGTGACCAGATGTCCTGTTTTTAAAGGGACAGTCCCGTATTTAAGCTCTCCAGCAGGTGTCCTGACTTGTTCTTAATAACGGGCCAATTGTCCCGTATCTTCTCTCTGCCCCCTGCCCCATCAGTACTGGTGGGTACTGCTGCTGGCTGGATCCCTGCTTGCCAGCTGCCATTCCCCCAGCAGTGAGTGGGGGTGTCCAGTGGCTGACGATGGGGGTGGGTGTGCAAGGCTGGTGGTGGGGCAAAGATGCTGCGCATGTGGGTAGCCACTCCCCTTGCTGATCTGTCAGCTCAGCCCCCGCTATGTGCCAGCTCTCGGCCATCAGGGCCCTGCCCCCCATCCAATTTCCAGATGGCACTGGCTGTGAGCTTTGGTGACTGGTGAGTGTGGGCAGATGCCAGGCAGCAGCCAGTTACATTTCATCTCTGCTACCCACTTATCAGCCCTTTATGTGTTCTGCCTCTCACTGTCCTCTCCCTGCTTTGCTCTTTTGCCCCCCAACCCCACTGCTCCTACAGATCCCCCTGGCAGGGCATGCCCTGCTCCCAGCACTGTGCAGAGAACCAGCCCCTGGTCGGAGCGCTCAGCTCATCAACAGCCTGGCAGGCAGGCTCCTTCCTTCCCCCACTGCCTCTGGCTGGGCAGGCACCCCAGGAAAGCCCAAGACCCTGTGGCCTGGGGTGCTGGCCAGGAGGAGCCGAGTCCTACATGTGCCAAAGCCCTGCACAATGCTGGCATGGGGCAGCCTCTCTGCCCCTCAGCTAAGTTCTGGAATGGTGGCATGGTGGGGGAGGGGTGGCGTGGTGGGGAGAGGAGAAGCTGAGCCACGTCTCTGGCCAGGTTCACTGAAGCTCCTGCAGTCAGGTTCCCTGGGCCCTAGTGCACACTGCATCTATAGGGCTTTACCCCTTCCTGTCTGCGTTGTAGTCGGGGGACAGGAGGTGGCTGGGTTATGTCGGTGGTCAGCAGCAGCCTGGAGGTGTTAGCTGCCTTTTGACATGTGTGGGCAGGAAGGGGCAAGCTGCTTCCAGCCACAGGAGATGGGGGGGGGGAGAAGTGGGGGAAGTGGGGGAAGAGATGAGCTCTGCAAAGACATGGGCCAAGTCCTCCCTTCCCCCCTCCTCCCTGTGTGAAACCTAAAGCTTTAAAGATAAAAAGGTAAATAAAAAAAATCCAACTATGCAGTATTTATTTTTAATGGGGGCTCAGCCAACTTGATGTTAATTTGAACGTTTGCACTGCATAGTTCTGATTGATTGCTGTTGAACTTGCGTGAATACAAGTAATTTTACCAGATGTCCCATATTTAATATAGGGAAATATGGTCATCCTACATCCGAAGATCTGTGGTCCCTGTTCTGGTGAGTGTGGTCTACTCAGTCACTAAACTGACAAAGCTGTACTTACTTTCCTTATTGGAACTATCTTTCTGACATTTCACTCTTGGGGCCAGAACCAGATTTCAATGAAAGTTTGAGGTGCACAAGGAATACAAAATCAAACCATTCTTGAGGACAACAGTCCTCTTTTTTCCCAGTGTGGCCTCAACTCTTCCTGTCCACTTATAGAGATCAGAGGTGTCATTTATTTGGAAGAAGAACTATTCAAACATAAGTGGCCATGCTCCAGCAACCGGGAGAGAAACAGCTGCTTTCAAATCCAAATAGATGCCATGGCAGCTAGCACTAGACAAGCATCTCAGGCTGCCAATTTTGGTTGGATATATTCCTGGAGGTTTCATCACATGACATAATCTTTAATTAAATATTGATCTTTAATTCCTGGACCCTTCAGGACAATCTTGGAGAGCTGGCAACCCTACAAGTGTCCGGGACAGCTTGTTATTTATGTATTTAAATAAATTAAAGCAGGAGGGAGCCTGATGTTAAAGAGAGAGCCTGTTTGTGACTCACATAGTGCAGAAATTGTTTGAAGAGCCACCTTCACGTTGAGGACTAGTTTAAAACAAAAGATGGCTGCACTCTTTTTTTAAAAGTGGCCCTCACTTTAAGGGTCTCATTTCTCTTCCTGTTTTCAAGTACAAGGCCCGCACAATTAGACTGTCATATCACAGGGGGATGGGGACTGCACTGCTGCTCCTTCTTTTTTGAAGACCCAGTGCCCTAAAAGACCGAGGGAAGGGGAGCATCTATGTTTCCTCCTCAAGGATCTGTAGCAAGACAAAGGAATAGAGGAAAGAATCTCCTCCTCCCAGGAGAAGGGACAGACCACTCTGCAGGGAAGGCTGGTAGGTAGGGACATCTGCTATCATATATTTGGCCTATGTTTCTTATTACTGTTTCCCTGATCTACCTCCGTATACCCCTGTTCTTTCCACCAACTTGTTGCATCTTCTCTTAGATGGTAAACTCTTCAAACACAGAGTAAAATACTTTGACTGTACAGCAATCAGCACAATGGTGCTCAGGAACAATTTCCTGGTGCAAGTGGTGGAGGAACCAACTGGGGAAGAGCTCACAAACCAGGAAGAATTAGTAGGGGAAGCAAAAGGGGATGGGAACCTGGGAGGCAGTGACCATGAGATGGTCAAGTTCAGGATCCTGACACAAGGAAGAAAGAAGAGCAGCAGAATATGGACCCTGGACTTCAGAAAAGCAGACTTTGACAACCTCAGGGAATTGATGGGCAGGATCCCCTGGGAGAATAACATGAGGGGCAAAGGAGTCCAGGAGAGCTGGCTGTATTTTAAAGAATCCTTATTGAGGTTACAGGGACAAACCATCCCGCTGTGTAGAAAGAATAGTAAATATGGCAGGCGACCAGCTTGGCTTAAAAGTGAAATCCTTGCTGATCTTAAACACAAAAAAGAAGCTTACAAGAAGTGGAAGACTGAACAAATGACCAGGGAAGAATATAAAAATATTGCTTGGGCATGCAGGAGTGAAATCAGGACGGCCAAATCACACCTGGAATTGCAGCTAGCAAGAGATGTTAAGAGTAACAAGAAGAGTATCTTCAGGTATGGTAGCAACAAGAAGAAAGTCAAGGAAAGTGTGGGCCCCTTACTGAATGAGGGAGGCAACCTAGTGACAGAGAATGTGGAAAAAGCTAATGTATTCAATGCTTTTTTTGCCTCTGTCTTCACGAACAAGGTCAGCTCCCAGACTGCTGCACTGGGCAGCACAGCATGGGGAGGAGGTGACCAGTCCTCTGTGAAGAAAGAAGTGGTTCAGGACTATTTAGAAAAGCTGGACAAGCACAAGTCCATGGGGCCGGATGCGTTGCATGCAAGAGTGCTAAAGGAGTTGGCGGATGTGATTGCAGAGCCACTGGCCATTATCTTTGAAAACTCATGGCGATCGGGGGAGGTCCCGGACGACTGAAAAAAGGCTAATGTAGTATCCATCTTTAAAAAAGGGAAGAAGGAGGATCTGGGGAACTATAGGCCAGTCAGCCTCACCTCAGTCCCTGGAAAAATCATGGAGCAGGTCCTCAAGGAATCAATTCTGAAGCACTTAGAGGAGAGGAAAGTGATCAGGAACAGTCAGCATGGATTCACCAAGGGCAAGTCATGCCTGACTAATCTAATTGCCTTCTATGATGAGATAACTGGCTCTGTGGATGAGGGAAAAGCTGTGGACGTGTTATTCCTTGATTTTAGCAAAGCTTTTGACATGATCTCCCACAGTATTCTTGCCAGTAAGTTAAAGAAGTATGGGCTGGATGAATGGATGATAAGGTGGATAGAAAGCTGGCTAGATTGTCGGGCTCAACGGGTAGTGATCAATGGCTCCATGTCTAGTTGGAAGCCGGTATCAAGTGAAGTGCCCCAAGGGTCAGTTCTCTGGCCGGTTTTGTTCAATATCTTCATTAATGATCTGGAGGATGGTGTGGATTGCACCCTCAGCATGTTTGCATATGACACTAAACTGGGAGGAGTGGTAGATATATGCTAGAGCGTAGGGATAGGATACAGAGGGACCTAGACAAATTAGAGGATTGGGCCAAAAGAAATCTGATGAGGTTCAACAAGGAGAATAGCAGAGTCCTGCACTTAGGGACGGAAGAATCCCATGCACTGCTACAGACTAGGGACCGAGCAGCTAGGCAGCAGTTCTGCAGAAAAGGACCTAGGGGTTACAGTGGATGAGAAGCTGGATATGAGTCAACAGTGTGTCTTTGTTGCCAGGAAGGCTAACGGCATTTTGGGCTGTATAAGTAGGGGCATTGCCATCAGATTGAGGGACGTGATCGTTCCCCTCTATTCAACATTGGTGAGGCCTCATCTGGAGTACTGTGTCCAGATGTGAGCCCCACACTACAAGAAGGATGTGGAAAAATTGGAAAGCATCCAGCAGAGGGCAACAAAAATGATTAGGGGACTGAAACATGACTTATGAGGAGAGGCTGAGGGAATTGGAATTGTTTAGTCTGCGGAAGAGAAGAATGAGTGGGGATTTGATAGCTGCTTTCAACTACCTGAAGGGGGGTTCCAAAGAGGATGGATCTAGACTGTTCACAGTGGCAGCAGATGATAGAATGAGGAGTAATGATCTCAAGTTGCAGTGGGGGAGGTTTAGGTTGGATATTAGGAAAAACTTTTTCACTAGGAGGGTGGTGAAGCATTGGAATGGGTTACTAGGGAAGTGGTGGAATCTCCTTCCTTTGAGGTTTTTAAGGTCAGGCTTGACAAAGCTCTGCCTGGGATGATTTAACTGTGGATTTGTCCTGCTTTGAGCAAGGGGTTGGACTAGATGACCTCCTGAGGTCCCTTCCAACTCTGATGTTTTATGATTCTGATTCCTGGTTCTGAATGTGGCTTCTGGGAGCTACTGTGCTACAAGCACAGCAATTAATAATGCTATTCTGCTTCTTTAAATGTGAAAAGAATATATTTTATTTCTATAGCAGCATTTCTCTCCACCCAAAGTGCTCTGGGTGCCATACAACTGAATAAAACAAACAATAAGAACCTCTTGAAATACAAGCATAAACAAACAGATGGGAAGGAAAGGGAATACAGGTAGGGCTGGGAATGCTAATTTATTTAAAACTAACTTTAAAAAAAAGTTGTGTGCTTTTCAAAAGTGAGGTGGAGGGGCCAAAAACGAGGTGCAATTTGGGGCAGAGCGAGTTAGGGCCCCTACCAACAAAAGCACAATTGCCTGACAACTCCAGACAATGACCAGAGGAATGGTGCAGACACTATCTCAATACAAGGATGGGGTCATAGAATGGACAGTGACTCCAGGTTAGAAAGATTAAACTATGAAAGGACACCAAGATGACTCAGACAAGCCAATTTATTAGAAGTTTGTATAAAGCTAGGTCCACAAGTGTCAAGTGTAATTTTAAAAACAATTCTTCTACAAAAATCCCATGTTCCCCTCTGGTTAAAATGGAGACTTCCTATTTTCAGTTAGTGGATGTTGGGTCAAACCTACTGAAAACACAGGCAAGGAACTCCGCAGTTCTTGAGTATTGACAAGATCATCTTAGTTTCCACCAAATTAACAGGTTCATTTAAATGGCAATTAGTTCATTCATGAGAAAAGAAGGACTGCAGCCAGAACAAGTTATGAAGGCCAAAAAGAGAGAGCTCTTTTTGGAAGCCATTACTAGAGTGAAAGCACAGAAGAATGGGCCAGGATTAAGGAATATATCATTGTAGTGGTCTAGGTCACATAACAGGGTCTCATTCATTGAAATTACTGGTCTGTTAAACCATTAAAAACCAGCCTGTTTTAATGAGATCAAAGCAAAACCAAGTGTCTGGATGGCTTCAGATATCTTAAAAATGGTTCTTTGATTATTTTGTTCCGTAATCTACAGTAATCTGTTATTGTGTAACTGCTTGATGATGCTAGTGCCCATGCAAGTAATGACAAACCATGAACAAGCAATCACTTAATTTGGTGTGAGTCTTTCCTCATGGTCCAAGGGATTCTGGCACTATTAAGCACTCCTACAAAGGCAGACTCTTACTGTGATGAGGAAATAGAGGAGAGCTGCTTGGTAGAAAAGATAAGATTTGTAACAGTTAAAGTCACAGCACATGTGTTGGCAATGGCACAGACGGAGATAAGACTGGAATGGAGATACCAGTCAATGTTAGTGCAATTCAACACCGCCAAAGCTGCTGGAGCCTTCCCTGTGTCACCCATAATGGTTGGTGAGCTAGTAACATCACTGTTCTCCACTGACATAGCTATGGCCTGGTTTCATTTTGTAGTGTTAATGGGACCCTAACCCAAAGGACGTATTCACTGTTGCCCATCCTGGCAATTTAACTACAAGTTTGGTGTTTTTCTTAAAGCTCCAGCTCCTGGGCTCAGGTGCTTACATGAGAATCTCAGCTTTCATTTTAAAAGAAAATAAAGTTTCTAGCCCTCATGGTATAGAGAGAAGCATGACAATGGTCTGTGAGGGGAGGGCTCCTGCCTCATACTGGGAATGAGGGGCGATCAACAGGTTATCTCAAGTGCTTATATACAAATGCACAAAGCCTTGGAAACAAGCAGGGAGAACTGGAGGTCCTGGTGATGTCAAGGAATTATGACGTGATTGGAATAACAGAGACTTGGTGGGATAACTCACATGACTGGAGTACAGTCATGGATGGTTATAAACTGTTCAGGAAGGACAGGCAGGGCAGAAAAGGTGGGGGAGTAGCACTGTATGTAAGGGAGCAGTATGACTGCTCAGAGCTCCGGTACGAAACTGTGGAAAAACCTGAGTGTCTCTGGATTAAGTTTAGAAGTGTGTGCAACAAGAGTGATGTCATGGTGGGAGTCTGCTATAGACCACCGGACCAGGGGGATGAGGTGGATGAGGCTTTCTTCCGGCAACTCACGGAAGCTACTAGATCGCATGCCCTGATTCTCATGGGTGACTTTAATTTTCCTGATATCTGCTGGGAGAGCAATACAGCGGTGCATAGACAATCCAGGAAGTTTTTGGAAAGCGTAGGGGACAATTTCCTGGTGCAAGTGCTAGGGGAGCCAACTAGGGGGAGCGCTTTTCTTGACCTGCTGCTCACAAACCGGGTAGAATTAGTGGGGGAAGCAAAAGTGGATGGGAATCTGGGAGGCAGTGACCATGAGTTGGTTGAGTTCAGGATCCTGACGCAGGGAAGAAAGGTAAGCAGCAGGATACGGACCCTGGACTTCAGGAAAGCAGACTTTGACTCCCTCAGGGAACAGATGGCCAGGATCCCCTGGGGGACTAACATGAAAGGGAAGGGAGTCCAGGAGAGCTGGCTGTATTTCAAGGAATCCCTGTTGAGGTTACAGGGACAAACCATCCCGATGAGTCGAAAGAATAGTAAATATGGCAGGCGACCAGCTTGGCTTAATGGTGAAATCCTAGCGGATCTTAAACATAAAAAAGAAGCTTACAAGAAGTGGAAGCTTGGACATATGACCAGGGAAGAGTATAAAAATATTGCTCGGGCATGTAGGAAAGATATCAGGAGGGCCAAATCGCACCTGGAGCTGCAGCTAGCAAGAGATGTCAAGAGTAACAAGAAGGGTTTCTTCAGGTATGTTGGCAACAAGAAGAAAGCCAAGGAAAGTGTGGGCCCCTTACTGAATGAGGGAGGCAAGCTAGTGACAGAGGATGTGGAAAAAGCTAATGTACTCAATGCTTTTTTTGCCTCTGTTTTCACTAACAAGGTCAGCTCCCAGACTGCTGTGCTGGGCAACACAAAATGGGGAAGAGATGGCCAGCCCTCTGTAGAGATAGAGGTGGTTAGGGACTATTTAGAAAAGCTGGACGTGCACAAGTCCATGGGGCCGGACGAATTGCATCCGAGAGTGCTGAAGGAATTGGCGGCTGTGATTGCAGAGCCCTTGGCCATTATCTTTGAAAACTCGTGGCGAACGGGGGAAGTCCCGGATGACTGGAAAAAGGCTAATGTAGTGCCCATCTTTAAAAAAGGGAAGAAGGAGGATCCTGGGAACTACAGGCCGGTCAGCCTCACCTCAGTCCCTGGAAAAATCATGGAGCAGGTCCTCAAAGAATCAATCCTGAAGCACTTAGAGGAGAGGAAAGTGATCAGGAACAGTCAGCATGGATTCACCAAGGGAAGGTCATGCCTGACTAATCTAATCGCCTTTTATGATGAGATTACTGGTTCTGTGGATGAAGGGAAAGCAGTGGATGTATTGTTTCTTGACTTTAGCAAAGCTTTTGACACGGTCTCCCACAGCATTCTTGTCAGCAAGTTAAGGAAGTATGGGCTGGATGAATGCACTATAAGGTGGGTAGAAAGCTGGCTAGATTGTCGGGCTCAACGGGTAGTGATCAATGGCTCCATGTCTAGTTGGCAGCCGGTGTCAAGTGGAGTGCCCCAGGGGTCGGTCCTGGGGCCCGTTTGTTCAATATCTTCATAAATGATCTGGAGGATGGTGTGGATTGCACTCTCAGCAAATTTGCGGATGATACTAAACTGGGAGGAGTGGTAGATACGCTGGAGGGGAGGGATAGGATACAGAAGGACCTAGACAAATTGGAGGATTGGGCCAAAAGAAATCTAATGAGGTTCAATAAGGATAAATGCAGGGTCCTGCACTTAGGATGGAAGAATCCAATGCACCGCTACAGACTAGGGACCGAATGGCTCGGCAGCAGTTCTGCGGAAAAGGACCTAGGGGTGACAGTGGACGAGAAGCTGGATATGAGTCAGCAGTGTGCCCTTGTTGCCAAGAAGGCCAATGGCATTTTGGGTTGTATAAGTAGGGGCATAGCGAGCAGATCGAGGGACGTGATCGTTCCCCTCTATTCGACACTGGTGAGGCCTCATCTGGAGTACTGTGTCCAGTTTTGGGCCCCACACTACAGGAAGGATGTGGATAAATTGGAAAGAGTACAACGAAGGGCAACGAAAATGATTAGGGGTCTAGAGCACATGACTTATGAGGAGAGGCTGAGGGAGCTGGGATTGTTTAGTCTGCAGAAGAGAAGAATGAGGGGGGATTTGATAGCTGCTTTCAACTACCTGAAAGGGGGTTTCAAAGAGGATGGCTCTAGACTGTTCTCAATGGTAGCAGATGACAGAACGAGGAGTAATGGTCTCAAGTTGCAATGGGGGAGGTTTAGATTGGATATTAGGAAAAACTTTTTCACTAAGAGGGTGGTGAAACACTGGAATGCGTTACCTAGGGAGGTGGTAGAATCTCCTTCCTTAGAGGTTTTTAAGGTCAGGCTTGACAAAGCCCTAGCTGGGATGATTTAACTGGGACTTGGTCCTGCTTTGAGCAGGGGGTTGGACTAGATGACCTTCTGGGGTCCCTTCCAACCCTGATATTCTATGATTCTATGATTCTATGATTCTAATGGGAACACGAAAGGCTCAGAAACCAGAAGGCAAATAAAAAGAATCTAACATTTATTATGGTTAAAATATCATTATTTTTATGGGACTGACTCATGGTTTTTGAACATATGGAGCTGGCAATACTGCGTATTAGTGACACGGATGGGGCCTAAGAGGAGAGGAATTCACAGCCACAAGAAGTAGCAACAGCAACACCAACCTCTGCATTTCTGCTCTGAGATCATGAAGGAGCAAATAAAGAATGAATAGAATTATGCAGAAATGACAGACAATGAATGCAGCAGACAGAGGAGAAGAGGAGGGAGATTTCTGGCTTTCTTTCTCTCCACCCTTGCAGCCTGCACAAGGGCCACTCAAAGTCTAGCCCTATCTCAGCACTATTGTTCATTTCCCTCCATTTGTAAAGTTAGGCTCCTTTAATAGCATGGGCCCAATTCTCCAGACCTTGAAAGGAGAGAGAAAAACAACTAATGCATTTTGGAAATCTAAAAATGCTCTAAAACACCATTTCTGTAAATAACATTGTCACAGATTCAAGGTGTGCTTATTAAGGTTAGAAACAAGTGTCATATCCCATTGAAATGGAGGATTTCCCAGTTCCCCATGGCTATAAAGTTCCTAGTTGAGATTTTCCAAAGCCAATGACAGCATTTAGCCACCCAACTCCCATTACTTTCAATTGGATTCTGTGGCTAAATCCTCTAGCTAGCTTTCAAAATCTTTCACTCTGTTCCTAGTCCTTGGATCTTAAACCTGCCAAAGTCTAAGGCCTAATATTGCCTGTCTTGCATCTCAGAGCAGTAATTTTTGTGGGAATCTATTCCACATTGGAGAGGAAAGATGAAACATCTCTTTGGAGTCTGCTTAAAGAGGCTCAGAGGTTTGGAATTTTAGTAGTAACTCTGGCAGAGATGGATTAGCGGACAGAATGCTGGTCAGATAATCAAAGCAATGCAGTTCAGTTTCAATTAAAAGCACAGAATGTTTAAAAAGCAGATTTTTAATAGCAGAAGTCTTACAAACAAAGTAGGTTTCTCAACCTATCACCGTTACCAGTCTTCATCTCCTTGTTCATGAAGGCCTCCAAAGAGAAATGCCATTCTTAAAGTTCTTCCCATTAGGCATTCTAATGTCTAAGCATCTTCTGGCCTTCTCTTTAGAGCTGAACAAAAAAGTAGGGGGAAAAAAATCCAAACATTTTTGAAATTGTTTCCATTTTGCAGAGTTCAAAACTAAACATTTTTCCTCCAAAAGTTTCAAAAAAGTTTCCCATTTTAATTCTCCTCCTTCCTGGTACCAATAGAATGAATTACTTATAGGGTTGGATTTTTCATTTTTTTCAGTTTGCTACTGTTTGTGATGCTTCCTGAACTTTGGAAAAGCTTAAGTAGCATAAGGAAAAATGGCAGAAAAAAAACCAACCAAAAGCCCTGGACATCATGAAAAACTTCAGCCAACTTTACTTATCTGGTTCTTGTTCCCTCTTGGCTGGACTTCTCGGCTCCTCTGGTGTCCCATGATATGCTAAAGCAAGCAGACACACTGAATCTATTAATCTGTTCCATCACTTGCCTGACAGCTTGAATAAGACTGGGACTCTAGGATGTAGTGATTTAATGCTCAACTAGTTCCATGCTCAAATGCATCCAAGTATCTATCTTTCCTGCATTATCCTATGGGTGGATGTAGCCTCCCAATTCAGTGGGTGCACATCTCCTTTTTCTTGCCATGCTAAAGGGGAATCAACCACCTGCAGCAGTAGCCTATGCCCTGACAGAGCACCCCTAATCCCAGCCCAGTGGGGAGGGGAGGGCCTGAGGAAGGAGAGGTTGAACCTGCTCTGCACTCACTCCACAGCTGCGCATTCTGTCCTGTGAGGCTAGACCGAGCTCCTCACTCCAGGGTGTTGCACCTGTGCAGAGCCACAACGCCACTCACTCAAATTTGGCCCAGCCAGCTCTCCATCATGATGGAGGGGCAGCTGAGCCAAGCGTGAGAAATGCACCCTCTGCACATTGGTTAATCCAGGACTGATTTCTGTGGGTGCAATTGTACTATGGACCCCCAGTAAAGCTGCCACTGTATTATCTCCTGTGTGACTCTGAAAAGGAAAAAATACTTGGGGTTTCTATGTACCTAGAAGATAGTGTAGTGTGAATACTTCCTTTTGGAGGTGTCTTTTGGCAGTCCTTTAATAAATGATGATTTGAAACGAATACCACTATTTATAGTGAAATAATAACACCGTGTATGTGTATCTATATATACAATTATTGGTATTACCATAGCTCATGTGAGCCCCAGTCATGGACCAGGACCCCCCTGAGCTAGCTGCTGTACAAACACAGAACCAAAAGATGGTCCCTGCCCCAAGGAGCTTGTAATCTGGGTATAAACCAGGAGACAATAGGTGAGTATAGGCTGATGAGGGAACACAATGAAACAACAATATGTGTGTGTAAACTCTTCAAGTACTTTACAAAATATTAAGCTTCAACAGCCATGAAAGTTAGATATTATACTCATGTTACCGATGGAGAAACTGAGGCACAGACAGGTTAACTAACTTGCTCAAGATCTAATGGCATGTTAGTGGTAGGGTTGGGAATAGAATCTACAAATTCCAATTCTTTTCTTTACTTCCTTTTGTAGATTTATCATCATTATTCAGAGATTTGAGTTAAGAGTCTCTTATCCAAGGGTATGAGTCTACAGTGAAGGAGGACAGCTGAATAAAAATTTAAAGATTGTATTACAATGAAACTAAACAGCTATTTCATGGCCCAGCCCCACAGCTTCATAATAGAAAAATATAAAGTGAGCAATTTACAAAGTGTAAAAATACTGGAGGTAACCCTTTATTGAGATTTTCTTGTGCTTTATGGGCCAGCTCTTCAGTCAGCCCAGTTCCATTGATTTATTTAGATTTATAAAAATGCTAAAAAAACATTTAGGGGGCGTGGAGGGAGTGCCACACAGCTCCACTCTGCTCCCAGCTCTGCTCTGGCTCTGCTCCCAGCCACGGTCCCAGCTCCCAGCCCTGTGCCCGGCATGCCCCCAGCAATGGCCCCGACTGGTCAGGCCATGGCCCTGCACCTGGCCCTGGCCCCAGCCTTGGCCATGGCTCTGTTCCCGGGCCCAGACCCACTCCCAGCTGAGGCCCCAACCTCAGCGCCCTTACCCCGTCCGAGCCCCACCCGGGAACCACAGCCCTGCTCCCAGTCCCAGTTCGGGTGTGGGGGACATGACCCTGAAAAGTGTGGGGACCACTGCTTTAGACACTCTAGATATAGTTTAAAAATCCCTCCTAAGTGCAGCCATTTAAGATAACCTACCTTAGTTCTCCCTCAGAGAGTTCCTTATCTCTACAACTGCAGTTCTCCACCCCCAGCCCCCATTTTCAGATAGCTGAAGGGAAAAAAAAGAGATAAGACACAATTTACCTTGAAGATCATCAGATATGGGCTATTTTGACACTGTCCATTGACTTTGAGAGAGTTATGCCAATTTATATCAACTGAGGATCTAGCTGCATATATCTCGTTTATTCAAATGCTTCTTCACATTGAAACTAAAAATGAAATATTGCTGATGTACAACATCTATTACCTAATGAGGGGTAGCAGTACCCATCAGCTGGTATTTTTGAATATGTGAGTATAAAGTAAACATGTTATAGATGGTAGCTTAGGTATTAGCATTGAAAATGATAAATTGTATAATTGTAAAAGTGAGAATTTAGGTCTGACAACAGAAGTTTCACACTGACAGCACTCACTGCCAGTGGATGGGACCTAGTATCCATAAAGAGCATCTTTCATTTCGGATAAGTAGATCCGGATAATAATAAAGGGCCAGTTTCAGGATGGGAGAGGGGTCTTCCCCATCACTTGTAATCTTCTCACATTCAGAAGCATCTTAAGTCTTTTCTAAGCATGTCGATATTGCCTGAAATTCACAGAACCTTCCCCCCTCCACAGCCTTTGTTTGTGTTAACAGGATGAGAAAGTGCAAGGCTTCCTGTTATGTGTGTGTGACAGCTGTAGATAAGCGGAGAGCCCTGGACAGGAAATCCGCTTAACTTCGGCAGTGTAACTCATCTGAAGCTTAGGAACTCTTTTAGAGTGAAGCCCCAACGGAATGACATGGTGCTGGTTTAAACATGGGGGACATGGTGGAGAAAAGTTCTGAAGAACCTTTGGTCTCTTTGAACAATGACTGCTCCAGGAAGATGGGGGAACTTGTGGAAGTTTCAAGTGGTGACAAGGTTAAGTTTGATGACACTGGGCTCTCTATGGTGCTTCAGAATGGCCTGGAGAACCTCAGGCTGGAAAACTCTCTTACAGACGTCATCCTGTGTGTGGACAGCATGGAATTCTCTTGCCACCGTGTGGTCCTTGCTGCAGCAAGCAATTATTTCAGGTAAGGCAGTTTTAAAAACAAGAGCCTTTTTCACTCAGTACTTTTAGGCTGGGAATTTCTAAGGAGCCTAATGTTGGGTGCCCATCTCCTATTGACTTTCAGTGGGTTTTGGACCCCTAACTCCTTTACCTCCTTTGATAGTTGGAGCCTTAAATTAGGAAAGCGACAGCATCAAACATTGGATTTTTATGTATCAACATTTGTCACGTGTACTTGAGACAGACAAATGGAAGGAAAACAGTTGGCAGGTAAAGCGATGGAAGAATAAAATCAGCCATATATCCTGACTATTGTTGGTGGTTACCTCTCATTGAATGCGTCCATGTATCAGGCAAAGAGGAAGATTCACTGTGATCATGGGGTAGTTTTATTTTAGAGTGACTTCATTTCTGGAAGTTATCTTTTTCCCCCACCCCACTATTACTATGCGATAGAGCACACATTCTGTAAACCCGTTGAGAAGGAAAGAGGATGTGTGTCCTATATCCTGTCTTTCCCAGGATTACTGTAAAATCATTTGAGAGATGGAAACCCCCCGTGTGGAAGAATTTTTAAAAAACCAAAGACTCCACCTTTAGTTCTTTTAAAACCACAGTGAACTGCCCACTTTACGCTACTCACTGAAAGAAACAAATTTGAGACCTGTGGAGAAACATAGTATTGGGTATCACAACTTTTCCATCATCATTTAGACCTTCACATTTGCATGATTGGGAACTTTTTTTTTTTAAACTGTTGAGATGGCCTCTTGACTGACTACAGTGGAAACTGGAGGGAAACAAATCTATAATCATTTGTGATATGAGTAGGAAGTGCCAGTTTCATGGAGGTTTAGTAAATTTTAGTCACAGAGATCATAAGAGAAGTGCTATTTTAGGGATCTGATACTAAAGCTAATACAAAATAATATTTACATGTGAAACTCATGCAGCTAAAAGCAGTGCCCCAGTGTTTCTCACAGTAGTGCCATATGGAAAAGGGAAAATAAAGAATTAAAATATGAATTAAAATAATGTAACTGAAAAAATGGTTAACTGTTAAGAAGTATTATGTGTTATTGGGGGACTACAGATCCCTCCAGCCAGAGGGATCCCCAGTGCAACACGAGCGGCTGTCAGCATAGCACATAGCTGATTGCTGTCAACCAGTCACCTGCTGTTGGCCAAGGACTCTGGGAGGATGAAATGCCCCTTGGGTCTATGATGCCCCCTCAGTCCTTTGGGACATGTCACAAGATGACCCAATGAAAAGAGGGTGGATATCAACCGGGTGCTGTCATGTTAACAGCAGTGACAAATACCCAAAAAAACTAAAAGCCCATGGGGCCTTTGTTGATGTATCTCACAAGAGTTCATTGGATGTTGAATGTCTGCAGGGAACAAATAGATCCCAGAATTATTCCTGTGCTGGGATTTCACTAATTTGTCATGCTGAATTGGGGTCTTTAGGTCTGTACAGGGCCTAGCACAGTTTGGGTGCTAACATAATATAAATAATTAATATTAAAGTCACACTTTAAACAGGGGTTGAGCAGAGGCCAGGCAGAGGTATCAACCTTCAGTCTTTCCTCAGTTATTATTGAAGAGCATACATAACATAATGCTTCTGATGGAATCCTGTAACCTGAAACATGCCTTAATTCTTCACTACTGCTGCGCAAAGTTAATGATGCAAAGAGGGCACCAAATCAGAAGAGTAGCATTTTACACCTGATTTGCACATGGTAGTGGAGAAAGAGGCCCACAGAGGTTAAGGTCAACATTTTCAGAAGCACTCAGTATTTGGGGAGCCCAAAATTTGCCAAGGTTTTCAAACATGGGTGCTTAATCTTACACTTGCAAATCCAATTTTAGGCACCTAAGTGGCTTGATATTCAAAATTGCTGGGCACACTGCAGTTCCCATTTCCTGGGTATCTAAATTTGGACTTGAAAGCCTTACTTTAGACACCCATTTTTGACAATCTGAGTCCGAAGCAGTGGCGTGCTGTCCATATCTTTCAGGTATGCCCTGCATTTCCAATCAGGAGTGCATTCTCCAGCTGGTGGCCTGCAGGATGTTTCTGTCTGGCCCCCATGGAGATCACTATTTTGTAGAACAAAATGGCATTCTCTGCATCACATGACATAGCACGCACCGTATTCGCGTGAGATCATGCCACATGGAGGATGCCATTTTGAACAGCCTCAGGCATGCGAGTTGCTGCATGCCTTACTGTAACTGTCACAGCATGTCACTAGTCCTAAGGCTCCATTTACTTTTGAGAGGGGCTCAGCACCTCTGGAAGTCAGGCATCTGATGGCTCACTAGGTTGGGCACCAGAAAAGAGAGGCATCCCTTCTTAGTGGCCACTTCTGAAAATTTGGGGTTAAGTGACTTGGCCAAGGACACAGAAAATCAGGACCATGGTGGGGGTTAGAATCCAGGCGTTCTGATTTTAAATCATGTGCTCAATCAATGAAAGTGCCGCTTCTCCTGCATATGTACATCTGCGTTATCTATACATGCACACAGATATACAAATACCTACAATCACCCCCCCCCCATCTAATTATGAGGCAAATCCTGAGGTATATGTTAGCCCTTCAATCCCACAGAGGGGAGTTCTGCACCAGCCTGACCCATGCTGAAGAGCCTGAAGACGATGGCATGGAAGGGGGTGAGGAGCAGGAGCTCCACAGCTGGAACCTCCAAAGCAGACAGGAATCTCAAACTATCTATGGATCCTGAACTTCCTCTCTACATCCCTACCCAGACCCAGTGGAAGTTATTGCCCTGAGGCTACAATGGACCCTGCAAGTGAGGGGGAGGCAGAGTTGCCTGGGGATATATCTCCCCGCCTGTCAGTCAAGTGGGGAGAGACTGGCCACAGTAGGGGTGCTGTAGGAAAAGCCAGCACTCCTTTATGTTACATCCCTTCCTTCCCGCCCCCTCCTCCTCCAGCCATGATTTTCAGGGAGGAGTGATGTGGTGTTGCCCAGTGCCATTCAGCTCAGGGTCTCAGCACACATCACACATAGTGAACAAGTCTCCTGCCCACCTCCCTCATGAGGCAGATGGGGGGAGTATTATGACCTCCATTTTAAAGATTAGAAAGGTTCAGCAACTTGTTCAAGATCAGTGAGTCAGTGTCACAGCTGGGGCAAGAATCCAAAAGCAAGCTCCTGAACTCACCTATGGGAGTGGAAAGCCACTGTAACTCCACTAAGTTACTCCAGTTTCATTATGATGATGTACGTGAGATCAGAGCTGTGTCTCCCCTGACTATCAGGGCCAAGCACTTACCACAAGACCGCAGTCACAGATCTATGAGATAAAGGAGTGAGGGCACAGAACAGCTGCATCCTAGGACAACAGCCAGTTTCTCACTCACATGAGAAACATTTCCACCACCCATACTTGCAGTACGTGCCCCTTAATTCTTTACTTTTTGTACAGAACTCCTCTCTCTGTAGTGTGTGCTGGGTGCTTTTGTTCTCAAATGCCTGCCTGCCTGCCTGCCTGCCTGCTTGGAACACCCCGGATGTAGTCTCATCAGAGTGCAGCAACCTGCTATAGCATGACAGAGTGAAAAATATAGATGTAATGAGGGCCTAATTCCCGCTCCTGTTGACATTAATGGCTGTTTTGCCATTGACTTCAATGTGAGAAAGATTGGACCATAGTAGAAATCAGTGAACAGAAAAATGATAAATAGCTGTGATGTCAGTGCAGTGAAAATGAGAACGTGGCCATTCCTTAAAATATCATATCTGCCCAAGTCTTCTGCTCAAAGGCTGTGTCTTCCCTGCCATACAAGGCAGAATAACGAAAGTGGGTTGGCTACCTTGCTGTAAAATCCCAGTGGAGAAAGGTGCAAGTCGCTTTTACTGCAGTGTAGGTAGGAGAGGTCAACAGCATAAGCCCTGCCTGTGGCTCACCTCATGTAGGTACTTTGAGGTAAAAACTACAGCGCCTTGCCTCCACTAGGGTTTTACAGAGCAACAGATAATCTATGTTCATTATGCCCCTGGAAACACACACCTTTTCTGGCTGTGAAGACTTTGGCCCGCAAGACAATTATTCACTTCTCATGACACACTGTCCTCCTAACATTGCACCGTATGTAGTCCGCACTAATCTAGAAAGATTTGGCATTCAGGGTTAACAGCAGATAGAATAACATTTGAGACTCACACATGTTTTCCTCTGGCTCTAGGCAAAAGCAGGCTCAGGTACTTCTAATCTTACTGTATCTTCTTATCTTCTACTTATTGCATCTTCTTTGGAATCTGGCACACGGCCTCTAAGTGATATCTGAACTCAGTGATCAAGATCAGGATAATCAGCAGGTATTTAAGGTCCATAAACCAGAATTACACGGGAGTGAGAAACCATTCACTGGTAGTAAATTCACCTTACAGAAGAAAATTGCTGGAGGAGAGGCTCAAAAATAAAAGATGGATTAAAAAATTAAAGGAAGATAAATGTATCATCAAACAGTGATGAGGAAGCAGAGTGCATCTAGATGGTTCTTAGGTAATTCTGTGGCTTATATCCCTCACAAAATACTCTAAGGATTGAGATTGTGCAAGTATCTTTCCCTTCAAACACAACATCAGTGACCTAAGGAAATTGCCATTTAAGGCAATATTAACAGCCAAGTCAGCCACAATTCAGATTCCTTACCATCCACATACCCTTATATCTAAACACACAGACTTCTCAACTCCACAACAAACTCCATGATTGTTACTCCCTGATGGGTAACAGTATATGTGTTTGGAGCTATATGATGGGAAGTTAGAGTGAGGCAGAGTTATCAATGAGACTGGGGTTTAGTGCTGGAGAGTGAGGCTGATTACAGCAGCTATCAATAGGGCTCCCACCTGACACCTGCTGCCCACTGAGTCCACACCTGTAGTGTAGAGGAAAGTTCACTGGCCCAATGACAAACCTGTCTCCTTAGTTCCATGGGCACACCTCCATTCGCCAGCTCTTTAACTCGATGCCTGTCCCTCTCCTAGGGATGGAAGATGACAAAGTTCCTTCTGTCCTCTCCTCCTTCTGGACCAGGCACAATTTAGCCCTTGATGTTTGTGAAGTGTTTTGGTAAGCGTAGATAAAGTATTATCATCACTATTACCATTATAATTTAACAGATCTATTCTGTCAGTTTCATTTCATCTTCTGATGCACTGGCAGGTCATTATTTTAAGAAGTTTACTCCTGAATCAAGTGTCTGTTTAAAAAAGCTTCAGTCTATTTCTGCAGACTGTATGTTTCATTTTACAGAATAGACAGTGTGACCCTTTAGCAGCTCTATGCTTTTATCATCAGATATTCCCTGAACTGGGCTCCATTGTATAATAACCAGGCAAATATATATTTTAAAATCTAGCACTACAATAGTATGAAAATAATTGACAAAGAATTTTCTTTATAGTTTTGCTACAATATTAATTGTGTAAATACAAAGCAATCAGAAAGATCCTGCATTGATAGAACATATTGATACTGGTAGGTTCAAACCTGGTAGCTATATTTTTTTCAGAATGTGTGATCCTTCTTGGGTAACCAATGAACAGCTCTTGTTTCAGGGCCATGTTCTGCAATGATTTAAAAGAGAAATATGAAGAAAAAATCATAATTCAAGGAGTTGATGCAACAACCATGCAGATGCTGTTGGACTACACTTACACAAGCCAGGTGCTGATCACAAAGCAAAACGTACAGAAAGTCTTAGAAGCCGCCAGCCTTTTTCAGGTTAGTGAAAAAGCACCTTCTGCACATGGACTAATGGAAACAAATTGTTTCAGTCATTGCTTCCAGGACAATACAATTCAGCACACATGATCAAAGCACTACACACTTCTTTGATTTGTCACACCCGTTAGAGATCTTCGGCTTCATATTATTTATTTGTATTACGGTTGCATCTAGGAGCCCCAGCTATGGACCAGGACCATTGTGCTGGGTGCTGTATGAATACAGAACAAAAAGACAGACTCTGCCCCAAAGAGCTTCAAACATGTGCTGCCTGAAAGCTCATGGTATTATACCCTTAGTGCAGAGGTGGGCAAACTATGGCTTGTGGGCCCTGAGCTCCTGGACCAGGAGGCTAACCCCCAGCCCAGCTCCCACTGTCCCCTCTTCCCCGCAGCCTCAGTGTGCTGGCGCCGGCGCAATGCTCTGGGCAGCCAGGCAGCGCAGTTGCAGAGCAGTGGCCTGAACCAGTGCTCTGGGCGACGTGGTTGTAGTGTTGCCAGCCACTGGTGCTCCAGGCAGCGCGGTAAGGGAGCAGGGGGGATAGAGGGCAGGGGAGTTCGAGGGGGTGGTCAGGGGATCAGGGGTGTGGATAGGGGTCGGACTGGTCAGAGGGCAGGGAACAGGGGGGTTGGATGGGACAGGGGTCTCAGGGGGGCAGTCAGGAAGGAGGGGGGGTTGGATGGGGTGGCAGGGGGAAATCAGGGGCAGGGGTTCCGGGGGCGGTCAGGGGACAGGGAGAAGGTGTGGTTGGATGGGGCAAGGGTCCTAAGGGGCAAGTCATGAATGAGGGAGGGTTGGATGGGGTGGCAGGGGGCAGCCAGGGATGGGGGGTCCGGGAGTGGTCAGGGGAATGGGAGCAGGAGTAGTGGATGGGGTAGAAGACCCGGGGGGGCCGTCAGGGGACAGGTGGGGTTAGATGGGGCAGGAGTCCCGGGGGAGCCGTCAGGGGGTGAGAAGCGGCGAGGTGGGGGGGGGAGAGTGTCAGATAGGAGGCGGGGGTCGGGTCATGCCTGGCTGTATGGGGAGACACAGCCTCCCCTAACCAGCTCTCCATACAATTTTGGAAACCCGATGTGGCCCTCAGGCCAAAAAGTTTGCCCTGCTTTAGTGGGACTACATTCTAATCATGATGCAGATGGATCTATAAATGGGATGCATTATTCAGCAGGTCAGTCTAGATGATCATAATCGTCCCATCTGTCCTTAAAATCTATGAATCTCACAAATGTGCCCTGAGATTAACCAATTACCTTTTAAAATAATAATTACAGCTGATATTTACTCTGGAGAGGTGTGCTTGTTAGGAAAGTACCTCCACACAACAAAAGGTAATTTAATTTTAGTAAAAGGCAGTTTTTACTTCTCATCCCTCTCTCTCTTCTCTCCAACCCCATGGCCTGAGTGGAATGGCCCATAGATGTTTTCAGCATTCCAGTATTGCAAACCCCAAGCATTACAAACTCAGAACATTTTTAAAAAAATTCTGGGCTATTTTTATTCTTCTTCTGTTTTTTCGATCTGTCAGGGTCAGTTTTCAGGCTTTACTCTGAAACCTTGAGGACCCTTTTTTTTTAAGTGAAAGTTGAAAGTCAAGGTTTGAATGTAGTCCCCTGACTACATCTGCTGGGGCTTTAAGTAAAACATCAAATATCCTGAGACTTGTGGTAAAATCCTGAGAATTGACAACGCTGTAGTACCCTCGGTTCCAAACTAGAATGTTTAACAGACAGTATCAGTCCTGGCACTGGCCTTTATAAGAAATTCTACTACTACATCCTGCAAACCTGCTGCAGCACTACTGTACACTGATGGGTGCTGGACTGGAGAATACTCCAGTTCTTTCTAAGAGTTAACACAATGTGTTGCACAACATACCACTTTTTTGTCTCTCTTTTGGTATTGTCCCAGCCCCCCAACAGCCTCTTCACCCTCCAAGTCTGTCCCAGGCCCTACCCCTTATCTCACCGCAATGTACAGGACTATGAGCAGCTGGTAGTTTTATCTGCGTGTTGCTGTCAGAGCCTCGGCTGCCCCTCTGTGCTGTGACAGAAAGCTCCTCGTCACCCAATCTCACTGAGCATTGATCTTAGGGCCTCTGCCAGCCTCTCCCCGCCCTTCACTGTACCCAGAAGGCATCACACCTCTCTGTTAGAAGGGCTGGGAGCAGGTGTCACTTCTGCTCCCAACAGAACAGCTAAGAGGTGGTCAGGGAGCTGTCAGAGAAGCTGCTGCTGTGCAGAAGCAAAGAAAACAACCTTATCCCCGAGGGCAGGGGCGGCTGAGGGTGGTCCTCCTGATTACCCTGGGTCCCCACTTAGCCTTGGGGAACTACAGTGTCCCCAAGAAGGTGGAAATCGATGTTTTGTGGGATTTTTCTTTTAAATTAAGGCTTAAGTGAAGGTGCAAAATCCAGATGGCAGGGTTTGGAGCAATGGGGAGGAGGCAATCCTGGTTCAAATAATTTTGACCTGTTGAAGATTTATAGTTTTCTCCATTCCTTGTGTGTGATTTGCTTTTCCTATATGCACCACACACTTCTGCAACCTTCTGTCAATAGATGCAACCACACAGTATAATTAACAGTGCTCTCCACCCATTCATGAGTCTTTTAGGCCCAAAATATAGACCATCCTATTGACATCGCTTTTGTGCCCTTGTGTGCATATGTACGTTACACTTAAAAGGTTATGTATAAATAGACTGAGCATAATTCAGTGATTAGCCCACAGGCTGGGGAGTCAGGAGTTCTAGGTTCTTTCCCAGCCGTAAGAGTGACTTGATGAGTAATCTTGGGCAAGTCACTCATCCTCTTTGTACTGCGTTTTCTCCCATCTGTAAAATGGGGATAATACTTACCTGCCCTTTGGGAGGTAGAATGCAGGGGAGGCTGTGAGGGTTAATCAGTATTTGAAAAGTGCTTTGAGATCTTTGGAGGAAAGCACTACTGTAAGTGGAAAGTATTAGTATTCAGAGACAGTGATAGCCCAATGGAGAAATTCAATAGCCCTGGGACAGACAAGGTAACACTGAAGCTACAGACCTCTAGAGTGGCGTCATGGCACACTGCTGACATTTTTAGAACAAAAGCTGTAGCAACAACCACAGTATTTTGATTTTTAATGTAGCCCTGTTCATTAGTCAGTTGCATTTCTCTAATCTCTTGACCACATGTAAATGCAAAACAGGAACCAGATATCTGTGACCAATGCCTGTAATTTTTCAACTTTAGTAAACAGTCTACATATGTCAACAGGATACAGGTCTGCCCAGAAAATTCTGCCCTGATTACTTAAACAAATCTAAATACGATGCCATTTAAAGGTGGGTTTACTGTGTTTCACTTCTCTTTCTCCTTCAATTGCAGTTATACAATGCTCTCTACAATGAAGAACAATAAAGTTAAAATGGCCAATCTATTGCCATTAAATAGAAAAAAAATGAGGACGCTACTTTTAATTATTCATAGTATCTCCTTTTATTTATCTTTTCTGCACTCATTCTTTATCAGAACGATGTTAAATACCAGGGTGCTACTTCCCTTTTAAATCAGCGAGGCAAGAAAAAGCAAAGCATGAGGGCTATTTGCAATCACTTGTGCTCAGAAAGGGTTGTCCATTTGTTGAGCTAATCACCCAGAGACTAATCTTGCTCACATTACATAATCAGTGGATACGGAGATTAACAGGATTGGGGCCCTAATGTAATAGTAATTAGCAAAAGTCAAAATGCATCCGTCATAGCAGTTCTGATGCTTTATTTACTGAATCATCCTTTTGATTTAAAGGGACAATGTCAACTAGAAAATCGTATATCTGTCTGATGTTTTTTAACACTGTTGCAATGTCAACACTTAGAGGTTAGTGTTTTCCTCAGGGCGTCTACTCTGTGCCTTTGACAGCCCATTTTGTAAGTCAAGGTCACTGTTTTGCTGATGTTTAGTCTCGCTTCCTGTCTCATCCACCAGCAAGATGACATCATGCTTACTCGGGGCTGAGAAGGGAGTTTACAAGCTTGCTCTTCCACCTGCCTAGCAAGACCTCCCCCGCACTAGGACTATTAGACAAAAGTTTCCCTGCAAGGGCAGCAATGGTGGGAGCACTAATGTAGGCAGGGTGTTGGTGGCCACCTGCATTTCCACCCCCACGTCATCTAGACCTGCTCTGAGCCAACGGGATAGAAATGCCTGCAGCCCTGGGAGACTCAACTACACTAACTCTCCAACAAGTGGAGAGGAACTGGTGGCAGCAATGGAAGGGAATTTCTCACAAAAGTCTAGCATAAACACAGCCCAAGTGGAGGTTTTTGCCAGTAACAAAGAAATAGAGCTGCTACTATTTATGAGCTTAGGATCAGGAAGCTGACTCCTTTTCTTGGGACCGCTGCATGGAGCAATGGGAGCCAGGGAAGGTGGTGACTGGAAGAACCCCCTTCTTTACTTCCCAGACTTCTGCTTGTGGCTGGAGAGCAATGGAGACAGGATGGAGCAGGGAGCTTTCTTTATTCCTGGATGGGGCCAGGAAGCAATTAAACTTTGAGTGGGGGGGAGATGAGGAGACCCGCTCTTCTTCCCCCAACTTCCTGCAAAGGGAGCAACCAGAGTCTGGGGCCGGAGCAGCGCAAGACAAATGTTTCCACTCTCTAAGACTGTTAAGATCCTAGGAGGAACTCAGAGCTGGGCTACACTGAAAATGTAAACTGAAAAATCCACACCCCTGAGAGACGCAGCCTAACCCTTGGTGTAGACAGTGCTCAGCTGATGGAAGAATTCTTCTGTCGACCTAGTTGCCACCTCTCAGAGAGGTGGATTCACTACAGCAGTGGGAGAACCCCTCCCATCACTGTGGTGTATACAGCGAAGAACTGTAGTATTTTAGGTGTAGACATGCCCTCAGTGATGGTGGTGCTGCTGTTGATCAGGCAGGCACAAGTTGTGCTGGGGAAGGTGGGGGCCTGAGGAACATCTGCTAATGTTGCTCTTTGGCCCCATCTATTTTTGCCTCCCTGAAAAGACCCTTCGGGACATCAGCAGGGGAGCAGAGAAACCCCCGACACATTTTTTTAAATTAAAAAAAAATTCAGGACATATTATTTAATGGGCTCTCTCTCGGAAACTGGGATTTACTCTTCAATTTGACAGTGTCCCTTTAAATTATAGTGATTCTTGCATGGTTAAAACAGAGCTGAAGCCAGGTAGGAGAAGAAGCCCATATGAAAGTACTGCTGTAAAACAAACAGCAGTTTCAGAATAATGGGTCAGATGTGGTAAATAAGGAAGTGTTATTTACTCCTTCATAACAGAAGAACTAGGGGTCACCAAATGAAATGAATAGGCAGCAGGTTAAAAACAAATAAAAGGAAGTATTTCTTCACACAACGCACAGTCAACCTGTGGAACTCTTTGCCAGAGGATGTTGTGACGGTCAAGACTATAACAGGGTTCAAAAAAGAACTAGATACATTCATAGAGGATAGGTCCATCAATGGCTATTAACCAGGATGGGCAAGGATGGTGTCCCTAGCCTCTGTTTGCCAGAAGCTGAGAATGGGTGACAGGGGATGGATCACTTGATGATTACCTTTTCTGTTCATTCCTCTGGGGCATTTGACATTTGCCACAGTCAGAGGACAGGATACTGGACTAGATGGACCTTTGGTTGGACCCAATATGGCTGCTCTTACATTTTTATGTACTCCATGGGTGTAACTGAGATCAGAATCAGTCCCACTACAGACATTTTTTTAATGTCTCATGAAACACTGTCAAATAAAGTTCAAAGACTGTATGGCTTCCTCCACCCAGATCCTGGCTGTAGTCCGAAGGGACGTTTAATTTGATGGCCTCATCACCAAACCACCACAAAAGTGACAGAACTGGATCAGCACAGGATATGTTACTCTCACAGGTCCATCTGCACCCCCCCCCCCCGAGGCTCCATTTGTATCATTCTCTTATGCCACTACCAATGCCTGGAGTTCTCTCCCTCTCCTTGTGAGCCAGTTGGCCACTTTCTGTCCATTCAAATCTCCCTTCAAACTCACTTCCTTTGGTAAGGCCTTACATACGTGATGGGCCTGGATTTTCAGAGATGGTGAGCACCAGCAGTTCCCACCAGCTTTAACTGGCGTTGTCTGTACTCAGCACTTCAGTACACTAGTCCCTAAAACACCAATTTTTGTATCTCATAGGTCCAAGCTGTATTGTCTGTGCCGGGTTTAAATCATTAGCTGCTCACCAAGCATACTCACCAAGTAAATAAACAATGATAAGGGCAGAAAGGATGGTCTAATGGCTAGGGCCCTGGACTGGCACTCAGGAGACTCAGGTTTAATTCCTGGGTGAGCCAAGACTCCCTGTGTGACTTTGGGCAAGTCACTTAATTTACTCTGTGCCTCAGTTCCCCATCCACAATATAAATTGGGGTATATAACATAAATGTAGAGATAAATACTTCCCTACATCACAAAAGTGTTGTGGGAATAAACTCCACTCATGACTATTAGGTGCTCAAATTCTGTGGTGCTGAGGGCCATATACGCTACCTTTGATTATTCTCCTTAAAAGTCTCCTTTGTTATGATACTTACAAAAAAACTGGACATTGGTTAGGCTGTTGGTGCACTGCCTGAGACTGCTGCTTGTCCTACTGTATTGTCTCATTCTTTCTTGTGCTAATCAGTCTGTCTGTATCTGGATATTATCTAGTGTTTTATACTCGGAACGTAAGCTCTTTGAGGGCAAGGATCTCTCTTTGTTTTGTGTTTGTCCAGTGTCTATCACAAGGGGGGCCTGGCCCTTAACTGGGGCTCCCCCATGCTACCACAATACAAATATAAAATAACTGGACAGTACCTTACATGCCTCTTATGTCTATAGTTTCTGCGGATGGTGGATGCTTGTGCCAGTTTCCTCACCGAAGCCCTCCATCCGGAAAACTGTGTTGGGATTCTGAGGCTGGCCGACACTCATTCTCTCGAGAACCTGAAGCAGCAAGTCCAGAGCTACATTATCCAGAACTTCGCTCAAGTGTTGCACTGTGAGGAATTTCTGGAGATCCCTGGTGACGTTCTCTACAACACACTAAAGAGCGATGACCTCTATGTCACTGAAGAGGCACAGGTTTTTGAGACTGTTATGAACTGGGTTCGATACAAAGAGTCTGAACGGTTTCCTCTCCTACCCTATGTTCTTGAGAATGTCCGGCTACCCCTTCTGGACCCTTGGTATTTTGTAGAGACAGTTGAAGCTGATCAACTCATTAGACAGTGCCCTGATGTTTTCCCTCTGCTTCAAGAAGCAAGAATGTACCATCTGTCAGGCAATGAGGTAAGTAGCAAAAGAAAATACTTAGTAAATGGGGGATGGGGGGAACTGAACCAATTCTAATTAAGGAATATTTCAGATTGACAATCACAGAACTCAGTATGGATTTTGGAGGTGGAAAAAGATATTTACAAGATAGGTTCACAAATTAGTACTTCTGAAAAACAAGATAATCACGATCAGTTACCATGGAGATTTAACTGTGAAATTTGAGAGGTTTCCAGACAGCTTATTTTAACATAAAAGCATTTCAGAAAATGTTCATGAATCTCTGAAAGGAGAGAGAACCTCTCGCACACAATTCTATCCAGTACCAAACTAAGCTTAATCAATATTCCTTGATGTGTTTCCCTAGTAAAAAGCCAAATCAAAGGTATTACTTTGGACATTGCTTTCTTATTTAATATTGGTATCCCAATTGAAATAATCATCTATAACATCAAATATTGCTACGCATTCCAATGGATCACTTAGGGTAAACAATACCATACTTGCATAAACAGTTATCTATGTCTACTTTCCCTGCTAAAATATACTTTCTTTGTAGTTGTACTGTTGAGCCTAAAGGTTCAATTGCCAATAAAATTGTTATGGGTTTGATACAGCAGTTCCTGGGTGAAATGATCTGGTTTGGGTTATGCAGTAGGTCAGACGAGATGATAATAATGGTCCCCTCTGGCCTTAGAATGTAGGAGCTATTAAAATATAAGAGAGGAGGAACAGCCTGACTGGAGATACGTGTGAGCTAGGTTTGTTAAAGCATCCCCTGTGTTCTTGAGAATGACCGTCTGCCGATGCCTTCGCTCATATCCTCTATCCAGACGAAACCTCTTGAGTATGTTATTCTTCACATCCCCTCCTAAATAATTGTTGTGTGATGTTATGGATGTAGGCTGACACGTATGCTCCACCAAAGATGGCTTTGCTTAGTGTTGGGTGACGTGATTCCCTTTAGTAGCATGCTGTACTAGGCCTGTATACTTGGGATGGGGGCTGTATAAATCAAGTATGATTCTGGTAACTTTTTAAAAACCTGCTGCTGTACGTGTATGTATTGTATACCCTTCTGCTTATTACAGCGTGTAGCACATCTGCTCAAGCAGTGCTAGCTGTCTTTATAGTACAAAAGAAGCTCAAGTGCAGGGCCACTATTCAAATTTGCTCTGAAATGATCCTGGTTCCATGCACAGGGCCAGCTAGACAGAGGCATTCAAGAATTTCAGTGTGGGTGTGAGAAGATGCAGTGTCTACCTTTATTAGTTACCAGGAAACCTTTTAGGAAAGGAAAAACCAGCTCTGAAAAACACAGATTTGATCTCAGGGACAGAATCCTAAACAGAAGTCTGTATAGCCTATTCATTAGCACAGGATGTGACATACGCGTGTGCCTAACCTGCAATCCACAGTCCCATACCCTGTTCCAGCCATGATCCCATCTCAACCCAGGTGTAACAGGCAAAGGTGGAAAAGGAATTTTCTAACTGATCCCTCCCCAACTTGGAAAGTTACGCTTCAGTCCTATTTCCTGGCCCACAAAAGGGGGTCATCAGCTGTCAAAATTTCACAGCCGAGAATGAGAGAGACAGTGTGCCTGTGATTCCCCTCAGCCTGAGGAGTGTCAGGAGAGGGCAGCAGGCTGTCAGAGGTCTGTCACGGGTGCATAGATATTGGTGGAACCCTGTGTTTGGAGGGGAAGGGGCTAGATAGGCTCCCTAGCTAGGAGCCTGCATAGGGCATCGCAAAACACAGGCAGGACCTGACTATAAATGTGATTAGCAATTGAGGCCAGCCAGCAGGTGACCCAATGGCAGTGCCTTGTACTGCCTTGCTAGAGGTCTGGGTTCAGTCTTCAGTCCCAGTGCCTGGCTGTCTGAGCCAGCAGTCGATAGCACTGCTGTAGGGCCAGTGGGGTTGTGAAAAAAGAGAGTGGCACCCATCACTCAACAAGTATTTCCCTGGATGCTGAAGGGGCAGAATGTGTGTGCTCTTGAAAGTCCTGTCCAATACTGATGGCTTAAGATGAAGGACTGCGAGGCTGGCAGAGGGGTTAAAATAGGGATTATGAGGCATCCGCAGAGCTCTAACTCAGATGCTGAGACTTGCTGACAGTTTAGTAAATTATACTGAGCAACCACAGAAAGGAATTTTACATCTGCATGACCCTGCTTTTTAATTTAGATCATTTATGTCAATTTATAGAAACACACCGTAAATTAGTTTTAAAAGTCCAAGAAAAACATCGAGTGTTGTTTGACAGGGCAGAAATTTCAAATAAATGATAAATTCCTGTATGCTATAAAAAGCTTTCCTTGAAATTTCCACTGCATTCATTCCAATATGACTAATGGTGTATCTACTAGGAGCAAAGGAAGTCTTGCCACCTGCACTTCAGTGAGACGCAGCTTATCAATAACACCTCTGAACTTAGAATCGTGACTAACTCCCTTGTAAATATTCTCCTAGGAACAGCACAGAGCTTTGGCACTTTTATCATTGACACAGAAACAGTTTACTAGAACCAGTATCACTCTGCAACTGCGACACAGTTTAGATTTGTGCACTGGTTATAGAGAAGCAGAGTGGTTAGCGCTCTAGCCTAGGACTTGGGAGCCCTGGGTTCGATTCTCTGAACTGCAGCATACTTCCTGTCTGACCTTGGGCAAGTCATTTGGTCTCTCTGTGCCCCAGTTCTCCACCTGTAAAATAAGGATAATAGTACACCCCTACCTCACAGAAGTGTTGAGAGAACAGATCCATTAAAGACTGGGAGGTGCTCAGGTATCACAGCAATAGGGGCCATATAAATACCTAAGATAGGCACTGACTAATTTTTTCAGGAGGGTGCTCCACCCCTGCTTTGCCCTGATGTCCTGCCCCCACTCCACCCCAGGCCCCACCTTCTCTTCACCAATTCCTGATGCTGCTCTGTCCCCTCCCCTGAGGCCTCGCCCGCACTCCACCTCTTCCTGCCCTCTCCCCCCAAATCCTGTCAGTCCCTGAATAGCTGATAGGTGGGTTGCCAAACAACTGAGGCTGGTGGGTGCTGAGCACCAACTATTTTTTTTGCATGAGTGCTCCAGCTCCGGAGTCAGCACCTAAGGATAGAGAGCTGTGCTCCTGGGGCTGGCTAATAACGTGTGAGAGGAGACTCTTTTCAATGTACTATAGGCAAAATTTGGCCAAAGAACTGAACCAATGAGAGCTAAATTAGTGAGCTACTTACACCATAGGGTATAATGCTGTTTTTACCCACACATGTGACACATCCTGAGTATTCATTCTATATTGCTTGTGTCTAGATTATTTCAGAAAGAACAAAACCCCGGATGCATGAGTTCCAGTCCGAGGTGTTTATGATCATAGGTGGTTGCACAAAAGATGAAAAATTTGTTGCAGAAGTAACTTGCCTGGATCCTTTGAGGCGGAGCCGTTTGGAGGTGGCAAAATTACCAATCACAGAACAGGAAACGGAGAGTGAGAATAAAAAATGGGTGGAGTTTGCATGTATTACGCTAAAAAATGAAGTCTACATATCAGGTAAGGAGCAAGATAATGCCAATGAAACTAAGAGAAGAGAACACAGGAGTCTCATAAACAAGGGAGGGGAAATAGGTACAGCTTTTATGAAAGGTTTCAGAGTAGCAACCGTGTTAGTCTGTATTTGCAAAAAGAAAAGGAGTACTTGTGGCACCTTAGAGACTAACAAATTTATTTGAGCATAAGCTTTCGTGAGCTACAGCTCACTTCATCGGATGCATGCGATGAAATGAGCTGTAGCTCACGAAAGCTTATGCTCAAATAAATTTGTTCGTCTCTAAGGTGCCACAAGTACTCCTTAGCTTTTATGAAGACCAGCAGCTCTCAACCTGTCCAGACGACTGTACTCCTTTCAGGAGGCTGATTTGTCTTGTGTACCCCAAATTTCACCTCACTTAAAATATTATTTGCTTACAAAATCAGATATACAAATACAAAAGTGTTACAGCCACACTGTTACTGAAAAATGGCTGACTTTCTCATTTTTACCATATTGGTATAAAATACATCAATTGGAATATAAACGTACTTACATTTCAGTGTATAATATATAGAGCAGTATAAACAAATAATTATCTGTATAAAATTTTAGTTTTTACTGCCTTCACTAGTGCTTTTTATGTAGTCTGTTGTAAAACTAGGCAAATATCGAGATGAGTTAACGTAGCCCCTGGAGTTAACATACCCCCAGGCGTACATGTGCCCTTGGTTGAGAACCATGGATGTAGAACATATACTATGCTTTGTAAATTGACATAAACAGCTAGTGTTAGAGCATTTCAGCCATTGCCTTTGAAAGGGGCTCCTCACATACATTGCCATGGTTGAGGGACAGGCTACTGAGAAGCACTGGGTTGAGTAGCGGCAGTGCTGAGCCTCTTAGAATATTAACATGGGTTCAGTTTTCAAACAAATGCAAAACTATATTTGACTGGATTGGTGTGCATGCCCAGTGTTGGCACACCAAAGTGTCAGGAATGATAGTTACAGAAAGGCCCCTTACAGCTGCATATGCCGCATACAATCAACAGTAGCTACCACAAAGCTTTGCTGGAAGACCCCCCAATAGGAGTTCTGTACGAATAAGCAACAGTTGATAGTTTGCAAACAGTAATGGTAATTGTGTTGCTTGAGATTGAAAATCCTATTTTCAGGAGCACTTCAATAGTGCAGAAGGTGGGACTCTAAAAAACAATCATTTACTGAAAGTGAAGTTAATTACCATTACCACCGTGAGGCCCAAGAGTCCTTGTACAAGGTAGCAGTGTGAATGTGTGATTGTGTGATCACAGTTTGAACGGATTCAGAAGAGAAATTTAACTTCTATAAATACCTGCTCCATACTAACCCCTATGAAGACAAGGAAGACTCTGGCTTGCTTAGGGGATTGGCAATGGACTACAGAACCTTGTATTTCAAACTCACAAGTTCAAAGGCAGGTCAGATTGGTAGTGACTCATTACCAGCTGATAGCTGTTTTGATGACCTATTGGAAATGAATTTGGTGATCTCATTCCATTTCCTAGGGGAAAGGTCCCACTGGCTCAAAGCCACCCTCACAACGGCCACATCCTCGTTGCCAGTCCAAATGGAGAGGTTATAGAGTGAATGGAGGCTACAGGTTTCCACAATGTGAGATGAAGGGTGGGGCTGTGTGGGAAAGTTGAGCAGCCAATGCCAATACTATCCTGGTGCTGTGGGTAGGAGACATCATTCTGCAGAGTTCTCAATCAGGCAGGTTTCCCGAACACAACCTTTACTTCCAAAATGAGTGAAGTAGAATGGGGGGAGAGAGTGGGGGAGGGTTGGGGTGTCAAATGGGAACATTCTGCCTAGAAGATGATGCTGGTCTAAAATATCTCCCATTGCAGTCTGCATTTAGGACTACCTGGATTTTAACAAGCTCGCTCCAACTAAGGGCTTGCTACACTTGCAGATGTAGAGTGCTGGGAGTTAAACCAGCCTTCGGAGACCGCAGCAGGGAAAATGCTGCCGTGTGTTTACACTGTCAGCTGCAAGTGCACTGGCGTGGCCACATTAGCAGCTCTTGCAACACAACAAAGAGCAGTGCATTGTGGTAGCTATCCCAGTGTGCAAGTGGCTGCAGCATGCTTTTCAAATGGGGGGGTGTGGAGTGTGACAGGGAGTGTGTTGTGTATATGTGGGAGGAGAGACAGTATGTTTTGGGGGGCAGAGAGTGTGTCAGCATCCTGCCTTGTAAGTTCAGACAGCAGCAGACCCTCCCTCTCCCCGCCTTTCTCTCTCACACACACTCACAGCAGCAGCATTCCACAGTAATGGTTTGCTTTGTCCTGGAGCAGATAAGCATGCCGGCTGTCAGAAACGGAGCTTTGAAAGGGGAATCCGCATGCCTGCAGCCGAGTTCAAAACAATGACCGGAGTGGCCACTTGACTTCAGGAGATTATGGGATGTTTCCAGAAGCCAGTCACAGCACAGTAATGCAACATGCCATCCATACTGACACCTGGGCATTTCAGCCAGGGCGCAGCAAGCTTTATGCTTCTTGTGGAGGTGGATTACCAGGAGCACTCCAGCTGCAGAGTCCAGGCGCTCAAAGTGCCTTGCCAGTGTGGACACTTCAGAAGTTAGGGTGCCCAGGGCTGCTTTAATGCGCTCTAACTTGTAAGTGTAGCCAAGCCCTTAGTCTTTATTAAATCTCCTTGTTCTGAGGCCAGGATTCATTCTCCTTCACTCCGCATTAGTTTAAGGAAAGGAAGTTCTCTTTTCATCCTACCATTACATTCTGCTCTTTATTTCTTCAGAGCTTCTCCCTTTGTTCAGTAGTCCTTAGCGGGGGCATCAAAGCCAACATTCCAACTGTGAATGTTTAACAAACACATCCCCCCAGTTCTTTGCACCTGTTGCACTCAGAGAGCTCATTACTGGCTGCCTTTAATCTCTCAATATGTCCCCTTAGCCCCAGGCCTTTTGCCTCCCATCATCTCTGGCTTCTTCTCCCATTCTTTCTATTCCCTAAACTGCTCTTGCTCTAGACATGCCTATAGATGCCCTGCTATGAAAGAACTGCTTACTTTGATCAGACTGACACTCTAACTAGCATACCTCCTCCTCTTCATCTACTTACTTCCTTGACCTCTTCACCTCCTTGGTCCCCTCCAATCTGCTTTTCACCCTTTCTACTCCAACCAAGCTGTACTTGTCAAGGTTATTAATTGTTTCCTCCTAGCTAAATCAAAGGGGGGCACTTATCTATGCTTATTCTTCCTGATCAGCCTGTTGTCTCTGACACTGTTTATCACTTTCTACTTCTCTATTTTCTTCCTTCTCTTGGCTTCTGTGACTTGGTTCTTTTCTACTTTGCTATCCACTCCTTCAGTATCTCTGCATCCTCATCCCTCTACCTGCTGGTTTCCCTCAGGGCACTGTTGGAGATCTCAGTCTCCTCATTTACTGCAGTTACTGCTCTTAGTGAAGAGAGAATATCAATGCACCATTTCCCATAAAGTTTAGGACAAAGCATTTAAATACCTACAGTTCTCTCAAAAATCTCCCCCATGATGTAGACAGAATTCAAATGCATGGTTTAGTTCAGATTCCTGTCAGGGCTGTTTTCTAATGCAGGAGAGAACAAACTGTAATGTAAATGGGAAGGTTGCGCAATGTGTGGTTGGAACACCTGCTGTCTCTAAACACTACTACTGCAGATAAGAATTCTGGCATTCCGCATTCATACACTTCACTTGAGCGCAAATAAAACAACATAGATATATGAAAAATTCATAGACACAAAGGCATTACCAACGAATCTTTCTAGCATGCTAATTATCTCCTATTCAATCTGTTATTTGGCCCAGAGATTAGTTCCATCAGTTTGCAGTGATCTGGCTGTGGTACAGCATACAAATGAGTGCAGACAATTCTGTAATGGAATATGAATCCTCCTTGCAATATAGTCACTGGTGAAGTGATTGCATAGCTGGACTGTAGGTTATGCAGTGAAGCTTCTCAGACTGTGCAATGGGTTTCACACTCAACTAGTTCTGTTCGTATTCCGGTTATGAATAAAAATGACACGGAAATTAACGTACTGGTGAAAATGCTGCAAGGCTTTTTGAATGAGTGAGACTCATTTGCAAACCTACTCTGGGGATTAAACTATTGGGCCTGATTCTGATCTCCTGATGTAAATAAGGAGCAATTTCACCAAAAGCATTCTACGCCTAATACTACTGAAGCCAGGGCTCTGAGACCTCCCCTCTTGCCAGGTTTCAGAGCCCAGGCTATGTCTACGGTCCTATTTGTAGTCCTGAAGTGCAAGTCCGAGTTACTTGACATGAGCTCTGAGGCTTGCTGCTGCGAGTTTTGGTTTTTTTTTGCAGCATAGCCAGCCCCAGAGTCAGATGAAGAGAAGTGAGATCACAGCCAGGCCCCTTCATGTTCAAGAAACAATGGACCCAATGCTGAATTTTTCACTCTGGAAAAACTCCCTGGAAGACTTCAGTGAGAGAATTTCATGGGACAGGAATACAGGATCAGGCCCCCTGTTTGTACTTTGGAAGTCAGTGGACCAGCTGGGTAGATCATCCCTATGTAATAGCAGCTCCACCAGTGCAAATCTGATTTACCTTTCCCCAGCAGGACCTTCCTGGCCCAGGAGGATTCTCAAGTGGCTGACTATGTGATGCAGAGCCTTAATTTTTTAATTGATATCGTGTTTGTTTATTCACCAATTCTTAAAAAAAACAAGGCTGAGAGGGGATATGATTGTTCTCTATAAATACATTAAGGGGTAAATAGCAGGGAAGGTGAAGAGTTATTTAAGTCAAAGGAAAGTGTTGGCACAAGAGCAAATGGGTATAAACTTGCCATCAACAAATTCAGGGTAAAAATTAGAGGAAGTTTTCTAACCGTCAGGGGGTGAGATTCTAGAATACCCTCCAAGTGGGAGCTGTAGGGGTAAACAACTTAATTAGTTTTAAGAGAGCTGGACACATTTATGAATGCAATTGTATGGCTGAGTTGCTTGAGATGGTGATGGTGGTGGTGCGGGGGGACTCGCTTCTGGTTTATGTCTTATGTTCCTAAGCTCATGCTTCAGGGTTTCAGCCGGCCCCTTGAAAGCGGTCAGGAAAGGCTTCCCCTCTTCCCATTTATTATGCTTTCTTTGTTTTCCTCAAATCTCCTTCCTCGGAAGCATCAGTGATGGCCATGGCTGGAGATGGGACATAGGACGGTGAAGGCCAGGTGTCTGAGCTGGTACTGACCATTCTCTCTCTCAGGTGCTTGGCTGGATGGTTCTTGATCACATGCTCAGGGTCTAACTGATTGCTATATTTAGGGTGGGGAAGGGACTTTCCTCCAGATCAGATTGGCAGTGACGTTGTGGGTTTTTTGCCTTCCTCTGCAATGTGTGGGTGTGGGCCACTTGCCAGGATTATTTGGCTATGGTTTATTTAATACATTTCCTGCCACTGAGGGGGCCTCAGCACTGGTGCACATTGGTACCTATTCTCTGACTATGGCATAAAATAGTCTAGTCTCTTGTGGGTCTTAGTTGAGTTGCTGGATTTAGTGTGCGGGTGCTAGGGGTGGGGAGGTCTTGGTGGCCTACAATATACAGGAGATCAGACTAGATAATCTGGTGGTCCCTTCTGGCTTTAAACTCTATGTTAACCTTCTACAATCAGCAACAAGTCTCATTCCTGAGCTTCTTCTGCACTACATTACAAGCCATCGGCCACTGACTGTATATTAAAGTTACAAATGCGAAAGAAAAGGTGGTAGGACAGCTGAAACATGAATAGTGATTCAAGTCTGGGAAAGAGATGACTTGTAAAATAACCCCCAGGAATTTCTCTGCCCTCTCCAAAGTATAGTCATGCAAATTTAACTAGAGGAACTTTAAGCTTGCAAGTTGTCTTCCTTTAAAGCAAGTACTATTCTGCTGGAGATGTGCTTCCAGAGCAAATGCCATGAACCAATGGTTTTTGTTTCTTGTATGACAAATAGAACATACTAGAAGTTCTGAGCAAACACAGGTCATGCCAATTATGTCACTTACATGTATTGTGCACCTTGCAGGTGGGAAAGAAACACAACATGATGTCTGGAAATACAATTCCTCCATCAACAAATGGATCCAAATTGAATATTTAAACATCGGGCGATGGAGGCACAAAATGGCTGTGCTGGGTGGCAAAGTGTACGTGGTTGGAGGTTTTGATGGCATGCAGAGAATCAACAGCGTAGAAACATATGATCCTTTCCATAACTGCTGGTCAGAGGTAAAATACAGTCACACTTTTCTGTTTCATGCAACACTAATGAAACAAATTGAAATCATGGAGTTTTATTAGGTATTTATTGTACCTCAAAATAAATGAGCTAAATTCTACTATATACCTCCCCCCTCCCCAATCCAGTAGTTGTGCATTCAAGTTGGAAATGCTGACTTCAAGGGAAGGAGGATCAAAGAAAGAATCAGTTCTGCCATCCTGACTTCTGCTGAACAGTTTCTTGTTCTACAACCATTTCCTTGAAGCCAATGGGATTACTCACAGAATAAAATAATACTCAGCAGGCATCAAGGTGGCAGAATTAGCCCTAAATCTGTGGAAGACACCAAGCAGGTGTAAAGGAAACTACTAATCGGTTAGCTCTAGAAGGGTATATGCAGATCAGCATTGCATGCATTTCAACACAAGTGTAAAACAGGCTTGGGAATTAGAAATAATTTCAGAGGATAAACATTATATGGGTCAACTAAGGAGATATCGGAACAAGGAGGAATTGCTGGTAGTGGTGAAACGCAGACCCAGGAAATCATTAGCAGGAAGGTGCATTACAGCTGCACTATGCAGTGTAAGTTTGGGAGAGAGACCAGAAGCTGCAAGGTATTTGGTCGTTTTTATGTATGACTTGCCGGGGACCTCAGTATTTGACTACGTGGAAAATTACTAGTGCTTAGCATTTTTATTATGCTTTCATCTGAGAATCTCAAAGCACTTTACAAATGTAAAGGACCTGATTGTGTTAAAGCCATGGCTTGTGCTGGAGAGAGGAAAGGAGCATATTGCATTGTAGAGGGAGCCACCTGGAAGAATTCTGGCCGACTCATTTAGAACTCCTCTTGGGCTTCTGAGGGAGCACACGTTGTAGCCACAGCTCTGCCACCCTTTCAACAGATGCTGGATATGCATCCCCTACAGCAGCCCAAATCTGCTGAGTGGGCACCAAGCCCTCTTTTGAGTCAGGGTCAGGGTCTTTGCTCTTCTATGGGCTTGTGCCTGACCCTTGCAGAGAGATGCAAAGGTGGAGGAAGACTCCTTGCACTCTCCTCTACTGCCTGCCCCCCATTTTTGCACCCACACAGGATGGACAGCATGGAGTTTTGGTTAAACACTGAGATGGTGGTAAGAGTCCAAAGAGACAAGGAAGGCCAGCGGGTTCAGCTGAATAGAAAGGGAGTCAGATCTGTGGCTACTTAGGAAAGCAAATATGGATAATGGGACAGGACTAAAGTTTTCAAGATGATAAAGATGAGGGTGGACGTAACCCAGGGTAAAGCCAAAGCACTCAGAAGACAAAAGGAAAAGAAGCAGAAGATAAAGCAAATTTGTGGTGGGCCTTTCAATGCAGAACATGTGCAGCGCAAGCGGCTCTGATCAAGTCCAAGCTGAAGCAGAGGAGCTGTGGGACGAGAGACGGGACGCTTTCAAGAGGTCCCCTTAGATAGAGTGACCACTTCACTTATGTAAATGTACACTGCCCCATAAGTAGTGGTTGCAACTGATTGTGGGCAGTTGGTAGGGTGGGGTTGTATCTTAGGCCTGTATCTCAAAGGCCCACAACAGATGATAAACTTCCTTGAAAAAGAAACTGCTATAAGTGTCAAATCCCTTGACGCTCAGAAATGGTCACTTGTTCTACTTTTCTCCTTTTGTGCTACTCCTTAAGGGATGAAAGAAAAATGTTTTCTATTTAAGGAAATCTGTGAGTGCTCAGGTTTTGCTGTTCATACCATTAGTATATTTGAGGAGATGAATTAACAGGCCCAGTAAATCACACAAATTGGGAACTGGCCAGTTGTGTAACCTGGCTCTTCTGCACAGCGAAAACACAGCAATCAGGTTATTTCATGTGGTAGCTGGCCTCCTGAAACCTGCTGATACTCCACTGAAGGTCAAAGAGAGCTGAGGGTAAGACTGGGCTAATGGCTTGAAGACCACAGACTAAACTGAACTCAGCATGACAAATTCAAACTTGATGAAGTACTTTGCACCACAGTACCCTGCATCCATAGGCAGTGGGTATTATACGCTGGGGGAGGCTGTGCCTCCCCAAACAGCCAGGCATGGTCCCACCCACACTTCGCCCCCAGACTCCCTTCCATGGCTCCCACATGCAGTGGCCCTGGCTTGGGCTGTGCAGCCTGGAGGGGCCAGGGCCGTGCCGCCCGCCCTCCCGGCGATCGGCAGGTGCTAGCCTGAGGCAGGGGCTGGCAGCCGTGGCAGGGGGCTGTGGGCAGAAGGGGCAGGGCTGGGGGATAGCCTCCCCCAGCTGGCAGTTCACGTGCTCCCATGCCTGCATTGCATCATCATCCCAGTCTGACATGGCTCCAGAGGAGCTCTGCTCTCCAGAAATATGCTGCTTTCCCATGCAGCTAAGCTCTTCTCCCACCACCCACTTTCCATTCCCAGGGCATGGGGCAAGTACGACACTGCACTGAGGATGACGATGGAGGATGCAACAGTTTCAACCTCTGAAAACAATTACCTTACACATACTGCACCAGCTTAATAGTCCCTCCAGCTAGGGTCCCAGTGGAGTTCACTCATTTTCTAACAGGTTTAAAAGGAAATTGTTTACTAACGTCAGTTTAAAACAAGAGCACAATAATCCATGCAGACAGCTACAGTATTTCTGTTCAAGAGAGCGGAGGAAATTCTCCTGCCATTGCACATGGTACAGTATGTAACTGGAGATGCACCTATAAGGCAAGTTTTACAAACTGCACCTCTCCGAGTCAGCCTGGGCCACAGCTCCCCAGGGGGAGGACAGGTGATGTGTCCACTATTGCCCTGTCTCAGGGGTTCCCCTTTCAGAGAGTGCATCTACATGGGGAGCTGGATGCTGATACATCCCAGGAAATAAATTGGGCTGAGGGTGGGTCCAGCCGCTACAGTAAGGATACGCCAGATCAGTGCATCTCCAGCTGCTTAGCCATGCTCCTCTGCTCCCTCAACACCACAATGGGGCAGCATGTCCACGCACCATTGCAATGCAATCCCAAATGCTGAAGTTGAACGTTATCAACTTTGGCACCCTAACTTTTCATATCTGAACGAAGTGTACCCTTTTCAAAAGGGACACCATCAAGGTTGACGGGCCTAAAATCAGACCTCTCTCTTTTGTGTTAGGTTTTAGGCAAAGCATGTGCTCATCAGGACATCTCACCCATTCTGTTTGCTCCCTCTCCATTCCTGCTAACATGCAAGGTCTTGGCACCGCAATTCCGCTCCCCAGGGTGATATTGTTTTAAATAGTAGCTTCTTGATACACTGGGAAGGAATGGAATGTTTCAGACCCATTCAGGACCCCAGCCAGAGCTACTGGCCCAAAACTCAGACTTCCAGGGAGTGCCCTAGTTGGAGCTCCTTATTGCCCCTCTTCTCTCTGACAGCAGTACAGACACGCAGCTCAGTGGTGTGAGTTCCTCTCAGGACGAATGCATGGCAGCTTCTAGGAATACCAATGCATGGTGGGCTCCAAGAGAATACAGAGCAATGCATGACTATCTACATTCAAAAGAAAAGAAATCACCAATCTATAGGACATGAAATCCAAATGACTATTCAATGGGTTGTTAATTATTTGTTTTTTAATGGTGACACAGGCAGCTCCCCTCATGGTCAATGTGAGCTCATTTGCTGCAGCCAGCTACAAGAAGAAGCTTTATGTGATTGGCGGAGGACCCAATGGAAAACTAGCTACAGACAAAACACAGTGTTATGACCCAGCTACGAACAACTGGAGCTTGAAATCACCCATGCCAGTTGAAGCAAAATGCATCAATGCTGTGAGTTTCTGTGACCACATCTATGTTGTGGGTAGGTAAAGCAGTGATGTTCTTTCTTCTCTAGACTGAGTTCAGCTTATTTTTGACTAATTCCTGGAACCTACAGAGAAGCATAAGCAAATGATCATTACCCTGTGCTCTTCTTTAAGATTCTAGATGAGGGATGGGAACCCAGAACACTCAGACACTGTTACTCCTATTCTAGTCTACAGTTCAATATAGATGCAGACAGTTGGTTATAGGAAATGTATTGCACAGGAAGTGCATATTGGGCTATGAATTTTGCTATGGACTTCAGTGGAATCAGAGCCAGGAGGACCCAATGCTCCAGCTTCCATCACAAGATTACATTCATGGTTGATTACATTAATTAGCAGATTTGCAATGTAAATTGAAAGAGGATCAGCTAAACTGTATATCATCCTTAAATGTCAGTGGGAACACTCCAAACTCAAATTGCAACTTCACTAGCAGCCAAAGACTTCAGTATGCAGACATCTGGGCATATCTATGGGAAGATGGGTTACTGCAGAGCACTGACCAGTCTCCTGTGCCAGCAGTGCCACTGCAGGAGATGAGGAAGCGCTGCTGCATCTAGCTCATTACAGAGATTGCCCCCTTCTGGGCAAAGTCGGTAGAGGATGGGGGAGCTGTCAGTGGAACACAGGGAAGCAGGAGGGTAGGAAAGGGGGATACTTAAAAAAATAATCACAGGTTTCAGAGTAGCAGCCGTGTTAGTCTGTATTCTCAAAAAGAAAAGGAGTACTTGTGGCACCTTAGAGACTAACAAATTTATTAGAGCATAAGCTTTCGTGAGCTACAGCTCACTTCATCGGATGCATCCGATGAAGTGAGCTGTAGCTCACGAAAGCTTATGCTCTAATAAATTTGTTAGTCTCTAAGGTGCCACAAGTACTCCTTTTCTTTTTTTTTTAAAAAAATAATGTGACTGCTTTTCTCGGCAGTCTCCAGCTACCTCTTCTAGCATGGGTACGCAGGGCAGAGTGCTACTGAAGCAGGGTTAGGCTGATTTTGTCACAACCAAAATCATGTTGTCATACAATAGAACTGTTTATAAATACCTCTCTCACCCCTTTCCCTACATGAAGGGTTCAGGACATTGCAGGACAATAAAACTCAGACTACACATCTACCACTTCTAAATAGACCAGTTCTGGAGAAAGCGCACCATCCCTGAAAACAGCAAGGCAGGACCCCCAGTGCCTTTTAAATGGAATGGTACCATTGTCTTGAGAGGAAATATGGCTCCAGGGCAAGGGCTGGAAAACTTTTTGGCCTGAGGGCCGCATCAGGTTTCTGAAATTGTATGGAAGGCTGGTTAGGGCAGGCTCTGCCTCCCCAAACAGCCAGCCGTGGCCCGGCCCCCACCCCCTCTCGACCCCCCTGCTTCTCGCCCCCTGACAGCCCCCCCCCGGGGACCCTTGACCTATCCACACCCCCTGCTCTTGGTTCCCTGACCACCCCCAGAACCCCTGTCCCAGACTACCCCCCTCTGCCCCATCCAACCCCCCCTTCCTGACTGTCCCCCAGGACCCCTTCCTCATCCAATCACCTCTTCTCCCTGACAGCCCCCAGACCCCCCACCCCTAACTGCCCCCCACTGCCCCATTCAACCCCCCCTCCTTCCTGACTGCCCCTCTGGGACCCCTGCCCCCCATTCAACCCCCCTGTTCCCCACCCTCTCATTGCCCTGACCCCTATCCACACCCCCAGCCTCTGATCACCCCCCAAACTCCCCTGCCCTCTATCCAAACCCCCCCACTTACTGCGCTGCCTGGAGCACCGGTAGCTGGCGGCGTGGCTGCACCAGGACAGACAGCCGCGCCGGCGTGCAGTACAGAGCAGCGGGTCAGGCCAGGCTCTGCAGCCCCGCCGCCCAGAGCATTGCGCCAGTGGTGCAGTGAGCTGAGGCTGCAGGGGAGGGGAGAACAGCAGGGGAGGGGCCGGGGGCGAGCCTCCCGGGCCAGGAGCTCAGGGGCCGGGCAGGACAGTCCTGCAGGCCGGATGTGGCCCGCAGGCTGTAGTTTGCCCACCTCTGCTCCAGGGCCTGCCTTGGATACTTGGAGATTAGTTGTCAGAATCCTTTCAAAAAGGGGTTGAAAAATGAGAAAGAGTTCAGAAAAGAGCTAGAGGAACGATTAGAGGTCTCGAAAACCTGCCTTACATTGACAGTCTACAGCAGCTCAATCTGTTTAGTTTCTTCGAGAGAAGATTAAGAGGTGACTTGATCATGGTCTATCAAATACCTATATGAAGGAAGAGATTTCTGATACTACACAAGTCGTTAATTTAGCAGAAAAAGGTGTAACAAGATCCAGTGGTTGGAAGCTGAAGTTAGAGAAATTCTGACTAGAAATAAGACAAAAAAAAAATTACAAGGTGGGTAATTAAGCATTAGTACAACTTTCCTAGGGACATGGTAGATTCTCTCACTGGCCTGTGTTATGCAGAAGACCAGACTGGATGATCACAATGGTCCCATAAAATTGATGGAGCTATGAAAAATAAGTAGCCCTTGTAGGTCTTTCAGAGCAGTCTTGTTTTGCCCTGTAATCTTGTTTTGACTTTACCTTGGGGGTAAAGTGTTCTCATAAGTGTCCGTGATGGAACCCTGTTGAAATGTCTTATGTGGATAGGAACTAATGGCAGGAGCAAACCAATTTCTGTTTCTATTGCAGGTGGAGCAATGAAAGCACTGTACTCGTACAGCCCCCTTCAGGACACATGGTGCCTAGTGACTCAGTTCACTCATGAGAGAGCAAGTTGCGGGATTTCCCCTTGCAACAACAAGTTGTTCATCACAGGAGGCAGGGATGAGAAGAACGAAGTCATTGCCACAGTGCTGTGCTGGGACCCCGAGATCCAGAAGTTAACGGAGGAGTGCGTCCTACCTCGTGGGGTGTCCCATCATGGCAGCGTCACCCTGAGGAAGTCCTACACACACATCCGCAGGATAGTGCCTGGAGCAGTTTCTGTCTGACTTTGGGAGAGAAAAGAGAACCACAGATGATATCCAAATACCTCAGTTCCCCTAAGGAGACAATGGCTGAATAGACTGCATTGAAAAAATAATTTTAAATGCAAAGAGTGTGGGGTGGAACCACTGCTACTAGGGTCCTTTCAGGAAATAGCTGTATATGTGCTTGGCCTCCTTGAAATCAGGAGGAAATCTCATTTCCTCTGTACACGACATGCCTTAAATTATCTTAATTCCTTCCCCACCCAAAAAATGATGGGATAATCTGGAGTTTACTCTTAATGTATAGAACCTCCAGTCATACAAGGAAACATGATCGGTAGGTGTATGTCTGCCTTTTATCCTACTGCAAGTAGGATAGTCATGCCAAATTTCAGCCCACCTCTGTGCTGATGTTGCTATATTATTTATTACTATTAGCCTCAGACTACTGGATTTGCAGCATCACGCAAAGAAAAGGAGAAGTTGTGTATGGAATGGAAGAGTTGCATCACTAGCAAAACTCATGTGGCTTCCTTGTAAGTTACACTTCTTTTTGACAGATGGCATGTTACACGCAGCCAAAGAATGTCATTTTAGAAAAAGATATCCTTTCATTTCACATCACCAAAAAAATCCAACCCAGCTGACATCCCTGACTGACAATCCCAGCTGAGATACCAAAGACAGAATAAACAGAGACTAATTCTCTCACCCCTCCATATGGACAAATTCTAATTTTATTCCATTGTAAGTTTATTGTAACTATTTTCCAACAATGTATTTCGCCTCTGGATTTGTTTACTCTTCTAGCTAAAAAAAAATCCCTAAAAAATTAGAAAGTACATAAAAAACAGGCCACAAACAACCCAGAATGGCAACTAATAAACCTAGCAAGGATAACAGTAACAACAATGATCCCGTCAGGTAGAAGGGCACAAGACGGGACAGATGTTCTTACCCGGTGGTATGGACTGCGTTTAAAGAGTGCGAGATACCATTTGATCTCCCCCCACCAGTGTTTAAAGACAGATTTGATCAGATTCAATCTAAAATCCTTGTTTCTGTTCAGTGATTGCTACAGCTGAATTCACTACTAAGCTGGTCTAGGGGGTTGAATCTTAGACCTGGTGCAGGGAGAGTTGTGATAAAAGACAATACAGAGGGTGTGGCAGATGAAGCAGCAGTGAGTTTCTCCACTCTTCACTAAGAGCTGAAATCACTAAGAACTGGGCTCAGCAGCAGAACCTCAGAGTATAGCATGGCTGCTAGAGGCAGAAACTGCAGAGATGACAGTGACAGCGGTGGGCATTGACAGAGGCATTGCTCGCCTCCTGCTTTCAGGGGTGGGTGCTGAACCCCCATGATGGCACTCCTGAATTCTGGGACTTCACTGATCTCAGACAACCCCCTGAGATTGGGATGCAGTGAAGGGAAAGGGGAGTGGCATGTTAAGGGGATGTTCCTCTGTCAGACTTTCACACTGCAAAGTGGGAAACTGAGACAAAAGACAATTGCCCAAGCTACTGTGGGGCAGGTGTTTACTTATTGTTTGCATACTTTTGAATCATTGTCGGGATGTTTTCCCAAATTGATGCTGTGTTCCCTCTCCTTTTAATAAAAGTTTTCTTTTGTTATACACAGACTCATTGCTTGTGAGTAGGGAAACATTGCCTCTTCAAGGTGCCCAGGGATGGTGCTTAGTTTTCCCAGATTTCTGGCTGGGGGCTCAAGACAGTACTATGTTGGAAGGTTAAGAGAAACTCCTAGATACTGAAGCTGGCCCTTGCTGTCCCCGACCCCACCTGGCATTGGATTGTATCTGTAATTCACTCACTCCCTCAACAGAGTCTAGATTTGTTAAACTTCAAGACTTACCTTACTAGGCCCATCATTTTACCAAGGGCACTGAATGCTGAATTCAACAGGAGGTTGGTTGTTTTTCGTGGGCTATTTCTTTTGATCTAGAGGTTACTGGCCAGGCAGGCTGGCTGTGTTTAATTCTGTTTGGGGGCATTATCCCAGTTTTTCTATTTAAATTGGCTGCATGGCATCAAGAGTTGCAGGCCCCAAAGGACAGTATGTTTTAGGGATGGAGCACTGCATGGGGAGGAAGCAAGATTATATACTCAGATAAAAAGCTATGTTAATATCCTTGAATGCAAAACAATTCCCCCTTGTCTTTGTTTACCTTCCGCTCTGTAGTCCTTTCTTGCAAAAACTCCCCCATCTTTCTCCTGAGTGTTATGTTTCTTTTCCTTGCCCAAATGTCCTTGTCTTCCCACACCCTGCCTCCCACGTTCCACTAGTGCTGTTTGCTCATAGCACCACCTAAGCAGGAAGAGAAAGAAATGCACCAGCTGGGCTTAGTGCAAAGTTTCCTCTCTCCTTGCAGGTTGCAGAGCAGGGCGAATAGAAGGGGTAGGCACTGGGACTTAGCTGGAGAGACATTCAGAGGGGGCAGGACACTGATGGCAGGGACAGTGGCATTGTTCCCTTTCCCAACTGGCTGGAAGCTAGGGGACAGGAACCATCTCCTCAACTCTGGACTTCCCCTGTGATTGCACTCATAGGTATGACTTTAACTTCTAAATGAATGGGCAAATATTTGCAACATGTTAACATGGGGATCCTGGCTTCTCCAAAATGGATTGTTCCTTCCACTGTAGTCCCCCACCCCTGTACATTTGGATTATGAGTCTCTGAGCTGCTTCCATCTCCACATTTTCCCCAGTAGGTGGCAGCATTACACCAGGCTTTTGCTTCCCTGTGGGTTTTTATTTCCTGGAATGCAAAGGAACAGAACAATCTGTTGAGAAGAAAAACAATTCTACGGATCTGGATGCAATTTCCAGGAGATGGAGAGATCATGCACACAAAAGGCAACAGGCAGCACTGGGAGGTGGGCCAGAATCTCTCAGTCACAGCATACTGGCCAGTTCAGAAACAAAAACAACTACAGAATGGGTCAGGCCTGGGTTGGCTCCTGGCCAAAGGCTGGGAACATTTTCAGATTGTTTTTCCCCTGCTGGAAACAGCCAAATCACAATTAAATCAAAAAGATACAAAACATGGAACAAAGCAAATATTCTGTGAAATACTATATTAGCAACTACACTGATAGCCACCATCCTCTGGATCAAACATCTTCTGTCCTTGTCTACGCTCCCTTTCCCCCCTAAACACTGCTGTGCCCTTTTGTTTATTTCTGCCCCTGTTTGTCTGGTAAACCCGTAGCTGCCTAGGCTGCAGAGATGTCACTGTGCTGGAAGCTTGCTTGGAACCTCGTAGTCACAGCAGGGGAATCCTCTTGCTCCAAAGAGGCAGGTCTCACCCCTGGAGCTAAAGGGGACACAGCCTCTTCTGGTGTGAGCAGCACAGCCTGGCCCCAGCTGAGCAGTTAGCTCTGTCCCAGGGAAGGCAGCAGTATGCACAAGCACACACACAGGCCAGTTCACTACAGTATTTCCCCTCAAAGTCTGTTAGAAATGTTTTTTTTCTTCCTAAAATCCCCCTCCTCCCCTCAAGACTCCCCTTCTGCAATCCCAGCTCTCCCCCAGTATTTTCACCCTTAATGCTCTCTTCTTTCTTTTCTATTCCAATCTCTCCCCCCCGCATCCCTACTTCCTCTGGTCCCTGTCTTTCTCCAATGTCCATGGGAGCTCTCTTCCCTCTTCACTCCTTCCTCCCACTGTTCCTGTCTCCTCTGCCAGGCACTGTGCTCTCTGCGGGGAAGAGGTAGCAGCACCAACCTGCATATGGTAAACCCTCTCAACCCCCTCACCCATATGGCCCAGGATCCAGTCGGGCGTGGGGGCTGCCTGTTCTTTAGCGAGCTTGGCGGCACCATAGCCAAGCACACTGACTTGGCCTTACCTCAGTGTAGGCAGTGTGGCTAAGACGTGAGTCTCCCATATTAGAGCTGTGCCAGAAGTGACCGTGTGGGACTTCTGTGGTCCTCACTTATCCCTGCAGCAAGAGGCTGTGAACGATACTTTCCTCGCTCTGAGGGCAGGGGTATGAGGCCTTGCTCGATAACACAGGCTCTGAAGTACAGAGGGTTCTTAATGCTGCTTGGTGAACGAGGTGCCATTAGGACTCCTGGCTGCCAGCCTATCACTCCTTCCCCTAGACAAAGGGTATTTTTATAGGAGTAAGTGGTTCAATGTGTGGGAAGTCTCCCACTAGTGGGGACTTTTCCATTACTGCTCCCAGTCCTCCGCTAAGTGCCAAGAGAGCTTCCCCTGAATCCTGCGTGGGCTAGGGGTAGCTCAGTTTCTCCAAACTTCTTATCTGGTTAAGGGAAACCTCACTAGGCAGGGCGACCTGACTTGGGAAGAGGCAGGTTAAGCTGGAGACTTCTTGTAGGTGGAGCAGCATTAGCATCTGACAAGTGACATGGTACCCCTGCTGGGAGCTCCCCAGCTGCCCCTTGGCTCACCCTCCCCTCCAGAGGGAAGACCAAAAATTAAAACTTTTCATACACTGAAGCTCATAAAATCTGCTACAGTGCAGGAAACTGCACTGGGCATTACACTTTCCCAGGTAGCCCCGACCCAACCCAGATCCCATTTTCATTTCTATTGACTTCAGTACAGATCCTCTCATCCTGATCAAGGCTAAAATGTTGGAGTTTATAGAACTGGACTAGGAATGATGCACAGTCACACCCAGCCACCCACCCTCACTGACACGTGACTGGCAGCTGATCTGCTGCTTAGGAATTTAAGTTCCTTTCAGATACACTCTCTGGTCCATTTACACTCTGCACTGATTGTCCTGGTATAAAAGTATAGATAAGATAAGAGAATGGGAACATCAAACCTCAGTATGTTGCATCCCTTCACCACAAGATGATGCAACTACATGTCATCACATGAGGCCTACAACAACAGACACATGTCTGTGCTCCTTTTTGGGTCTCCTTCCATAGCACCCCTTAGTTCAGAAGCTATGACGTGTCTCTGTTTAGCTCACACTGTGCCATTCTGCTAACAGCAGCAACGTTTGGTTGTGTAGAAAGAAGCTTCCAGACAAATCCCAAAACACATTCATTTCTCACTCTGTTTAGCAGACAAGAACAAAACAATCCCCACAGAACACTATTTTTAGCAAGATGTAGCCTGTTTAGTTAATGATTCTTCAGTTCCTCACTGGTATAATGACAGACAGGTTGCCATGGGGAAACATCCCTGTATTAATATAGACCCTGCCACAATCTGGTTTATGAGTTTGCTATTAGCTTAGCTGTGTGTGTCAACAGAACATTATAAACGCACATATGCACCGCTTACTGAAATGGATTGACCAAAAATGATTTACCCTTCCTGAGCTGCAGTTTGATTCTTAATGTCGTTGGGGAAACTAAGCTATTTTACAAAGGATTAAAGGATGAACTGGCTATTTATTTTTGTCCTTCCCACTAATGGACCTTATTTTTGTTATTGCCTTGAAAAGAATCTTTGAAGCGATACAGTAAGTAATCCTTTCATTCGGATGTACATTTTCTTTGGTGCAAGTATAGGACTCAGTTCTGCTCCCACTGAAGTCATTGAGATTTTTGTTTTGATTTTATTATTATTAGTGGTATCACAGCACCTAGAAATGCTAGTCCTGGAGCAGGACCCTTTTGTGCCAGGAGCTGTATAAATGCTGCAAGGAGCTTGCAATCTCAGTAGAAGCAGGACCTTAAAGTAATATTTGTCCACTTGTGTGTTACACTGAGGAACACAGGTACTTAACTTAGCTGAAAATCTAACTTTTTTTTAAGTTAAAAACCTAGAGAGTTTTATTTTGTGAGCAGCAACTATGGAGCTAGATAGAAACAGATTACATACATTATGTTAATACAGACAGAGTCAGCTTGAGATGTGCTATATTAAATCTCCCTTCAGAAGTTAGACAACAGATGGAGTTAGCCATTCAAGGAACAGACACATTTAATATAAAGTATCAAACCTGCAGGAGTTTAATTAGTTTAATGGAGCAATTAGCAAAATTTTAACAAGTGTATTTTTTAAAATACTGTATGCTTGTTTACCTATATGACTATTATTAACACCACATGACATTGAAACTGATCTAAATTTGAGACATTACTTCAAATACTAATTGGATTATTTTTCAAGTAATGGATGACAAGATGAATTCTAGGAATTCAAGTCTGACCTCATTCAAAATTTCCACATTATATATAGACAATAGTCAACTGCAATTTAAATTTAGGAAGAAAAATCTCTCAATCAAAAATATTCAGATGTATTGCTTTAGGTGTCCCGGACACTTTGGCTTTATTACTGAAAAGCACAGTAATGTTATGTGAATTGCACCCAGATATAACAAATTATTTGAATTAATTGACTAGTGTGAAGCAGTCGGATGACTGGCTTCCTTTTATCATTCCATCACAGCAGGAACACTGAGTGGTAGAGCCATCTCCATGGTAGAAAAAAAATCACATAAAGCACTCTTCAGCTAACATAAATTGGGCCCAGTCTAGCTTCTGATCTCATTGTGGCCCCATTGCAAAGTCACCTCCACCAATACTTGCACAGTAAAACAAAGGAGCTAACGCACAGAATTCAATACCTAGTGTGAAGGGTCTTCTCCTGCTCTTAACTTGGCCCCATCAACACTGGCATCTTCTGCCAGCTGGTCCTCCAGGAACCTAGCCTCCTGGCATTCTCATCCTCACCAGCCTGGTGTAGCTTGTTTACCAGGGTAGAGTCTAGCTCCTCACAGAAGAGGTAGGTTGTTTGGGAATCTCAGAAGGCAAAGTTTATATTTTCAGTCTGAAGATCTCTAAGCTCTCTATAATCATGTCATGAATTAGGTCAACTAACATTTGTATGGTAGATAGGGATTTCCTCATTTCCCAAACAGGAGACTGATCAGAGAAATGCAGTTATTTGCCCAAAATTACATGCCTAGGAAGGGCCTGATTCTTTTCTCCCACCTCATGTAGTCATTTACACCAGATCAAAGTGATTTGGTAGCATTTAATACCCACTTTGCATGGGTGAAAATGATTGCACATGTTGCAGAGCAGTGCAGAATCACATCTCACATCTCTGGCAAAGCCAGGAATAAAACCCAGTAAAACTAATTCTGCTCATACTAGTTTGGAACGTGAACCAACCATGCAAAACCTATTTCCAAGCTGTTTTTTGGGGTTGGTTGGTGAGGTTTTTATTTAAAAGGCCTGTTCTTTATTTATCATTAGGCTAGGAAGGATTAGATTTTTACTGGAAGATATCTTTGATCATTGATTTGACTGTACATACACACAAAGAGGTGAAAGAATATCTCCATTGATAATCACAATTTACAGCGAGGCACAGTAAGAAAAATGGTGCCTGAGAACTTAGTAAAGTTTGATTTAAGGGTATTTACTTTGTATATTTTGATCTGGGATGACGACAATTTGTGTTTTAATTGCTATAAAGCTTTAAATTTTTGAATCTCAGTGTCTAATGTCAATAAATAATTGTCTGACCCCCCACCCCCACCCCGGACCAATTTCCTACAACTCTGAATATTGAAACCCATTAAAAATGCTAAAAAATAAGCACTGACTTTATCTGTCAGAATCACAAGAATCAAAGCCTGGCAAGCCTCTTTATAATGTACAGCAAAACCCAAGAGAACCTAATGAAAAAGTTAAATTTCCCCCTTGGGACGCTAATAGATCACTATAAAAATCCCCTATAAAAAGCCAGACAACCTTGGAGCAAAACAATGTGTACCTAGAGAGAAAAACACTTCTCCCCAGATACATAGTAAAACCTTCACAATACCACCCTTTTATTAGGGACTCTCCTGGATTCTGTTAATATTTAGTATTCAGGAAATTCTGATTTAAAATACTTGTTCCACCCTTACTGCTCACATTATTGAAGAACTTGGTTCCATATTTAAACGACAGTCTTTCTACAAATGTGGCTAGTACAATAAATATCTATAACTAAGGAAAAATAAAAGCATTCAGCACAGAGCATATGATGGGCACTTTTTTATTGAAAAGCTTACGCAAACAGATATTTGCAGTGGAACAGTACTTGCGATTTTAAAGTTCAGTTTTGGACAAGATACCCAGAGAAACATGCAGCCATCAATAAAAGTAACTCTGCTATATCACATAGTTTGTTCACTTCAAAATACTTTGGGCCTGATTTTCCACCACCTCACCCTTGTTGTAGTCCTTTACAGCTGTGTCAAGTGAGTGCAAAGTACATATTAGTCATGTTTATTCCAATGATTAGCCCTTAGTTACTAAGAATGGGACTGCATGGTGCTAGGCACCCTACAAACACAGAGTAGTAGATTTCAGAGTAGCAGCCATGTTAGTCTGTATTCGCAAAAAGAAAAGGAGTACTTGTGGCACCTTAGAGACTAACAAATTTATTAGAGCATAAGCTTTCGTGAGCTACAGCTCACTTCAAGAAATGCATCCGATGAAGTGAGCTGTAGCTCACGAAAGCTTATGCTCTAATAAATTTGTTAGTCTCTAAGGTGCCACAAGTACTCCTTTTCTTTTTGAGAGTAGTAGATGGCGCCTGTCCGAAGAACTTGCAATCAAACGGACGCTAAACACACAAGTAGAGTGAACAATGTGATGGTAAACATTGTTTGTTTGTTTGGTGTGAGTTTAGTTAGAAGAGATTCAACTAAATGGAAAGAAAAGGAAATGGGAGGAGAGGGTAGGAGGGATAGGTCTGAAGTGAAGAGACTGTCAAGGAGGGGGCAGGAAAAGGGAGAAGATTGGAGCAAATAGGCAATCTGCACAGGGCAGAGGAAGTCCAGTCAAAACTATCGAAAGTTCTCTGAAGGTCCAGAGGTCCCTGCTTGGGCTGCTGCTTCTCCTAGCAGCTGGAGTCTCTGGCTGTAAAATGCTACCACGCTGCACTCTCTTTGCATTAGGGTCTACAGAACTACAGAAAATGGAGAATCTGTATCCTGATACAGAGACAAGTGACACATAGAATGTAATCAAGGCACAGTGTTTTAAAAGCCAATCAAAAAATTTTGGTATACATAAAATTTAAAAAGCTCAAACAATATAATCTTTTGAAATACTGGAAGCTTTTCACAGAGTTCGATAAACAGAGCTTCCCCACACTGCCCTCCAGTGCTTGTCTGCTTAAGAGGAACTGGCTTCCCTTGAGATCTGAAATACCATCCATTTATTGTATCCAGTGGTCAGTCACCTGTGCACTTCTCTGATGAAAAAAGAATTAAAAGACTGACTGGCTATTGTAGAACATCATTGCACATTTATTACTGTCTGTTAGATGCTGATCCAAGACCATTCCACTTCTGTACGACATTTGATGAAAAGCCATTGTTTTGTACATTGTTAGACTTAATCCATTTGACTGATAATGCTTTGACATACGAGAAGTAGCATAGGGTGTCATTGAATAGAGCATTTGTCACACCCAAGGTATTTTAATGTGCTTTACAAAACAGTCAACTGGATCCCAGTCTTGCAGTAACTCCTCTGAGGCTGAATGCAACAGTTATTATGCACACAGCACCATCACAGGGTATGTCTACACTGCAATGGAAGCCATGTTTAGTGGGACTTGAGTCAGCTGACCTGTGTTAGAAAACCCTGTGCTTGAATGTCTACATCATATTATGTTGCAGTGTACATGTTCCCTCAGGCACATGATTGCCCTTCAATAAAGTGAGTGCCCAATGTTGGCCAAGGCCAAGGCAGCCAAGATTAGCCACTGGTCTTTGTGTCATTGGCTCTTTATTTTTAACTTTGACCCCTCCACTACAGATGGGCAGAAATGACCTCTGTTTAATGTCTCCTCCAGAGAATGCCACTTCCAGCAATGAAGCAAGCTCTAGCTCTACATGCTGAGTATGGTCCCATGTTGTGGTGTAGTCAAGATGTGCAACCTTCTGGTAGTGAGGAGACAGTCTGACTACCCCAGCCACAGCAATGCCTTTGACACCTGCAAATAAAGATCTAGGTAGCTGGTGACATGCTTACCTATTGCGAGAGGGCAAATACAGCCCCTTTCAACTTTCTCTAGTGTAGGTACATTCTGCCTCACTTTATGGCGATACAACAGGTGACACAAGACTAAGGCGCTTCATTCTGAAAATGAATTTGAGAGAGGACGATATCTCCCTATATCGAAGCCCATACAGATAAGGCAACAAAGCTTTTGGCAGAACAATCAGGACATTGCAGATTGTTAGAGACATCCATATTCCTGTCCGTAGTCCAATGACAGCATTGATGTAAAGTAATGTTGCCACCACAAGGGCCAGAAGTGGAGAGAAGTAAAAGAATAATATAGTGTGATGCATCAAGAATGTCACGCTAGCTCTAGAGAAAATGCTTTCCCATATGCCTGATTGTCTTGTTTTAAGATACAGGATAATATAACAACCATGTATTAAAGCCAAGCAGAGAAAGAGGACTGCAACTGAAAGCACAAAACAGAGCTTCACAGCATCATCTCCATTTAGAGTCATGACCAGTATTATTGGCACAGAGCATGTGTTCATGGGACACGGTGCGGGCTTTTGAGTCACCATCAGCACCAAGTAGATGATCCCTGGGAAAACCCCGGAAGAGAGCCATATGAGTATGATCAGTTTTTTCGTTCGTGAAGAAGGCAAAATGGCAACGTAGCGCAAAGGAAACAAAATGGCCAAAAATATATCCAGTACCATGGCAGCAGCTGTGAGCAATCCCCCACAGTAAGTCACAGCCAGCAAAAACAACAGAAGCACACAAGCATACTTGGGGAGCGTAAGGTTCACGCCATTGAGAACGGCGGAGAGGGTGTAGAAGATTAGGTACATCAGATCGCAAAGTAAAGCATTTCCCAGCAGCAGATACCTTGTTTCCTGGCGGATGCTGAAGCTGGAGAAAATCACAAACAAGATGGAGGGAATTACCAGGATGGCTGCCACAAGGCAGACAATTGGTGGGATCAGGAACATTTTCATGTCTGTATATGGAGGGGAGATAATCCATTCTTGCAACATGTGTATAGAAGGCTCATCCAAATCCAAGGTCCTGTTGGAATCAATCTCCCTCAGGGTTGCATTCAGAATCTTTGCAGAGGTGCAGGCTAAGAAGTTCATTTCTTTAGGATTTTTTGGATGACTGATCAACTTGGACAAAACAAGCTCTGCGTCGAATCTAGCCTTGCAAAAGCTGATGCAGTGGATGTAATGAGCCAGGAAGAACACAAAACCTTTTGTGGACAACTCAATGCCAGCGTCCCCTGGTAAGACCCAAGGACAGATTGCTGAAATTCTGTAGTCCCCAAAGGTGCTTCCACAAAGTGGAATATTTTCTTTTCTTTCTGCAAAAAGTAATGGTGCATAAGGAAACAAAACAAACCTTCCTGTGCTTTAAACTTCAAATCCTCTGTGAGCTCTTTGATCAGGAAATATATGGGTTGCTTGTTATTAGCAACTGGAGTTTGTTCTCCTTCTATTACCACACCAAAGAGACAGATGGACTAGAGCTTGATTAAACAGATGTGATAGTGACATTCCAAGTGTACTGATGTACTAAAGTCATAAAAGTGATCAGATGATATTTTGTATCAATTCACAGGCAATAGCACAATTGACTGATTTGAGGGGATCAATAAAAACATCTCTCTTAGCTCCTGTTGTAAAATAGCGTCAAGATGGGTGTATTTAATGAAATCATCTTATTTATAGATGGTACACATTTTTGACTGGCAGCTCTTCAGACATGTTTTTGTTAAGCATGATACAAAGACTGCGTCCTTTTCAGTTATCACAAACTTTCAACCAGTGTGTATGGTTGATTAGATGTGTATTTTTATAAATAAGCAGTATCACATGCTCACATGCCATACAATATATGGGCATCATTGCAGCATGCAATCCCAAAGTCCATTTGGATGCTAATTTCTGTTTGTTGTTGCCCCACAGAGCATTGCACTGCCATTTGTAGGGCTGAAGTACTATTACTGATCTCAATCTCATTTATATGGTCTCAGAGTGCAATGAAAGCAGAGCATATGGCCCTTGGTTTGTGAGAAGGGAACCCCTCATGTTTTTTCCAAGAGGGCTTCTCCTGGCTGCAAGAGCAAAAACATCCATGAGGTCTGAGTGGAGTATTGTCCAGTCATCTCTCCTCTGTCAGAAAGACTGCAGCTGTCAGGTGATGTTTCAGGTTGTGTAGTGTAAAGTGGGGACAGGCCTGGTGGGGACGGGCTGTCCTTTGAGCATAGAAGTTTCTTCATCTCCTAAGGGAAAATTGTGTGTGTGTGTACACTGTATTTTATATACAGATGCCCTAAGTGGCAGTAAGCAGTCATAAAAAATACCCCATGTATTGTTATGATAGGGCAAGATGCCAATGGGGAAGGAAAGTGTCAGAAAGAAAAGAGTGTACTTGTTAAAAATCTTGTTTCACTAGGACCCAGAGCTCAGAGAAAGGCAAGTCAGAGTCTCCTTTTCACGTCAGTGTTTGGAGACCTCCCAACTTTCGGAGGAGACTGAACAATGAGTATCAATAAGGCAGCTTACCTTGTTCCCTGACAATGAACTGTGGCAGTGCCTAGGAGCCCCAATCACGGGGCAAGATCCCATTGTGCTAGGCTCTGTACAAACACAGAACAAAGACAGTTTCTGCCCCATAGAGCAGAATGGCTTTCCAGTTCAGACTGGTATGAGAGGGACTTCAGAGTGTCTAGCCACTCTGACAGGGTATAGGAAATGAAGGTCTGGTTGTCTCTCAGCTTGAGTAAACCACAGAGCATGCAGGGAAAGAGGTGGAATCTGGCGGCCTTAAATACACAGTCTCAACTTTCCATTTTGGGAGGAGAACTGGGAAAAGCAAACAGGATGCAGGTGGCTGGATGAGACAACTCTGGGAAGCAAAGTTAAGTGGGGAAGAGGGATTAAAATAGTTGGGGAGAGAAAAAAGCCTCCCCAGTATTACGTCTGTTAGTGGGGTACATGCTACTGGCTGATATGTGCAATTTATTAGGGCCATTGGTATGTTTTATTTGGACTATTGGCCTGACTCACCACTGCCATGCTGTCATTTACACCTATGCAAAGTAGGAGCAAATGGTATTAAATCAGAACAATATAATATACCTGCTCTGCACAGTCATAAGTGACTGCATAAGGTACAAGACAGGGGAGAAGCACGGTGCCTAGCTTCTCTTAAAATCTCGAATTTCCTGGTGATTCATTTTAGCCCACTGTGTCTATGGTGAGCAGGGGCAACCTGAGACATTGGACTCAGTGCCCTATGTCTGACAAGATTAAAGGGTAAAGATAAGACCTAATTAATTGTGAATGTGAAAAGAACCTGGGCAATATTTAGAAAAATGGGTACCCAAATGTAGGGTTTTTAATCCACATTTAGGCACTGAGATAAGTAGCCAGTGAAAACTGTTAGCTGCTCATTGTCATCTCAGCTGCGCATTTTTAGCTGATGGAAAAAACAACACAAATTTGAAATAAGTTGAGCTGTTGCACATACACACAGCCCTAGGTGGGCATTTACAGGGCTGCCTTTATCAGCCTAGTGTGTCACGGGTTGATGGTACATATCACATTAAAAAAAGTTATATCTTGGGGAATAACACCACAATATTATTACTTGTATGCAGTGTTGTTGTACCTTGTTGGTCGCAGGATATTAGAGAGATAAGGTAGGGGAGGTAGTATCTTTTATTCAACCAACTTCTATTGGTGAGAGAGACAAGCTTTTGAGCTTGTACACAGATCTGAAGAAGAGCTCTGTGTAAACTCGAAAGGTGTCTATTTTACCAACAGAAGTTGGTCCAATAAAAGATATTCCTTGTACTAACTTCTTTCTCTCTAATCTTATTACTTGACATCCAGGCTCTAAGACCCATATACTGAAAGCCCTTGTTTTCCCTTTGTAAATGCACAGTTCTGGCCTTCTGAGCCTAGCTGGTTTTTCACCTGACCCTTGAAGACGGCATCCATGTAGAGGACTTGTTCCTCTCCCCAGTGTTAAAAGCTGTATATGTTATGGGCTAGATGCTCCACATTATCTGGCCACTTTATGCCACTCAGGTGATGCAAAGTGGCTAGAATCAGGTTGTAAAGAGCAAACAGAGTTCGTCTTGTGGAAGGGAGTTCTACTGGCCTAAATATATGCTCAGGCAGTAGGCTGCTTCCACCAGACTGTCAAAGCAGAGAAGAAAAAGTGGGTGACAGAATATTCTTTGCTGGACCAACTTCTGTTGTTGAGAGAAACAAGCTTTCGAGCTACACAGAGTTCTTCTTCAGGTCTGGGAAAGGTACTCAGAGTGTCACAGCTAAATACAAGGTGGAACAGACGGTTTAGCATAAGTAGTTAACATATATTCTAAGGGACCATTCAAGGTGAAGTGGTCCAGTAGCAACCTTGAAGTCAAAGGAAAAAAAAAAAGGAGGGTTAGTGGGTTACAGATGGTTGCAATAAGCCATAAATCTATTGTCTGTAATAGCAAGATTTTTAATGTCAAGCAAAGTTATTAATTTAAGCTCCCAGGCTCATCTTCTGAGGACTTTATGAACTATGAACCATAAACCACAGAAAACCCCTGTGTGGGGTTTGAAGGACCGTTCACTTGCCAGAGCCCTTGTTGGGGTTGAGGTGATCTCTGGTAAACTTATTAGCATGTGCGTAGATCCTTTTATTGTTCTTAATCTGTGTTCCCTATCATCCTTTTACCTTCAGAATAAATGTGCTTGCTTAGAAAGAGTTGTGTGGTAATTTAACTGTGGGAAATTGCACTGTTTATAGGTTCTGAGGAGAAAAAGCAAAGCAGGCCTACTTATGCACTTTGACCTGCTGGGGAACTCACAGTATAAGCACGGAACAGAGCAGCCTGGAAAAATCCTGGTCAGGAAGGGGAGAGACGCATGTCTCCACCCAAGATAGGTAATGGCTGGGGAACTGGAAGTCTGACAGTGGGTGTCCTCGGTGAACCATAGAGGGGGAATACAGGTGTAGTTGCCCTCATCTGTGAAAGGCTGTACTGCTTTAACTAAACCAACGTAGTTAAAGTGGCTCAACTTGTGTGTTTAGACAAGGCCTAAGTTTTGCAAAATTGGGAAATAGCAAATAACTTGAACAGTGCAGATGGATTCAGCACTATCAAACTCAGGTCTTAGCCCAAGTCATGTAACTCAAGTTTTAACAGGAGTCCTACAATTGCCCAGTGCATGACTGCTGGATTTTTAAAACCTTGTGTGCCTGGACATACAGGTCTGCAGATATCTTAGGTGGCACCTGAGCCTCATTGATCATCAGTGGATTTCCTTAAACTTAGATGTTATTGCAGTATTTTGCTTGACAGACCAAGGACACAGAGGCACTGAAGACTGTTCCTGTAGAAGATAATGAATTTTGGAGGCTGCCTTGCAATTGTGTCTGACATGGTGTCCCAAAATACCGCACGTACTGCTTGTGATTGAATGCTCAATATTTTGTGATGCCGACCTGAATGATTCTCTCCATTTCCTGCAATCCTGGCCTCAATGTTCTAGTTATTGATTCATTTGTTTCAGAGTAGCAGCCGTGTTAGTCTGTATTCGCAAAAAGAAAAGGAGTACCCGTGGCACCTTAGAGACTAACAAATTTATTAGAGCATAAGCTTTCGTGAGCTTCATCGGATGCATCTGATGAAGTGAGCTGTAGCTCACGAAAGCTTATGCTCTAATAAATTTGTTAGTCTCTAAGGTGCCACGGGTACTCCTTTTCTTTTTGATTCATTTGTGTTACTCTTTGGTAAATTTATGTTATGCAGAAGCACTTCCTATGTCTCTACCTTGTTCAGAACAACCAGTATTAAAGATTCTTCCCCTTCTGGCTCCTATTTTACAATCTGTATTGAATTGCACACACCATTAATTACTTTATTTATTGGTAATCTTACTTGAATCTCCAGTAGAAAGCCAAGTGCTTTTGCATCATTCTTGCATTTTCAAGTCAGGAGCTAATCAATAGGGTTGAATTAAGGAGGCCCATGCAAAGTAAAGTGTATGATGAGTAATACTATAATTCAAGTACTGGAGACAGTGCAGTATATTTATATGCTGTTGCTATGTAACAAGATGCTGCTACATAGAATACAAAGAGCTATCCATTATTATTCTTTGTAGTACAATAGCGCTTAGAGGTTCCATTGGAGATTGAAACCCTATTGTTCTAGGCACTGGACAAACACAAGATAATCCCCTGCGCCAGGAACAGCTAATTGGAGTGAACAAGACAAATAAGCACTCTCTTTTCACACCTGTTCAACCAGTTTCTCAACTATGATGCAATAAATGCATCACAGTTCCAGTGTATTTTGGTTCACTGCCTAAAAATTAACACTGGTAGCACTACACTAGTTTGAATTTAAGGCTTCTGTGACTCAAGAACCCCTCAGTTCCAACTGGCAAGGGGGTTACAAGAATGTCCTGATTCTGGTATGTAGATTCTAGTTCACCAAAGAATGTTGTGTGAGGTCTTAAAATGAAAGCCAGGATCATGCTGGTTGTTAATATCATTGTGAAATGTATGCATATAGATATTATGCAGCAGTTATGTATGTATATTGAAAATATGTTCTTAGGTTGTGTGTCACAGCAGAGGTGGAGAAACAGGTTTTCTGTCAGACAAAAGAGGTTTATTCACTTTTGCATTAAGCACTGTTAAGCAACACAAGGGAGGCACATTTACATACAATGTCAGCAGAAGGATGTGAAATCAACAGGGAAGGAGGAGGATACAGGAAAAACAAGTGATGGGGGTGGGGGGGAAGTGTCTGACACGCTGCCCCATATTCATCATAGTGGTATGATTATAATATGATTATGACAGGGCCACCTGGAGGATTCAGGGGGCAATGCAGGCAGTGGGAGTCCTTCCGCTCCTGGTCTTTGGGGCACTTCGCTGAAGATATGGAGCGGAAGACCCCCCCCACTGCCGAATTGCTGCCGAAAACTCTCATGGGGGCCCCTGCGGGGCCCGGGGCAAATTGCCCCACTTGCCCCCCCCGGGGCGGCCCTGCATTATGACATAATTATGATGCCTTTTGTGCAAAGTGTGTCATGTAAGGCAGTGGCTCTCAACCTTTTCAGTCTACTGTACCCCTTTTAGGAGTCTGATTTGTCTTGCGTACCCCCAAGTTTCATCTCATTTAAAAACTACTTGCTTACAAAAATCAGACATAAAATACAGAAGTGTCACAGCACATTAGTACTGAAAAATTGCTTACTTTACCATATAATAAAATAAATCAATTGGAATATAAATATTGTACTTATATTTCAGAGTATACTATATGCAGCACTGTAAAGAAGCCATTGTATGCAATTTTAATTTGTACCAACTTTGCAAGGGCTTTTTATGTAGCCTGTTGTAAAACTAGGTAAATATCTAGATGAGTTGATGTACCCCCTGGAAGACCTCTGAATATCCCTGGTTGAGAACCACGGATGTAAGGTGTCTATGGAAAAGTTTCAGAGTAGCAGCCGTGTTAGTCTGTATTCGCAAAAAGAAAAGGAGTACTTGTGGCACCTTAGAGACTAACAAATTTATTAGAGCATAAGCTTTCGTGAGCTAGCTGTAGCTCACGAAAGCTTATGCTCTAATAAATTTGTTAGTCTCTAAGGTGCCACAAGTACTCCTTTTCTTTTTATGGAAAAGTTATAATTTGCTGAATATGATTATCCTAGTTGTATGTAGGTATCATTTTTGTATCTGGAGTTATGAATATTGACTATGTTTTTGTATTTCAAACCCGCTGTCATGTTGGATTATAACTGGGCCTGAAGGGGCTGACTGTGTGTCAGCTGCAGAGCAGAGGGAGAGCCCAACCCAGCTAAATAGTTAGAGGGCACAGTGGTTCCAACCGCTTCCAGGATTCACCCCGGGAGTACAGCCCATCACAGGTTTTTTTTTTTAAACTATCTGAATACGATGAATTTTGGGGATATAAATAGATGGCAACAAAGATACCCATTATCCTGCAACTAGGAAGTAAGTGGACAGTGTGTTAATGTTCATGAAAATGTGATCTCAGTGCTGCAGAGGATACCTGGGGTAAGATAAAACTTCTTTAGACAGGAGGCTAGCCTGTTAAGTTTAGTCTCTAGAAAGCATAGTACAATTTTGTTTTTATATGTAACCTGTTTTCCTCACTCTTTATCCCTTGATTCTTTGATAAACTTATGGTTGTTTTCACTATAAATATATCTCAGTGCTGGGGTATTAAGCCAAGTGGTGATCCTGAGTTGAATCCTACAAGCTGGTGTGTACGCTGTTCCCCTGGGGACAGCAGACCTGGTATTTCAGTGAGTATTCAGTGGAGAAGGTGCTGGACACTACAGGGGAATGCTTCAAAGGGGCTTGGGAACTGGGATGCACCAATTGTTAACCTGTAAGGCACAGTAAGGGCTGGCAGAAAGAAAAGGAGAATGCATGAGTGGCTAAGAGGCTGGTGGTGTCAGGGATCTGATACCCAGTTAAGCACAAGCAAGTCTCCCTCAAGCTGGAGGCAGGGGGCTAACAAAGTCACTCACGGTCCTGGGTACCTGAGAATTATCATGACAGCTTCTGATTCAAAACATCCACACTGCCATATATCAAAACATATTTTACATGCAGAATGAAGGAACAACTAACTAACATCATAATCCAGTGGTGTGAATCAGGGAAGTCACATGTTCAGTGGTTACATGCTTAGATTGCAAGCTTTTGGGGGTGGGGCCCTTTTCTTTTATGTGTTTGTACAGTGCCTAGCGCAATGGTGCCATAGTCTCTAGGTGCTACCGCAGTACAAGTAACAATGTTATAAGGGCCTGAGAGGCTAGTTAATTTTGGGGGGACATTGTGAGATGACTATTATATAGGAGTGTTTGGGTGTTGGAGGGATGGTAGCCTCTTTGGGTGAGGTGTATGTCAAGGATGGTTATGCTATCACCTTGCAAGAAACCTACCAATGCTGACTCCCCCCCATATACTAAAGTTTACAGAGCTTCCAATAGGTCAGTGGGGGAACACCCTAATTTAGGGGTAAATCTTCCTCTGAATGGCTACCTTTCCCCTGAGGAAGGGAAGTTAATCAGAACTATGTCAGGGCTGCCAGAGTCTCCTTGGTTCCAAGAGTCTGGGGAAAGGGAAGTTGGCTGTAGGATTGAATGGAACGTTAAACACAAAGCAATGCTTTGAACTTTTGTGCTTAGTCTGGGCCCAGTCTGTTGAGGTACTGGGTAAAACATGCTCAGAACTCTCCATTACAATTGAAATCAAGAGGCAGAGTCTTTCTATGGTGACCAGTCCCACTGAAGTCACTGGAGTTGCAGAATCTAGTCCAGCTGAAGGCTCTCAGCCCCTTGCAAGGTTGAGAGAGGAAAATGGAGGACTCAAACAGCAATTAAAAGCCAGTTCCATTAGAATGCTGAGACAAAGAATTAACCTGAAGAGAACTACACTTCTGCTAGGTTCCAAATTTGTTTTCAACGGTATGAGATTTCCCCTGGAAGAACTTTGGGACCTGCCCTTTAGGTTTAACTCAGTGCTCACTGAGGCAAAGTTCCTGGTAGCTTGAGAGAGGATTTTGCTTGCGAAAAGGTTGAGGGCAGCAGGGCTATATGCTTTTTGGTGGCTGGACTGTCTCTTGGTACGTTTAATAGGGTCCCAATCTCAGTGAAGGTCTCTAGCTGTTACTGTACTACCAAGAACAATAAGAAATGGAGTATTGCCAGTGATCGCCACCTTTTAGCTAGCTCTGTCTCCTGTTGCACCCAGAGGTACTGAAAGCTGTTCAGTGTCTCATTTGTCATTCTGTGGTGAGAAGATCTTAAATCTACGGTGGCCCACAAGTTGTTCCTGCAGCTGTACAAAGTCCAGAAACCAGGTATAGTTGCTGCTAAAAATAAAGCAGCAAAGCAAGAGGTGTGAAAAGTGTGTCCAGGTTGCAATGATTTTAAAGGTCAAGGAACTTGGAACAAAGAAAGAGAAAAGGTGGGGAGGAATGGCTTGAAGATATTCTGATGAGGCTCCAAAATGAAATGGGAGACAGGATAAGGAAGAAAGGATGATTCAGAGCGAAGCCTCTGAATAATTTTTAAATTCCAAATGCCACGGGGCCATAATAGAACATGTTATTGTGAGTCAGAAAGTGAAGGTAGGTCTTGTGGAAGATTGACTCTGCAGGTGCAATATTCAAGGTTAAACGGGATATCTGGGTAGCAGAATGAACAAGAATATTTTGAAGTCTTTCAAAATGATTTATATAAAGGAAGAAACAATGGGGTCAGGGAAATAATCATAACTTGAGGGGAAAAAAGGAACACATTTGGTTCCAAACAGTTTACCCTCCTACGGCAGGGTCACTGCTAGGAGCTGCAGCCATGTGAACAACTTCATTTCCTGCCCCACACAATGAAAAGCAAACCTGGTTTCCTCTCCTATCTTTGTGCTTCCCTCAGGATGAAATGATCTATGTGATTCAACCAGCAATACTTTTTTATGACTCAGGCTTCAGATACTTCTGGAGGTATACAAAAACAAGCAGATTTATGTGGTCATATTTTTTACACAAGTAATTACAGTGCCTTATGAGAAATCATTCTGGATTTTTTCCCGCTTGGGTTTAATAATCTTTCCTTCCTTTCTGCCTCCTATAATGAGGTACTTATGCAACAGCCAGGAATGACTTGGGTAAATAATGCCAACTTTTAAAATATTAGCTCTCTTTTCTAAAGCAGCTTAATTTGTATAAAGAAAGTATTTATGTTTTTACGTTTCTAATGGCACTGCAAAAATCAATCAATCAATCCCATGTTACTGCTAATAGGAAGCACCTGTATAAATCCTACATACACAAGAACTGTGGGACTAGAACCTGGGATTATGGGCTGATGATGCTTGTGCCTTGTGACTGGAAGCTTCAGTTAGGTTTCTCATGGCGGAGTCTGTGAAGGTAGGCACTGCAGGAAGTACTGCCCCATGGGATCCAAGTGGCAGCCCCCTGCAGCCCACTGATTGGCTTATGCTGGCATATAAACCAAGAAGCCATCACCGGGAGTGGTCTGAGCCACAGTGTGGCTTGCTTCCTTGCATCTGCTCCAGATCTTGTTTCACAGTAGACCCTAGAATCCGGCTTCTGACCCTGGTTTGTCCCCAACTTTGCTGTTTGCTTGGTGTCTATAACCTGGTGCCTGACTGACTTCCTGGTATCCTAACCTGACTTGGCTCCAACTCTGCTGTTTGCAATTTGATGCCTGAACCTGAGTTCCTGGTATCCTGAGCTGGCCAGACTTTGACTCTGCTATTTGCTTGCCACCCACAAGCTGGTGCATGACCCTGATTTCCTGGTATCCTGACCCTGCTACTCGTCTCCAGACTGCAACTTAATAGCTAACCGGTGCACACAGGCTGCCCATGGCCTATCCCTAACAACATGCTTTGTAGAGTTGACAACATCAATTTGTCCATAGTGGAAGATTATCACCCATTTTATATGTTGAATGCTTTGCCAAGATCACACAGTGAGTCAGTGACAGCGATGGGATCAGGAGGTTCCTGTCTACAGCTCTAATCACTAGTTGATAATGCTCTTTCCTTCCAGTGAGAGCTCGAGCGAGGCTGGTGTATGCATACAGCTATGCCATTATAACGCTTTTCCTCACAGGCCCTTTCATTATGCAGATGGCTAGCACATGAGCTATTCCAACTCAGCCCTGCCTCACACACAATGGGGGTAATCTCCAGCATCCACTGGAAGGGAAGCATGGGATTGTTACAGTAAGGCTCCAGACAGAAGAAGGATCCCATGCAGCCTAGCATTGGCCTATTTTGTCTCTCTTGTAATGCAAGACAGGATGTGCTGCAAGGGTTGGGGTTGCCAGGGATAAGATTTCCCAGCAGGATGAAGGCTGGATGTGTGGGATGGGTGACTGGAAGATGGATGAAATAGTCTGGGTGAGAAAGGATAGGATTAATGTGTAGAAGGAAAGGTTGAATAGTAGTGGTGGTTTAGTGGCCAGGTCACCTGACTTCGGCTCCTGACTCAGACACAGATTTTCTGACTGACCTTGGGCAACTCACTTAATCTATCCTGTGTCTCCATGCCCCATGTGTAAAATAAGGATACCACTTCCCTCCCTTGAAGGGGTGTTGAGAGGTAAAATCCATTGATGATTGTGAGATGCTCAGCTACTACAGTAGATTGGTGCCTGGGAGCAGACAAAAATGGGGAGAGGAGAGAGAAAGTGAGTGAAAGAAATGGAGGGAAAGAAAATACTGTAGAATGGGAGAGAAGAATCCAAACCAGCACAAGGTCTATAGGACAGAAAGTGCTGCCACCAGAAGAGGCAATGCAGTGGCTGAGAGTTGTCAGGGGGAGACTGACATAAGGGCAGGAAAATAGAGACTGATTAATGAGATAAATTATATGAGGTTTCCCTTTTCAAAGGGGAGGGAAGGCTGGTTATGAGGTTCCATTTCCAGACCTGGTTTTTCACTCTCTAAGATAACGGGGTCATAGTATTCTGTAAAGGCAGCATTGCAGTGAGTGCCCAGAGGTAAGGGAAGAACTACTCCACAGTGACACCTCCATCCAGTGAAGGAGTGATGCTGGACTTCAGACAGCATCTTGCTGAACCTCTTCAATGGTTTGTAGTGTGGAGTGGGGGTTTCTATATGCAGACCCATGAAGGTTAACAGGATGCAGAAGGCCCTTTGTGTGAGCAAAGCTGGCTCCCTTGGAGCTGTGGGCACGGTGATTAGGGAATGGGGAAGTACCACCTCACAGTTGCTGATGGAGTACCATCAATGCGCAGCCCCCATCTTATATCCAATATCCAGGCACTTCAAGACTGGGAGGGAACAGTCCCATTGCTCTGAGACACCATTGCAGTAATATAGTAATGTCTCTTTAAGGCTCAGCGGCAACAAGAAGGAAACAAAACCAGGGGATGCATCACTGAAAGCACAGGACAGATTCCGACTGTGCAGACTCTTCTTGTCAAGCCCTTTCACATGATGGATTGTTATCAGATCAGTTCAGTGTGCTCTGCCTCCCTTCACAACATGAATGAGATACAGGCGGAGCGCCATCAAGTTACGGATGGCGTTTCACTGCTACAGCCAACATGCTAATTTCTAGCTCACAGCACTGTGCCTGAGGACTTCCATGATCCCTGGACAACAATCTGAAACCCCGTTGATGCTCCAAATGATCTACACCCATGGGCTGACAATGACCTGACCTCATGCTGCTGAAGCAGGTGCTAGGTACGGCAGCACATATGGTGTGAAAGATTAATGGACAGAGTGTGCTGAGAATCACAACCTACATTAACATCAAGAAAGACTCCACACTGTGGGAACCTTTAGAATATCTAGTATTGCCCACAAACATACAGTAACTGCTGTTTCTTCCCAATGTTTTCCTGGCGAGTTTTCCACTGCTTGTGTATTTAGAAATGGGATTTTTTTCCGATCACAAAACCCGTCGTCCCATTGGCCTCTGATAATAGCATCTGTGCTTCTGCCCCATAGGTACTGTCAACCAGGAGATTCTGATTTCATTGCAGGAACAGCAGAAGTGGATGCTAGGTTTGTGAGGGAAGAAACTTATTCAAATGCAAATATTCCCATAGTAGCCAAAGAAATACATAAGATTTCTTGGCAAAATAAGTCCACCCAGGTGTAACTACTTGAATGATCTGCTCTGCCACAAACCAGGTCCTGCTTATACCAGCGCAACTTATGTCAGTCATTTACTGCATTTCTTGTCTGTTGGTGAAATTGTAGCTGGTGACAGATGGAGACTGATCCCAAGTACAGTGTTGCTGAAAGCAGCTCACAAACATGGACACCTGCTAAATGGATTTGTTTTTATTTTTACTTTACTTGGTGATTTATTCTGATTAAAAAAAGGCACCATTGGCTTGTTTGGCTCCGGATACACAAACTCCTCTCTCTTTGCTTCCCTCTTTCTTTACTACCTAATGTTTGTATCACGTTTATACCTAGTGGCCCCACAACAAGTGGGACCCTGATGTGCCAGGTGCTTCAGACAACATAGAGTTTATAATCTAAATAGTCTGTATCAGGGACAAGATGGACAGGAAGTATCATCTCCATTTTGCAGATAGGGAACTGAGGCACAGAGAGATTAAGTGACTTGTCTACTGTCACAGAGAAAGTCTGTGACAGAGCTGGGAACTGATCTCACCTCTGAGTCCCAAGCCAGGGCCTTAATCACAAAACCATCTTATTTCCATTTCAGTCTCTTTACAACTTGATACTTGTAATAAGGGTGTGACATGCATAGAAAGACTTGTTAGAAACAATCTCTTTCCTGGCCCCCATTACACGATCTGGCTCAGGATTGTAAAGGCAATGGTGTAAGAGTTGTCAGTACCCACTAACACCAGGGGCTAATTTTACAATTTTTGGTATCTGCTTCTCCAAACATTCTCGCTGATTTCAAAATTCATGTACTAGAGTAGCCTTCTCCATCAACAATCCAGCAGTCTCTTACTCTGATGAGAAAGTGCTGGCGCTAATGTTCCCTGTGCCAATCCAACAGAAATGAGGACAATTGCAAACATTCTTGCAAATAAAAAGAATTTAAAACTCTTTTATTCCTCTCAACTTCCATGATCTGTAAAACACTGGCAGGAGAGAGGGACAGTCCTTACTGGCCAATTCAATATGGTTTCAGAGGTGAACACTCTTTTGCAGGTTCTATCCCTCTTTTGTGCCTCCTGTCTCTGAGCACTGCCACTGGTGCTCTCTGCATTCAGATTGAACTGCTCATACTAATGCCACCTGCTCCTTAATTTCTCCTCTCTTGAAATGCTTAGTTCCACTGGGAAATGTCAACTCTTCACTGCAACATTCAAATCACCACCTTTCATTAGTGCTGGCTATGGCACTAGAACAATGTCTGTGGAATTATCTGCCCTGTCCCTAAAGATATACCTCAGCTTTTCCCGCCTATGTCTGTTTATCTGCTGCCAATGATCATGCTGACAGCTTTGGTGTAACATTCACGATTATCTCCCTCCTGCTCAGTATTTTACAACATCCATCTCATTCACACTATAAGTCCAATGTCACTTTTAATTACTTACTGTCTTTCCTTATATTTTCTACAGTGAATTTGAGAAACCATTTTTTTGCTTCTACTAGCCTAGTCCGTTGAATGTATTTTGAATTAGTCTCAGTTGCTCCAGTATGTGTGTTTGCTTTCCACCTTACCAAAAAGGTAAACCCTTTTCCTTGGTCACTTCTCTGCAGTCAAGCCAGTCATTGTATCAAGCAACTGGAAATTCAAAACAAGGGGTAGCTTCTGTACTTCCATTGTGTGACCCCAGTACAGAGCATCAGCTACCTCAAGCTGCATACACCATCTGGACATTTTGTAAGTCCCATACTATTCACGTTAGCTAATCTAGCAGTAGCATATTGTGAGGTCAGGGTTCAACTCTCAGAGTGAGTCCTTCACCCTCATTGTACTGGGAACTAGAAGCATAGCAATTGCAGTGCTGAGTCCCTGTGGAGAAGGAGACTTGACACCATGAGCGCAAAGAACAGAGGGTACTGGAGGGTCTTCTGAGAGGGCTGCCGCTGCCATTCCCACACCAAGCTGTCAACTGGCAAGATTCCCAGGTCAGCCAGCTCACTGAACCTCAAATTCTTTCCCTTACTGCAATACATATAGTGGTCCTAGGGGTAATCAGTCTCTGATCATCCTCAGTTGAGGGGGCGGGCAGAGATGTACCATGATCATTAAGCCAATCCTTTCTTCCTGCGTGTGTGTCAACTGCAAGGGACTTGAGCCACCAGTTAACACTCTCTCTGTGTGCCAGATCCAGAATAGAGGAGGACTCTACGCTGGCACACACTGCTATAGATTTAAAAAAAAACATTTTGTGGGGTCCTTTCCTTATCACAATGAAACCCTTGGGGGCTTTCTTTGTGTTCTGCTTTTTTAGCACTTCAGGTGTTAAATTAATATAATCGTTTTGCCAGAACAGCTTCTTTGATAATGCCTGCATGTTCAAGGCCTATTTCCTAGCAGCACAAACAGCAAACACAGCTCTGGACTATTAATCAATTCATTACATTTGCTCTCAGAGAATATGTTAACCTAGCAATAAGCAACCTAATCATTCCAGTTTAGACTTTAAAAAACCTGTTAAAACATCTCTGCAACAGATCAGAAGCCATCTTGTTGGCTAGCAAAAAGAGCCAACATTGCTTCTGAACTTATTGCACTTTATTTAGTACATGTTCCAGAACTAGCTTTTATTAAGTGTACCAGTTTTATCAAGAGCATGTGTGAGTCACATATATCTATAAGCCTCCCAACAGTTTCCAGTACAATAATTAACAGATAATTAAAGAACTTTTAAGTGCGCATTTTCAGAGTACAGATAAAAGCTAAGCCACTAAGTGATATTCAAATCCTCTACATGATTGTTTTTATATTTAAAGGTGACACTGAAAACAATCTTTAATGTCGAGTGCCATCTGGTGGACACTGTATTCATTGCAACAACCAGTCCAAATTATACACCTCATTTTGCAGGGTAGTCTGAACAAGGGTGTTTTTGTCTTTTGACATCTCACTGATTTGTTTTCTGATTCTCCCCCCGCCCATACACAAAGTGTCCCCTCCTCACATAAGCTTATCATCTTAGACCTATGGAAGGGGAACAGAGACTCTCACTGCAAGCCACTTTGCGGTGGTCCATAGCCCTGAATGGCTTCTTGTTACTCATTTGTTTTGACTAATGACTTAGAGGATCTTTGCTCAGAAAGCCATACAGATTCAGTTTGTGCTTTCACTCATGCAGGTTCTTTGAAGACAAGTTTCACAGTTAGCTAAGATTTTTCTGAAACTAAATGACCCCTGCAAGCCAAAAAAACCTGGAAAGATACATGTATTATAAGGTGGCTTCTGAGGCAGTCTATAGTGGAGACACAGTAATGTGCAAGTAGGAATGTGACAATCTGCATTCTTGGTCTTTGACTGAATACCTAATAGTAGATATTGGTATTTGTCAAACACTGAATATTAAACACAAATAAAAATATGATGCTGAGACCCGGCATGTCAGTGAGACTTTCTAGACAGGCAATAAGTACATAAAATATTGGACTCCCCAAAGCATTTCAGGAGAATCAGAGAGACCTCTGCACCTACCACAGTAGCGGAAACCAGGAAATTGGGATTACTGTACTACAGCTGTGTCACCAACAACCTCACAGTCACAACCCTGCAAAGTGCATCTGATTCCCACACGAATGGTAACATTTTCTGTCCTTCATTTTGGTTTTAAATTTTGTTTACTTTTTCACATTACTGCAACAACATTTACAAATAAAATATTTATTCCAAAATTTTCCTTACTGATCTCCCCCCACCCCAAAGTATATCAGAAAAGAAACTTGAAAGGGAAGAATAAATTCACTTGGTAAAGTGTAACTACAATAGAGAGCAGCAAATAGTTCCATTCACCATCTGGGGGAGGGGGATGGAGTTATTATGCATTTTAAAGTTTACTGTGGAGGAAAAGAGCTGTAAAAGAAATAAAATAAGTATGCAAATAGTTGTACCAGACAAGCATGGCTTAGGAATGATCTCTAAACTGTTAGCATATCTGCCTAAACAGATTATTCAGCATATGGGGTCCACTCTTAGTACAGTGACACTGAGCACCAAAAGTATAAAAAAATAAAAAGTAGATGTAAAAGCAATAAAACCCTCACCTCACCAGTTCTCCTTTCTAGAAATTTAACAATTACACTATGAACCAATGTTATCATTCCTCATGTATCCTCTTCGTTCTTCTGCTCCCAAACTGCCTTTTCTTCCCATGATCAGTTTTCTCTTTAATTCTACCAAAAGGCCAGGTAGCAGGTTTTATCTCCAAACAAGAGAAGTTAGCTATTTAGGTATCACCCATGAAGCCCAATTCTCTTTCTTTGTACAGATATCCTATGTAGGACTTGGGCAAGAGATTCCTGCCCCACAAACCACTGCCAGCACAGAAAACAGCTGCAGAGCGGCGCCACAGACACTACTGCAACCCTCATACTGTAGTAGCAACCAGTGCTTAATTTGTAATGAAAGAGGGCAGTGGCTCAAGCTGGGTGGCTGAAGAGTGGAGGCTGCTGGTCAAGCGCCCAGCTCTGAAGGCAGCACTACCGCCAGCAGCAGTGCAGAAGTAAGGGTGGCATGGTGTGTTTTATTGACACCCATACTTCTGCGCTGTTGCTGGCAGTGGTGCTGCCTTCAGAGTTGGGTGGCCAGAGAGTGGCGGCTACTGGCTGGGAGCCCAGAGGTGCCAGGGCTATGAACTGCCAAGCCTAGAGGGGCTGAGGCTCAGAAGCATGGTCTAGTGGTTACAGCACAGAATTAGGAATCTGGAAATCTGAGTTCTATTCCTGGCTTTACTACATGGGACCTTGAGCGGGTCATTTTGCCTTTCTGTGTTAGGGATAAGAATGCCCCAGCACAAATTTAACACTGATAGTAACCATTAACCGCTCAGATACACGGGCATTTGCCTGGCCATGTTCCCTCACTGCCTACGTCTTGTCCTCAGACCCTGCCTCCATGCCACCAGAAAGAGAAAAATGCCATGGAACAAGTTTCCAAGATGAGCAGCTGGTGCATTGTCCCTGTGAATAATGGGGATTCCCAGGCGTTTTAGATGCTGTCAAGGCTGAATCCCCACTCTGGCACTTCAAGTGCAGAAGGTGGGGGCCCACAAGGATTAAAAAAAAAATCAATACTGGCCACTCCAGACTTGTATTAAACTCCCAAGGTTACAGCGTTTCTCTGACCTTGGCTTGGTAAACGCTGCCACCACCCAGATGTAACACCTCTTTTGGAACCCAGGAAGACGCACTCAGGAATTCCTTCCTGCGGGGTACCCTCAAGCCCTTTCACCCCAATTCCAGGGAAGAGCTGAGGAAATTAAGAAAGAAAACAAAGGAAATTAGCTGTTGCCACCAGCTAATTAAACAAACCGCACAAACCTCTTAGGACACCAAAAATCCAATCCTGTTAATAAAAAAAAGATACATTTTATTAAAAACAAAAAGAAAGAAAATACATCTGGAACTTAGGCTTTTGCTAGATTTTAAAAGAGCATATCCAAAAATCAAGCACCCAAAATAGCTTTCTTGGGGGTTCAGCTTAAAGGTTACAAGCAAACAAAAGCATCTGGGGTTAGCACAGAGAAGTTCACAAGCCTATAAGAAATAAAAGAAATAACCCTATCTTTCTAATCGTGTCTTTCTAAACAGTCCCTAATTTACTACATATCTGAGGATTCAGATAAGTAGGTCTGAGGTATGATTTGATAATCTATAATCATACCTTGCTTAAAGCTGCTTACAGCATTGCTGCTCCGTGTCCCTGCAGCCCAAAGAGAACAACAAAGGGAAAGTTTCTTTGCCAATTTTAAAAAGTTCTACCTTCCCATGTCTCTTTTGGTCAGGTGCCCACTTCCTTTTCTTTACCTGGGGGACTTTTAACCCTTTACGGGTAAAGCAAGCAGAGAACAGCTACCAAGAGAGATTTTACAGCAAACTGGCTGGTTGGATGTCCATAAAAGGGAGCTACCCCCACCCCACCCACTTCATTTATTACAGATGCAGTGGAGTGGCAGAATTTACAAGATTGCTTTTACTGAGCTAGATCATCAGCTGCTAGCTCATTAAATCTGTATAGCTCTATTGACTTCAGTGTGGCTACCCCTATTCACACACACTGAGAATCTGGCCTGCTGTCTTCAAAATGGAGTTCTGTTTCACTGTTTGGAACTCTGACTGGTTAATGCACACTCTGCTGAGCATTATTGACTTCTAAAATGATGGTTTTTGGCATCATACTGATTTCAATTCTCTTATAGATTGAAATAATTTACCCCCCTCTCCCAATGCCCAGTCATCAAAGTTTATGAGGAACTCAAACTCTTTACTAAGTAGAAAATAAAATATACGTTTGAAAGTTACATTAAACACTGTTATAGCAGCAGCTTATATATCGGCACTCATCAACAGAATAGCAAAGTATCCAAGAGCTCAATATACGTTTAGACTATGTCAAAAGATCACAACATCTACTGATACTGGAAGGGAGGGTCAAGCTATTTAGGATTTCTATTCTTGTAGCACCTAGGAGCCCTCATCATGGACCATGGCCCTATTGTGCTAGGTACTGTACAAATACAAGTTTGCTTGGAAATTCCTTCTGAAAAGGTGTGGGGCTACTAGGAGGCTGGACAGCCACACTATTTTAGAGCCAGATGTGCAGTAACGTATCAAAGGAAGAACACTGAACCCCAACCCTGTAGCAGCAGCAACTGTCTTCTCCCTATCTCCTCACCCCATATAAGTCTCTGGGCAGTGGCGCGGGTGGGGAGGAAGAGAGTCTAGAAGGAGATGTAATTTCTATTATGCTTAGGCAATGTTTCTAAGCCTGGGGTGGCTATGTTGGGGAAGATTTATGCTAGTCTGGGGAGATACAGAAGAGATAAAAGAAGTAGGGGCAGAGGAACTTGCCATACTCCATGTACTCCCATGGCTGTGGGTAGTGTGTAGCCTCCCTGAAGGGCCCCTGCAGCAAGATATGGGCAACAGCTGACATACACAGCACTGCTAGCTCAAGCTTCTCTTCACAGCTCCATGATACTCATTACTTCTGGGTCACTGCACATGGCCAGCATGGTCCCAGACTTAGTAGCAGTTGCTGAACCAGGTGACCCTGCTTCATCAGCCTACGCAAATGTTAAACTTGTATTTCTGTTGGTCTCTAATTGATTTGCAGATGGAAATTAAAGATCCCCTGGCACTTTTTGTGACAAGACCAAAGGAAAACTCTCTTAGTTAGTCAGGTTCAAATGGTGCAGCCTCTGTGTGAAATATTGAGTGCATAATGTCTGCAGCTATTGACTACGCAGTTCATATATGACCACTCTGGCTCAGGGCTTTGTGAGCTCTTGGAGTATGAAAAGCATTGCTGAAGTACAAAGCCATGCATCCAAGGCCTGATTTTCAAAACCAGCTAGTGATATTTGGGGTCCAACCTGACACACCTTAAAGGGGCCTGATTTTTAGAAAGTGCTGGGCTCCCAGCCTTCTGAAAAACCACACCTCTTTAGGGTTGTGACAGGTTGGATCACAGGAACCCCCAACTGATGTGCCAAAACTACTTCTGCCCCTGCTTTCCCTGCCAGCCTGGGACTCTGGAGCCCTGCCTGGCTGTGCCAGACACATTAGCCGGCCACAGACACAGACACAGGTCTGAACCATGTCCCTCAATCAGCAAGCTTAATTGAAAGCAGCTTAAGAAGTGTTCCTATCTTTAACACTCAGATGCCCAACTCCCAATGGGGTCCAAACCCCAAATAAATCTGTTTTATCCTATATAAAACTTATACAGGGTAAACTCATAAATTGCTTACCCTCTATAATGCTGATAGAGAGATATGCACAGCTGTTTGTGCCCCCCCCCCAGGTATTAATACATACTCTGGTTAAATAATAAGTAAAAAGTGATTTTATTAAAATACAGAAAGTAGGATTTAAGTGATTCCAAGTAGTAACAGACAGAACAAAGTGAATTACCAAGTAAAATAAAACAAAACACTCAAGTCTAAGCCTAATACAGTAATAAAACTGAATACAGATAAAATCTTACTCTCAGAGATGTTTCAATAAGTTTCTTTCACAGACTGGATGCCTTCCTAGTCTCGGCACAATCCTTTCTCCTGGTACAGCCCTTGTTCCAGCTCAGGTGGTAGCTAGGGGATTTCTCATGACTGCAGCCCCCTTTGTTCTGTTCCACCCCCTTATATGGCTTTGGCACAAGGTGGGAATCTTTTGTTTCTCTGGGTCCCCACCCCTCCTTCTAAATGGAAAAGCACCAGGTTTAAGATGGATTTCAGTACCAGGTGGCTTGGTCACATTTTCTGTGAGACTCCAAGGGCTTGGATACACTTGCGAGTAAGAGCGCATTAAAGCAATCCTGGGTGCCCTAACTCACAACCCGTCCACACTGGCAAGGCACTTAGAGAACCTGGACTCTGCAGCTGGAGTGCTCCAGGTAATCCACCTCCACCAGAAGCATAACACTGGGTGCGTCACTCCTGAAAGGCCCCAGCATCAGTGTGAATGAGGTGTTGCATTACTGCCCTCTGATCAGCCTCCTGAAATGTCCCATAATCCCTTAAATCAAGTGGCCACTCTTGTCATTGTTTGGAATTGGCTGGAGGAATGCGGATATGCCCTTTCAAAGATCCGTTTCTTATAGCTGGCATGCTTATCTGCTCCGGGATAAAGCAACCATTAGTGTGGAATGTTGCTTGAGAGGCAGGGGGAGGGGGGTCTGTTGCTGTCTGAATTTACAAGACAGCGTGCTGACATGCTCTGAGCCCCCCAAAAACCCACTCTCCCCCCACATACACACAACACACTCCCTGTCACACTCCACCCCCCCATTTGAAAAGCATGTTGCAGCTACTTTCATGCTGGGATAGCTACCACAATGCACTGCTCTCTGTGGCCGTTGCAAGAGCTGCTAATGTGGCCATGCCAGTGCACTTGAATCTGACAGTGTGGGCACACTGCAGCACTTTCCCTACTGCGCTCTCTGAGGGCTAGTTTAATTCACAGTGCTCTACAGCTGCAAGTGTAGTCATGCCCCAAGTCTTCGTTCCTCCCAGCCTGACTCACAGGAAGGCCTGCCTGCAAACAGAACCATCCACAGTCAATTGTCCTGGCTGATGGGAAGCATCAAGATTCCAAAACACCATTAAATGGCCCACACTTTGCATAGTTATAATAGGCCCTCAGAGTTATATTTCCAGTTTCAGATACAAGAGTGATACATTTATACAAATAGAATGATCACACTCAGTAGATTATAAGCTTTGTAATGATACCTTACAAGAGACCTTTTGCATGAAGCATATTCCAGTTACATTATAGTCATACTCATCAGCATATTTTCATAAAATCATACAGAGTGCAACGTCACAAGTGTATCTTAAATTGTATTTTAAGCTGAGGTACTCAAAACACACTTTTGACTACTTAGGCCACAGTACATTATCTGTAGGACAAGAAATCCCAGGATCAGTGTATTTCAAGCTCCAAAACCCATTTCTAAGTGATTTTCTTAAATAAAGCTATCTTGTTATAGAGGCACATTACATCTCTTAACAAAAGCAGGAAGAACATACAGGCAACACTAGAGTAATATATTGCCCCTTTCCCATCCCCGGGTGAGTTCAGCTTTCAGTGTACTCCCAGCATCCTCTCCTGTCTCCCAGCGACCACACTATCACATGTATCATTGATGCTTCTGTTATTCATGAGGAGAGGCTGCATGTTAAGAAAAGCCATCTATAACATTGTCGTATAGGCTCAGCACCCCTAAGCCAGAACAGATGGTCTGAAAGCATTAATAATCACCTGTCAAAAAATCAGAAACCCAGGGAGAGATGAGTTTGTCATTGTTACACAGTACCTTGGAGCCTGCAAGGCTGTGACTGGGTACATATAGCAATGCTCAGCACATCACCCCAGTCTAAATGGCCTGCCAGCTGGAAGGCTCATAAAATACTGTATGTTAATACCTGCTGATAACTACTGTAGCTCCAACCCCAGTGCTGACCTTGACATTGTCAATAACCATGATACATTAACCAAATGTCTCTTAGCAAGCTCAGTGACTTCAGCGTCACTGCTTATTTACTGTAATTGTGAAAACATCTTTGGCTCCTTCCTGGAGCACCCTCGTGCAGAAGAACAGGCCTGCTGGCCTCAGTTTCCCCTTTCAGAATCCCCAGCAACTCCACTTCAAACTCTCTTGCTTAAATAACACCCCTCCTTATGGTTGGTTTATTACCAAATGTAGTTAAAATAACCCCTAACAAAAATCCCAAATACAGCCCATACCAAGTACATGTGGTCCTTGAAACCCCACTCTTCCCAGCGGAATTACCCCCCATTTCCCCCAAAGGTTCTCTGCTGGGAGTCCTTCCATACCATACTCCAGTGTCTTCTGCCACAATTAGGCTCCTTTTCAGTCTTTCTTCTGTCCCTCTGCAAGGACAGCCAGCTAGATGGAACCCTGCTCTTCCCAGCCAGAATCCCACCACCTCTCTGCTGGATGATCATCCTCTCCCAGGGAGCATCCCTCACTCCTGCTGGCCTTTCCACTGTACCCCTGGATTCAGCTTTCTAGTGTGGAGACATTAGAATCTGCTGCCCAGCCCTCCCCTGCTCTTCATGCCTCTGTGGTGACCAGTTTCAGTTTTCCAGTTTAAAAGCCAGCAGGCAATGCCTCTGCTCCTCTCTGGCTCTCAGCCCTCTGGCCCTGGATCTCTGTCTTGGTGAGAAGAAAAGGAGTACTTGTGGCACCTTAGAGACTAACAAATTTATTTGAGCATAAGCTTTCGTGAGCTACAGCTCACTTCATTGGATGCATCGGAAAATGCATCCAACGAAAGCTTATGCTCAAATAAATTTGTTAGTCTCTAAGGTGCCACAAGTACTCCTTTTCTTTTTGCGAATACAGACTAACACGGCTGCTACTCTGAAACCTGTCTTGGTGAGGTCAGCCAGCAAACCCCTATTGCTGCTCTCTTGCCTTCAGCCTTCCTCCAGGAACCAATAACCGCTTCCGTCTGGATCCTTCCACAGTCCCTCTCTGGCCTCTAGCAGCTCTCACATGCCCTTTTCCAGACTGACCCAGTCTATGCTCTAAGAAAGAGGGGGGCACAAGCATCCCCTCTCACCAGGTCACGTGGTGGGAACCCACATGGGCTCAGGTCCCCTCTTTTAAGCCCAACTTGAGATAGCGGATAAGTCACAGGTGCACAGGCTCTGTTCTCTCTGAGGGGGTGTTTTACACAGCCCATGGCAGCGAGCCTCCCAGCACAGGCTGACAGGGCTTGTGCTAGTGCTCTAAAAATAGTTGTGTAGACAGCACGTTGAAGTTGTGGCTTGGGATCTGAAGCCCATCCCATCCCTAGGCTTCAGAGCCCGAGTTGCAACTCCAACGTGCTGTCTACACTGTAAATTTTAGAGTGCTAGCCCCGCTAGCGTGAGTCTGTTGACCTGGGCTGGCAGGCTCACTGACACAGGCTATGTAGACAGACCTTTAAAAAGACAGCGTCACCCTGTGACATGATCATGCCTAAACTACCCCCTGTGGAACATCAGGAATGAGACAAAGGGCCCATCTTTAGAATTCTATTTGTATTTAATATTTATCTGGCTGTGCCTATATGGTCACATGGGCGTTGCTGCTGTATTGGTACTGTGTAATTTGCTACTACTGTGCTACAGGGTCCTGCGAATGTTCATGATTTTTATTAGCCAGTTGTAAAGTAATCTGGGGGGTTTCTAATACAGTCACCAGAATGACAACACTGAAAATGTAATGACTCCGGCCTGGGGGCACAAGCACCCCTTTATGTTCATTTAGTCCACCATTACTGGCAGACTGAAGTCTGTCTGAAAGGCAGGAAACCCCAGAGTTCTAATTCTGATGTCAGCAGTGACCCCCGGTTAACCACTTAACCTCTCTGCCTCAGCCTCCTTCACTGCAACGTGGAGATAATAGAACTTCACAACTGGTGTGAGGGAACAGGAGATTTTTGATGTAGTTGTTTGTGAAAACAAACAAGTTGATATATAACTGAGAAGCATTGTTTAGTCTGTTAGTAACAATGTGTGGTTCTAATTTGTGCAACAGACATTTGTTCACTAACTACTGAAATGAGACCAGCAATTAACCTCAGGTAATGCTGAAGAGTAGTTAGCTAGTAACAATGACTGTTTGCTTCCAGCCTCAGGCTAGTGACCTGTAGGTGAAGGGCTCTATATCCCATTACCAATACTCTAAGGCCTAGTCTACAATGGCAATATTAAAGTGCTGCTGCGGCAGTGCTTTAACGTGGCTTGTGCAGTGTGGCATGAGGGCAATGGCTCCCAGCACCAGAAGCACGGCTCCTAGCACTGGTGCACTGTCTACACTGGCACTTTACAGTGCTGAAACCTACTGTGTTCAGGGGGGTGTTTTTTCACACCCCTGAGCACGAAAGTTGCAGCTCTATAAAGTGCCAGTGTAGACAAGCCCTTAGACACAAAAATCACTGAATACTGATAATGTATGAATAATTAAGTTTTAGCAAAAAACTCAGCTGGGGATCATTATGTTATACCAATAAAATAAAAACCAGCAGGATCTTATTAAAGGGAATAAGGCAAAATGCCACATTTATTGTGAATACAGAAAGAATCATAGTAAGCAGTTAGTTATAGCTATAACATTCCATTCAATTTCATATTTATTCACACATTCATTCACTCACACACACACACACGCACACACACACACACACACGTTCTGTTATCATAGTTACCAGCCTTAGAGTTGCTCGTGCCAAGCCACTGGCCAGGTGGCCTGGACACAAGGACGGAGCAGGGCCTTGTCAGATACTCATCTGATGCTCCTGGAAGTTGGTTTGCAGAATCAGACCCCAAAGTTTTCAGTTTCTAGAGTCCATTTTTATAGGAATTTATTCCTATGCTAGGTTTCAGAGTAGCAGCTGTGTTAGTCTGTATTCGCAAAAAGAAAAGGAGTACTTGTGGCACCTTAGAGACTAACAAATTTATTAGAGCATAAGCTTTCGTGAGTTGCTCTAATAAATTTGTTAGTCTCTAAGGTGCCACAAGTACTCCTTTCTTTATTCCTATGCTAGTCTATGGGAATTGCTTCATCATGCTGTTGCTGAATCAATCAGCAGATGGCACATTCCTGACAGCTCCGTGCTGCCAGATGTTATCTTATTCTTCAGTTCTCCCATCCTTGAGGCTGTTGGGTGGATTCCAGTCTGCCCTCCAGAGGTGCTCTGGTTATTTCCACTTGACGCCTTCTTCGGCCGATCAACACTAGATTCTTAGGCTGGCACCTCCCTGATCATTCATTTATTATCCACACCAAGCATCCATCACATACATCCTGTATCTCCATTTTAATCACAATTGTTAACAAAGCGAGATAAATACAACAAAAGGGAGGGGAGTCTGTGTGCAGTTTCTGTTGTTACGAAGTATTGCTTTGAGTCTCTCTCTGTGAGAGTAGTTGTTGTTACAAAGTATTGCTTTGAGAACAGACTGTTTTAGGATGTACTAATACAATTAGCAGCTTGCAAGTTTCACACAGAGAGGGAGAGAAACAGTAAAAACAAGAGACCAAAAACAAGAGACCTCTTAATTAGCAATACCCTGGAATTTAAACTATGGGGAATCAAACTCATTTGTGATTTTAATACAGAACTTCTTTAATATGATCCAAAAATTATAGTCTCAATTTTTAGAGATTTGAAGTGTTGGCAGGATATATTCTGGGCCAAATTCATCCATGGTATAATTCCTTTGTCTTAAACTGAATTATTCCAGTGATTTTTTTCTGCTCCATAGGTCTATTGTACTGAAATACCAGCTGCCTACTTCTACCGACAGATGATTTTGAAACAGCATAGTTTGCCTTTGGTGAGTTGTAACGGACTGACAGTATGGTGCAATATCCTGGATAAATTTTATGGAATTAAGTTAAACTTCATTGAATAAAGTTTAATACCTTTGGGGTCCATTGTATTAAAAATGCAATTGTGTATGTGTTATTGTACATAACTTCTCCAGGAGACTGAAAATGCAATCTCTGGAAAATATTAGGAATTTCAAAGGGCTTTTTTGGGACAATATGTGTGAAGTGGGTTCCCTAGGAAATACTTGGCAAAAGGGAAATGCAAATTCTCCTCTCCAATGCCAGCCTTTTGAAGGTATGCCCTGGGAAGAGAGTTTACTATTTACCTGTTCCTGGAACTTCCAGATCAAAGCCTCCCAAACTGTATAAAGAATGGACCAAAGTTGTCATGAGTGTGCTAGTTCTGAGCTGAAGCTGTTAGGAACTTGTGACCATAAAAGAGGCCCACAGTTTACTATTTACCTGTTCCTGGAACTTCCAGATCAAAGCCTCCCAAACTGTATAAAGAATGGACCAAAGTTGTCATGAGTGTGCTAGTTCTGAGCTGAAGCTGTTAGGAACTTGTGACCATAAAAGAGGCCCCTTTGGGGGTTTTTGAAGAACTGCTCCTGCCAGAGCCTATGTTAGAGTTGGGGGGAGGGGGTTGATTTTTGGAAGCTTATTAGCATACATGTAGGTTCTTTTATTGTTTTGAATGTTTTCTCTACAATGCTTTCATCCAAAGAATAAGCTTGCATAGAAAGAGCTGTATGGTAACTATAACTAAGGGCAGTTACACTGTTTTCAGCCTCTAAAAAGAAAGCAAGCAGGTCAGTTTAGGCAGTCTGTTTGTTGCTAGGACCAACACAGTGAAGGCAGGGAACTGCTCAGCCTGAGAATATCCCAGGCAGGAGGAAGCGAGATGTGGGTCTCTCCACCTAAGAAAGGCAACAATCCCAGAGCTAGAAGCCTGAGAGTGGATGCACTTGCTGGATCATAGAGGGGAATACCAGTGCAGTTCCCCTGAATGGTGACATATAGCAGTGTTCTCAACCTTTCCAGACTACTGTACCCCTTTCAAGAGTCTGATTTGTGTTGTGTGCCCCCAAGTTTCATCTCACTTAAAAAAATACTTGCTTACAAAATCAGTGATGAAAATACAAAGTTGTCACAGCGCACTATTACTGAAAAATTGCTTACTTTCTCATTTTTACCAAATAATTATACAATAAATCAATTGGAATCTAAATATTGTACTTACATTTCAGAGCAATATAAACATATATAAATATAATATAAAAAATATATAAATATAAAGCAATCATTGTCTATGAAATTTTATTTTGTACTGACTTCCCTAGTGCTTTTTATGTAGCCTGTGGTAAAACTAGGCAAATATCTAGATGAATTGATGTACCCTCGGAAGATCTCCAAGTACCTCTGTTTGAGAACAACTGACACATAGCAACCTAATAACTACCCTCAATAATTTGGCTTCAGTGTTTGCTACTTAAGTTCGTGATCTACAGATAAATATCTTGGGATTGACAATTAAGCAGTGAGGTGGTGATAGGAAAAGAATAGTTTATAAAACTGTGAAATATTTTACAACTTTTTGGAAAGGTGAGTAACATATGGCAACATATATGGCAACATATACCTGGGAGCAGGATTGGGCACAAAATATTACTATGGCAACACTGTATTTAACTAATGTGCTTGATAATTCATAATTCCCATTTCCTTCCCTCTATGACAGGGTCCTGACAGACCCTGAAGAAGGCACTCCTAGCGAAACTTGAGCAAGAAAGTGAACTCCTCAGGAGCTGAAATCATCTCTGGAGCTATGTGAGCCTTGGACCCATCCCAAATGGTTCTGTGTGCGCCCTGGAATGGAGATTCTGAATTAGGAGACTTGAGTCCATCCTCCAGGTCTGAAGGACGATCTCCATTTCTCCCTCCAGGGAAGAATGGACATCAGGTGGAAGATGAAGGGGTGGCTATTGAGAGGCCTACTCCAACTCCAAAAGAAGGGAGAGCCAGATTTCATCCTAGGAACTGACAGTACTGGAAAGGCCTGAGGGGCAACGCTCCTGGAACCAACACCATGTGTGTCTGCCCCACTCTCCCTTCACCCAGGGTGAAGATTTGTCTTCCTCTTCTGTGATGGCACATGAAGTATTGTCTACTTTGTGCTTTTACAACTTAACACTGCAGCTTTGTTTCATGCTGCCTTTGTGTTGTGGATGGTATCACACACCAACACCCAAGCACAGACCTTTAGAATTATATGCACATGTAAAAATGCATCTCAGTAATCATGCATGCTGATTTTATGCAGACATTTTTGAAGACACAGATCTAAACCCCCTGATCTCTCTTGGGGCATTGAGAACCTTGAACTTCAGCAATGAATCAACTTCAGCATGAAGCATGTGACCTCTGATTGATCTGCAATATCTGCCAGCATTTTAACATGCACTAACTTCATTTAGAGAAAGAAAGGGCTTGAAAACCCTTTAATGTTTTCTCATCCCTCGTTAGAACACACTAAGTGAGGGCTCCTCAAAGCCAAGATCTGTGTAGCAAACTTTCACCATCTGAAATCAGAACTCAATACATACTAATATTTCATGCGAAGCCAAAAATACCAGACGATGCAAATCCATTCCCATTTCACATGGCTTTCTTCACAATTGCTCTTAACCCAATTTCCAGAGCTATTAGTGTTCAAACACAGTTTGCTCATTCACAGGCCAGCTCCTGCTAGCTGATCCTTCTGTGAACTCATAGCCAGGGCTTTGGAATCAGTGCAAGTCTGAGCCACAGTCTTGTAGGGTATTCATCCATATGGAGTAACATGCAAGGTATCTAAAGAAATCTCATACCTTATCAAGACAATATCACTGTGCATAGGCACTGACTTCTTCTCTACCCAGGGGTGCTCAACCACCCCCCACTTCACCCCTTCCCCCAAGCCCTCTCCCCCTACCCCGCCTCTTCCCAACCCCACTCTGGACCCATCCCCGCCTCCACTCCATGCCTTTCAAGGTCTCGCCTCTTCCCACCTAGCCCCGCCCCTTTCCACCTCCTCCCCTGTGCCCACCCCATCCCTGCTCCTCCTCCTCACTCCCAGCGCCTCCTGCAGGCTGCAGAACAGCTGATCATGGCGGGTGGGAGGCTGTCAAGGTTCCTTCCCCACTCTGAACTCTAGGGTACAGATATGGGGACCTGCATGAAAACCTCCTAAGCTTACTTTTACCAGCTTAGGATAAAACTTCCCCAAGGTACAAATTATTTTACCCTTGGACTTTCGCTGCCACCACCAAACGTCTAACCGGGTTTATTATTGGGAAAGAGTAATTTGGAAAAGTCTTTCTCCCCCAAAATCCTCACCAAAACCTTGCACCCCCTTCCTGGGGAAGGTTTGATAAAAATCCTCACCAATGTGCATAGGTGACCACAGACCCAAACCCTTGGATCTTAAGAACAATGAAAAAAGCATTCAGTTTCTTACAAGAAGAATTTTAATAGAAGAAAAAGTAAAAAGAATCACCTCTGTAAAATCAGGATGGTAAATACCTTACAGGGTAATTAGAATCAAAACACAGAGAATCCCTCTAGGCAAAACCTTAAGTTACAAAAGACACAAAGACAGGAATATCTATTCCATTCAGCACAGCTTATTTTCTCAGCCATTTAAAGAAATCATAATCTAACGCATATCTAGCTAGGTTATTTACTAAGTTCTAAGACTCCATTCCTGTTCTGTCCCTGGCAAAAGCATCACACAGACAGACCCAGACTCTTTGTTTCTCCCCCACTCCAGCTTTGAAAGTATCTTGTCTCCTCATTGGTCATTCTGGTCAGGTGCCAGGGAGGTTATCCTAGCTTCTTAACCTTTTACAAGTGAAAGGGCTTTTCCTCTGGCCAGGAGGGATTTTAAAGGTGTTACCCTTCCCTTTATATTTATGACATGCCCCCCAAATCACAGATAGGATGAAACGCTGGCTGGAATTTCTTCCTGGAACTCTAGGAAAAAACAGAGTTAATAAGACACATGCACCTCTAAATATACTACCAAGTATATAAAGACTAACAATATTTTCCACATCTCAAAGACGATTTTAACCAGTTGATTCTGGGAAACTTTCATGGGAGAGTGCATCCGCCACTTTGTTAGAAGCTCCTGAGATGTGTTGGATGTCGAAATCAAAATCTTGTAGAGCTAAACTCCACTGAATAAGTTTTTTGTTATTTCCCTTGGCAGTATGAAGCCACTGTAGCGCAGTATGGTCGGTTTGCAGGTGGAAACACTGTCCCCAAACATATGGGCGTAGCTTTTCCAGAGCGTAGACAATGGCGTAATATTCTTTTTCACTGACTGACCAGTTGCTTTCCCTCTCAGACAGTTTTTTGCTGAGAAACACTACAGGGTGAAATTCTTGATCTGGTCCTTCCTGCATTAAAACTGCTCCCACACCACGCTCGGACGCATCGGTGGTTACTAGGAACGGTTTGTCAAAGTCTGGGGCCCTTAGTACAGGGTCAGACATGAGTGTCGCTTTAAGCTGGTTAAAGGCCTTCTGACACTCTTCAGTCCACTGAACGGCATTTGGCTGTTTCTTTCTGGTTAGGTCTGTCAGTGGGGCAGCGATTTGGCTGTATTGCGGTACAACTGGCCTGTAATAACTGGCCAAGCCTAAGAAGGATTGAACCTGTTTCTTTGACCTTGGGACAGGCCACTTTTGGATAGCATCCACTTTGGCCTATAGGGGGTTGATAGTTCCTTGACCCACCTGGTGTCCAAGGTAAGTCACTCTGTTTAGGCCTATTTGACACTTCTTAGCCTTAACAGTTAGTCCTGCCTCCCTTATGTGCTTGAAGACTTTTTGTAGATGTTCCAGGTGTTCTGCCCAGGAATCTGAAAATATGGCCACATCGTCAAGGTAGGCGACTGCATATTCCCCTAATCCCACTAGAAGACCATCTACAAGTCTTTGGAAGGTGGCGGGTGCATTCCGCAGCCCGAACGGAGTACATTAAATTCATACAGCCCAACATATGTGGTGAAAGCTGACCTTTCCTTGGCAGATTCATCTAGCAGTACCTGCCAATACCCCTTGGTTAAGTCCAAGGTAGAGATGAACTGGGCCCATCCCAGTTTTGCTAATAGTTCATCTGTGCATGGCATTGGATAGTTATCTGGGCGAGTTACAGCATTTAGCTTACGGTAGTCCATGCAAAAATGTATCTCCCCATCTGGTTTGGGACCTAGAACCACTGGAGATGCCCATGCACTGCCAGAGGGGCGGATTACACCCATCTGTAACATATCCTATATCTCCTGTTCTATAGCAGTTTGAGCTTGAGGAGACACCCGGTAAGGTTGGACTTTAATTGGGTGAACAATACCTGTGTCAATGGAGTGGTATGCCCGTTCAGTCAGTCCTGGGATGGCTGAGAACGTCGGTGCGTAGCTAGTGCACAGTTCCTGGATCTGCTGTCGCTGCATATGCCCAAAGGTCATGGAGAGGTTCACCTCTTCCATGCCACCAGCACTGTTCCCTTCGTAGTAGACACCTTCAGGCCACTGAGCATCATCTCCTCCCTGGGCTGTAAACTGACAAACCTTTAATTCTCTGGAATAAAAGGGCCTTAGAGAATTACTATGGTACACCTTAGGCTTTCAGTTGGAGGTGGGGAATGCTATGAGATAATTAACAGCTCCCAAGCGCTCCTGGACCGTGAATGGCCCTTCCCACGATGCTTCCATTTTATGGGCCTGGAGTGCCTTTAAGATCATGACCTGGTCCCCTACTTTGAAGGAACACTCTCTGGCATGTTTATCATACCAGCCTTTTTGTTCTTTTTGAGCATCCTGTAGGTTTTCTTTAGCAAGGGCTAGAGAAGTTCGGAGGGTGTTTTGTAGGTTGGTTATAAAGTCCAGAATGTTGTTCTCAAGTTCCTGGAGAACGTGTAAATCCCTCCCATTGCTGCTTCACCAACTGTAACAGCCCCTTAACCTCGCGGCCATATACAATTCATCAATTTCATATGGTGAAAACCCTAAACTGGGATGTGGTACAGCTCTGTAGGCAAAGAGCAATTGCTGCAACACTAGGTCCCAATCATTGGAGTGCTCATTTATGTATTTACGTATCATGGCCCCCAAAGTTCCATTAAACTTCTCCACCATGCCAGTTGTTTGATGGTGGTAAGGAGTGGCAACCAAGTGATTTACCTCAGGAGCTTCCCAAAGGCTTTCCATAGTTCCTGCCAGGAAATTAGTTCCTGCATCTGTGAGGATGACAGAGGGCCAACCTATCTTGGCAAAAATGTCTGATAGTGCCTGGCACCCACTTTTAACCCTGGTGTTGCTTAGAGCTACTGCTTCCGGCCATCGGGTGGCAAAATCCATGAAAGTCAGTATGTACTGCTTTCCTCTGGGTGTCTTTTTCAGAAAAGAACCCAGAATATCCACAGCTACTCACTGAAATGGAACTTCAATGATGGGGAGTGACTGGAGAGGGGCGTTGACCTGGTCTTGGGGTTTTCCCACTTTTTGGCATACCTCACAAGACTGGACATAGGTAGAAACATCCTTGCCCATTCCCTCCCAGTGGAACGACCTCCCCAACCGGTCTTTGGTCCTGTTCATCCCAGTATGGCCACTAGGATGATCGTAGGCTAAGCTCAAGTGCTTGACCTGATACTTAGTTGGAACTATCAGCTGTCTCTGAGGATGCCAGTCTTCCTGGTGTCCACCACAAAGAGTTTCCTTGTATAAAAGTCCTCTTTCTACAACAAACCTGGATCGATTAGAAGAGCTGAGAGGCAGTCTGTGCCACCCTCCAAGCTTTCTGGAGGCTTTCATCTGCTTCCTGTTCAGTCTGGAACTGTTCTCTTGATGCTGGAGACATCAGTTCCTAATTGGATTGTGGACCTATGCTTGGTCCCTCTGGAAGCGATGTAGGGGATGGGGCTGTTTCCATTGACTGTGAACCGCTCTCCGCTGGTTCACTATGTTGGGGTTCAGGCTCCAGCTGAGCCTCTTGTGTACGGTTATCGGCTGCTGCCAGTTCAGGTTTGGTGGGGCCCTCTGGTGTTGGGGTTGCAAGTACTGGATTCAGTGTGGGCAATGGGTCTGGTGCTGATTGTTCCGCCGGTTCTGGTTCTGGGACTGGCTCTGTCTGGGTCTCTGGGACTGGATCCACTACTGCTGTTGCAGACATTGGCCTGGGGTCCGGGTCCATCACCTCTGACTGGGTCCTGGTAGAAGTTTCCAGAACAGAGCTAGGCGTGATGGCTTGTTTAGCCTGGCTGCGGGTGACCATTCCCACCCTCTTGGCTCACTTCACGTGATTGGCCAAGTCTTCCCCCAACAGCATGGGGATGGGATAATCATCATAGACTGCAAAAATCCATGTTCCTGACCAGCCCTTGTACTGGACAGGCAACTTGGCTGTAGGCAAATTGAAAGAGTTTGACTTGAAGGGTTGAATCATCACTTGGATCTCTGGGTTAATTAAATTGGGGTCCACTAAGGAATCATGGATAGCCGACACTTGTGCTCTGGTGTCCCTCCATGCAGTGACCTTCTTCCCGCCCACACTCAGTTTCCCTCTGCTCCAAGGGTATCTGGGAGGTATCTGGGCTTGAGGACCTATGTGGTGATGCCGGTGCAATGAACTGTAATCTGTTGGGGTTCTTGGCCTTTACGTGCCCTGGCTCGTTACATTTAAAACATTGTCCAGCTGACGGGTCACTGGGGTGAGGTGGGTTGCTGGAGAACGGGTGTGGCAGGATGATAAGGCATCTGGAGGGTTCCTTGGGGGGGGTAGGTGGGGCCTTGGGCTGCCCCTGGTAGTAGGGTGTGGTCTGAGGTTGTCCCTTGTGGTATCCGCTCCAACTGTGACCAATTTTTTTCTTCTCTGCCAACTCCACCCTTTTGGCTCCAATCTCCCTCACCTTGATTACAGTTTTGGGCTTCCCATCTAGGATGTATCTTTCTATTTCCTCAGGAACACCCTCTAAGAACTGTTCCATTTGCATTAGGAAGGGCAAATCTGCTGGAGATTTAACACTTGCTCCTGATATCCAGGCATCCCAATATTTCACAATGTGGTAGGCGTGTCGGGTAAATGACACGTCTGGTTTCCACCTTAGGGCTCTGAACCGCTGACGGGAATGCTTGGAGGTTAGCCCCATTCTGACTCTCACCTTGGTTTTAAACAGTTCATATTGGTTCATTTGTTCCTTAGGCATTTCAGCTGCCACCTCAGCTAAGGGTCCACTGAGCTGCGGCCTCAGCTCTACCATGTATTGGTCTGTAGAGATGCTGTACCCAAGGCAGGCCCTTTCGAAGTTTTCTAAGAAGTCCTCTGTATCATCGCCTGCCTTGTAGGTGGGGAACTTTCTGGGATGGGAAGTGGTACCTGGAGAAGGAATGCTAGGGTTCGTTGGTATATTCTGCTGAGCCTTTGCCTTCTCCATCTCCAGTGCATGCTTCCTTTCTTTTTCCTTCTCCTCCAATTCTTTGGCCTTTGCCTCCATTTCTTTGTCCCTTGCCTCCATTTCCCTCCTGTGGGCAGCCTCCATTTCTTTTTCCCTGGCCGCATGTGCATCCATCTCCATCCGCATGAGTTCTATCTGTCTTTCATATTCCCTTTGTTTTTCCTCAGCCTCAAATCTGGCTAATTCCAGCTTTTGTTGAACCGTGGAGTCTGTCATCCTAACCTCTCTGTTTTTAACTAACTTTACACCCGAGAGTTAGAAAGAAAACCAAAAAAACCAAAAAAACTTGGCTTGTAAAATTTTGCTGTGCTGTCGAGATACCTGTGTTCTCTGATAATGATTGTCAGCCCACAGAGAAATCCTAAAAAAACCCCCAAAACCTAACACCTTTGTCTCCAGGCAAATAGGCAGAAAACCCCTCTAGTTGCTCCTAGGAGAAGAAAAAAACAAAAAGCAAAAAACTTCAGGTCTGTGAAGACTTGTGAATTTCCCTGCAGGGGGTTAACTTACTCTGCCTTTAGGTAGAGAAAATTCCAGCTCACAAAAGACAATTCCCTTTTGTCTCTGCTCTGGCCCCAAATCAGAGAAAAAAAACTCCAACTGCTTCCAGTTGGAAACCTGCTTTCCAGGGAAAAAAAAATTCCCTTTTAAAATCTGTGTTTCTGGTTCAAAAAATCTCAAATTGATCTCAGAATGATTTCAAGTTAATCCCACCATGTCAAGGTTCCTTCCCCACTCTGAACTCTAGGGTACAGATGTGGGGACCTGCATGAAAACCTCCTAAGCTTACTTTTACCAGCTTAGGTTAAAACTTCCCCAAGGTACAAACTATTTTACCTTTTGCCCTTGAACTTCCACTGCCACCACCAAACGTCTAACCGAGTTTATTATTGGGAAAGAGTAATTTGGAAACGTCTTTCCCCCCAAAATCCTCACCAAAACCTTGCACCCCCCTTCCTGGGGAAGGTTTGATAAAAAATCCTCACCAATTTGCATAGGTGACCACAGACCCAAACCCTTGGATCTTAAGAACAATGAAAAAAGCATTCAGTTTCTTTCAAGAAGAATTTTAATAGAAAAAAAAAGTAAAAAGAATCACCTCTGTAAAATCAGGATGGGAAATACCTTACAGGGTAATTAGATTCAATACATAGAGAATCCCTCTAGGCAAAACCTTAAGTTACAAAAAGACACAAAGACAGGAATATCTATTCCATTCAGCACAATTTATTTTCTCAGCCATTTAAAGAAATCATAATCTAACACATATCTAGCTAGGTTATTTACTAAGTTCTAAGACTCCATTCCTGTTCTGTCCCCAGCAAAAGCATCACCCAGACAGACACAGACCCTTTGTTTCTCCCCCACTCCAGCTTTGAAAGTATCTTGTCTCCTCATTGGTCATTCTGGTCAGGTGCCAGCGAGGTTATCCTAGCTTCTTAACCCTTTACAGGTGAAAGGGCTTTTCCTTTGGGCAGGAGGGATTTTAAAGGCGTTTACGTTTCCCTTTATATTTGCGACAGAGGCGCTGGGAGGGATGGGGAGGAGTTGATCGGCAGGGCCGCCGGTGGATGGGAGGCACTGGGTGGGAGGGAGGAGCTGGTTGCCGGTCGGTGCTAAGCACCCACTAATTTTTTTCCTATGGGTGCTCCAGCCCTGGGGCACCCACAGAATCAGTACTTATGTCACTGAGAGATATATGAATGGGTAATATTTAAGGAGCAATGTTACCATATTGAAAGTATGCCATTTTGTTGAAGCTGTGTTAGTCCCAAGACATTAGAGAGACAAGGTGGGTGAGGTAAAATCTTATTTGACCATCTTCTTTTGTTGAGACAGAGACTTTAACACTACACAGAGCTCTTCTTCAGGTCTGGGAAAGGTACTGAGAGCGTCACATCTAAATACAGGATCAAACAGATTTGCTAAACTATCTGTTCGATCCTGTATTTAGCTGTGACACTCTCAGTATCTTTCCCAGACCTGAAGAAGAGCTCTGTGTGGCTTGAAAGTTTGTCTCTTTCACCAACAGAAGTTGGTCCAATAAAATATATTACTTCACCCACCTTGTCTATCAGTAAAAGCGTTGTTACCCAGCATGTTGGGGGGAATGGGGGTGCTGGTAAGTGAAAAATTCTGGTTACCTAAGAGGGAGGGAGTTTGGGTGTGGGAGGGGGCTCAGGGCTGGGGTGCAGGACGAGGCAACATGCAGGGCTGTCTAGATGTGCCTCTGCCTAGGATACAGCAGGGACATGTTGGTGCTTGCGGGGAGCCGCCCGAGGTGAGTGCCACCTGGATCCAGCACCCTGAAACACCTCCCACTGGTAAAGTGCCTGATAACACAGCTTTTATTGTATATTGAAAGTATTTTTTTTTGGACTTGGTGTAAAAGCTAATCACCGGGGGATAATGCATCCTGGTGATGGCCCATTCAAATAGGGGTGGGTTGTCACCCTTCCATTTAGCAGGCAATGTAAAGCAAGGCTCAGTTGTCCATCCCAAGACTTGCAATGAAAAACCATCAGACACAATTGTAAATGATCGAAAGCACCTGGGGAAAAAAAGGAACATTACAAAAGACAGGAGAGCACCCTGTCTCTGAATAAAGACAAATGACTGTTTCCGTCTGACACAGGGTGGGGACAGGCATTCTGTATCCGGTCACTGGAGAAACAACTTGCAGAGTGGGAGTGTTTCTCATGGAAGTTTGGATCCTGTGAAGCCATCTAACTGTGCAACAGACTGAATTTTGGAAGGAAAACCTACTGTATTAGTTAGGAAAGGTAACTATTAAGTGTAGCCCCCTTCTACATTGTGCTTTATGATTTTGTTTTGCATTGTAACCGTTCATTTCTGCTGCTCTCTCTTGGCTTTAGTTGAATCCCTGTTCTTTCTTAAATAAACCTTCTCTTGTTTTATTACAAATGCTGTGGGGTTTAAGGTAAAATAGGGACACACTGCTCCTTTGGGGGCAAAGGATGTGGGATTCCTGTGAATAGTCAGTGTCAGGGGCTGGATATCACAGGGGAATGATTCAGAGGGACTTGGGGATTGGGGCAAACCTCTTGTTAGCCTGTAAGGTGAAGACAGGGCTGGCACAGTCCAGAGGAGGGCACTTGAATGACTGTTAGGCTTGTGGTGTTAGGAAACTAACACCCAGCCATCATGGGCAAGGCTCTCTCTCCCTAGAGGGAGAGGTAACAAGGCTCACCAAGAACTGTCACATCCATATATAAAGTACAGTCCAAAGCTACAGCTCACACTAGTGTTACTGGAGGGTTTTAGACCATCCCGTATAAGCACTGTTCTTGTTTTTAGGAGAATCCTTGTATGAGAATCCCTGTCAGGCCCCAAACCGGGGAGCTGCTACAACCAATGGGAGAGGAGAAGGGAAAGGCAGAGATTAAGGCCAGGATAAGAGGTACTGGGGATCAAGGTGGCAAAATTAACTTCCCTTTAAAAATATGGGATTCCGCCCAATTTTCAACCCCTCCATTGCTAAAGTATTTTTTTGCGGAGGAGCGGGGGGAAGAGAAGAGAGGAAGAGGATCTAGCTCAATACTGACATGGAATTTAAGCCCCGATATTTTGATATTAAACTCATTTCCATAACAGACTATGATATGATACATAGGTGCTGGAACTAGAGGTGCAGGGGGTGCTGCAGAACCCCGCCTCCCAACTTGAAGTGGATTCCATTATATAGAGGTTTACAGTTTGCTGCTGAGAGCCATTGACCCCCTCCACTATACACTTTATTCCAGCACCCTTGATATAACTCCCAGTTTTGCCTTCACTGCAGAAGCAAGCAAAAACTGGACTGACTTACTAAGGAAAGTGGGTTAAAACAAAACATGTTCAGTGACTAAAAAACCCCCCCACTTAAGACAAATACTAGCCAATTACATTTTTGGGTATAAATATTCCACCTGTTCCCAGTTTGCTCCAGTGTGAGATTCCTTCTTTAATATCAGAAATAGTATATGTGAAGGCACTGTCTCTCTCCATAATAGTCCCCTTTAAATCACTTCTTCAAAGGGTGATACACTTCAATAACCTTAATACATGTTGAACAGTGATGCATTGCAATAACCTAGAAGTATCTGTTAAGACTGGTCTTTTTGTATTCCAGTCAGCTATGAAAATTGATGGGAGAAATACAAATTACAATAAATGTGCTCCTAAATTATTCCAAACCTGGTACGTGTGTAGTATAATGAGAATGCTGGCTGTGAGCTCATTAGTTTACCTTCAATTTTTGCCCCTGAGCAAAGGAAGCATTTACTTGCTATCAAACAGATAGCTGAAACAAACATCTTTCCTAAATCAAACTGCACAGGGAAACCTAGAATCTATGGAGAGTACAACAAGCTACAAGCTGTAAGGATTGGGGGGTGGGGGATGAGGGAAGGAGGAGGAGGAAAAGATAGGAGGTGGAGAATGCCAGTGGAGAGCAGTAGTAGTACAGCCCCTCAGAGTCTGAAAAGCATCACAGGAGCCTCTGGATAAAGATACTCATCCTCAGCAACAAGACTATAGTAGAGAGGATTACTGCTGAATGGTGAAACACGGTGAGTAAGATTTTTGTCATCTGCCTTATTAGCCCTTCGTGCAATGAAATTCCTTTTGCTCCAACACCTACAATGAGACTCCAAGGGACAGACTATTATTTTGGGATGATTGCTTGTTTTGACACTAGCATGGAACACTGATTTTCCTTTATTTCTTTTCTTATATATTTTTTATGTGCACATTCAATCTATTTTAAAGCAATAAATAACTGAAAATGACAAGGGCTGGCAAGGTTAACACTTGGCTGTCTGATACAATAGGCTGCTGGACACAGCAAGTAATAAATGCACACAGTTTCCCTTTCAGGTACACAACAGAGATTTCTGTGCAGTTGTTTTCTCCCTGGAAATAGGTTAATGGTTAAATAGATCACTATGCTGGAGTTTATTCTACTCTCCCACAAGGTGTACGGAAAATGTTTCAAGCCAGTACCTTTCTCTCTGCTTCAGGTGCAGAAGAAAAACTGAGCCGTGCAGTATAATGCAAAGGTTTTGCCATGAAGGGTGTCTCCTTTTGTAATGAATTCACCCCTCCCACATTCTTCAGTGTAGTTCTCTCCCTGTTTTCCCTTGGCATAGAGCTGCAAGTGCTAGTAATTACTTAAACTGTTCAGATCAGTAATCAAAGGAATGAAGCTGGGGGCTAGGAGCTAGCCATTGTGCTGAACGTGTAGAGATTCTACAGCTTACATGCCCTGTACAATGAACAGGGGAAAAGAATGCTTGTTTTTCTTCACCCTTTTTGATCTTTTATATGTACTCAGCACATTTAAACACACAAAACTGAAGAGCTCTGCATACCAAGAGGTTTAATTTTACTACTCATATCTCAGCTTTACTGAGCAATTGGCAGAGATTAATTTAAGGTTCAGACTTTCCTGTAGCACATTGCGAATAAGATTAAACATTTAACTACAGATCCATATAGTATTCTGATGTGATGTGTAAGATTTTATTGTGTGTGCATAATAGTGTTTTTTTAGGTCTTTTAGTGAGAAAAAGCAGAACCTGACCTAAATGTATATTAGGTAATGCAAATTATTAGGTATTTTGGGTTACCCAAGAGAGGCAGGTGATAAAGAGGAATGATAGCATGTAACCACTAATAATGACAACACTATTCCAAGCAGGTGGTATGATCCCAGTATAAGACTGCATGTCAGAGGTTTATTTAAAAACAGACCTCCCTCTGTAACATGAATCATTAGTGCCACTTATCTCCATTTAAAAAAAAGGAGAAATAGAATAGGATACTGGCAGAGTAATCAGTTTAAGAAGTGAGAAGATGAGCAATGCTTTAAAATCTTCTTCGGTTTCCCCTATGAGGGAACCTTATGTCTGTCTGCCTTTAAGAAACAGAATTGCGTATTACAGTAACTGCAGACAGAATATCATCATGGTTCAGCAGGGAACTTCTTTGTTTTATAATTAAAAACATTCAAATAGTGAAAAAGAACTGCATATTCCTATTAATAGTAGGAAAATTCTCTGTTGGCTTTATTTTGTGACTTTAGTAAAGGGAGTTAAGTGTTTGTGAAAGTAACTAAATTCTATTCTCCCAAACAGAGCCTCTTCAGTAAGATTATATACTCTGCTTTATGCTCTGTTAATTGATCTAGAACAAGTGCTAAGCATTTTTAATACCCATTGATTTTAATAGGAATCATTGGCTGTAAGCCCCTTACACTTGTTTGTTAATCTTTTTTTAGGGTTTTGGATTGACACCCATCACCATAGTAGCTCGGCATATCCCTAAGTTAATTAGCCAGCATGGCAAGGTCTCTAGTAGGCTTCCTGGAGCCTTCAGTTCCATGTCATTTCCTATTCTTCAAATTCTTCATTAAAAATTTGAGAATAAGTTTCACTTCAGAGTGTTTTCTGTTTAAAAAACTCCAAAAATAATTTTAAGTAAGTACACGTTCCATTATACTCTTGTCCATTCATACCAGAGTTTTCATTTTGGAGCAAGCAATACATTTTCAAAAAGCAACCAAGTCCCATTTTCAAAAGTGACTTTGACACTCAAGCGTGTAAGTCCACTGTGCTGAAGTCACTTTTGAAAATGGGACTTGGACACCTCAAACATTTTACCTAAAAACATGCATGCTATATTTTTAATATCAGTTTTAAAAATATCAGCAATTAAAAAGAATATTGTGCATAAAAGAGTTTGTCAATGGATTAAATTAGTAAGATCAAACCCTAGGAAAGGGACAAGTTTAGACACTATATAGTATGTGGTTAGGAAAGGCACCTCCTTCTCGTGGAAGAGTCTCGTTAAAAAGCCCCATTGGCAGGAAAAGGAAAAAATGGTATGGTCTCATTACTAGATGGAGATGGTAGAATTAATAATGATGCAAAAAAGACATAAGTATTCAATATGTATTGCTATTCTGTATTTGGAAAGAAGCAGAATGACTTGTATGACATAAGGATGAAGAAGTACTTTACAGTCTGTCAGTCAGTCCAAGGAGATTGTTGGACAACATGTATGAAGGATAAATGTTTTTAAATGACCAGGGCCAGATAACTTGTACCCAAGAGTCCTAAAAGAGTTGGCTAAGGAGATATCTGGCCCACTGATGGCAACTTTTAATAAATCTTGGAATACCAGGGAGATTCTAGAAGACTAGAAGAGTGCTAGTATTATGCCAAATGACCTAAATGACAAGCAGAATGACCCAGGTAACAAGTGGGTGCTTAGCTTGTCATCAATCCCAGGCAAAATAATGTATGTGGGATTCAATTAATAAAGAATTAAGGACAGAAATACAAGTAATGCCAGTCAATGTGGTTATATGGAAAATAGCTTTTGTCAAAGAAGCCGAATTTCATTCTTTGAGATTACAAGTTTGGTGGATAAAGATAACTGTAGATGTAGTTTACTTAGACTTTTATAAGGTGTTTGACTTGATACTGTATGACATGCTGATTTCAAAAGTAGAACTACAGAGAATCAATTAAATGCATTAAGAACTAGCTGACAGATCTCAAAACAGAGTTGTCAATGGAGAATCTTTGAATGGTAGTGTTTCTAGTTGTGTTCTAGGTTTTATATTTGTTTCCGGATCATTGCTGAAATTTAACATGTTCAGCAATGATCCGGAAACAAATATAAAATCACTGCTGATAAAATTTGCAGATGATACAGATTGGCAAAATAGTAAATAATAATAAAGGGTAGGGCAGTCATGCAGAGAAATATAGATGACTTGGGAGACTGGACCATTCAAACAATATGCCTTTTAATACAGCCAAATGCATCCGATGAAGTGAGCTGTAGCTCACGAAAGCTTATGCTCTAATAAATTTGTTAGTCTCTAAGGTGCCACAAGTACTCCTTTTCTTTTTGCGAATACAGACTAACACGGCTGCTACTCTGAAACATGCAAAGTTATGAATCTTGAAAAAAGGATTTTATCTTCGTTTGTGGCATTAGTTAGATGGATATCAGATTATTGTGTACAGTTCTGATGTCCATATTTTAAAATTGGAGAGGGTATAGAAAAGAGTCACAAAATGATTTGAGGACTTTACAATGAGAGACTTTAAGACCTCAATCCCTTTATCTTACCAAAAGAAGACGGAGTGGTGATTTCATTGCAGTGTATTCTTTGCTTCACAAAGAGCTAGTATCAGGTGCTAAAGGATTTTAATGTATCAGAGAAAAGCATAACAAAAACCAATGGATGGAAGCTGAAACCAGAAATATTCAAATGGGAAAGTAGGCACAAATGTTAATGGCGAGGGTGATTTATCAGAGGAATAAGCTACCAAAGAAAGTGGTGGATTTTCCTCCTCTTATGTCTTCAGATCAGGCCTGGATTCCTTTCTGGAAGTTATGCTTTAGTACAACAAGTTGAAGGGCTCAATCCAGCAGTAAATGGGTGAAATTTAATGGCCAGTGATATACAGGAGATCAGATAAGATGATGTAATTGTCCATCTGGCTTCAAACTCTACAAATCTATGAAAACTTTTCAGCATTTCCTGTCCTGGTTACCAAACCAGCCATTCCTTAGACCCCTTTTGTCCCTCTCAAGTGCGCCCCTTTGGGACAGGTTTTGCTACCATCCTTCTCTTTGGGTGCCCACATGGTTCTAACACTCTTAACCTGAGAGGCCCAACTGGGTTTGATACCCATAAGCCTTTTAATCAGCTGTTTTCACAGACCTATGGAGGTAAAGTGACTCAAAAACAGCTTGTCCAAAACATTCCTCATTGTGTTAGGCAGTGAACATCCCAATAATCTTTTCCTAAAAACTCTAAAATATTTGTAAATAACTTTTCTGTAGCATCAGTGATGTGTAGGAATATGCAATGGTGTAGTGAGGTAGAAAAGTGTTTATTAGCATTCATTACAGATGATCTGAAGAACTCACATTTCCATCTATGAGTAACATGGCTACATCAAAATCAGGCTGATAAAACCTTTATTAAATCACCACACCATCATGTATTCCATATTCTACACACTGTGCATATATACAGTCACACATCACCCTAAAGTTTTCCACTATTTCCTGCCTTCCCCGTGTTATAATTGTGCTGATTATAGGCCATACCAGAGCCTCCACTAAAAATTGCTTTATGCCACTGGATGGCCATGGATCTGGCTCCCTGAAGATTCCCTTCCCCGTTGTGGGTTCCAGGACTGGCTGCTCCAAGAAGCAGTCATTTAAGGTGTCAAGAAACTTTATCTCTGCATGCCGTCCTGAGGTGACAAGTACCTAGTCAATATGGGTATAGTTGAAATTCCCCATTATTATTGTGTTTTTTTTATTTTAATAGCCTCTCTAATCTCCCTGAGCATTTCACAGTCACTATCACCATCCTGGTCAGGTGGTCGGTATATCCCTACTGCTATATTCTTATTATTCAAGCATGGAATTACTATCCCTAGAGATTCTATGGTATAGTTTGATTCATTTAAGATTTTTACTTCATTTGACTCTATTCTTTCTTTCATATATATAGTGCCACTTCATGACCTGTTCTGTCCTTCCGATATATTTTGTACCTATTACTGTGTCCCATTGATTATCCTTGTTCCATCAAGTTTCTGTGATGCCTGTTACATCAGTATTCTCATTCAATATGAGGCACTCAAGTTCACCCATCTTATTATTTAGACTTAAACTTGTCACTTTTTAGCTGTCTGCCATTACGAGATATAATTGAATGGGACTTTTTCATTTAACTGTTTCTCATCAGATCCTACCTTTATTTTATCACCTTCCATCCTCTTCTCCTTACTAGGACACAGAGAATCTCCATTAATAGATCCTCCGCTAAGGGATGTCTCTGTCCAAGCCATATTCTCCTCCGCACCTACCTGTCCATTGTGGGAGGATGGTCAGATTCAGCTGACAGAACATCCTCTTAAAAGGCCCTGGGCAGTTGCTACAATTTAGAGGAGCCCTAAAACTTCTCCAAGTGGTGTCTTCAGATTGTGCCAAGCTCATGACTTGGGGAGGGTGCATAAAAAGCTGGTTTAAAAACCACCCTTCCTGATTTGTACTGGGTGCAGAAGAGCTGGATCTGAGGCTGGTCCCATGTTTATGCACTTCCTTTGAAACACTGGCAGTTATTATTCTGCTAGTGTAGCTGTGCATGGTTTATCATCGAGTGTTGGATGTAACATTGTGCTGCTAACGTGTCTTTTAATGTGCAGTAATTCATTCTCAATTATTGCTGACTTTCAGGACCCAGATTATTTTAGTTTTAGTGTATGTGTAAATGATGCAGATCTAGAGAATTTAATTCTAAACTGAGGTTTAATTCAGTGCCGATCTGAAGGGATTTTATTTATTTATTTTTTTTTAAAAAAAGAACAGGCCTTTGAAAAAAATCTGGGCCACAATTTGTCCAATAAGAATTTTGTTTGCATGAGAGCTTGCATGATGAGTTTGATTCTGTTCTGAATTATGCAGCTATAATCCCATTGCTTTACTCCTGATTTACACTGGCGTAGGGAGGAGGAGAAACAAGTGCTGTCTATTTATGAAATAATTCTAGGGAGTGGACTATGGCATAATACTTTTATGAATATGTTATTTAAGTGTTTATGTACTGCATGAAAACATTAACTGTACTGAACAATGTAGCATACAGGTGTAGACCGCAAGTTTGCAATGAACTATGCAATGCATGTGCATTTAAAAGTAATCAATGTACAATGTGCATATGTTTTGCCAATGCATCTGTGTACTATAGTTGGTCATTGTACAGTTAAAAATGTTTGTCAAGCCAATCCAACTGTCCAGTGATATTTAGTGGTGCCTTTTATAAAAGCTACTTTTGACTTTTATATAATAGTACTACAGAAAACTATAGATTGCACTCTGTGATAGGGTGTACAAATCCACCAGGAAAGGTACGGGTTAGAGAGCTGCTCTGTGCCCAGGTGGCCTCACCGCCTGCACTTGCTATGCCTGCACAGGCTGGAGAAGGAGCTTTAAAGGGGGAGCAGAAGCAGCTCAATGTCAGGCAAATGAGCTGACCTACACGCTGGGCTCCTGAGAAGGAGCAACACAGGAGCTCTTGCTGCCTGAGGCCTGGCTATAGTGACCTCTCCAAGCCTACAAAAAAAAAAGGACCTGACACACACTGGAGGTTAGAGACTTTATTCTTGTGTTTCTCTTTTTTGCTTTACCCTGGGAGAAGAGAGGAGACTGGTGGGAAGTGATCCTGGGAAACAGCTGCATAGCACCCCAGGATGCAGGATATAGGTGCCTACCATTGGGCCCTGGATCTTAGCCTGGTGGAGGGTGGGGGCCCAGGCTCCACTACCAACCTTTAAGGAGGGACAACTACAGAAGTTTATCCTTCGGCAGGGAACCTAGTGCGGGGAGAAGACCCTGATGATAAAAGGATCTGGGCTGTGAGATCTCAACCCAAGATGGAGTGGAGTCCTGAGGCCTCCTGCTTAATCACAAAGACTCCTCCTCCCACTATTGGACTCTTTAAACATACCCCAAAAGGCATAGACTTGCAAATGTGACCTGGCCGGAGGGCAGGGTCACTGGAAGAACAGACCGCTGCAGCGCAGAGCTGTGATAACAAAAGGGGGACTCCTGATAGGAAAACAACCTGCCATATCCCCACCCAACCAGTAGGTGGTGCTAGGGGTAAGCATGTCCTTTTCACACACTTCAGCAGAAGCAACAGTAAATCAGTTTCAGCATGCATTTCAAGCAAATGACCAGTTCAAGATGAACAGACAGGGATTGCTTTGCAGAGATTTTCCATGTAAAATGAAAATTTCTTGTGTTATATTTTACACCCTTGGCACTTTCCCCACTTGGGATCTCTCTCATATCTTGACCTAATCAAATGCATAAATTAATGAACCATCACCTCCCCAAAGCAGGCGCTTGGCATAAAAGTTCCTGGAATATCCACCGATCCTCTTTGTTCTCCAGTGCCACTTCCAATTATAGAATATCATCTGTTCCCTTTGAGCTGCTCTAGCATGGCCTTGATCCTGTATCTGAAAGCTCAGCAGCTTGACAGTTTCAAAGGCAATCAGGCCAACTAGCCACCACCTAGAATGACCTGTTCTCCCTGCTGATTCCTTCAGACCTTTGCAAACCTTACAAGCAACCCCCCCTGTGTTTCACTTGAACTCATTTCAAGCAACACCATGAGTTTATTGAGTTATATGAAATCTCTTGCAAGAAATACAATCAGTTCTAATATTACTGATTTCCCCCCTCCATTTCTCTAGATGTTCTTCAAAATATACAAGTTCTAATGGGGTTCTAGTTGTTTGGGAAACATATCCCAAATCCATATGAGTCCTTGTTAGTTGAAAGCACACTGCTAGCCAGATTTTAAGATTTCATTCTGCTGTTTCCTCTACAGAAACAATGTGATGAAGCAGCATGGAGCTAAGGAGAGGAAAGACCTTCATAAAATCGAGTTTGCAGCCAACTTCTGAGAAAGCGCCATTGGTGGATGTGATTCCTATAGACAAGAATGATCTAGGAAAAGACAAAAGGGTAGCAGTCGAGGGGAGCAAAAGTGAAGCGGTCCTACCGGCAAGATTGGCCACACACAAAAATGACCGATTTTCTAATACAACAACAAAGAGCGGGGCTAGTGAAAACATCTTACCACCATCTGGGTTTTCCTACAAACTGGTAAGAAAAAGTAAAACCCATGACTGTGTGACAGGAGTAGATAAAACAGAACGATGCAGCCACAGCGATAAAGCTTACAAGGAGGGCTCTTCAGCTCCAGAAAGAAGTAAAGGGCGACTTGTCAACAGCAGCAGCTTTTCCGGGGTGGGGAGCACCCTGAATTCTAGTGGTAAGAAAGAGTCCATGGCCAGCCCAAGCCAGTCCACTTGCAGCAGTCAGCAGATGATAGATTACAGAAACTTTGTGCCACAGATGCCTTTTGTACCAGCTGTAGCAAAGAGCATTCCCAGGAAGAGGATTTCCCTTAAGAGATCTACAAAAGGGCTCCGGGATATATTTCACATGAAAAAAACAAACCAGAGAGCCTAACGCTGCTAGCTGAGAAGGGCAAGAGGCTGCCTTCTCCAGCGTGGAAGAGTGAGCTGTCAGGCAGGCTTGGGAAGTATCTTTTCAAACCCAGAGAAACCTTTGCAGCTGACTGTTTGGCACAAGACCTCTCCGACAGCGAAATGCAGTCTGATTCCTCCTATGACTACTGCAATGCTCTGTGTGAAGATGTCGCTTCTCTGAAGAGCTTTGACTCTCTCACTGGATGTGGGGAAATCTTTGCAGATGAGAGCTCTGCTCATTTGGAGCTGGAGAGCAGCAAAGAAGTGCTGGTGAGGCGATCCAAGCACAAAGAGAGCCCTGTCCTGGGGTCTTTTCAAGGGGGGGTGGAACAACTGGCATCCCCCTGCCCAAAATGAAGCAGCTGACTTTGTGAAATTTTGGGACAACATCAACAAGTCGGGTGCAATTACATCAGAGCGTATTATTTGATAGGAGGTTGTTGAAGATACCCAGTCCTGATTTGGAAAAGACTAAACATGAAGCTGCTGCTTCAGTGACTGACCTGCTGGTGTCACCTGATAAAGATCCTGACAGTTCCAAAGAAAGCTCCATAGATACAGGGACACCAAAAAGTGACCACCAAGAATCCACCTCCACCAGTGATGAAGGATACTATGATTCATTCTCTCCCGGGCAGGATGATGAAATGAAGGAGGCTCAGACTCCTGGGGTTCCAGGTAGATTTCCAAGAGACAGTTACAGTGGTGATGCCCTTTATGAGCTATTCTATGATCCTAATGAAGCCAAAATAAACCCAGTCCTAGACGATGAGCTGTGTATGTCAGAAAGCATTTCAGAACAGGCCTTTGAAATCCCTTTGTCCATTTACAGCTTTCATGTGGGAGCAGAGGAGAATATGGCTTCACAGCCAGCTGTTGACATCATTAGCCAAGGGTTTCTTCACAGCACATGGAAAGGTAAGGAATGCTTGTTAAAGCTCTGTGACACTGAACTTTCACTGACCATGGGGATAATAAACTGGCTGCGAAAAAACCCAGGGTTGGTTTCCCCCACAGACCTGATTAGGAGTCCCGAATCACAGCTGGAAAAAAGTGGCGATCCATTGGTCTCCTGTAGTTCCAGTCCATGCCAGAGTGAGCACATAGCAGCTGAGGAGGAAAAACAAACCAAGGGAGAAACTGATATTTCTAATCCAAATTCTTCTTTGGCTGATAACAATGACGTGTCCCAGACGTGTTTAGGGGGCGTGGCTGAAAAAGACCAAAAGGAAGTTTCTTGGCCTCATACAGCTAATGGGCATTCTCAGGTAAGGGAAGAAAACTGCCCTGAGGACTTGTGTACTGAATCTGGGCTTCAGGAAGCCAACAGCACATCAGGTAATGTGCCAAGATCACAAGATATTGGAGACACTGTAGGGACCGATTTGTCTGAAAAAGAGAAGATGCCAGTTTCAGGAGAATGCAAGGAACCTGGAGATAAAGCCCCATTAACGGGTGACCTGAGCATGGAGCCTGCTTGCCAGAGCTCTCAAAATCCTTCGCTAAATGATAGCCAGGAAGTGGAATCCTGTTATTCTTATATGACTGCAGCAACTTCCCCGGTAGATTCCCTAGAGACAGCAGCTGGCAATAAAACAATACATCATTTTTTGTCTATTTCCTGCGACAAGCCAGTGCAGCCTCTTACTCTGAGACACTTTCAAAACTACATCAGCCCCATACAAAGGGAAAGTGATACTACTATAATGCAGCTTCTAGAACGTTGTGTCACTCAAGTTGCATCCTTAAGGATCAGCTATGAAAACAAACATCTGGAAGACAAATGCATCGGGAATGAAATGAACAACATAATTTGTAAGATATCTCAATACAAAAACAAAATATTATTGCAAAATGAATGCAACTGTATCACCCAGAGTTTAGAAGACCCTGGTCTCCCTCACACAAACCAAGATAATTATGAGACAAGCCTCAAAGCCAGTAATCCATATCAGTTGAAACAAAATAAGGAACTAATTTGCTCTAAAGATCAGAAACACAAAAAAAATATCCTAGATCATATGAGTCAGGTCACCGAGAATAAGATACATTTTGAATATGCCCAGCTAAATAATCAAGCCTTCTCTTACATAAAAACTTTAGACTTGAACCCAGTCCAACTGACTCTAACAGCATGACACCCCTTAGTAGGCCAATATTTTACCTCTCTTCAACTCCGTTTGCTCGACTGTACCCAGTGATTTTTCACAAGCCTGCACAAACAGTTCACTGGACAAACCATTGCAAAGTAATGAATCTAAGCAGTGCAGCACAACCTCATGCAGTTACACAGAAGGATACTACCAAGGACTATCTGAAGGGGCCACTCTTCCTAATAACCCAGAGGTGACTACCTCAGACAGAGCAGTGACTGGCAAGAACCATCAATGACACACCAGTGTAACAAGGTAAGTTCTTGCAGAGAAGATTGAAATAAAATGAGAAAAAATGAAGTGTTAGCCATTCCCTTTAAACAATACTAAGGCCCATTACACCTGGTTCTACTGAGTACTTTGTGCTCCTCGCAATTTGACCAGGTTCTTAACATCTGCTTTAGAGAGATTGTGCAATTTTAATTCTTTCCTTATTTTGACTGACTCCCAAAGCTGAGGGCCATATATTGTCTTAGGTAAGAGTCAAGTTCATGGACATGAATGAGAGCTCCATGCAAAGGTGAAGGAGAAACTGGGTCTGATTCTTCATTCAGTTAAACCACATTCACTCTCATGTAACTCCATCAAATCAATAATGCCTAATTGTAGAGCATTATTCTACACATGTACATTGGGTGTTAAACAGTGTAATATATGGTACTCGTGAGTAGTTCACAGGGACTGTTGCACACATTTACCTAGCAATTTTCCAGAAGGTACAGAAAATTCAGGGACATTCCTGATCACAACTGCAGAAACTGACATATTTGATACTGGATGTCAAAACATGGCTGCCATATAGTAAGTATACAGAGAACTACATCCATTGCATAATGCTAGATTTTACAAAAGTTCCCTCCAATACTGATAATACAGCTTTATTTGCAGATTCCCCTCCGCTACAGAGCATCACTACAAGAAGTTAAGGTAGTCTGGATATTTTGCTTGCACATGGAACATTAACTGCATTTCCTGAGTTCAAACATTTTTAACTCTAATGTCCTTGAAAAGTAACATGCCCTCAAACCACAGATTTATCATATTGAGAACAGCAGGGCTTAGGGGCCAGATCAGAAAGGGGCCCCATTGTGGTATGTGCTGTACCAACAGGAGAAAACGATCCCTGTCTTGAAGAGCTTACAGTCTCCTGCAACCTGAACTCCTCAGCAATGACTATTTGAGAGTGTATTCCTTAGTTTTTAAATAATCATAAAATGGGACTGGGGAGGGAAGAAAGTTTTGGAGAGGGATTGCTTCTTCAGGTCTGTAAAGGGGACCTCACTAAATGTGCACCTCTTAAGATCCTTAGGAGGGAACCTGTCTTCTAGGGACCCAAGGAGGTGTGCATCGGAGCAGGCTCTGCCTGGCACTGACCTTCTGAAGAGCTTCGTGATGCTTGTTGGGACTGCACAATCTATGCCTTGTAGTACCCCTTTACAAGGTTTTATGCTTGGGGGGTCTCCTGAGAGCCTTCAGAGCTTGTGCAGTGTGTGTGCAAGAGGGCTGCAGAGAGAAGAAAGGGTCAGGGGAAGGAGCAAAGGAGAAGCTCAGTGCTGCAGGAGAAGGAACTGAAGAACCCTAGCACATCTTTGGCTTCTGCAGCAGGCAAAGGTTCTGTAGCTCACAGGAGCATGAGTCCCCTCTGCTTAACCCCAAGTCGTTTGTCAAGTAGAGAAGGCAAGGAAGGGAGAGTGCTCTTCCATGTACGAGTCCTAGGCTTGTTGAATTCCTGCCCCCCGAAGCCTTTGGAAGCTCAGTCGCACCTTCCTACCCTTTTGAGAAGGGTCCCAACCGTAGCCAGAGGGTAGCACATTCTGAAAGCTCTCAGCAAAGAAAAGGGCCAAAGACTTCCTCCCCTCCCCCCATACAGTGAAAACCTAGGTCTCCAGCAGTCATTTGATGTACTCTGCGACTATAATTGCTCGTTAATAACTTCTGAAAATATACTTTATTTACAAAATTTGGTGATGGGCATTAGATCTTAATCAAGTAAGCTAAGGTGCTTTTTAACCCCTGCTGCTTTATATTTTTGTGTCAAATGGATTTAGAAAAAGGTGGTTGTGGTACTTTTTTGAGCAGCTCTATTTTCAGAGTGTCATAATTCAGGAACCCCTTCTCCCATGATTTTACATTTTATAGAAAATTTTACCTCAGGCCCAGGGCTAAAAGTGCTGATTTGAGGCCAATGTGACTGTGGATTCTGAAGGGGGGCCAAAATCAGTTATGTAAAGCATCCTAACTATGGACCTACCAATCATCACTCCAATAACCAAAAAGAAAAAAAAATCTTGTATCGATTGGCTCAGCTCATCATCAGCAAAGTGTTCTGCTCTTTGCCTATTGTACTTGTAATGACACCCAAGATGGCTTCTTTTTCCACTAGAGTCCCATAATTTCAGTTTGTATCTAGCCATGAAAGAATAGACTGTAGCTCTTGGAACTAGCTGCTGCTGTGAGATTCATAATATAGAAATTAAAAATTCATACTAAAAAAAGGAAGGATTAGCAGTCAGTTACTACAGATAAAGTCCCCAATGCTGGCCATATATGCCTAGCATTAGATCAGTGGAGCAATATTTACGTTTGATTGCTGTTTCTACTTTATAGTTGAAATCATCACTCGTAAGGCTCTGCTATGCGGATCCATTAGTTCTCAAGCTTGGACAGTCTGAAGAAATTCTATTTCTGATGTAGGAAACAATCACTGTCTGCGGGAAAGGGAGGGCAGAATTGTAGCTGATGTAACTGTCAGAAGTGGTAATATACTGTATTGAAACACGGTATGAGATATACTGTAAGTAGACATTATTGGTCTCAGGGCATTTTCTACTGCATCATATCAAATGGCAGCTGCTATATCCCACCACTTGTCAGTGTGGATACTTGCAGCATTAGGGATATAATCGAGTTCATATGCCACAGCCCATGCCCCAAAGAGGTGTTAATATTTGCTCTTTGCAAAAGGGATACGCTAGTTTGTGACAGAAGATTTGTCTAACAAAGTAAAAATGAATAGCATGCACATTTTACCAATTTAAAATGTAGATGGAATTTGCATATTTGTGGGTTGTGTGCTCAAACACATAATTTCAGGGAATCATTTTGCTACAGCCTCCTTCATGGTTATTACACTCTTACTAACAATGAATTTACACAATTATTAAAATGGTATTTAGCACAGATGTTAGAAATAACGGTGGTAGTAGCTATTAACTGTGTATCATGGAGTTTTCCTATTTGGACTCATCTTCCTGGTCATTCTAGATCCCACATTAACAGGTGGCTTGTGGGTTCATTTTGGATTTTAATATTTTGGAAGATGACTGAAGATCTCTACCATATTGTTAAAGGTGGGAGTGGGAGAAGGGTAGAAAATAAATGCTACAGAGAATATACGCCTGCTCTGGGCAGGACTGCTTAAACCTAAAGAGTTTATGCATGGCAAAAGCTCTAAGGCTGCGATTATCTCACTATTTTAAAATATTATGCTTGGGAAAGGCACTGTAGTGACAGAGACTGAAGTCCTTGGTATAGCCACAGAACAAATGCTGCACTGGCAGCATCAGTGCAGGCTTCCTACCAATAATCTTCCACCCTGACCTGCATGCAACCTTCATGCATCCAATAGGCATGGAGATGTTCAAACCTGGTGATGATGGTACTTGAGATCTTCAGCTACAAGCATCTCACCTCCACATGTTCCAGTTTCCCAATGACAAATGACCCTTTGCTCCTCCCTCTCTCCAAACTGGCACATGCTTTTTCCTCAGCCAGGTGAGACCAAGTACACCACTAGCTCTCTTCCTGAATTCTCTACCAACACAGGACCTCTTGTACCAGCAGCTCTCCTTCTCACCCTCACCTCCCAGCCACTGAAGCCTGATGACTTTGGCAAGGAGCATGACAAACTGGAGAAACAGCTCCAGAGCTTCTTCATTCTCCCCCTCAATTCATGGTGTGAATTTGCAATCCCATTGTAAGTTACACATCAGTGGAACATGACCAGTAATTCCTAGCACAATAGGTCTGCACCTAAAGCAGGAAGAGAGTGATTAACATCCTTGTTTTGAGATGTAGAACATGGGTGTGCACCAGTGGAAGTTACAAGTAAGAAATACTCGGCAAGAGATTGATAAAAGTATTAAACAGTTTATGGGTCTGTGAATAGACACAACCTTACATGGCACTCTAATTTGGGTTCCGAGGGTCATGAGAGCAGGCAGGTTCCAGACATTGGGCCTTCCTCTGAGAACACCCTGGCACTAGAGGTTCTGAAGCAGGAATCCCTCAGTTTGAACAGGAGGAGCTGCTGGGATGGCATTCTCCTGGAGGGGAATTGTCAGGGTTCCCTCCCCACACTGAACTCTGAGGTACAGATGTGGGGACCAGCATAAAAGACCCCCAAGCTTATTTCTACCAGCTTCCCCAAGGCACAAATCCTTCCTTGTCCTTGGACAGTATTGCTGCGACCACCAAGTGATTTAGCCAAAGATTCAGGAAAAGGGCCACTGGAGTCCTGTTTCCCCAAAATATTCCCCCAATCCCCTTCACCCCCTTACCTGGGGAGGCTTGAGAATAATATACTAACCAATAGTTTAACAAAGTGAGCACAGACCAAACCCTTGGATTTTAGACACTAAAAATCAATCAGGTTCTTAAAAGAAGAACTTTATTATCAAGAAAAAAGTAAAAGAATCACATCTGCAAAATCAGGATGGAAGGTAACTTTACAGAGTAATAAAAAATTTAAAACACAGAGGACTCCCCTCTGGACTCAACTTCACAGTTACAAAACCAGGAATAAAACTACCTCTTAGCATAGGGAAAATTCACAAGCTAAAACAAAAGATAATCTAACACATTTCCTTGCCTTACTTACAATTTCTGTAATTTGAGATGTATCATTTCAGGTATCTCTTGAGGAGCTGGTTTACCTGTTTGGTCTCTCTCGCTCTCTGTGGTCCCGAGAGGGAACAAACAAAGAGAGCACAAGCAAACCTTCCCTTCTCTCCAGATTTGTAAGCATCTTCTTTCCCCATGGTCCTTCTGGTCAGGTGCCAGCTAGGTTAATTGAGGCAAGTGATTCTGTACCTCTGTCCAGGAGGAATTTTCAGTTACTGCATACATAAAGGTTGTTACCCTTCCCTTTATATTTATGACAAGAGACCACACCCCTGGAAATTGACAGCAAGAGCAGATTATGCCACCATGACTGGACACAGGTAGAGAGAGCTCAGCTCTCAGATTACTGGGCCCACATTCCTTTTGGGATTCATAGAGCTTAACATATATTTGGAACTGCCCTCTTAAGTGAAGAGGTAGATAGGGCAGAATACCAAGCACTTGTAAGTGCTCATAATAGCTCATCTCATTCGAACGCTAAGCCCTTGCAATCATATATTGGCTGATACGTTTGGGTGCCTTTCAATGATATCATAGAGTGGCATTGCAATAATCTAGTTTTAGGATTAGAAAGGAAGAGATGATTGCAACAAAGTCCATATCAAAGAGGAATGGCCACGCATCTTGGCCAAGTATATATAAAAGACGATAGTACAGCGCAGGCCATAGCAGTCATCTAGCAAGCGAGAAGAGGCAATGGGTATAATATGACCCAGATACAGCAAAGTGATATTGTAAAGGTCAGATATACATCTCCAATAGAAGGCATATTCATGGTTAACTCTAGTGTTTTCCCTTACCTGTCATCTTCATTTCCATCCTCTCTACCTTAAACTAGGCAGTTGGCTCCCCTGCACACACCCTTGTATCCCTAAGGCACAGGAAAAGCAGAGATGCAATATTTGGGTTTGACAGAGAGGAGTTGTAGATTTGAGTCTCTCCTAGATATTGGCAATGTGGTGGGCTAACATATACCATTATCATCCCTAGTGGCTGTAGCTACATATTTAACAGGTGGAAAGAAAAAGATGGAACCCTGAGGAAATGCACTTGAGAGCCCTTGAGGGGGAAAAGAGTGTAGTTACACCTTCAAAGGCCTCCCCCTCCACTTCCATATGATTCCACAGCTGAGCAAACTGAATCTTGTGAACAACACAAGTATCCAACACGGCTGAGAGATCTAAGGAAATCAGTATGGCTATGTTAGCTGTGTCCATTACCAGGAGAGGCGGGGAGAATGAATGCTAGAGATGAGCCCTACTCACAGAGAATGCCATGGCAGCAATAGCCCCCTGCTTAAAATGAGAATTCTTTTGCTTGAGAGCCCTCACTGATGGTAGCATAGAACAGGGAAATGGGTGATCTAAAATAATGGATCTGTGCTCCAATATTGGCAAGAAGAATGTGCATTTCAACAGAAATGCCTCCTTTTCTGAGGCTTATGGATTTATAAATTGAGCTGCCCAAGCCTGTTTGCATGTAAGAAGCCGATTCTAAAAATCTCATCTGACAGAATAAGACACACCCTACTCCTTAGACAAAACGTATCATCAGGTACAAATTTACTGCTAGAGACATATATGGTACCATGTAACAAGAGAAAATGGAGAGTAAGGTGATGGGCCACTGCCTTTACTAGTACATTTGAATGTTAGTCACCACGTGCCCAGGCACTAGGGCTAGATGCTAAATTAAACAATTTTCTTCTTCATTAAACATTATGGCTTCCGGACTTGGCTCTGTATCACTCTACTGTCTGCATCTGACTTTTCCACTGATCTTTACTGTGTGTAAAATCAGAGCTTCATCAGAAAGGGGAGAGAAGGATTTCACCAGCATATTTACCAGGAAAGATTTTTAGACATACAGTTATCAACAAAGATGCTCTCTCTCAGAGGACAGATGCTCTATAACAGTGTTAAATTTGTTTCATTTTGAAGCAGAAGAGATTGATTTGCCATTCTGCCCATTATTGCAGTAGCAGGGTTTCCATGGATACAGTCTGATAGAGATTCTTTTTCTCCCTGGCAGCAGTCGAGAGCTAAATTATGATCTCAGCTGCACCAGTATAAATCTGAAGCCACTGGAATTACTCCAGATTTGCACTGACAGCAGAATTTAGCGTATAGTGTTCTGCAGCCCTGTAATCAGGATTTTCACCGGAGGGAAGCCAGGTTCTGTATTCAGCAGGTGTGGCTAAGGCAGAGCGCAAAGCACAGCAAACCACTGTGTGTTACAAGTAAGAAGTGCAGATGAGCCAAAACCCAAAATATAAAAACACATCAACTGCCTGTTCAATGGCTTAGGAGACCCTCCTGCCAGTTAACTGCAAAAATTCAGGTCCGGTTTTGGCTATGCAAATGAATTACCTCATAATATCTGCCTTGGATTGGACCAATTATTGTTTCATCAGTATTAAAAATAGTTGCTGTAGTGTGAAGAACACTCCACTCCCTTCTTTTTCCCATGAAACATAGGAAGGCACAGAGGAAAAAAAAGCAACATCAGTATGAAATCTATTGAGCAGACATTTTAACCAATACCAGTATATAAGAGGATTGAACAGAGCAGCTGGCTCGTAGAGAGAGTAGAGCAGAAGGACTGGCTGAGGCATAATCTGTAGCTGTTTTATTTTGTACTTACCAGCCAGCTAGTAGCAAACAAAGGAATTTTGTTGTTTTTTTTTCTTGGGAGGGCAGGCAAGGAGGAGAGTTTTCAATCTCTCTGTACTCATCTGTAAAAGTCCCTACCCTGCTCTATTTTAAGTTCCTCTGACAAGCCCACTTCCATTGTGCTCTCTATAACATTTTTGTTGATTTGTACAACTTTCCATTTGGAGGGACTCCCTTACTGACCTTGTCTGCTTGTCTGTGTGGTCATCTGTGACTGTGAGCTCCTCGTGGCAGGGGCTTATGTTTCAGCATAACTGCACCTGTATTTCCCTGCAGTCCTCCCTTGAAGACACCCAGCCATCACCACTTTTGGGCAGAGACCTGCATCTTTCACTCTCCTGACCAGGGTTTTTTTTAAGGCTCCACAACTCCCTGCCTTACATTATGGTATCCCCAGCAAGCCCTTCTGCCTAAAGGCTAGCGCCTGTGCTTTGCTTTCTCTCTGAGGGCAGTGAAACAGTTGCAAGCGACCATACAGCTCTACCTAAGCAAGCTCCTTTATTCTTAAGGAAAAAAACAGAAACATGTAATAACCAATTACATTTCCTATACACATACTAAAAGCTTACCAGGAGTCACCCATCAGTCTTTTGGGGGTCCTAGTAGGCCAAAATCTTTCTAACGGTTATCCATTTGTTGGATCAGAGAGAAGGTCCCAAGTCAGTTTAAACACAGACTTTTTATATCAAAAGCCCTTTCTTTGTCTGTTGGTTGCTGGAAAAAACAATCAGAACCAGTATATGCAAGCCTCCCCAGGGGAGGTACATCCCTGGAGGCGTTTATTATTTAAGTGCTTCACCTTAATCACCCCTACTGTTTTAATTCCTGGAGGAGTTGTGGCAACCTTCCCCTTCCCCCCATGAGTTGCATATAATCCCTGGCTCACAGTGGTACATAGACGTTCATACACTTAACACAAAATGGTCTTCATAGCTATTTTATGGGGTTGTAATATGTGTCACGGGCCATACCTTGTTGTGTATCTGGCATAGAAGAGGCACTACCACAGATGTACGCTGTTCAGTGCGGATACCAGATTAGTGATTAGTAGAATGCTAATGCAATACAATACAGAACAGCTCACAAATTAATTAGACTGGTGGTGGTGGTGTTTCAGAGAGATCGCTTGCACAACAGTCCTAGGTGACATTGGAGAATACTGTTTTCACATTTTTCTTGTGGGGGGGGCAAACCACCAAGCCCCAGTAAAGACAACATTTTAAATAAAACCAAAACCCCTAGGCTTGCTTCAAAGGTTTAGTATTGCTCACTGAGAAACCTCCTCTATCCACTGTTCCTCCCCACCCCTGAGGCTCTGACTACCCTGCAATTGAAGCTTGGATAAGCATACTGGCGCTAGCTTTTCCTACGCCAGCCTGGCTAAAAATAGCAGCGTAGTTGCAGCAGTGCAGGCTTCGGCGTGGGCTGTAGAAGCATGACATAGACCCTGGTTATGTAGTTGTGTTACTGAACCCTGTGCTGCCGCATCAATACTGCTAATTTTAGCCATGCGAGCACAAGTACATCTACCCGAGCTGCAATCACGCCTCAGATCTCAGTATAGATCTACTCTGAATCACTATTCTAGTCTCTGCTGGTTTTCTTTAGCAGAGTTTGAGGGTCTCCTGATGCAATTTGGGGAGCACAAGTTTTGTCACGACATTCCTCATTTTCATCATTTGGTATTTCCCTTTAAAAGCATGTCACCTCTGGTTGAGAGCTAGAAAAGAGGAGATTGTGTGGGAGTAGACAACATAGCAAAAGTAGTATGCAATGGGAAAGTTTTGCTAGCAGGTAGAAGTATAATTCAGTGGGTAACTTTCTTCCTGAACATGTAGCTATTTTATGTCAGAAGTTTCAGTAACACATAAGTCAGAATGTATCTGAAATGGTATGTATCATAACTAGAGCGATGAGGCATTGTTGTAATCATGAGTCAGTGGTGGCCAGTTGTAGCACAGGAAGCATGCATAATTAACTGTACTTAGTATTCCTATCTAAAGGGAGCACCCAAAATTGAGCACAATTCTCCATCACCTTTATTAAGAAACAATTCTAGTCAATCCCTTTAGCGGCCACTTAAGAAAGGTTTCAGTGTGTATATATAGCTATGACTTGGCAAGTCTCTCTCTACTCTGTTCCAAATCAAGGCATGTGTGTCTCATTTAGTAACGTCTATGGCTGTGGAGGCAGGTTCTAAGTCCTTTATCTTATACCAGGGCTTGGACTCTGATGTTACAGTACGGGGTGCGGATAGTGTGTGACTGGAGAATCTCTTTACTGCATGAGGCATTAAAGCATGGCTCCTCTGTCCCTTTGTTAGCTCTTTGGATGAGGGTTAAAAACGTCATGGCACTTACTGAATGTGACTGGAGACAGTGGTGGCTGTTGTCTAAATTAAATAGTGGGTCTGCAGGTAACAAGAGGCCTTTTCCCCATAACCTCTTCCCCTCCCTTGAAGGCTGATTATATTTTCAAAGGAAAAACTGGGACATTACGATGGGGTGTCACAAGGAAGCATTTTGGGGGCATATAGGAGATGTGGGAAGGAAGAGGATTCCACTTTTTCTTCCTATTTCTCCATTCAGAATAAAAAACAAACAAACAAACAAAAAAAACACTGGGACATTTTACAATCAAGGACAAGGTATGAGAAAACAGTATTTATCCCTGTCACCTCTTCACTGATCTCTTAGCCTCAACCTTTCTCCCCTCCCCACATCCCATCTCCTCCATGCCCACCAGTTCTCCCGCTCCTGTTAACCAACTGTGCTCAGCTCTCCCATCTCACAATCTGTCAGTTCCCTCAGCTCCTTCCTATCCAACCCCCACTTGCTCAGAAGCCCCCCTCCTCCATACCTATCCCCTCAAGGCTGAGAAAACCAGCTTGGAAATCCCCCCTCAGCCCTGGACCATCTCCCAGAAAACCCTCCAGGACTCTGACAAATCATCCCTAGGTTCAGAAGCCTTCCCTCTCCTACCTGACACCCACCACCACCAGGCTCAGAAGGCCTCTCCATCCGCATTCCTACTCGTTTCTGAGCCTGAAGTTGCACAGGAAGCAGGGAAGGACTGTTTTGCACAGGGTGGGAAATTGCATAAAACTAAACTGTACAATTGCTATAACAGGCCAGCTGTAATAGATGCATGGTTCTTTTCTTAAATTATTTATTAATTATTATTAATTATTATTATTATTACATTAGAGATATGTGCTGACCTTGTGGAATCCCACCCTGCAGCAAACTGCAAATGATTGTGCATGAAATGAAAATGCAGTGGTCTGCGCACCAGGAGAATTCAGCTAGCCTTGCACACTAACTACAGTGCTGTAGCCACAAAAGCCAACCAAGTTCAGCCAATTAAACCCTACAAGGCAACAATAAAACCAAACTTAGCACTGTGTTCTCAGTTCACATTTGCACAGGGGTAGATGACTACACAAGGTGCAAGGCAGTGGAGAATCAGACCCCAAGATTCAGCAAGACTAAGGGTTATTTTTCCTCCATTGCTGTGTATTGAATATGTCACAGGCATGTTTCTCTCCTTATCAGAAACAAACCAAAGTGGCCTCTTGACTACACTATTCAGGAGATCAGATGATAAAAGGACCTAAGTTCTTTAAAGAGTAGCTATAATATAAGGCACTTACACAGCAAATTATTCTTGAACTGTTAACTAATGAACTAACATGAACAGTTTGTTACTTGCTTATGTTTGCAATATAGTTGGTTAAAAAACAGTAACATTTTTCTTGAAAACTGAACATAAAGAAACTTTTCCTTGACATTTCAAAACCTTGAAATTTTTCACAGTTCTAGTTTGCAGTAAATTTTATTTTTCCATAGCACTTCAGCCCGTTTGTGCTCTCTGATCGAAAGGAAACCCGTCAATAATTTTCCAAGATCGCTTAATGCAAATATCAGGCATCAATTCAAATTTTCATGCATTTCAGACATGTTCTTTTTTCAGAAAGATTTCTGCAAGTGAATATTTGCTCATAGGAATGCTCATGGATATAAAGCAATTTTTTTTGCATATTTACAGTACTTTTCTGTACAATACAGTACAATACAGCAATATTTCCCAGCTCTAATCATTAACAAAAAGTGTAAGGCATAGGCTTATTTAATACTGCAGCCTGATACTGCTCTCATTGAGCTCAATGGCAAAACAAACTATTATTGACTTCACTGGAAACAGGGTAGAGTACCGTTTATAATTGCAGAAATTCACTGTAAATAATACAGCAAGAAACTGCACTAGAAATTGTCACAACTGCAACTTTGAAAGAGATGTTTTGTTTTTTGCATTCTCAACTACGCTTTTAAAGAAATATTCCCAGGGTGGCCGTTAACTCTGCTTGCTGATGCTGCACCTTGGAACTGAGAAATGCTGGCACATCGTCTTATGTTTTGTTTTCTGTAAACGTCAAAAGAAGCCCTTTTGTGGCAGAAAATAGAAAACAATTCAGGAAAATAGGACCTGCTGTTCAGTCCACTACTATTGAATACAGGATGCTGCAGTTCACAGCACTTAGATAGACAGAGGTTGGATTTCCTTTCCTTTCCCATTCTTTCTTGCTTTGAATGTACAATGAAGTTGGTTTTTGCTCTGAAAAGCATTAAGTAGACTGTTGCTATAGCAACCAACTCCCGGAAACCCTTATTATAAAAGTATAGTAGTCTAACAGACCACAAAAATAGGTCTCCGGAAAAACAAGACTTACAGCTTCCTGGCTAATATTTTTAAACTCTAAAAATAATTTTTATCTGAACTGGGCAAGGTTGTTTAAGTTATTTGGCAACAGAGATTTTTGTATTGAGAAGTATTTCGCTCAATAGCTCAGGTGATAAAAATATACAACAACCCACCGTAACTGTATTTGCCATGAAATAGCAGGGATGTCAATTAAGATTTCTGCTTGATTTTACCAAGTCTTGATAAATAAAGGGATAGTGCTTGAATCATCTGTTAATCTCAAAAGTGCTCTTGGAATATCATCAGTAAAATCTCAGGACACTAAATCAGTCCTCCATTGCCTAATTTAACAATATTTCTAGCTTCTTTCAGAATTCAAAAGCTGCTTCATTTTCAGTTCATGTGAAAACATTGATGGCCCAATTTTCTGTTGGGGAAAGGAATTATAATGATATTAAATTGATTCCCCCGCCCCGCCTCCCAGTGTTTATTAAAATGGATGCCTAGACTCTAGGAGTAGGAGTGTCACAGGTGAAACACCAGTTAGGAGCAGATTAATCTAAATCTTTATTTTAAAAAATATTTAGTGCAGATCCAGGGCTATGCAATATCTCAATATTAAACTTTCACATTTGTACTGGCAAGTCCTTGCAAACTTTCATTTTCACCTGGCATAGCCCTGGATCTGCACTAAATATTTTTTTAAAATAAAGATTTAGCTTAATCTGCTCCTAACTGGTGTTTCATTTATGACACTCCTGCCCTAGAGTCTAGGGATAATCTGGGTGTGGGCAGCTCAGTGGGGGATCTGGATGCACAGGGACTTGTTGAGGGATTCTGAGTGCAATGGTAATGGGATCTGCAGGGGGGTCCAGGTGAAGATGGTTGGGGCTCAATGGGGGGGGGTCTGAGTGTGTGGAGGAAAAGAGCTCAGCAGGGGAGTCGGGGGGCTCACTGGGGCGGGGATCCAGATGCTGGGGGAGTGGGACTCAGTGGGGTTGGGATCCAGGCAGAGCTGGTTGGGGCTCAATAGGGTGGGGATCTGGGTGTGGGTGGCTCATCGGGGTAGTCCAGGTACAGCGGGAGTGGAGCTCGTTGGGGTGGTTCTGTGTGCGGGGGGATCTGGATACAGAGAGATTGGACGGATAGGGGATCAACTCCCTGTACAGTGATCCCTCCCCCTGTAGCTGAGGAGCGATGGGTGCAGGAAGCGCGGGGGGGGGGGAGGGGGAGGGAAGGGAGTTTGCAGAGCTTCCTAAAGCTGGGGGAAGAAACCTGGGGGTACGTCTGACCTGGCCCCAGATGCTGTGCAGGGGAAGAGGAAGTTCTCCCCAGCCTAGCCAGGACTAGCAGCTGAGCCTGGTACAGGTTAGGAGCCCCCAGCCATGTCTTCCCCAGTCCTGCCCCCACCCCACAGTAATTTACCTCTCAGCTGGCTGCCCTGGGCACTCAAAACATACTGCTGGGGAGGGTCTCATGACCGCTTTTGTGGCTTACCTTTGCTTCCCCATCAGAAAGTCATTGGGGGACATAAATTCTTCACATGTGCAGTGGTGCAGAATCCACCCAGAAGTATTCTATTACCCCTTTTTACTGAGGTCTACCTACTGAATGCCTCTCCCTCTTTGGTGCTCATGTCTTTTCCTCTAGTCACGCATTAGGGAAAATATATTTCTATAGGGCCAAATCTTGCAGTCCATTTTCAGCCAAAAACCAATTGAAGCCAAACAGGGATTTTGACCGATTAAAACTCTGCAGGATATTGAATTTCTTTTCTCATAAAACCAACTTCCAGCTTCCCTCATTCATATTGCTCCTTTCTGAATTCTTTCCAATTTGTTATCTTTCTGATACAGAAGCACATAGCACAGTATTCAGTAATCTAGGTTAGACTGAGTTGTGCTGTATCGAGTTGTACTATCCTCTCTCTGGTCCTACAGTGAAGGATTCTTTGTTGTTGTGAAATACCATGTAAACTAAAATTCCCTTACGTTACTAAAAGAAGTTTCCTCTGCCTGTATCGGATATCAAATGCTTTATTGGGCTAACCCCACACAGCAGATAGTGATATTTCAGCAATCCTTCAGGTAGATAGCTAAGTAGCCAACATGCCCATACTATCAAAGTGAAAATGCTTTAGCAAAAGACTCGGAGCCCGTTTCTCCATTCCCTCAGACTAGTGATATGCCACGTGGACTGCCATGAGGGAGTGGAGAATCAGGCCCTGGGTGTGACAATACATAAATCAGCTAGGCAGGGTGTAGACCATAATTATGATTTTTGACTTAGCAATGGATGAAGACAATGACTTTTTTTTAATCTAGGCTAAAAACGTTTTATATTTACCAATCAAGTCTTTCACCTCTATTTTATGCACTGAAGTTTAAAGAACTATCCTAAAAAGGTACAGCCAGTCTCTTGAAGGACTGCGCTAGAGAGTCAGTCACTAATGACTGGCAGCAAAGAAAAGGCGTAATAATACTTGAGGACCCAAAGAGAGACTAGGGGACTAACCCCAGCACCACTTGGCTGTTCTTTGCTTGTACTCTGAAGCAAGAGGGGTGACCATGAGCATGACACTGAGAGCTATGCACAATCTCCATGTACATGATGCATCCTTTAGCTTGGGCAGGACAAAAGTTTTATCTCTAGTCAATAAAGAAGCCAATAGTCAAGTTCCAACACAAAGCATGGTCACACTTCCTGCTGCCAGCTATAAATACCTCAACATCTCACTTTTACAGGTGCAATTAAAATATAATGCAGACTGGAGTAAATTTAAAGGGACACCCAACTGTATAATTCTTTAAAAAGTAACTTTACCTTACAAGTGCCTGGGAAGCTCAAAACTGAAATCTGTTCAAATCAGTTGCAGTGAATCAGTTTTGCACATTTTAAAATTAATATTTCTAAAAACAGAAGAAGCTTCGATGCACACACCCTGGCACTTGCTGCTTCATTGGCATTAGCATGATGGTACCATTTGCAGCACAAAATTTGCAATCATATGTGCGCTCAAGGGCCAAATCCTGTTTCCCTGCACATAGCCCATTTGTTCTGGGTAAGTGTAGGAGATTGCCTCAGAGATTTTGGGAAAGAAAATCCTCCCCAATATTCAGAACAACAGCCTCTGTGCTCTCCCAAGGCGCAGATTTTAGTCAGTGGATCGATGTAGTTGCAGACCCCCTGGCACTTCCAACCTTTCACCTGACCCACTGTCATTTCTTTTTAGCACTGTTGTAGCTAGCTGCCACAGAGTGCTGCTACCTAGAGTATTCAGGATGTACATAGTCCCCTTCTTGCCCTTTCCGTGGCCTACTCCCCCACTCCCCAGCTGTTCTATTTCTTTTTGGTTCCTGCATGCCCACACAATGGAGGGAGCACAGGATTTGGCCCTAAAATAAGTGTTGCTTTCAACTGAGCTGATGGGTCTTTGGAGTTCGTATTATTAATAAATGTACTGTTTGTTGTTGTGATTTATAATGGGATCTGTCGTGTATAAAGAGAATAAGCGCTCCATGTATCCTCCAATTAGTTTGGAAGCATTTTCTGGTTCTTTGCCTGGGAGTTTTCAGACAACAGTAGCGTTGTTAGGAATGAATTGCTACTCCTTAATGTTCAGTTACAAGCATTACTAGCTGAGTAAATTATTACTGACCTTCGTCATCTTAGTTTCTTTTTAAAAATTCATGAAACTTTTGAAAAATTCATTTGAAAAAAGGTGTCTGAAAGTCTGACAGAGAATGTATCAGAAGAGAGTGTGTGTATGCGCGCGCGCGTAAAATGGACAAGCTGATTTGCAATACCATACTATTATGGTATTACCATTTAGAGTAAGGGGGCAGTACCCTACCTGGCATGTGCATACTAAGATCGGCTCCACAACTGTTCTGCTAAAGGCAAGTTCAGCAAAAACAGGCTTTTTGCAACCATTCCCAGTCCCCAAGGCCTGTCCGTTAGGATGCTGTGCCAGGTTTCCTTACTTATGGGCATGTAGTCGCCAATTGTCTGTCGCACATACAGTCCGGGAACACTGATTTATGTCTGTGCTGCTGAGAAACTGGCTGGCTCTCACCCTGCTCTGCTTCTAAGTTAATCAGGCCCAGGACTGGCCTTACCATGAGGCGAATTGAGGCGACTGCCTCAGATGCCAGACTCTGTGTGTGGTGCGGGGGGGGGCATCACTAGGACCCAGAAATTTGTGTCTGCTGCTGGTGCAGATGTATTCTCTCTGCTCTAGATGCACAGAGATGGTGGAGTGCTGTGCTGGAGAGAGGAGGGCACAAGAGACGTAACAGGCAGGCAGGCGAAAAGGTGAGAGGGAATAACAGAAAGCAGCAGGAGCCTCTTATGTACCTCTCTAGCACCCCCATGTGCCTGGACTCATTAACCCAGCTTCTCAGGGAGCTTCCTGTTCCCTTCTGCTTCCCTGAACCCACTTGAGGAGAACAGGCAGTCAACTGAAGTAGTAGGAGCCAGTTAGGTCCTTAAGACGCTCATATCTTCCCTCATTCAGGACCTGCTACCCGCTTGCTTCTTTGTACCCTTCAATTGAGCGTTAGTGTTGAGAGCCACTATAGCTGGCACAGAACAGCAGTCATGAGGAAAAGAAGAAAACGCCCCTCGGGGGCAGCATTCAGAAGAATGAAAGAAAGTAAAAGGAAGCTTTTCTATCTAAGCAGGAAGGAGCTCTCCTGAGATACACAGACACAAATGTTCACGGTGAGCCTTCCGGCCCCATTGAGGATGTGAGTGGGAAGAGATGCCTGATCTTCCAGTTAGAATGCAAGTGACTTGGCAGCTACTGCAGCATCCATATCTCCATCTCAAATGGATGTAACCATGCACATTCCTGAAGAAAAAAGTGTAGATCAGAGAAGAATGTGGTGGAGGCGGAAGAAACAGCTGCTGCTGAATTTAGTTCCTTAAGTCTAGATGATCCAGGACTGTGGACCCACTTGAGCAGTAGCCTGAGGGACTTCCTTGTACTGCATGGGCCATAGCAAGTGAAAAACATGATGTTCCCCAAAGACAATGAAAATAGAAGTTTCCATCCAACACATTACTGGCATGAAATCCCCAATGGTGACAAAGTGGAGGGGCCATGGCTTATGTACTCAAAACCCCAAAATGCTGCATATTGTTTTTGTTGCAAGCTCTTCCAGTCTAATGTTCCAGCCACATTGGGTTCTACAGGAACAAAAGGACTGGAAAAATCTGGCTAGAAATCTGGCATGCCATGAGAAGGCAGCAAATCACCAGAGAACATTCCATAGGTGGAAAGAGCTTGAGATGAGACTAAGGTTCAAGGCCACCATAGATGATCAGCATCAAGAGAAGATTGCATCAGAGTCTCTTTACTGGCAAAATGTTCTGAAAAGGCTCATGGCCATTGTGAGAATGCTTGCTACCCAAAACCTAGCACTGCATGGCGCTTTAGATCAGCTGTATGTGCCAAACAATGGAAACATCCTTAAAATTGTGGAGCTGATGGCTGAGTTTGATGCTGTACTCCAGGAGCATCTAAGAAGAGTCACTACCCAAGAAATGTACACACACCACTACCTTGGAAAAACAATTCAAAATGAGATCATACAGTTATTGGCAACAGAAGTCAAACAGAAGATTGTAATAGATCTGAAGTCAGCAAGATATTACTGTTATTCTGGACTGCACACCTGACATCAGCCATACTGAACAAATGACTTTAATGGTGCGTTTTGTAACAGAACCTAGTGAAAATGTCCCTGCAATGGTGACGGTCAGAGAGCATTTTCTAGAATTTATTGACATTGATGATACTACAGGAGCTGGTAAGACAAATGTGCTTCTTAAAAAGCTGAAAGATACGGGAATTGCGATAGCTGACACGAGAGGTCAGGGCTACGATAATGGTGCCAACATGAGAGGTAGGAACCCAGGAGTGCAGACACGGATCCGAGAGTTAAACCCTCGAGCTTTTTTTGTCCCATGCAGTTCTCATTCATTGAACTTGGTGGTCAGTGATCAGGGCTGCTCTACAGGTTTTGCCGCCCCAAGCAGTGACAAAAAAAAAAAAACTCCCACTGTAGATGGCAAAGGGAAGAAGCTGCCGCCAAATTGCTGCTGCTGCTGGACAAACTGCCGCTCCTTTCTACCTGCTGCCCCAAGCACCTGCTTGGAACGCTGGTGCCTGGAGCCGGTCCTGTCAGTGATGCAGCATCAGCTTCTAATGAGGCTGCTGAATTTTTTAAATGTAATTCAAAGCATCTATGTATTTTTCTCTGCATCAACTCATCGATGGCAAATTTTGAAGCAACATCTGGGAGTATCCTCTCTGACACTGAAACCACTGAGTGCCACTTGATGGGAAAGTCGAGTGCAGGCAATAAAGCCTATCCAACACCAAATTGGGAAGATAGATGATGTCATAATTGTCATTATGGAGGATAATGCTGTGACAGGAACTGTTCGTGGGAGAAAAGTGGCAGAGGGAAATGGAATCACCAGAAACACATAACTTCAGATTTCTGTGTGGCTTAGTGTTGTGGCATGACATACTGTTTGAAATAAATGTTGTAAGCAAGAAACTCCAAGGTGTTGACCTTGATATATCTGGAGCAATGGAACAACTAGACAAAGCAAAGTCATAATACAGTCTTACTGGTCAGATAAGGGATGTCAAAACATTCTGAAGAGTGCACAGAAGTTGGCAGAGGAACTTCACACTGACGCTATTTTCCCACCCATTCAAGAATACAAGCGTCACCGAAGATGATGACATTTTGATTACAAGGCATGGGATAATCCCATAAGAGACCCCAAACAACAATTCAAAGTTGAATTCTTTAACCAGGTGCTAGATTGTGCAATACAGTGAGTTGAAGAACGTTTCATGCAGCTCAAGGAACACAACAGTATATTTGGGATGTTGTATGATATTCCAAAACTCCTCACTCTACCTGAAGAAGACCTACACCAGCAATGGAGGGCACTAGAGACGGTGTTGACACATGATGACATGTGCAATATTGATGTGAATGATTTAGGTGAACTGAAAGCCCTTTCAAGATATATTCCAGAAAAGCGTTTGGAGTTGATCCTGCTGAAATGTATGTGCACAAATAAGATGACCACCCTTTCCAAATGCTTTTGTTGCTCTGCGCATACTTCTAACACTTCCTGTAACAGCTGCCAGTGGAGAATACAGCTTCTCCAAGCTGAAGTTAATAAAAACACATCTACACTCCACAATGACACAGGAGAGGCTGGTTGGTCTTGCAACCATCTCAACAGAGTATGAGCTGGCTCAGACTGTGGACATTCAGCAGGAAGCAGTTCAAATCTTTGCAACCAAGAAGGCACAGAAAGCATCACTTTGATTATTCAAACAGATAAAAATGCCAGTGTTTACTATGCAGACAAGAAAAATTACATTTGCTATTCAGGCGTTTGAAAGTTAAGTGTTAATTAAAATTTTTGAACAAGGCATTTTAAGTTGTTAGTTCTCCTTTATTGGGGTAGGTAGCAGAGCAGTTCCATGAGAGGAGTAGAACAGGAAGAAGGCAGAATTGAGACCTTTCAAAGTTTGGGCCGAAGCGAGGGGGCATCATTTGAGCTCCCCACCTCAGGTGCCAAAATGTTGTGGGCCGGCCCTGATCAGGCCATCCACCAATAGGTGGAGTCTGAAACAATGTAATAAAGATGTTTCCAACATACATCCTTGCCCACATTGTACATTCTTGACATGGCAAATACTTGCTTATACAATAGAATATACCTTGGCAGTCAACAGGACAAAACATTTATTTTTCTAACACAAGAGTCAAAAGAATAATTTTTTTGGTTGGAAATTCAAATATATGAGCAAGAACAGAGAAACTTGTATTTATTTGCCTAATAATTATACTTCACAGTTATATCTCCATTCATCCAAGGATTTCAAATAACTTTTTAAACATTAATAAATCTTTACAACCAGAAAGTAGTTATGTAATGTCATCCCCAGGAAATTGGAAAGTCAGGCCCTTAGTGTTTGAGAATCATGAATGGTGGAGAAAGTAAGTGTTATTTACACCTTCTCATAACACAAGAACCAGGGATCACCAATGAAACTAATAGGTAGCTGTCAGGGTTCCTTCCCCACTCTGAACTCTGGGATACAGATGTGAGGACCCGCATGAAAGACCTCCTAAGCTTATTTTTTACCAGTGTAGGTTAAAAACTTTCCCAAAGCACAACTCTACCTTGTCCTTGAACAATATGCTACCACCACCAAGTGATTTAGACAAAGAACCAGGAAAAGGACCACTTGGAGTCCTATTCCCCCAAGCCCTACACCCCCTTTCCTGGGGAAGGCTTGAGAATAACATCCTCACCAATTGGTACAGGTGAACACAGACCCAAACCCTTGGATCTTAAGAATAATGAAAAATCAATCAGGTTCTTAAAAGAAGAATTTTATTTAAAGAAAAGGTAAAAGAATCACGTCTGTAAAATCAGGATGGTAAATACTTTACAGGGTAATCAGATTCAAAACACAGAGCGTTCCCTTCTAGGCAAAACTTTAAAGTTACAAAAAAACAGGATAAACTTCGCTCTAGCAAAGGGAAAATTCACAAGTTGAAAACAAAAGGTAATCTAATGCACCTTGCCTTATTTACTTACTCTTTTTGTAATATCAGAGACTTGTACAGGATGGTTTATAGAAGGAGTTTTTTGACCTGATGCTTCACTGCTTTCCCCAGAGAACACAACAAGAAAGACTTCCCCCCCAAGATTTGAAAGTATCTTCTTTCCCCATTGGTCCTTTTGGTCAGGTGCCAACCAGGTTATTTGAGCTTCTTAACCCCTTACAGGTAAGAAGAAATTCTAGGCTACCCATAGCTGTATGGTTATCACAGTAGCAGGTTTAAAACAAACAAAAAGGAAGTGCTGTGCATTGTTTAAAGAAGTCAACTTGTGGAACTCGTGGCCAGGGAATGTTGTGAAGGTCAAAAGTATAAGTGTGGGTTCAAAAAAGAATTAGATAAGCTCATGGAGATAGCTTTATCAATGGCTATTGTACAAGATGGTCAGGGATGCAACCCCATGCTCTGGGTGTCCCTAAACCTCTGACTGCCAGAAGATGAGACTAGACAACAGGGGGAGAATCACTTGATAAATTCATTCCCTCTGAAGCACCTGGCACAGGCCACAGTCAGAAGACAAGATACTGGGATAGATGGACTACTGGTCTGACCCAGTATGGCCATTCTTATTTTCTTATCAAAGGCTCACCTCAGGGATTTGGGGGAGAGGACATGCCCTCTAGCGCCTGAGGATTCAAGAAGAAAGGAAGTTCCAAATACATAGAGAGACTATCCCTCCACAACTCTGCCTTGCCTCTTCTGGTCCCACTAGCTCCTCCATCTGTGTCTTTTGATGCTTCCCGGTGCAAGGTTGTTGCAGGCACAGAGCAATAAAAAGTATTGCTAGAATCAGCATTAACCTTTGTGTGGACAGCTGTTCATCTAGGAGTGGAATATGTTGTGGAAAGTGGCTACTTCCTGTTCCACTCCCCACATCACTCCACACATACACTAAGCCAGAGATGCTTGATTGCTATGAAGGGTGACTCCCCACCTTCTGCTGCTTTTGGTGTTTTTAACTCTTCTCTCTGTATTCCTTGGAGCTGAAGAGAGCACATGCATCCCTTCCAGAGGACATGCACCCTTCAGGTGACGGAGGCTCAACCCCGATTCTATTAAATCAGCCTAGTAAATCAGTAACAATTGTTATCTAATTAAAGTCATGACAATAATCAACAGCACATAAAATCAATAAACTCCAAACAGCAATTTGTCACCAGTCATGTCATTCATCATTTATATTTCCTGTCTAGTGCTATAATTAAATGGAGGCTCTGTAAATTAAGAGAAAAACAAACAATGAAAATATGGTTAGCAGGCCTATTTGAACAAAATCTCATAATGATGAAAAAATCCTACCCCAAACAGAGCTCTCTCTAACAAAGGAAGAAGAACTAGACAAATCATGAAATCCACCAGGGACTTGGTTATTATCAACCCTAATTCATACAGATGGCACTCATACAAGAGCAAAGGGCAGCATTACTAAGCCATCAGATAGACTTCTGATAGTTATAGGAAAGATTTTCTTATGCTGTATCATGGAAAGAAATCTATTCCTGTGTGAAAACAGTCAAATTGATACAATAAAATCTAACATCAAAACTAGTTTACACAGATATAATTTTTACACATTCAGATCAGTATGAAGGACCCTCTCTCTTTTTGGTAAACATGACTGAAAATCCATTTTGGTTTAGACATTTTGAATATACTCATGTGCGTTAAGCCAAATATAAGAAAAGTTTAGTGTAACAATTTCATTCTGTTTCTTTTCCTTTTCACTTGTTCAATTCCCATAAATTGTACGGTCAAATTGGAAATTTATTGTGTTAATATCTTGCTCTTATAAAATTTGTAAAATCTCTTTAAGTGTACGTTCATGCTTCCTTTCTGCTAGGTGATAAAATGTGTCACCTTTAATCAGTCACGATAGCAACTATAACACACACAGAGAAGTATATGATTTTTTGACAGGCGGTATTGCGGTACCTACATCTTTGCTGAAAAAGCAGTTTCAATTTGCAAGCTTTCAAGTAAACATTATTTGGTTTCTTTTCACAGATTTCTACAGTTTGAGTTTTTCATGTTTCAGGATTAGACAACCCTTGCCCAGCCCCAACCTGTCTTGGTTTGCAGTGAAAGCATAAATCACCCCAATTTAGGTTGCAATGGACCCAGTTTTGCTTGAAACTCAGACAATTTGACAAATCTTGCCCTTGATTAGCCACTGCTTCACACACTGTAGTCATTTACACTATGAAGTCAGAATTTTCCACTAAGTTATACCATTGGTGGCATTTCACACCCACCTTTCCACAACACAAATGACTGCACAAAGTTCTCAAAAGCTGGTGCCCATTCATTCCTTTTTAATAAAACATCACATCCATATGCTATATAGATTTCTAATGAAAATTTAATGATCCTTAATTGAATCATCAGCATGAATTAAGTTATTGACCCATCATAACAGATGCTAGTCATGTTTTTAATCGATCAGCACTTCCCTTCCCCGCCCACCCCCGCCACCAATAGTCAATATACACAAAGTCATATTTAGACTTATTATGATGCAATGTTACTCACACCGTCTTCTTTCCTAGATCCATCCACCCCAATCCATTCCATGTTTGCATATAGGAATGTGCATCATTTAATGGATGTGCAAGGTTACACCAAGAAATGACAGCTTCGACTCCCGAACTTAAAAACCAAGAGGACTGCAAAACAAGGGTTCTGATTAACTGGGTGCAAATAGACCTGCTCAAATGGATGCACTGTAATGGGCCTTTAAGAGATGCTAAGTGACCTATGTTAAATGGTGCAGTCAAGATGATTATAAATTCTTGTCTTTGCTGTGGTACAAAGCAGCTAGAAACTCTGTGGACCCAAGTCCTTGAAGATTGCCTGTCTATACTGGAAATCTCCAGGTGGCTTAGAGCCAGAGAAAAGGGATGTTCCTAAAAGAAGGGGGCATACCTGGTGTTTACTTATGCTTTGGTGACCACACAGCTGCCAGAATGGCCTCCTATGGTTTTAGCTAGCAGGACATAAGAATAGCTTTCACTGGCTGCAGAAATGGAGGAATGTAAAGATTTTCTTCACACTGATCCTGTGGGGAGCATGGCTTGTCTGGATTAGAGAATTTGGGCTCAGAGTATTTACACTATGTACAGGGGCAAACACAGTAAAGGAAGCATGTGAAATAAAAGCATATTACACAGAAATCACTGAAAACTTGTATGCCAAAGAATACTTAGCAGATTCAAAGGCAGTTTCCACAACACCTACTGGACAAACAAGCCCCTTTTATTTTTGAATTTCAATGTAATATTTCAGAATGCAAACGTTACAATGAATCCTCAAGAAATTGTAATTTCTCCTGGTAACATTCATTACTTTTTGTAGGTGGTCAAGGCATCTTATTTATAGTGCCCTGAGTTTCTTTAGCGAAAGAAGTATGGTCTAATGGTAGAGTTGGTCAAAAATGCTAGAAAAACAACAAAAATTGTCAACATTTGAGGGTGACTAGGTTTTTGTTTTGTTTTTTTTTTGGTAAAAAACTGTCAAAAAAATCAAATTCCAGAAAATTTTGAGCAGCTGTAATTCAGAACTAGGAACTCCTGAGTCTGGCTCTCTCAAAATATTCCTCTATCACCTTTACCAAGTCATTTAGATCAAATTTTTTAGCCTTGGGTGACTAACTCCACATTTTAAATCTGTATCCAAAATGTTAACCTCAACTTATCTGCCTCAATATGCATATTCAGTGGATTGGGATATCAAATTATAAAACAAGGATATTGTCTCAAGTTGTAATCATGTTTGTCCAGAAGTCAAAGAATAATTAAAAAGCGCAATCTTATTGACCTAATTATATACAACACTGAGAGGATTAAGATCAGGTGATCAATAATGGCATAATGAGACTCCTGGAAAAATATAGGCATAGCACAGTCTTATGTATTAGTGTTGTATTAATTTAGACAGAATATGTGGGCCCAAAGTGTCAAATCTGTTAACATGACACTGAAATGGTCCAACATTAAAGAGTTTTAAACAAGGTTCAGGGTTTGGTATACAGGGACCTCAGTCTGCTTAGTTCCATGGCAAACACACCAGTAACAAATGTTTTAACCTTTTATTAAAGATAGGGAAAAAGGAAAAACAGTTAAAGCATTTCAAATTTAAAGAATTAAGTAATCATGCAGTGTTGTAGCCGTGTTAGACCCAGGATATTGGAGAGACAAGGTGGGTGAGGTAATCTCTTTTATTGGACCGACTTCTGTTGGTGAGAGAGACAAGCTTTCGAGCTTGCACAGGGCTCTTCTTCAGGACTTATTAAGTAAGACTTTCATTTAAAAATTGTATTCCCTTTAGCTACAGAGAATTTTTAGAAGGAAATTCCCCCAATATGACAGTGTCTTAGAGGGTATTAAAAATATTAATAACTGTCTGTTCAGGGAAAAGAGAATAAGTTAGTTGAAATGAGCAGAAGCTGTGGTTATTGCTATCTGATCCTGTTTCCTAGAAGACAAAACAAGACCTATGCACACAAAAAAAGGAAGGAAGAGAACAGCAAAGATAAAAAAAAATGCAGCTTCCAGCTCTGGTGTTGACTTTTATGTGCAACCTTGCTGCTGGAGAAAGACAGGCATAGTACATGATCTTATCAGCCACTCTGAGACCTGGCAAACTTGTACCAGCATTGGGCTGTTTAAGGTATTGCTTTTACCTGCCTCTTTCTGGTCACAGTCTTACAGCAGCATTGCAAAATATGTAGACTTGGCTGGCAAAGCCAGACTCTTGTCACATAGAAGGAAAGACAAGAGGGAGAAGAAAGTGAAGAAATAAAAGTGGGGAAGAAAAAGGACGCATGGTGGCGAGGGGCGACGGTCTCACATCCCTGGTGGTAGATGGGATATAGACAGAGCCAGTGGAGGTATTGATTTTATCTGGGTCCCTCTCTTTGGCCTAGTCTGGAGAACATCTCCCAGGATGAGGATGACAAAGACCCAGCAGTGTTACAGTGCATCCTAGGGTCCTAAGAGATGGCAGCCATGATGGTGAAGCGTGTTCTTTTCTGTTTTCCTGTCTTTCAGTCAGTCAATGTTCGCCAATTTCCTCCACAAAAAGTCTCTTTTTGAGGGTCTCAAAGGGAGTAGTGTGTGAAATAGCCCCTCCCCTCATTATTTTATTCACCAATTAGGTGTCATTTCTGACACCAATTTTGGTCCATTGATTTCTGGTCCCACACTTCTCTTTTTTTTTTTTTTTTTTTTTTTACCAGGCATGATTTTAACAAAATCCTTGAAATATATCTGTAGGCCTTTTTGTTTGGACTAATTCAGTCTTTTTCCCTTTTGCACCTATCCCCCCATCAACGTTTATTGGTATAGGTTATTGTGACACCTTTTTCGAAAAGTGGATAAAATTTATAGTTAGGCTCATAATTGGGCTAGGCCTACGAGGTCCCAATTATTACCCCATATTCATATTTTATTAGGGACTAAGCTATTACCTTCCCATAGCTGTCCCGTGGCCTATATGAAATGAGTTGTGGGCTCCGTCTTTTTCGTCATAGACAGGTATCTATGTCACAAAATTCAGTATCACAATTGGCACCCCTTTGGGAAGCCTCAAGCTGAATGGATATGGAGATGGAACCTGGGTAGTTCAGGGCTGAGTCACAGATGTAGGTAGGGTGGAAGCCTGCATTGTTGTTGCACATGCTGTACCTATTATGTGGATAAAGATGACTTAAGTCTATATGGCACTTAACAAGCAATACATTCAGTATAGGCCTGAATCCAGAATTTGTTAAAGTTAGGCCTGGCAAAACTCAAATTTTATTTTTTGCATAATTTTAACAGGAAAAATCAATGTATATTTTTAAGCATTTTTCATTTTTGTTCATTTACTTTTTCACAGTTGCAGACAGTTATGGGTTGGTTAGACAGTTATTAAATGACAGACGCTGAGATTCAAGGAGTTACAACTTTATACCCACTAAAACACAAGTTGTATTTTTCAACATGTGATGTTGACATAGTAAATGTCTATAAATCAAACTAATAAGGTCTTAAGGAGCTTTTGTCTTACTTCACCTATCTATAAAAATATTATTATTAATGAAAATATTGTTTTGTCAGTGCGTGTGTGTCGGGGTGGGGGAGGAGTGAAAAAATCAATGTTGACTGACATTTAGCAATACAAATCTAATCCTTCCAAGGCTAGTTAAAGTCAGTGGAAAGACTTCCATTGACAGACCTTCATCGCACCTGATGGAAAGCCCATTCAAGTCAATGGAAGTCTTTCTGCTGGCTTGAATGGGCTTTACATCAGGTGCTATAAAGTCTTCCATTGACTTTAAGAGGTTTTGAATCAGGCCCTAAAATGTTTAAAAAGACAAGGTTTTGAGAATCCTATAAAAGGAAAGGCCTATAACTGCAGTACTTTTAGCTTTTTTATTCAAAAGTAAAAACAGTGGAATGGAAAACATGTAAAAACATTCTTGAAGCCCCACGATTTGACCCTGGCTGTAACCAGTGCTTTTTGATCTACTCGTGTGGAACTCTCAGTTCAAGAAGGATTTTTTTTTTCCTTTTACTGAGTTGCTGCTAACCAAATAGAACTAGATAGCTGTCCAGGCATCCTCCCAGATACTTGCTGAAGTTGCACTGTGAAAAGTTCAAAGCCAGTGGGAAAAAAAAAGTTGTCTAATTCAAAGTCAACATCAGTCTCAGTACTGCAGGACAGAAGCTGGGCTCATTTCTATTTATGCACAGTGAAATGCAAAGATGCCTCACCCTATTCAGAGTCTAGGGCTGCTGTGAGACCCAACATCTTCAGCAAGGATGATTTTGGTTAATACTGCTCCAGGGCAGGACCTTTACTGAGGATGAATGACCAGCCAGAAAAGCCGATGGCTAGAGGCACTACTGAAGGCCATTTTCCCAAGGTGATCATTAATCCCTAGAAATGCCCTGCACAGACATTTTTATTGCTATCTAACTAAATACGAGAAGCAAAACATTCTAATTACTTTTTTCATGCTGTTTTTAAAATGGCATGGATACCTCTACCTGGAGTGTAGCACCCAGGAGGTCTGAGACTTAATAGCTGAGCAGTGTTAATGAATGAATACCCTGGAATTAGTCAGCCTGTCTATTTTAATTTTTTTATAATTTTTTATTTAGCTTATGATTGGTCACTAGCTATAATATATACATGGTTTCCTGCTCCCTCAAGTCTGCTACCTTGTTTTGTCCAGTTGTATTTCCTGATCTTCTGAATTATATGAAACTCCCTCTGTTACTTAAGTTAAATCTAAATGATTTTTGGAAAAGGCCCCCCAGATGGCTAAACATTCCAAGCCATAACATTTTAAGCCTAATTCATTTCCCACTCCAAGGTACTTTTCATTTGTTATTTTCATTCTTTTTAACCGAAGAAGTCATTTATGTGAATAATGAAAATAATCTTACCATGCAGCTTTTAATCTATTATTCAAACAGCAAAACAGAAAGTAAAAATTGCTATTGCTATCAATAATTCAACTCCCCACAGTTTTAGTGCTAATGCAGCCACTCAGCTGAACCCCAGACTAGTGCCTCATCCATTTTTAATTCCCAGGCTGTCTGCATCATGTGAGGTCAAGCATGTGAAATGTGGTTAAAAATACGGTTGTGAAGTGTGGGAAGGTCAACTAAAGTCTATTTACCTATTTGACAACATCCAGCTAATACAAATTAGAACCTGAATATACGTTAATGAGATTGAAAAAAGAAAATTCCATTGCAGGATAGCAGGTGCCTATCTGACTTAGCAAAGAGCACAACTAATAAGAGCTTGAAGAAGCCTAAAAAAACAAAACAAAAAAACACCAATGCAGTACGGAGAGTCTGAGATATTAAAGACAAATCAGGAGCTCTCTACATTCCCACTGCACTTCTACAAATTTTATTAGATGGCAGAGGTGGCCACATGTTCTAATCTCTTCCTAGTTGTTCTCTTCAGTTTTACTTCTGGAGGAGAGTTCTTCAAGAGCTACTCAGACTTCATGAGAACCTTTTAAAAACACCCATGGTTTCTCTAGGCTACATTTTCTTTATTTTTCTGAGTAGGATGTTGGCAAGGAAAACAGAGGTTTGCTACCGAAGAGTTTTCATCAGCTCCCACTGCTAATTTCCCTTTTGAAGTCAATCATTCTCTGTGACACCACAGTTAATTGCTGTGGAAGTCATCATTATGTCATAAACATGGTTAAGGAACGCTGAGGTAATCATCCCCTATGACCTTGACAACTAAGGAAGGGCAGGAACCCCAAAAATGCCATATCAATCTCTTCCTAGGGGTGCCAAACGGGTCTTTCCATCCTTCCTAGGTAGTGGCAGAGCTGGCATAGCTGATCTATTCATCCCGCTTCCCCATATGGGGTGAGCACTGGAGAATAAGTCACTTCATCACTGTCTGCATTGGTAATATGACCAGGGATCTGCTGGCTATTGAGGCAAGCACTGGAAGGATGAGGACCCTCTTTTCCCTCCCATGCCCTGGAGAAATAGAAAAGCACCTCCTCCCCTTATTCTTCCTTTAGGTTGTTTAATTGGAACTGATAGTCCCAATCAATGAGAGATTATACATTTGCTTACTGGCCAACATGTTGGCTGCAAAGGTTTGGAATTTGAAATTGTGCTAATTTATTTTGTCCTCTTTGAAAATTTCACATGCTCCAATACTCTGAAAGAAGGGTGGAGGATTTGCCTTATTTCTTCATGGCTAAAAGATGCAGCTTGTGAAATTATATGGACTACCTTGCAGTCTCTCTTCAGCTTTATTTCTTGCTGCCTGACCTTTGTCAATGAAACAGACTGAAATTCATTTGACCCTGGGAGTGAAAGTGTTCATTTTAAGTTAACTGTTCCAGAAGGAAAAGGGGCTGGACAAAGATTTCTGCATGTGTCAGAAATCTGCTTCATGTAGATCTTTATTCCTATTGCCTGTTCCTCTGATGCTTACAAAAAGCTATGCATACATAAATTTGTCTATATAGAGGCTTTGTAAGTGTACTGAATAGGCAAAAATGTATATGGCCTTGTACAGTACAATATCCAGACTAACAAACAAGAGGGCCTACAGTGGATTTGGTTTTTCAAAATGCTGTAGTAGAGGTTATCCTAGTCACATCTATCCCATTTGACTATCTCACATATTATGTATTATTTATATTACTGAACCACCTTAGGAGTCCCAGTCATGGATAGGACCCCATTGTGACAGGTGCCATACAAACAAAGAACAGAAAGATAGTCCCTTCGCCACCAGAGCTTATTATCTCAATACAAGAAAAAGACCACAGATGGATACAGAAACATAGATGGAGGAGTACAAGGAAGCAGAGAGGCATTATTGGTCAGCATGCTAGGCAGAGGTCTTAGCCATAGGTGCCTAGTTTCTAATCTGCTGGGGTGGAGGGTGCGCCTCCTGGCTCCGCCCAGGCCCTGTCCCACTCCACCCCCCCCCAAGGTCCCACCCCGCTCCACCTCTTCCCCGCTCCCACCCCTTCCCCCGAGCACGCTGTGCCCTCGCTCCTCTCCCCTTTCCCCAGGGGGGTGCGCCTCCTGACATGGTGAAACAGCTGATCCACAGCAGGCGGTAGGTACTGGGAGGGAGGGGGAGGCTCTGATTGGCGGGGCCCACTGTCAGGCAGGAGGCGCTGGGGGGAGGAGGAGATTCTGGTAGGGGGGCTGCCGATGGGTGCTCAGCACCCACCATTTTTTTCCCCCTGTGGGTGCTCCAGCCCTGGAGCACCCACAGAGTCAGCACCTATAGTCTTAGCGCATCAGGGGCCTAACTGTTGTCCAGTTTTTTGTAGGCCTTACAGAAAAGGAGTGTTTTAAGGAGGGATTTGAAGGAGAACAATGAGTTAGTTTTGCAGAGATTTATGAGGGGCTCCTCCCAAGAAGGAGGGGCAGCATGAGAGAAGGCACAAAAGTTTAACAAGTGACAATTTAACAAGTGGGCAATGGAGGCTGACATTAGCCAACTGGACTCACCATTTTTATAGTGAATGAGAGATGGTAGGTACAGTGGGGATAGGCCATGAAGGGCCTTGAAAAGTGAAGACAAATAAGCAACTTATGTCTGACGTGATAGAGAAGGGGTTGTCAATGGAGGAATGGCAAGCCAGAGGTGGTATAGTCAAAGCAACAGACTATGCAAACTTTATTTGCAGCAGCATTCTGAATGGTTACAAGCGAGGCAATTCTGAATCTGTCAAGGCCACAAAGAAAAAGTCTGGTTGTGAGGACCTAGAGGAAGACTCGAGTCAAAGATGATGTCCAGGTTATGGGCCTCAGTAATGGCAGAATGGTGACATTGTCCACAGTGATTGAGAAAGTGGGGAGAGCTTGGTTATGAAGCTTATCCTCAGATAAACTTATATCAGCTTGACACATAACACTGATTGCCTGTCATGTTTGCTGACCCTAATTTTCACAAGTTAACCAAACATGCCTTCGAACTCTAAGGTGAGGATGGTAGAAGGTTCAATATTATCCAAGCTGGCATGACATTGTAAACATAGCAAAGTTGTATTTAACACTGAATACATTACTGGCTCTAGGCTTCATTTTTTTTTTTTAAATTGGAGAATCTGGGTTACCACTTTAAATATAATACTGTTCACATCAAAATAGCAAAAAACCCCAGCAGTGACATCACTCACATCAATATTAAGTACAAATATTACCTGTAAGATTTAAAATAGATATGGGAAGAGATTATTTACCATCATTTTATTGCAGGTTTTACTGTTAGTCACATTCACTCAGTTGTAGTGACAAAGACTTTGAACATATGAGTTAGTCCCATCTTACAAACACAGGCTTGTGCAAGCAGCTCTGTCACGCAGACAGATAAGAAAAAAAAAACCAATCAGGTTCGGGAAGACAGGGTGGAGAGATTGAAAACTGATTTCTAGACTGTCAGTGACCTTGAGACTGAGATTCACTGCTAATGCAGACTGATGGACAGCACAACCGGCAAACCTCACAGCAAATTGACAAAGTATGTTTAGATCCACAGAGCAGAAAGCACAGTCTCTGAGATCGTGATGCAGTGCACATGAAATCATTTACAATGCAAGATATTTTGATTTATAGGACCCCCCATTCCAAAGACCTCTAAGGCACCTAACAAGGTACACAGGCTCCAAAACTATATTTTTTTCTTTGGGTACTATTTTATGGCTATTGCCCTCCAAGCCGCTGTGATCTAATGTATTAATTAATTACGATTACATTAGGACTTTCAGGGAGTCTTCCTTCAGTACCAAACAAACCGTCAAACTATACCGATAACTACCAGCTCCATTTCTCCTGCTGCAGTCCCATTGGTTGATCACTGGCTGGTACTATTGCTCTGACTGCTCATGTAGCATTAACTGCAACCAGGTAATATGTTGGCTTGTATTATGCAGGTCAAAATAGATGACCATATCTGTTCCTTCGGGCCTTAAACTCTATGGTTCTATGATTATAGAACCTGGGGGGGGGAGAAGCATTTAAACCCTGCCCCTCCTTCCAGCCTTAGACCCCGCTCTCTCCTAGATTAACATCAGATATGCCTGGATGTTTTATAAACCTCTTTTTCCATAGCCTAGACAAGGCCAAAAGATTCCCAGACATTCAGGACTTTTCAGCAACAACAGTCTGAGTTTTGAGTTTCTAACTATACAAATAAACCACCAGGCAAGATTTACATTTCACACAACAGTGCTTGTAACCCTTGTGGTCCCTCCCATCACTGTCTCATATCGGGGTTAGATAAGCGGCATAGTCTAGTGGTTAGAACCAGGGACAGGAATACAGAACTTCTGAGTCCTAGTCCCACCTCTGCCACTGATTTATGATATTTTGGACAAGTCTCTTCACCTCTCTGAGCCTTAGTTTACCCAACTGTAAAACTGATGGGCAATGTGGCTTAAGTGGAAATTTTCATAAAACACAGATCCTACAATGGAAAGCTTTATAGAACTGCAGAGTATTAAACAGTGTCACAGTCTGACACAAGCACCTTCATGAGTATTCAACACATCCTGAGAGCCCAGCAGAATAAATCCAAGAGAAAAAATAATTCAAATACCTTCAGCTTTTAAATTCAATTTTTCCAACCAAAACCACTTAGTTTTGTTCTGGCAACACTAACAAGTTACTGACTCTGGGAGTTTCAGGTGCCACACCTCTATAGTTAGTAGAAAGCATTTTCAATAGCTGGGATACGGCTAAGAAATTGTCTGCACTTGCCAGAAATAATCTGAGAGTTGATCTTGGGTAAAAAAGAAAAGGAGTACTCATGGCACCTTAGAGACTAACAAATTTATTTGAGCATAAGCTTTCGTGAGCTACAGCTCACTTCATCGGATGCATTCGGTGGAAAATACAGTAGGGAGATTTATATACACACACAGAGAACATGAAACAATGGATTTTATCATACACACTGTAAGGAGAGGTTTCACAGTAGCAGCCGTGTTAGTCTGTATTCGCAAAAAGAAAAGCAGTACTTGTGGCACCTTAGAGACTAACAAATTTATTAGAGCATAAGCTTTCGTGAGCTACAGCTCACTTCATCGGATGCCTCTGTTTTTTCCACCAAATGCATCCGATGAAGTGAGCTGTAGCTCACGAAAGCTTATGCTCTAATAAATTTGTTAGTCGCTAAGGTGCCACAAGTACTGCTTTTCTTTTTACTGTAAGGAGAGTGATCACTTAAGATGAGCTATTACCAGCAGGAAGGAGGGGGGGAAAAGGAGGAAAACCTTTTGTGGTGATAATCAAGCTTGGCCATTTCCAGCAGTTAACAAGAACGTCTGAGGAACAGTGGGGGGTCGGGTGGGGGTAGAAATAACAGGGGAAATAGTTTTACTTTGTGTAATGACTCATCCACTCCCAGTCTCTATTCAAGCCTAAATTAATTGTATCCAGTTTGCAAATTAATTCCAATTCAGCAGTCTCTTGTTGGAGTCTGTTTTTGAAGTTTTTTTATGGAAGGATAGCCACTCTCAGGTGTGTAATCATGTGACTGGAGAGATTGAAATGTTCTCCAACTGGTTTTTTAATGTTATAATTCTTGACGTCTGATTTGTGTCCATTTATTCTTTTACGTAGAGACTGTCCAGTTTGACCAATGTACATGGCAGAGGGGCATTGCTGGCACAGAGTTTTCCTCCTCCCCCCCCCTTCCTGCTGGTAATAGCTCATCTTAAGTGATCACTCTCCTTACAGTGTGTATGATAAAATCAATTGTTTCATGTTCTCTGTGTGTGTGTGTATATAAATCTCCCCACTGTATTTTCCACCGAATGCATCCGATAAAGTGAGCTGTAGCTCACGAAAGCTTATGCTCAAATAAATTTGTTAGTCTCTAAGGTGCTACAAGTACTCCTTTTCTTTTTTGCGAATACAGACTAACACGGCTGCTACTCTGAAACTTGATCTTGGGCGTTCACTTGATTAATTCATTAATTCAGTGTGCTCAGCTCCAGCAAACTTGGCATACAAAGGCAACCCACAGGAATACATCTGTCGGAAATGTGAGTGTTGCAGCAAGGACCAATTGTCCAAGTAAGGCTCTACAACTCAAAAGACATATTGCAAATATATATCCAGTAGTTTGCAAAATGAAACGTGAATAAAAACAGATGGAGCATGAACCACTTTCAGCCACTAGATGGCAGAGTTTCACAAGCAGGGTTTGCACTTTTGGCTTTGATGTGTGAATTATGCATAGCACCACAATGAATACTTAACAGTTCCAGCAGTTAATGGACTAAATTTTGAGGTCCTGGATAGTGCAGATAGTTTATTTGTTATCTTGTAATCCCAGGAAAACAGTGTTCAAAACAACTAAACTGCAAAAGCTTCAGAATGTCACAAAGTCACTGCCTTTGCTGGATGAGTGTTGTTGCAACGCGTGTGCATCTGCAGAGATTGGCCCTGGGTTAGCACCCCTCCCCCGTTAAGGATGGACACAGGGCTCTGACAGCAGTTCTGAGAAGTCAGGAATACATCTGTTCCTCACCTCTTTCAATCTGTGTAATGAGCAGCAGCACAAGCAGTAAGGCCATTTGTGGGCTCTCCTAAAAAACCCTAGGTTTCAGAGTAGCAGCCGTGTTAGTCTGTATTCGCAAAAAGAAAAGGAGTACTTGTGGCACCTTAGAGACTAACAAATTTATTAGAGCATAAGCTTTCGTGAGCTACAGCTCACTTCATCGGATGCATTTGGTGGAAAAAACAGAGGAGAGATTTATATACACACACACAGAGAACATGAAACAATGGGTTTATCATACACACTGTAAGGAGAGTGATCACTTAAGATAAGCCATCACCAACAGCGGGGGGGGGGAAGGAGGAAAACCTTTCATGGTGACAAGCAGGTAGGCTAATTCCAGCAGTTAACAAGAATATCAGAGGGACAGTGGGGGGTGGGGTGGGAGGGAGAAATACCATGGGGAAATAGTTTTACTTTGTGTAATGACTCATCCATTCCCAGTCTCTATTCAAGCCTAAGTTAATTGTATCCAGTTTGCAAATTAATTCCAATTCAGCAGTCTCTCGTTGGAGTCTGTTTTTGAAGCTTTTTTGTTGAAGTATAGCCACTCTTAGGTCTGTGATCGAGTGACCAGAGAGATTGAAGTGTTCTCCAACTGGTTTTTGAATGTTATAATTCTTGACGTCTGATTTGTGTCCATTCATTCGTTTACGTAGAGACTGTCCAGTTTGGCCAATGTACATGGCAGAGGGGCATTGCTGGCACATGATGGCATATATCACATTGGTAGATGCGCAGGTGAACGAGCCTCTGATAGTGTGGCTGATGTGATTAGGCCCTATGATGGTATCCCCTGAATAGATATGTGGACAGAGTTGGCAACAGGCTTTGTTGCAAGGATAGGTTCCTGGGTTAGTGGTTCTGTTGTGTGGTGTGTGGTTGCTGGTGAGTATTTGCTTCAGATTGGGGGGCTGTCTGTAAGCAAGGACTGGTCTGTCTCCCAAGATCTGAGAGAGCGATGGCTCGTCCTTCAGGATAGGTTGTAGATCCTTGATGATGCGTTGGAGGGGTTTTAGTTGGGGGCTGAAGGTGATGGCTAGTGGCGTTCTGTTGTTTTCTTTGTTGCGCCTGTCCTGTAGTAGGTGACTTCTGGGTACTCTTCTGGCTCTGTCAATCTGTTTCTTCACTTCAGCAGGTGGGTACTGTAGTTGTAGGAATGCATGATAGAGATCTTGTAGGTGTTTGTCTCTGTCTGAGGGGTTGGAGCAAATGCGGTTATATCGTAGCGCTTGGCTGTAGACAATGGATCGAGTGGTATGATCTGGATGAAAGCTAGAGGCATGTAGGTAGGAATAGCGGTCAGTAGGTTTCCGATATAGGGTGGTGTTTATGTGACCATCGCTTATTAGCACCGTAGTGTCCAGGAAGTGGATCTCTTGTGTGGACTGGTCCAGGCTGAGGTTGATGGTGGGATGGAAATTGTTGAAATCATGGTGGAATTCCTCAAGAGCTTCTTTTCCATGGGTCCAGATGATGAAGATGTCATCAATGTAGCGCAAGTAGAGTAGGGGCATTAGGGGACGAGAGCTGAGGAAGCGTTGTTCTAAGTCAGCCATAAAAATGTTGGCATACTGTGGGGCCATGCGGGTACCCATCGCAGTGCCGCTGATTTGAAGGTATACATTGTCACCAAATGTGAAATAGTTATGGGTCAGGACAAAGTCACAAAGTTCTGCCACCAGGTTAGCCGTGACAGTATCGGGGATACTGTTCCTGACGGCTTGTAGTCCATCTTTGTGTGGAATGTTGGTGTAGAGGGCTTCTACATCCATAGTGGCTAGGATGGTGTTTTTAGGAAGATCACCAATGGACTGTAGTTTCCTCAGGAAATCGGTGGTGTCTCGAAGATAGCTGGGAGTGCTGGTAACGAAGGGCCTGAGGAGGGAGTCTACATAGCCAGACAATCCTGCTGTCAGGGTGCCAATGCCTGAGATGATGGGGCGTCCAGGATTTCCAGGTTTATGGATCTTGGGTAGCAGATAGAATACCCCAGGTCGTGGCTCCAGGGGTGTGTCTGTGCGGATTTGTTCTTGTGCTTTTTCAGGGAGTTTCTTGAGCAAATGCTGTAGTTAGCAATGCACAGGTGGATCATCGGCATAGGGAATCGCATGTATCAAAGTGCACTGGGAAGCTAAGAATAACCCTTTGCCCCACTGAGAGGCGGCACAACAGTGTCTCCCAAATGTATGAATTTGAAGTGCTAGTAAAAGTCAAGAAAAAGAGCACATATATATTTTGGTTAGAAGTCCACACTGAGAAACTCACCACACAGAGCTCAGAGAAGTGGAACTCTGTGGACATATCCCTTCAAAAGAATCCCCCCTCCCCCGATCTATCTTCTCCTGCCCAACGTACCTGACAGTTACCTTCTGGCTCCCTCCAGTGGAATAATTCCACTCTTCCTTCCGTACCTTTCCCTGCTACAGGGAAAGATTAACATTGACAAGAGGAAAAGAAAGCTGTAAGTTTTCCTCTATACTTTGAGATATGTTTAAAGGGCCAAATCTCCAAATAAGCCAGGGACCTGGGAGCCACACAGGGTGTGTACATGCACATTCTGGCCAATTTTAATGATATCTGAGTCATCATGGCCTCAAAAACAGATCTACGTACACAGAAAATGGAGAATAATGTCTCCTGCGACCCTAAAGACATCTGCTAATATCCAGGCTTCTCTAGATCACTGGGAAAAGCAACAATATCAGTTTTTTTTAAATAAGGAAAAAAATATATCCTCCTCTTTAGCTGGATCTGGACAATGATGGGTCTCAAGGATTGGCTTCCCTTTTTCCCGTCTAGGTTCTGTTCCCTTTTCTGGTCTATTCAATATCTCTCTCACTGTTGTGGTGTGCATTCAGCCATGGGGCTTGTAGCAACCATGGCCCAGGCACTACACAAGTCCTGAGATTTTATAGGTACTCCCAAAAGCTTGAATTCATCCAAAAGCCTGAGACAGGCAGCCATATTCCAGAACGAGATCTCAATTTATTATCCCCTCCCCTACCAGTGACACTACACTACACCCCATATAGTGGTAATCCTATCTTCGCATTTAATAAGCGCCATCACATCCTATGGAAATAGGGAGTCTTTTTGTACTTAGAATTTTTCCTGCTCAATTGTGGCTCCCAAGCTGAAGTAACGGGTCTTTTCCCTTTTCATTAAGTTTTGTTCCAATTCTAGGGCTAAGGGAATGAAGTGAAAAAAATAATGGAAACCCAGCAACAGAGTAAACACAAAACCAGGCAAATATGCTGTAAAAACATACAGTGACAGAGGAATTTCATAAAGGCTTTGGCTTGGATAAACATTCACAAGTTTGGATACTTTGCTGAATCAACAGACGCCTCCCCCCAGACCCAGCCATCCTCCATCTCTTCACAGATCCCCTGCCTGATGGCCGACGAGATAAAATAGTGGGTCTGTGAGAGAATGTACAATGGCCAGCAACGCCACTCTGGTATGGCTGAAGGATGGCTAAAAGACCGCACCTGTCCCCATCAGTATTTTGTCCCCCACTCATCTGTCTGCATCCCCAACCAAACCTGTCCACCTAAGCAAAGAGTGCTATAGGAGAGGTGGTGGGGGGTTGACTCCATCTCCTACCCCACCATCTCACTACAGCATTAAGTGGTGTTGTGCATACTGTAGAGCGGGAAATGATGCTTGTATGTTTTAAGTGGGAACAGAGCATCCTGGCCACCCTCTGCTTTAGTTCTACACAAAGTCACCTGCTTCCCACCTAACTCAATATATAGTCTACTGCGATGGAACACACACTGCTGACTTCCCACTGGTCACTGCATGTACGTGCCTCATGGCACTTGGTAATGAGGAAAGAAGTTCCTGAATAATTCTGAGGAGCAGCTGGGTCTCTGGAGGCAGCCTACATAGCCTGGGGAGATTTGGGGGACTAATACCAATACATCAGTTCCCAAGGATTCAAGAGTCAGAAACACCATATGCCCCAACCCAAACAACTGCCCACCAACAGAAGGGGCTGGATTTCAGTGCTTCAGAGCTGAACATCAGCTGCACTGTTAAAAAAAAAAAAATCGCAACGAACAGGAGATTTTTCTGACCACATTGTTATTTGCAGCCAATTTCTATTCTTATTTTTCTATTTGCGCTACTGCATTTATTCTTTCAACTTGTATAATAAAATAAGAATGCCTATAAAAATGCACACTAAACACAGCTTATTTTTGTTCTGTATTTAGAAGCAATATAAAATTAACACTCAGTATGTTTTCTGCTTATATTTCAGGTGCAACACTGAAGAAACCAGTTGTAAATAATGATGGCTTCCCACCTGCGTGTTTAAATGAAGCAAGTCACAATGAGGGCAAACTGGTGTCATAAGCAACAAGGATTTATCACCAAGGGACCCAGTGGAGACCCTACAGGGGAAAAATCATCCTACTCTATCATCTTAACAACAAATATTGTTGGAGCTTATGACACACACTCTTGAATCCAGGTTTGCAAATGGGCAATAAACATGCTCCATTTTTCAATTACAATGAGATTATGGTGAAAGTTGTTCTATAACATGAATGTGTAATTAAATCAATATATTTTCTGTCATATTGCACCATATGATGAAGTCTTTCAGGCAACAAAAAAATGCCAATATGTTTTTTTTTAAATGCAAATATGTGCCGAATAAGCATTAACTTGGTTTAGATAATTTAGAGGATTTTCAGTCTTTTGGATAATGTAAATATTGTGAATTTCTACTGAACTTCACAGAAGTGCTTAATAGATTTTATTGTAATAGTTTAATCATCTTAAACTTGATCATGCAGATTACATTTGTATGCTGAGATTTACCACTTGGTTTAAAACATTTTGTAAATATGGAGATAAAAATAACAGGAAGTATAAAATGGTCTGCCCTATATTCTCCAAAGAAGTTTGTTTACTATGTACCCTAGTTATAAAGGGTTGTGTCTGAGAAGGACTATTAAAAAGTTGTTACTTCTGTTTTAAGGTAAGAAAAATCACCCTGTTTAAGTATAAAACAGTGGTTTTATTTAATCCCAGAAAGTCTTATTTTTCTAATTTAGAACCCAGTTAGATATACCACTAATCTCACTTTCATTTTCTATGAAGAAGCCTCTCAAGGTGGTTTAACTCAAGAGCCATTATTTTCAAGATAGTTCTAATTTATGCTTAATTGCAAGAGGTCACATACTGGAAGGGCACAGGATTATACTGGATTAAAACTGGATACATAAAAATTCTATGGCCTGTAGATTGGACTGTGATCTAATGATCTCTTCTGGCCTTACAATCTATGAAAAGAACATTAGATCATCTAGTCGAGTATCCTGACTCAAATAGGGTTTGACATCTGATGCTTTGTGGAAGGGAAAAAAAAATCCATAATGCATGCAGACAATTATATGGGGTGGAGAATGAGGTGAGGGAAGAGGATTCTTTCCTGACTTCCACAAGCAGTCATTTTACACCTTGAAGCATGAGATGTGGTTACCCTTTGCTTGCACATTTACAGCTGTTAGTCAAGTACTGTAGATAGCTTTTTAAAGAGTGGATAATGTAGTGACTATTATCTAAATTTTGCTGAATCTGAATTAGTACAAAAACAAAAATGCACTGAGATCAGGGACCTGTGAAATGAAATTCAGTGTTCCAGAGATAGCATATGGTTTAAAAAATGTCTCTCATGGATAGTTATGAAGTAAAACCCTAGGATCAGCCAGGTTTCCAGTACTGGTCATCTTCAGGATGAAAGCATTTGCCACAAAGAACCTGTTCTCTACAGTATAGAGGACCATTTGTGACCCCCCTTGTTGCCAAGATATAGGGAAGGGCGGGCTGCTAAGAATTTACCATTTAGAATGTAAAAAGTCTAAAATCACAAAAAATTCATCACATAGGCATCCCTTCAGCAATGCTAAGGTGACACACTATTTGTGGGCTAATCAAATAATAATAAACATATGGCTCAAGAGAAGAGGCTGTGTAAGAACCTGTTTTTCTTCACAAAACTGATCTCTTTTCTTTTAGAATTATTCAACTGGCCTCTTATCTTCACAGTTGACTTCCAAACTGTTCTGCAACATTGACGGCCAATGAAAGAATTTCTCCACAAAGTGACACATGCTGGACCCTCCCCTTTTCCCATGGATTCTAGGCTTAGGTAACAAGGCCGGGGGGGGGGGTGCAAGCAGAAGAGAGGAACAAAGCAAGGCGATAGAAGTAGAAAAGAGCCAATACTGCAACTAGAATTAATAGAAATACAGAATACTACCAGCTTGCTCTTATGCAGCGCATTCATCCATACCTCTCCTAGTGCTTTACAAAGGAGGTCAGTATCCTTATCCCCATTTTACAGCTGGGTAAAATGAGGCACAGGGAGATGATGTGACTAGACCAGTTCTCAGGGTGCCCAGGATTCCAAGTCTCCTTGTTACCCCCTGACTCCAAAGTTAGGGAAACTTGTTTGTACTTAGCGGGGTGTTAGCTCCTGAACACCACCAGTCTGTTAATCACTCAAGCACTTGCCTCTGGGCTATGTCAACCCTTACTTTGCCTTGCAAGTTAACAATAGGTGCACCCCAATCCCCAAGTCCTCTTTGAAGCATTCCCATGAGATATCCAGCCCCTGAATAGCCCCTGGCTACTCACAGACATTCCAGATCCATTGTTCCCAAAGGAACAGAAGACACCAGCTTGTGAGATTCAGCTCATGTTCAATACTTAGATTAATATCAGATATATATTTATAGTGAAAATATTATTAAGTTTATTATCAAAGATTCAAGTAACAGTGAAACAAATAGTTACATATAAAAAAACCCCAACCAAACAAAAACAGCTTTCTAGAGACTAAGCTTAACCTCCTGTTTAAAAAAAGGATTATCTCACCCAAAGTCTTCTGCAGTATTTTCAACCAAGGCTGGCTGAGAGCCTATTTTTATGAATGAAAGCATGCTGTCCATTTACTTCTTAAGCGCAGGATACCAGGGTGTCTTCTCTGCTTCTCAGCAATACCCTCAAAGTTCACGGTCTTTACTCTTAGTCAGAATAACCCCCACATGGCTTGTTTTTTCCTGCGTGCATCTTCCTTGTTGATTTCACATCTCTTTGTTAACATTTGATTTCATGTATAAAGAGGCATCCATTGCATTAGCTTAGAATGCATAATTTACATCCTGACACAGATACACATTTCTTACCTCCTGTCTAGAGCAAAACCTCCTGTCTACAGCAAAACCATTTTTTCCACCTTTGCTGGTGACTAATACCTTGATACAGACTTTAAAAAAACATATTTTCAGTATATATACACACAACTCCTGACAGAATATCTGTACATATATTTCACAACAATATTAATGACCATAGTGACACTGACTTTCATTTGAGCCCTCACATGGCATTCTATGGTGAACTAGAAAGCAGACACCTGCCCCATGAGGTGCCTGTAACCCTTCTGCTTTCCCTTGCTGGTTGGCATTTAGTGGTTCTTGGGTCACACTCAAGCAGTACTTGTTTCTTTAACTGGTATCTGCTCTTTTCTTACCTTGGTTTTCTCCCTCCCCTATCCCACCCACTGGCTCTGCGTGGGCCTCCTTGTCCCACTAGCTGCCTGGACTAACAGTATTTGGTAGGCTTTTTCCCTGCCGCCACACCTGTACTTTGCCCAAATGGTCTCCCTCACAACAAAGATTCCCCTCACCTTCCCCATGCCCCATGGCTAGACCACACAGATTTAGGAGTCTACTACAATCTTCTAGCTTGGGCAATATAAGGGTACACTTTTAGACCCAGAGAGTCTGGGTTTGATTCCTGCTGTCAGTAGCCCAACCAGGAGTGCTGAATTACACATGATGGTGAAAATGCAAGCCACCAGTCTATGCTAATTGTCTCAGAGTTGCTAGCCTCAATGGTTGCACAAATGCTGAGAGACATGCAGAAATTTTCAGCAAGGACAAGTATGTAATAGTGACACCTCATGGCTCATCTGGGGAATTAGCTCACTACTTTCCATGCCCCATCCTACAGTTAGTCAGCCCTCCTGTTGCCTGTGTCACTCACTCTGCCTCTTCTGTGGCTCAGCCTTCCAGCTAAGTCACAATCATCTTCCCCTTCTGGGGTCTCACCAGGGTCTGTCTTCAGACAGTTTCCAAACCCACTGCAACACTCACATAGTGGATAAGGGAACCCAGGTCCCACCTGTTTCTGCGCAGGTGATCATCATCCGTAATTAAGCCTCATCACATCCTAGCTCTCCTTCAGGTGCAGTCTATGGCTAATTGTCCTCTCTTGCCATTAACCCTGCCAGGGCTCTCATGGGGTGAATGCCCCATCAAAAATAATTAAATCCATTTTTTTCTTTGAACGTTAAAAAAATATTCAACCTTCTCATGGCCCACCTTGAATCAGGTGGCAAACAAACATAGCTGCCACACGCTGGTTCAGCAGCAAGTATCTAGGATCACCTGGTTACATTGTGTATGCTTCATTTTCCTTGCAAGTGAAGCTTCAGATGTGCTGGCAAATTGAACCCATATAATGTGAATGTTCATTTTAAATTGCAGTATGCTTTGAAGGAACAGGTTCCCACTTAAGTCTTTCAGTCTGTAATACATTAGTATTTCTGTTTAGTCTACACATTTTGATGGTCTACTAAGTTTTAAATGACTCAAACCTAAGATGAAGAAAGGAAGCCTAATAATATAAACCCTATACACTCTTTTGTGGCTCATTGAAACCAACTACTGTATATTGTTCCTTGTCTTATATTCTTTGCACACCCAAAGTGTGCAAGGAGTGGCGTACTGGGTCCATGGTAAGCACATGCCTATAAGACATGAATAATTCCTTAAGATTTAAAGGCAACCTGCAAAGATTAAAATAATAATACCTAGCTCTAAAATAATGCTTCTCATCAATAGATTTCAAAGTTCTTCACAGTCGTTATCCTCTGTGAGATAAGTAAAGTTATGTCCACATTACAGGTGGGGAATAGAGAGACTAAGTGACTTACCCCCCCAATCTTACACAGAACATCTCTGGCAGAGCAGGAAATCAAACCTCGGGTTTCTCAAGTCCTGGGCTAGTGGCTTAACCACTGCATCATCCTTTCTAAAAGTAACGGGGTTCTACTATATTCCTTTTTTCGTTCACTACAATGTAGCCAGAAGCCATGAAAGGAATTTTGTGTTTTGTTTTTTAATTTTTTTCTTCTAGAAATAGCAAGCCTTCTCATTCCTGCTTTTGTTGCAGAATTCACTGTGAGTTCTGAGCACTCAGCTATTGAAATTTTAACAGAGATCTTTTCTCCTAAGGTCATAGGGCACCTGAGTTAAATAGTAGTTAAACACTGTAGCCTGAATAAAAAATCACCCCTCCCATCAAAATGATCAGGTTTCATTGCCTTAAAATCACCGACACTACTAGCTTTCTAGACAATTCCCAGAAAAACAGGGCACACAAGATGCAAATTTCTAATGTGAGGCATGCTGAAAAAAAGGTTGTTTTTAAAAGGCCCACACCTTTCAGAGCTTCTTGATGCATCATAAATAAGCCAGAAAGGGTCACTAGGGCACCACTACTTCTTTCCTCTAAAGATCATCTTTAAGGAATAGGTGTCTTCACATTAAATTCTCAGTGGAGTTTTGAGGCTTGGCAAAAAACTGGAACACTGTGCCAAATTCAACTCACTTGTGTGAATGGGCACAACCCAATTGGTTTCGACTGCTCATACCAATGATGAAAATTTAAGGTGTTAAAAATAAGATAAAAAATAAAGTAAATAAAACGTAGATTATGTTTTAAGGGCCCACCCTTAGAATTTTTTATATCAAGTAAAAACATTTTAAATCTGAAAGTGACATCAAAATATTTTGTGTTCTAACAGGATATAATATTCTTAACATAGTAGACCATGAGTGCTGTGCTGGACTGGAGAGGGCTTCTGTTACACAAAAGTGGTAGGGAGCAGGGGCTCTTGGGAGGGCAAATCCCTACATTAATAAAATGAATGGTCCTACACCAAGCAAGGCCCAGCAACCTGAACACAGATTTACCATGCTTAATTCCTCTTCAAGCCAAACAACGTAAAATGTGAAAAAACTACATGATATTAGCAGTGTTGTTGTGGCCATGTTGGTCCCAGTGTGTTAGAAAGGTGGGTAAGATAAAGGGATGAACTTTCAAAGTACACAGAGCTTCTGGTCTGAAGGAAAGCTCTATGTAGTTTGAAAGCTTGTCTCTCACCAACAGAAGTTGGTCCAATAAAAGAACATAAGATATAAGAATGGCCATACTGGGTCAGACCTAAGGTCCATCTAGCCCAGTATCCTGTCTTCTGACAGTGGCCAATGCCAGGTAATCATCAAGTGATCTACCCCCTGTTGCCCATTTCCAGATTCTGGCAAACAGAGGTTAGGGATACCATCCCTGCCCATACTGGCTAATAGCCATTGATGGATCGATCCTTTATGAATTTATCTAGTTCTTTTTTGAACCCTGTTATAGTCTTGGCCTTCACAACATCCTCTGGCAAAGAGTTCCACAGGTTAACTGTGCATTTTGTGAAGAAATACTTCCTTTTGTTTGTTTTAAACCTGCTGCCTATTAATTTCATTTGGTGACCCCCTAGTTCATGTGTTCATGTGTTATGAGAAGGAGTAAATAATATTTCCTTATTTACTTTATCCACGCCAGTCATGATTTTATAGATCCCTATTATATCTCCCCCTTAGTTGTCTCTTTTCCAAGCTGAAAAGTCCCAGTCTTATTAAGCTCTCCTCATATGGAAGTCACTCCATACCCCTAATAATTTTTGTTGCCCTTTTCTGAACCTTTTCCAAGTCCAATGTATCTTTTTTGAGATGGGGCAACCACATCTGCACACAGTATTCAAGATATGGGCATATCTATTCCCTTCATAATGATTCCCAACATTTTGGGATCTATTTGCTTTTTTGACTTCTGCTGCACATTGAGTGGATGTTATCACAGAACTATCCACAATAACTCCAAGATCTCTTTCTTGAGTGGTAACAGTTAATTTAGACCCCATTGTTTTATATGTATAGTTGGAATTATGTTTTCTAGTGTGCATTCCTTTGCATTTATCAACATTGAATCTCATCTGCCATTTTGTTGCCTAGTCACCCAGTTTTGAGAGATCCTTTTGTAGCTCTTCGCAGTCTGCCTGGGATTTAACTATCTTGAGTAGTGTTGTATCATCTGCAAATTTTGCCACCTCACTGTTTACCCCTTTTTCCAGATCATTTATAAATATGTTGAATAGGACTTGGTCCTAGTACAGACCTCTGGGGGACACCACAATTTACCTCTCTCCATTCTGAAAACTGACCATTTATTCATATCCTTTTCCCATTATCTTTTAAGTAGTTATTGATTCACGAGAGGACCTGCCCTCTTATCCAACAACTGCTTACTTTGCTTGAGAGCCTTTGGTGAGGGACCTTGTCAAAGGCTTTCTGAAAGTCCAAGTATACTATATCATTGGATCACCCTAGTCTACATGTTTGTTTGCCCCCCTCTAGAATTCAAATAGAGTGGTGAAGCATGATTTCCTTTACAAAAGTTGTATTGACTCTTCCCCAACATATCACATTCATCTACATGTCTGATAAATCTGTTTTTTTGTTTTTGTTTTTTACTATAGTTTCAGCCAGTTTTCCTGGTACTGGAGTTAGACTTAGCGACCTGTAATTGCCACAGTCACCTCTGGAGCCTCTTCTGAGATTTGACTTCTTGCCTGTGTCTAATATTGACCAATTGACTTTAAGGTCTTCATTTTATGGTATAGTGAGATGTTCATATCTTGCATGCTTGGAAAAGCTTCCTTGGAAGTGTGGCCATGTGTGGGAGTTCAGTAACATTAGGTGAAATGTCTATATTGTTAGTTGGTCCTTTAACCTATGAGATATGAGCAGGCCGCGTGATCCAGCAAGATTCTCTATTTCAGTATGGAGAATCTGAACTATAATTTAAGTATCCTATCCTAACCAGCTTAAGCACAAAAAAAGGTGGAACAACCAGAACTGCACACAATATTCAAGATGTGGGTGTACCATGGATTTATATCAAGCCATTATATTTTTCTCTTTTTATCTTCCCTTTTCTTATGGTTCCTTTTTTGAGTGCAGCTGCAAATTGAGCAAATGTTTTCAAAGATATAGAAGTCATTGTGAATAGTTCTTTCTTGAGTGATAACAGCTAATTTAGACCACATCATTTTAACCAGTTACCAATCCATAAGAGGACCTTCCTTGTTATCCCATGACAGCTTACTTTGTTTAAGAGGCTTTGGTGAGGGACCTTGTCAAAGGCTTTCTGAAAATCTAAGTACACTATATCCACTGGATCCCCCTTCTCCATATGCTTATTGACCCCCTCAAAGAATTCTAGTAGATTGGTGAGGCATGATTTCCCTTTACAAAACCACATTTACTCTTCCCCAACAAGTTATGTTCATCTATGTGTCCGACAATTTTGTTCTTTACTATAGTTTCAATCAGTTTGCCCGATACTGAAGTCAAGCTTACTGGCCTGTAATTGCCGGGATCACCTCTGGAGCCTTTTTTTAAAAATTGGCGTCACATTAGCTATCCTCCAGTCATTTGGTATAGAAGCTGATTTGAATGATAGGTTACAGACTACAGTTAGTAGTTCTGCAATTTCACATTTGAGTTCCTTCAGAACTGTTGGGTGAATACCATCTAGGCCTGGTGACTTATTACTCTTTAGTTTATCAATTTGTTCCAAAACCGCCTCCAATGTTCAGTCTGGGACAGTTCCTCAGATTTGTCACCTAAAAAGAATGGCTCAGGCTTGGGAATCTCCCTCACATCCTCAGCCATGAAGACCTATGGAAAGAATTCATTTAGTTTCTCCGCAATGGCCTTATCGTTCTTGAGTGCTCCTTTAGCATCTCGATCGTCCAGTGGCCCCACTGCTTGTTTAGCAGGCTTTCTGCTTCTGCTATACTTACATTTTTTTTTTGCTATTACTTTTTGAGTCTTTGGCTAGCTATTCCTCAAAATCTTTTTTGGCCTTCCTAATTATATTTTTACACTTCGTTTGCCAGAGTTTATGCTCCTTTTTATTTTCCTCACTAGGATTTAACTTCCACTTTTAAAAGGATGCTATTTTGCCTCTCACTGCTTCTTTTACTTTGTTGTTTAGCCATAGTGGCTCTTTTTTGGTTCTCTTACTATGTTTTTTAATTTGGGGTATACATTTAAGTTGAGCCTCTATTATGGTGTCTTTAAAAAGTTTCTATGCAGCTTGCAGGGATTTTACTTTTAGTGCTGTACCTTTTAATTTCAGTTTAACTAATCTCCTCATTTTTGTTTAGGTCCCCTTTCTGAAATTAAATGCTACAGTGTTAGGCTGCTGTGGTGTTTTCCGCATCACAAGGATGTTAAATTTAATTATACTATGGTCACTATTACCAAGCGGTCCAGCTATATTCACCTCTTGGACCTGATCCTGTGCTCCACTGAGGACTAAATCAAGAATTGCCTCTCCTCTTGTGGGTTCCAGGACTAGCTGCTCCAAGAAGCAGTCATTTAAGGTATCAAGAAACTTTATCTCTGCATCCCATCCAGAGGTGACACAATACTCAGTCAATATGGGGATAGTTGAAATCCCCCATTATTATTGAGTTTTTAATTTTAATAGCCTCTCTAATCTCCCTAATTTTATTTTAATAGCCTCTCTACTCTCTCTAATCTCCCTGAGCATTTCACAGTCACTATCACCATCCTGATCAAGTGGTCAGTAATATATCCCTACTGCTATATTCTTATTATCTATGCATGAAATTACTATCCATAAAGATTCTATGGTATAGTTTGGTTCATTTAAGATTTTTACTTTATTTGATTCTACGCTTTCTTTCACATAGAGTGCCACTCCCCCACCAGTACTACCTAACCCACTTTGTCTCTCTACAAAGTCTCTACAGCATAGCATGTTCCTCCCATTGTTTTCATTTTGCTTGTTATCAGATTGTTTAGCCACTGAGGCAAAGGACCTGACCACATGCTGAGCTGAGCGTCCTCAGCTTCTGTGAATGATGAGGGCACTCATCACCGAACAAAATTGGCCCTTAACTACATAACACTAAGAGCAAGCAGTGGAACTGATGCAGTCAGAAATTTTAGACATGTGCATGCAAGGTAAGTGTTCCTTAGAAGACTGGTTTCAGAGTAGCAGAAGATTGGGTTATTAAAAAGGATGGGTGGGTGTTGTGAATATGCAAAAAGGCCTTATTTTGACCTGCCTCACATCTGGTATTTATCTTCTATGTTATTGTTCTTGCTAAGTTACAAGGTCACTGGTAGATGGATATTGGTTTAAAGATGCACAGCAAAGATGCAATTAGATTGAGGCACATTTAAGAGCAGTAAAAAAAAAAAAATAGAAGCATTGACATTTCCCCTGCTATGGAAAAGGAAAAAGTACTGGTGGTAGCTTTGGTAGGGAAAAGTGTGCATGGATGCCACTTGTAAATAGTAGATTCTCTGCAAAGTTGTGCAGCTGAAGAATGGATTTTGCAGTGGAAAATATGAAATGCACATTATTTCTAAACCATGGACTGCAGAGTTGTTGAATACTTCAGTACCTATGATTGAATGTAATTAAGCTACATACATTTATATGCTATGACTACCATATTTTGTTAACTCTTTTTCTGTCATATCTGATGTATAGTATTAGACTTTGTGTATTATATTTAGTTACCATAGTCTACATTGCATATTAAAATCACTTGAATGCTATGTTACGTATGGCCTCTTTTCAACATCATTTTATTTATATACTTTACATACCATTTATAATTCACCATTTTCCAGTTTATCAGTTTTATTTAAATCTCCCATTTATTTCCTTCTCTACAATATGACCTTTAGCACATTCAAAATGCAGCCCTTTCCCTTCAATCTCTTCTCTGGGTAGAAGTGCATGTGCTTTTGTACACAGTAGTCATCTGACACATAAGGTTTTCGGATGGCAGTACACCAGTTTAATATAATTTAATCCATAGTAAACTAGCTAATTCCTAAGTGCAAGCCACGTGGTTAGAGCCTTGCACAGACACGGAATTTGGAACTGCATCCGATCAGCGAACTGCAAAAATGGTCCACAGATATCTGCAGATTTGCAGGGCTCTACACATGGGAACTGGATAATTTCCTAAAGTTTCGCAGCTGTGCCTGAGAAGAGGGAAGTTTTCTGACCACTGGGAGGTAGTGCATGTCAAAACACTTGAAAGGAGCCAGTCTCAATTTACCTAGTCCGAGAAACCTTCCTCCCAACCCTATGCAACCCTATGGTAGCAAGTACTACATCTGGTAGTAGGTTATTTTATAAACTAGTTAGTTAGCAGAAACTCATTTTCCAACCTGTCTACTATAAATGCCTTTTAAGTGCCATGTTAATTATTCTTACATTTTAATTAAAAATATTTTTTATTCTTCTTTGAAGGAGGAAAATACAAGAAATTAAGACTTGGATACTGTGTAAGGGATCATAGATTGGAAATCCAAGTATATACACATAGGCCTTTTCCCATCTTTCAAGTTGTGGAACTCCCATTAAAGTGAATGAGAGTTCTGCATACAGAAAAATGGCAAAGGATCAGATAGGGAAAATTAAGGAGAATATACTTTAATATGGCATATTACAATTGTTGGAGGTGCTATAACATAGAATTTGTGAATAAAATTCTGCTCTCAGAAACCATATGTACATATATGCATTTGAGATCCAAATGAGAATTTGAGCAAAAATGCTTTTCTTAGTTGAAATACTGCATTTCTCAAGTTACTTTTGTATCTGATATTTGCAATGTGCATACAGACCCACATAAATATGGTAGCTTTAGAAATAAAAACAACATTTTAACACAGAGCAGTAGGAGTCAATAGAAATGTCCCTTCAGGTTTGAACACAAAATAATGATTAAGAGTTAATTGCTGGAGAATTGTTAGATTTCACTGTCTAAGACTCTTGCCACACTGTGCCCCTCCATTGTCTCAGAATCACATAGGGCCAAGTGGGGAAGAGTGCAGAGACCACCTGGACATTCACACTTCGACTAATTTAATGTATATTTTAGGGCTATCCATCACAGTTAACTCACGTGATTAACTAAAAAAAATTAATCACAATTAAAAAAATTAGTTACGATTAATCGCATTTAGATTAGATACAATAGAACACCAATTGAAATTTATTACATATTTTTGGATGTTTTTCTACATTTTCAATATCGCTTTCAATTACAACACAGAAAACAAAGTGTACACTGCTCACTTTATATGATTATTTTTTATTACAAACATATGCACTGTAAAAAGGATAAACAAAAGAAACAGTATTTTTCAATTGACCTCATACAAGTACCAAAGTGGAATCTCTTTATCGTGAAAGTGTAACTTACAAATGCAGGTGTTTTTTGGTTACATAACTGCACTCAAAAACAAAACAATGTAAAACTTTAGAGCCTACAAGTCCACTCAGTCCTACTTCTTATTCTGCAATCGCTAAGACAAACAAGTTTATTTACCTTGACAGGAGATAATGCTGCCTGCTTCTGATTTACAATGTCAGATTTACAATGTGAGAACAGGCTTTTGCATGGGACTTTTGTAGCGGCGTTGCAAGGTATTTACATGCCAGATATGGTAAACATTCGTATGCCCCTTCATGGTTCGGCCACCATTCCAGAGGACATGCTTCCATGCTGATGATGCTCATTAAAAAAATTATGCATCAATTAAATTTGTACTCCTTGGGGGAGAATTTTATATTCCCTGCTCTATTTTACCCGCATTCTGCATATATTTCATGTTCTAGAAGTCTGAGATGATGACACAGCACATGTTCATTTTAAGAACACTTTCACAACAGATTTAACAAAACGCAAAGAAGGTACCGATGTGAGATTTTTAAAAATAGCTACAGCACTCGACCCAAGGTTTAAGAATCTGAAGTGCCTTCCAAAATCTGAGAGGGATGAGGTGGGGAGCATGCTTTTAGAAATCTTAAAAGAGAAACACTCTGATGCAGAAATTACAGAACCCGAACCACCAAAAAAGAAAATCAACCTTCTGCTGTTGGCATCTGACTCAGATGATGAAAATGAACATGTGTCTGTCCACCCTGCTTTGGAGCGTTATCAAGCAGAACCCAACATCAGCATGGATGCATGTCCTCTGGAATGGTGGTTGAAGCATAAAGGGACACATGAATCTTTAGCGCATCTGGCACGTAAATATCTTGCAATGCCGGTGACAACAGTGTCAAGTGAACATATGTTCTCATTTTCAGATGACATTGTAAACAAAGAAGCAGGCAGCATTATCTCCTGAAAATTGTAACCAATCTTGTTTGTCTGAGTGATTGGCTGACCAAGAAGTAGGACTGAGAGGACTTGTAAGCTCTCAAGTTTTACATTGTTTTATTTTTGAATGCAGGTTTTTTTGTACATAAGTCTACATTTGTAAATTCAATTTTCATGATAAAGAGATTGCACTACATTACTTGCATGAGGTGAATTGAAAAATAATATTTTTTGTCTTTTACAATGCAAATATTTTTATACAATAAAATAAAAAATGCATATAAAGTGAGCACAGTACACATTGTATTCTGTAATTAAAATTAATATATTTGAAAATGTAATAAACATCCAAAAATATTTAAAATAAATGGCATTCTATTGTTGTTGAACAGCATGATTAATCGTGATTAATTTTTTTTAATCGCTTGACAGACCTCGTATAGTTGCTATCATGCAGCCAGCAGCCCCATCCTGTGAGGTCCTGAGCACCCAAAAATCCCACTGAAACTGAATGGGCATTGAGGATGGTTAGCATCTCTCAGAACTGAAGCCTTAAAATCTAATCATGTTAAGAGTATTTGAATGGTTTCAGTGGGAGGCATTTTCTCATCCATTTATGGAGGATTTACATCAACAATTTACTGTAATGCTAACATGAATGTGTATGTCTGTTAATGGTAATGAGGAGCTAAACATGCAAATCTCACACACCTGGATGGAAGACTGCAAATTCTTTCATGCTGGAACTTAAAAACATTGAAAGCTGGACACAATATTCAATATAAGGTGTAATAATAATGAGCCTAATGCAAGAAAGTGCTGAACACCCTAAAATTCCTTTAGTGGGTCTTCAACAGTAGTTGAGAGCACTCAGAACCTTGCGAAACCAGGGCTAATGGTAGATGCTGTAATACAAAGAGAAAGGCGCAATGAAGCCGGTGGCACGGTAATCAGAGAGCACCTTTCTTGTCCTTTATGGAAAAGACAAAGGCACACATTGCTATGACTGTGAGTTAGCTGAATAAGCAGCACACAAGAAAATGTGTGTTTGTATTACGGTGCACAAAGGATGTGTCTGACCACTGTCCTCTGTGCTCATGTATAGTATGTATTTTCTGCATGAAAAGAACTGCACAGATTCGCTAGGCAGAGCTGTTGTGAAAAAGTAGAATGCGGTGGTATTCAGCTGCATAATGAAGTTATATATTTTGCTTACTTGCATGTTACAGCAATCCTTTATGTAAATGCATCCCAGGGAGCAGTCATCTGTAAAAACAAAACTGATATTTACAAAATATACTGTTTTACCTAATTAAAAAAAATCTCAGACTTTTTCAAATGAATTTTTTTGTGTCTCTGTCATTTGAATTAACATATATCACTGTATTAATAACTTGCCATAAGTGCTGTATGTGTCATTTGGATACTCTTATATTTGCCTTGCGTTTATATGGTTCAAATACAATAAAACAAGACGGCTCAAGAACAAGACCGTATGGAACAGCATCCACCGTTGAAAAATTGCTAACTTGTTTTTGAAAAGCTGTCCAGGCTTGATGTTCTTCTAGGTAATCATCATCTTCTTAAAAAAATCACTGGTTAGAATTGTACCAAAAAATCTGAGCCCGGTCTAGATCAATATTTTGAACTTATTTGACTAGCATTTGTAATTCCAAGGGTACATTTTGTGCTGCTTTTGAATGCTGTTTTCTAACATGTTGTTTCTTAAAGAGTAAATGGATGTTTTATTTGTTTGTTGTACCTGTGTTCATTTTGTCAGGTTTTCACAGCCACATTTTCCCCCTTTTACTAGTGGGAACCACTGAATATTGTAACTGACCCCACAGCAGGGTCGCTGTGAGAACTGTGGCATACCAGCCGCCTACAAGTCCAGCAGCACATTGGCTGGCTGTCCACAGACTCGGCTCTCTAGGCTCTAGCCCTCGGTGGGTTTACACCATGAATACTCAAAAAGAAAAGGAGTACTTGTGGCACCTTAGAGACTAACAAATTTATTAGCGCATAAGCTTTCGTGAACTACAGCTGAAGTGAGCTGTAGCTCACGAAAGCTTATGCTCTAATAAATTTGTTAGTCTCTAAGGTGCCACAAGTACTCCTTTTCTTTTTGCGAATACAGACTAACACGGCTGCTACCCTGAAACCATGAATACTCAATCTAATGGATAAGGCTGCTAGAAATAAAGTCACGGCTTCTTTACTAGCTCAGTGACTGACCCAAGCAGTTCCTAACCCACTCCTAAGGTCAGTGCAGTACAGGGGCGGTAACAGAGGAATCTTGTTGGGACCTCTCCACACCAGCTTCTTGTCCTGAGACCTGCTGCCACCGCTACTGCTGGCTCCCTGCCAGCAACAGATTTCTGTCAGAGTTCACACCAGAATGTGGCCAGCAGCAGCCTTTTGTCACTGTGCGGGAGGGAAGGGATGGGAGCTGCTTCCAGCTGCAGGGGAGGAGGAGGGAGAAGGGATGACCTGGCCCGTGTCTTTGTAGAGCTCATCTCTCCCCCCCCCCCCGTTTCCCCCAGTTTGTCCCTTCCTGCCCACACAGTGTCGAAAGGCAGCTAACACCTCCAGGCTGCTGCTGACCACCTACATAACCCAGCCACCTCCTGTCCCCTGTCTATAGTGCAGGCAGGAAGGGGTGAAGCCCTATGGATGCAGTGTGCATTAGGGCCCAGGGAACCTGACTGCAGGGGCTTCAGCAAACCTGGCCAGAGACCTGGCTCAGCTTTCCTCTTCTCCCCGTCCCTGCCCACCGCTCCACCCCATCACCACTCCAGAGTTTAGCTAAGGGGCAGAGAGGCTGCCCCATGCCAGCACTGTGCAGGTCTTTGGAACATGCAGAGCTACGCCCCTCCTGGCCAATGCCCCAGGCCAGAGGGCTTAGGCTTTCGAGGGGCACCAGCCTAGCCAGAGGCAGTGGGGGAAGAAAGGAGCCTGCCGGCCAGGCTGTTGGTGAGCTGAGCACTCCGACCAGGGGCTGGTTCTCCACACAGTGCTGGGATGGGGCACGCCCCGCTGGGGGGATATGTAAGAGCAGTGAGTTTGGGGGGCAAAGGATCAAAGCAGGGACAGGACAGTGAGAGGGAGAACACGTAAAGGGCTGATGGGTGGGCAGCAGAGGTGAAATGTAACTGGCTGCAGCCTGGTACCTACCCACACTCACCGGTCACTGCAGTTCACAGCTCGCAGCCAGTGCCATCCGGAAATGGGATGGGGGGCAGGGCCCTGCTGACCAAGAGCTGGCACAAAGCGGGGGTTGAGCTGACAGACCAGCAAGGGGAGCAGATGACCACGTGTGCTGCATCTTTGCCGCACCACCAGCCTTGTATACCCACCCCCATCGTCAGCCACTGGACACCCACTCACTGCTGGTGGGAGGGAGGCTGGCAAGCAGCGATCCAGCCTGCAGCAGTACCCACCTGTACTGATGTGGGGGGGGGGAAGACACCAAGAGCCTGTTCTTTTGGCATTTCTGACCAAGTCAGAAGCAGCAAGTACCAGAAAACTCACAAGGTGGCTTCCTCTTGCTAGATTTCCTGCCCAGTTTTGTTTGGCTCATGTGATCAGTATAGTTCAAATAAACCCTCAATTTTAGGGTATTAACTGATTAGCAGAACCAAACCTCTGAATATTTGAATTCAACCCATGACTAGTGGATACATTTTTTTCTTCCTTGATCCAAGTCTACTAAATGTCTCACCTTAAAATACCATGGAACTTTGCTAATTTACACACTTTATAATACACAAAAATGTGGCAGTCTCTTGTATTTAAAGATTTTAAACAATGCTGCAATGAAGATTCATATACTAAAACATTGTATTAAGAAGATACACTGCACCTGCTAATGCATGGACAGTTAATGAATCAAAATTAGACTGTGAACTGGTCAGAACAGATGACTACTGTACAAGTTGTAGTGCAGCAGCCTTGCTTTTACTGAGCTGCGTTCACTAATTTATAAAACACAGTCTTCTGCAATGGATCCCTTAGTTGCTGGTGTGACTTAGTGAGGATTTTCCTGCACTATGAAGTGCTGAGACTTTTAGGGTAAAGGTGCTGAGTATGCATTAAGCAGGGTTGCAACCCTTTATGAGAGTATCATAAGTGTCACAGTTCTGGCCTATTTTGATGGCTGATTGTGATCAGCCTCAGACAGCTCAGGAAATTTGCTCTTCCAGTTCCTGCTTCGGTGACTAGAAGTGGATATGCTGTTTGTAGAGTGGGAGACAGCACTGGTTATGCACCTCAGAGTGAGGCAGATGCAATGCAGCAGAGCCACTGAGTTCCCCTACCACAAGGTGATCCCTTTATACAGTTTTCAGTTTTGTCTGCCACCCTCTTGAAGCAAGTCAAACTAGTAAAATTAGTTTCCCCTGGGTGGTGGGTCTTCTCCAGACTTGTAACCTACCCAAGAATTTGCATTAATAACGCCCCCAGTGTTCATAGTTCCTGCAGGAAACCCTCATTGAGTCAGGAATACAATCACTAGTCTCTAAAGATACGTATAACATTTATCAAGCTGGTACTAAAATCTGACTCTTCTGCCTGTCCATCACATCTGTCACAGGGGTATTCTGAAAGCTTAACCCAAATGCCTTCTCAGAGAAGGGCTGATCCAAAGCCCACTGAAGTCAGAGCTAGGAAAGCAGATTGCTATGACATATTATGTGTTTCCAGTTGTGAATTTCTATTGACGCACATCACTGGGGGTTTCAAACATGGTATGAGTTCAGAATGTGCTTTACAGAATAAATTGAAGAGAGGCTTGCCTGCAGTGTACATGCTATTTTCACTGATTTCAGTGAGAATCATGCATCTGAAAGTAAGGGTTGGCTATACTGGGATTTAAAGTTTAAAACGGATTTAAGGTAAAGTGTAAAACCAATCTGCTATTTAGTAACATGTTGCCATAATCTAATAAGAGACTGATACAAACAATGCAGAATATTAATTTTAGCATTAAGAGCTCTGTCCCACTGTGATATGAAATTATTGCTACCCTGCGGAATTTCAAATCATCTAATGCAAACCAAAAATTGGGCTGCTCATCTGTTGATTCATATTTTAAGGCAGCTGTTCTAGGCAGCAGAGCCCTCCAGAGTCTTCAGCACAAACTGTTCTGTCAAAGAAGTGGTTCAAGTTTGAAGGTTTTTTTTTAATATGAAAAATGATTCATAGCAGAAGCATGATATCTCACTCCAGAGAAGATGGTTTAAGTTCCCTTCAGGTCATGCAAAGCTCCCGGTTCCACACTTCTCTTCTACCTCACCCCCACAGCAGCTGTTCACAAGAACTTTGGGTAGGACACTGCTTCTTTCAGATAGAAAACAAAACAAAACAGGAAATTTCATTTCAAAGAGCAACAGAGAGACTTTTTAAATGAAATCCCTAGTTTTTTTCCCTGCACAGTCCTAAATATGCTTTAAGTCTCATAAGTAAGCTCAAAAAGTAATTGTTAATGGGAAACCATCATCCAATTGGGGGGTGGGGAGGCATTTTTAGTGGTATTCTGCAGGGATTTATCTTGGGCTAATACTATTCAGTATCTTTATCAGTTATCTGGAAGAATATATAAAACCATCGCAGGTAAAACTAGCAGATGAAAAATTGGTGGAGGGCAGAGCAGTTATACAGATCAATCTGGGTCACTTGGTACAGTGGACTCATTTGAACGATATATGTTTTAATACAGCCAAATGAAAGATAGGAACAAAGAATGTATATTTCACAAGATGAAGGACTCTATTTTGGAATACAACACTGAAGAGGACTTAGGGGTGTGGCAGACAACCAATGGAAAATGATCTTCCAGAGTGATGCGGTAGCTAAGAGGGCTAACATGATATTTAGATACGTAAGCAGAGGAATAGTAAATAAGATCAGGGAGGTGATGTTACCTCTGTTCATAGCTTTAGTGAGATAATTACTGGAATACCGTCTCCTGTTCTGGGGTCCACACTTCAAAAAGAATGTTGAAAAATTGGAAAGGGTTCAGAAAAGAGCTACAAGGATGCTATGAGGTCTGAGAAATATGGCATCTAGTGAGAGATCAAAGAAGTTCAATCTACTTAGTTTATTCAAGAGAAGGGTAAGAGGTGACTTGATCCTGGTCTATATGGTCCCACATGGGAAGATATTGCTGATAATAGACTTTTCTTTAATAGAGCAGAAAAAAGGCATAGGAGCTCTCCTGGTATAAGAGATCCAATAACTGGAAGCTGAAGCTAGACACATTCAGGCTAGAAATAAGATGCAAATTTTTAACAGTGTGGATAATTAACATTGGAGAACAAGGTGGATTCTCCATCACTTGAATTCTCTCAATCAATGTTGGATATCTTTCTAAGAGAAACACTATAGTTCAAGCAGGAGTTATGGGCCTGATGAAAAAATTACTGGGTTGTATGGTCTGTGTTATGCAAGAGGTCAAACTAGAGCATCATAATGGTTCCTTCTTGTCTTAAAATTGATGACTGAATCTATGAAAAGGAATAGTTATCAAGGTTCTGATTTTTTTCCCCTCCTTTTGGTAGATGTAAGGATGAGGGCCCAGTAGACAAATGGACATTAGCATATTGATAGCATCCATCTCTGTGGCCCTGATCCTGAACTATTTAATTCAATGAAAGTCTTACCATTGACTTCAGTAGGAGCAGGAACAGACCCCATGACTCCATCTTCTTTGACCCTGCTGCTATAGCAGTTGAACACTTTGCTCAGTGTTTGATAAGATTAGAGCATGACTAAGAGCTAGATGGCTGAAACTCAATTCAGATAGACTGAGGTGATGTTGGTAGGTGCAGAAAGCAAACAAAGGAGATCCCAGAGATTTCTGTCCTCTTTCTGATTGCTAAAGGGAGCAAGTGGCCAGACTGAGAGTTGAATTTAGTCTCTTGCATTACCCTGCAGAGCATTACCACTGAGAAGGATTCCAGCTCAATAATTTCAGCTAGTTCTTTTGCGGATGATTCCCAATATATTAATGTCAAGACAACATAATGACAAAACCTCAGTGTCTGTGTAAGACTCTTAAGGATAGCTTTCTGTGTTCGCAAGACATAGGTGGAAACCCCTCGGAAACACCAAATGAGAGAATCAAGTTGTTTTCTGTAGCAGATATAGCCAGTCCAATTAAACAAGTGTTTGGCTTACAAAACCCCACCCTTCGGCAGGACCTTTGGGTATTTGTCAACACATTTATATTCAGTGGAATCAGCTTCATGGACTCTTGCTAATAGAATTTTAAAAGGAAAAGGATTCTACAATTTGGAGTTGGGAAACCCAGTGTCTTGGAAGGACGTGCTATTGCTGTGTGGTACTGGAGAAGCTTGGAATTGGGAGCAGGTTTGATAGAACTATTGAGAATTCATCTGGCATGCAAGTTTGTCTATTTTTTCCCTTGTAGCTTCACAACTACAGACTTGTAATCCTAGGCAGGGCAAGTCAAAGTCAAAGAAGAATTTAAAAAGTAAGGAAAAGTAGGAGAATTAAAAAAAAAGTGATTTGAAGGGACACAGTCAGGTTTGTTTGGCCTAAGCGTGGGTCTCCTAAAAGAGAATGGTGAGAAGGAGGAAGGGGTATCACAAATAGTGCTTTGAGATCAACAGTTGAAAAGCACTATGCAAGTATTAGGCAATAGTTTTTACACTAAAGTTTGAATAGTTAAGAAACAGGTTCTAAAGTTTCTTTTACATGCAAAAAATGACTTTGAAGTGCACAGATATACATCCATGCAAATTAGATTAAGATTAAATTAGATTACTGTCTCAGGAGAAACAGGGACAATGTACCTAATCAAATATGATGAAAAGTAGAAATACAATTGTATTTGTGTACTGATGTCTAAGATGAGCATTGAGGTACTATACAACATGCTAATATGGGGCTAGATTCTCCACTGGCTTGAAGCTAGTGGAATCATTTATACCTGTGCAGATTACTTTACACTCATTTGACAGAGGTGAAAATGGCTATCCAAGGAGCCAAGAAGTGAAAAAATCAGGACTGAGGACTGTTAATAGAGAGGTCTTAATCTGAGAACTTTATTTTCCTAAAATTTCTCAGTGGTGCTATCTCTCCTTCAGCTTCACTTGTGGTAGAAATAGCAGGAGTGGGAGCACAGGCAGGACACTTGTGGCTGCTGGTACTTTAACTACTGTGTCATCTTCACTTAGCAGGGTTAGATAACAGGGGTTTAAATGCTGTTAAACTGTTCTATGCTAGCTCCCTGTAGTTATTAGCCCCTTAAGTGGTAGCAATATTGGAAAGCTTTGGGGTAAAAGGCTAGTGTAGAAACCTCCTTGTGGACAAAGCCAGAAAGGACTCAAAGAGGAGGAAGATCCAGAGGTGGAAGTGAGGACTTGACTTTGTTCATTAGAAGCTCTCACAGTTTGTTGGGGACACACTGAAGGAAGAGGAATGCACTTTACTAATATGTAAGGTATTCATCTTTAACCACTCTGCAAATTTAAAACCACACTAACTGTTTTCTATAGTGTGTTACTCTAGCTTTGATTATATTCTGTTTAACACCTTAACACACAATATTGGGGCATGGCTGGATGGACAGACCACTTGGCTATTTTCCAGCAGCAGCCTGATTGAGCCTTTAACATCTGCACTCCAGATTACGTGCAGGAATGCCAATGGTATTCTTATTTCTGTCACTTGCAGCACTTCATTGATCCAATGAAGTTTAGTTCCATAGTTCTCTGCTGTCTCTCCTGCTCACCTTCAACAGTCTGGAAAAATAGGGAAATATTGGCCATTGAATAGTGACCCAGGTTCGACCCTTAGGAGCATGTTTCAGTCAGAATGAGGGCTCTTGTTTGGTAGTCTGCCTTTCCCCTCTATCTCATTATAGATGGATCTAGTCTACAGATGTTCTGTAGGTTTGTATTATGCCTTTCACAGTAAAAGCTAGATTCTTCCACTCTTGCTCCACAAATAATCTCATGAGTTTCAATAGGATTACTTGTGGCATGGATACTACTCAATGTGAATAAGCGTGGCAGAACTAAACCTTAAGGATTTTAGGTGCTTGCAGTGCTTTCACTGAATAGCTGAAACAATTAAATCTGTTTAATTAAATTAACAATTAAATACTTCTACAGTTAAATCTATATTTATCAAGCCATTTCCTAACAGATATAGGCCATCAAGAATAAAATAAGTTTGTCTTAAAGTGTTCTTAGCATATACAAATGAATGCTGTCTCAAGGCATAAATGAAGTCCTTAACATTTAGCTAGAAAATTGCTTGGATAATCTCTCACATGTTTGTTCATTTTTCGGCCTATGGAAGGACCATTAGTTCTTTTAAAATGTCTTGGCCCCTTTCCATCTGCAAGACCTCATTTATTCCTTTGAAATTTGTAGCCTTCACAAGCTCAGCATCTGCAATATCACAGACAATGAATTACTGTGGCTACAAGTCTCTGGAATTAAAAAATCCTCCTCCGTAAGAACATAGTTTCTTGCAGAACTGGGATTTGTTCTGAGGAAGCACAATTGGCAAAAAAAAAAAAAAAAAGGTTTCAAAGATAACAGCTTTTTCCTTTTTCTTTTTTTCTTTAAATGAACAAGAGAGTACTGATGCCAGGGACTTGCTCTTTAAATAAATGGAATCTTTCTCTCTTCTCTTGGCAACAGGCAGGAGTATTCTTGTGCTGTATGACAAGGCTCGCTAGCCAGTGCTATATTTATCTTGTAGCTGTACACACATTTGCAAAAGATCGCTCAATAAGAAAAAGGCAATGAGCCAACGGAGTTTAAACTGCAAAAAGTTTGTTCCACCATAGTCTAACTTTCGGGTTGGCTTAAAGGCAAGGCTACATACTTTTGGAAGATCAGGAAATATAATTACTGATACGAAACAAAAAGTTCCCTGAGTTGTCTGTGGAAAAATCAAGACTTTGTCAAGGAGGAAAAATATCTTTGATAAAATGGAGTTAAATAGGTGCCCAAGTGCATCAATAGAAGAGGATCAAAGACAAGAGGATGGGGAGGATGCTACTGCTGATGCTGATAATCGCGTTGTCAGTGAAGAGCTAGATCTGGTACAAATGTATCTTACCTGTTTACCGGACACCTACATGAAAGCTAAATTCACCCTGACAGCATACCTGGCATGCTGGTTAGTTCTGAAACTCTGCAAGGTAAGAGATTGAGTACTAATGTATTGGCATTAATGGTTAACTTCCTGAGTGCCGAGAAGGCAAAGTGAGCAAAGCCACAATGCTTTAGAATCTGATAGTCTGAAAGGACAGCTATGTGTACAGCAGTCATCTTAATAACAACTTAGTAAAAGAAGAATGCAAGTATTTACAGTGTATTCAGATGGCTGTACTCAGAAATGCATGCTGCTTACAACTGAAAAGCACATAGGGAATATACTCTTTTAGCACTGTGAATCGCAGTACACTGATTAATAGCTGCTACCCAACTTTCCAACATACTTTATCAAATAGATGGAAGGACTAAGAGGTACTGTATATTAAAGCTTGCCTTTGCCACGAGAGGGGGAAGCACACTGTATCCTTCTAAAAATGCAAAGTTCCTCTCTTTATGCCATCAGACACCGTCACTTTACCACCTAAAACTGAATGGATAGGAGAGGAATCACCTTGGATTTGATAATAGTGTAAGAAACTGCCTGCTTCTAGTGGTATTAGTGTTTGCTTTTCTTTCCATTTTGTGCTTGGTAGCACACCATAAGTGTAATTTGAACAAGAATGAATCATTAATTCACAGTTCATTCATTTACAACCTAACAAGCCTTATAAATTGTAAGCTCCAAACGCGGTAGTAACAGAAGTGTGGTATTTGGGAATTTTACTGTGGAATGTCAAAGTGAATCAGCAATAAGAAAAGTAGTACTTGTGGCACCTTAGAGACTAACAAATTTATTTGAGCATAAGCTTTTGTGAGCTACAGCTCACTTCATCGAATGCATCCGATGAAGTGAGCTGTAGCTCACGAAAGCTTATGCTCAAATAAATTTGTTAGTCTCTAAGGTGCCACAAGTACTCCTTTTCTTTTCTGCGAATATAGACTAACACGGCTGCTCCTCTGAATCAGCAATGACTTCATCATATGATTTTATAAAGAATTTGTGGTCTGTGCTCCTCTAATAAACATATACTCACTGTAATTTCTTGTATGTGGAGGTGATACTCACTGATAAACTGTAGAACCATGTAATGAATTGCATTATTTCTCCCTATCCTTCCAGAAAGTTACACTGTCACTTAGACCTAGGACAGGTGATATTCAGTCCTGCACAACTGATGATTTCAGTTCAGATATTTTGTGATTCTTGGGGGTTAGACACAAAGCTACAACAGTAAAGTCTTAGTTCAGGAAGGTGATGCTTAAAACACTGGACTACAACTCAGGACATCTGCGTTTAATTCCAGCTTTGCCATTGACTTCCTGTTTGGCCTTGGGAAAATCACTTTGGCTCAGATTTTTAAAGGTATTTAGAAATGAGTATTTAGAAAGGTGTTGCAACCAGAGCACAGCAATGCCTAATTGCCTCTACAAATCTGGGCCTTAATCTCTGTGCCTCATCTCCCCAACTGTAAAATGGAGATAATACACTTTACTTCTCTTGTCTATTTAGATTGTAAGCACTTCAGAGCTGAGCTGGACTGTCTTACTATTTATATAGAGTCTAGTAGAATGGGGCGTTGACCTGGTTGAAGTTTCTCGGAATTACCACATCACAATTAATAAATCAACATACTTTGTAACATTTGTATCCATTTCTATTCATTAAAATATTCTTCTACTCTACTAACACATCACATTGAGAAAACAGAATGTCCTGACAGAATTTAATATGCCCTGGGACTGTAATCCTTTGGAAAATGTTCACGCTTCTAATAAATAGAAAAAGATTAGAACGATGTCCAACATTTTGGTTTGTTTGATTTGTTCTCTTACAGAACAAAACAAGGGCAGAGGGGTGTAAATCTATCATAAATGTACCCTGGGCTCCAATGACTGTAATATGAACATCTCACAACACCACAGTGAGCTAGTGAAGTACTATTAGCCCCATTTTATTGATGAGGAACTGAGGCCTGGTCTATAATTAAAAGTTAGTGAACATAGCTATGCTGGTCAGGGATGTAAAAAAAAAATCACATCCTGGACTGATGTAACTATGCCAACTAGTGCACACACACAGCTATGGAAGAATGCTTTTGTCAGTGGAGCTACTGTTGCACGGGAGCTGGTGTTCCTACACCAATGGGAAAACCCCATCCATTGGTGCAGGCTGTGTCTCCACTACAGGGTGATACTGGGATAGCTACAGAGATGTAGCTATCCTGCATAGTGTCTGCAGTGAAGATATGCCATGAGACACAGAGAGGCCGAATGACTTGTCTAGGGTTACACAGGAAGTCTCTGGAACATCAAGGAATTGAACCAGGGTATCCAGAGCCCCCAACTAGTGCTCTAACGACTGGAACATCCATCGTTCCCTGGGTAGGTGAATGATAGTAACAAAAGATTGGTTATATGACTGTGAGGAACTGGCCAGGTCCCTTCACTTTTCATTTCCAGACATTTTAACGTTTGGGAAGCAGTAGAATTTTTCTACATAAAGTAATTTTTTTGACGGGGGAGTGTTAATTGGACTCCACTGAAATATATTTTCCTTAACTCCAAAGAATGAAGGCCAAGATTTTCAAAAGTGCTTTGGGTGTCCAACTTGAGACAATTTAAAGGGGCCTGATTTTCAGAAAGTGCTGAGAACCCACCATCTGAAAAGGAGGGTGCCTCACATTAGGCAGTTTAAATTATATCACTAACTCCAGGGTTACTATTTTGACCTTTAATAAGATCTTTAATAAAACGTTAGGGTCTAAACAGCCTGATTAGGTACATTTATAACTCTCAGCTATTCATATCTGCCTCCAAGATTCTTATTTTGTGGAGGGGAGGGCAGGTCTGACCCCTCATGATCCATCTTGCTTTAATTATTACCAATACTTCTTGCTTTCATTTGGACCCGAAATACCCTAACAGACTTTGTGATAGTCCCACACTTGATCTTCTGGATGGAACCAGGAGGTGCAGAGAGGCAAAGCAATGAAAATGAAAAATAATGGAGAGCAAATTTGAACACATTGAAACCTACAGAAAGGCTTGGTTCAAGTTCATTTCCCATTCTGGGCAGAGGTTCAGGCCAGTTTTTTTATGAGCAGTGTAAATCATTTAATGTGTGCCTGGAAATTCAACTCCCACCCCCCCAAGAAGCAGGGAGTTGAAATATTTCCAGAATATTTAATATTCAGCAAGCCATGTCTCAGGTCCAGCTCCAATCCATAACCAATATGTTCAGAGAGCACAGGCCATACAAAGGTGATATACAGAACTAGTATGAAACATCCTTTATAAAGGCAGGGAATGATCTAGACAGAAAAGCCAACAACATACACTTTATATAGCCACATTTCCTAATACTGACACCCCTTTCATTAAAAAAAAAACTTTGTTCTCAGGAGCTACTGGTCTGTGAAACAGACTTTATAGATATAAGAGAATTCGCTAATGATGGCAGCAGCCAAAAAATATACATTTTCTTTCCTTTGCATTAACTTAGGCCCATTTCCTACAATGAGCTCCGGACAGGCAGACCCCATTACCACTGGGGCTCTGTTCAGGAAGATAGGTCTGCCTGCGTGGACCTTATTCCAAGATCAGTATCTGTGACTTTAAATAAGTACAAAATACTGTCTATGATTGTAAATCACTAACAGAGTACACAGTTAGGCTTAAAAAAACTATAAGTAGACAATTTAAAACAAGGTGGGTGATGTAATATCTTTTATTGTTCCAACTTCTGTTGCTGGGAAGAAGAAGCTTAAAATGAAGTGGGAAGTCAAGTGTTGGCAGGCAGTAGGCTGTGTTATAACTTGTTGTAATGAGCCATACAACCAGACTTCCTCAAGTCCATGGTTTTTAGTGTCCAGCAGAGTTAAGAATTTAATTTCCCAGGCTCATCTTTTGAAGGTGTTGTGCAAATTTCCTTTTAGGATGAGGATTAAGGATATGTGTACACTGTAATTAAAAATCCGCAGCTAGCCCATGCCAGCTGCCTTGGAGTCACGGGGCTCAGGCTTCATTTTAGGTGACCTCCTACAGCATGTGTGAATCCCTTATGCTTAACAATCTGTCCCAACGTGTATTTAGCCTGGACACTCTGGTCAGCTTCTCCAGACCTCAGGAAGAGCTCTGTGAAGTTTGAAAGCATGTCCCTTCTACCAACAGAAGTTGGTCAAATAAAAGATATTACCCCAACCACCTTGTCTCTCATATCCTGGGTCCAAAACAGTTACAAAACTGCAAACAATTTAGAACAAAGTATTTTAAAATAATTTCCTTCTGTACTTACTGCCAGCACATGATTGGAAGGTTCTATGCTTTTCCTGGAAGGGTTGATAGCATTACAGACACCTAATCTTAGGAGCGGCATTTCTTCCACTTTGCTGGGTGTGATAATGGCTCACTTCTGCCAGAAGAGTGGCAAAGAGTCCTTTGGCACCTTATAGACTAACAGACGTATTGGAGCATAAGCTTTTGTGGGTGAATACCCACTTCGTCAGATGCATGTAGTGGAAATTTCAAGAGGCAGGTATAAATATGCAAGCCAGAATCAGGCTAGGGATAACAAAGTTAGTTCAATCAGGGAGGATGAGGCCCTCTTCTAGCAGTTGATGTGTGAACACCAAAGGAGGAGAAACTGCTTTTGTAGTTGGCTAGAAACACTGAACTAGTCTTGATAGGGTATAAAACCTATCTGTTGATGTTTAAAGTGCAATTATTTGTGATGTCTTTAAAATAAAGAGTTATTTGTCCATACGTGATGAAAGTGGGCAAATATAGCAGCATTTAAGGCATGAAAGCAGCATAAAAATGCTGGAGGACCCCAACGAGTGGCCCTACTCCAGATTTATGTTGGGTTAACGTCACTGATTTAAAGAACCATTGTAAATCTCTGGAGGGAAGACAGAGGGGGATGCTCAAATAAGTGGTCATGAATTCAGGATCTGTATTGTTATGTTTGGAAATGTGCACATGTGCTAAAGAAGAATGCTGCATAATCCAATGAAGAAGCCACTCCTCTTCAGTGAAATCTACCTTCCAATCACATCCAGCCAGGCTCCAATGAAATTAACTTGGTGTGCAATAATGCAGCTAATAACATAAGGAAGTGCAAGCTGTCCCTCCGTCTTGAATGTTGTGAGATCTAACAGGTGCATACAGAGCATTTGCCACACTAGATGAAATGGGAAAACAAGCCCCTCTAACTCTCAGCTTCCCTCTTGGATAGAATCAGGGGGAGTGCCTACAGTCAATGTATGTGGAGTTGTAGCCATGTTGGTCCCACAATATTAGAGAGACAAGGTGGCAGAAGTAATATTACCTCACCCACCTTGTCTCTATAGAGTCAATATAGAATTTTTGGCAATGTCACCATTTTGATTATGCTAAGTCCACATAGCCTGTCATTTTGATCATACCAAGAGAAAGTGGAAGGAGGCTCAATCTTGAGATCCTCTTTAAACTCATTTAGCAAAAGGTAAAGATTACAGCACTGGGCATCAGAAAATCTACCTGGGATAGAGGAATCTAAAAGACTTCCCATGGTTAAGACACAGGATCTGGAGTCAGGCAACACTAGCTCTATATCCAGCTGTAGTGAAATCTTCCTGTGTGATCTAAATCTATGCCTCAGTTTTCCCATTTAGAAAATGGTGATAATATGATGTGCCCCCCAGAAGTGTTGCAATGCTAAATTCAGTACTAAGGCACTTTCAGATCCTTGAGTAGAAACACAATGGAAATGCAAAGTATTATTAAATAAGCCCTTGGCTTATAAAATGGGAGGAGACAAACTGAGGAGGTACATTTGACTTTTTAGCCTTTTCCCATGGTAAGACACTTTACTCCTAAAAGGAGGACAAAATTCTGTACTAAAGAACATTAAATTGTATTAGAATTAAACTCCCATTCCTTGATCCATTTGGGCCTTCCTGCAGAGCTAAGTTTAAAAGGACAAGAAAAAATTTATAGTATGTGGAAACATTTTAAAAATGTTTCTTTGATGCCAAAGCAGACAGACAGCTTTTGTGCTCTCACAGAAAGTTTAGGGGTGGGGCAGGCAGAGAGGACTAGAATTGTTTCCAAGTAAATGTTTTCTTTTTTTTTTATATTAGTTGCTATAATACCATTTATAAAATGACACTCACGGTTTTGACACCCAACTTTCCTGCATAAAATGAAGGTGAAGTCATCCTTTGCTTTCACAGATAGCTGCTAATCTAATCATTTCTCACTTCAGTTATGTTCCTGAAGAGACATTATATACTCACAGTAGTGAAAAATGCCTAAATGAAAGTGCATAAAAAGTGAATATCAATGTGTGGGAAACAGGGCCCTGCTTGGGAATTTGGTCGTACAGTGCTGGCAACCCAAGACTTGCGACTTGATGGCAAAGTCCCAGCTCCTGAAGCCAACAGGTTACATAAGAATTTTGGCTTTCACTTAAAAAAAAAAAGGAAAAATAAAGAAAAAAAGACTTTCTAGCTTTCCTGGGTGGGGAGGAAATCTTGGAACCATGATACCTAAAGCTCTAGAAACCAAAAGGCAAATAGAAGTACCCCCCAAATTTTAAAATCTCATGATTTTTGAATGGTTGGCTTTGGCAATAATCATGTAAGTGGTTTAAAATGTGAGCCAAATATGGAAAGCTAATCCCCACTCATCTGCTTCTGCTTTTTGCGGGGTTTTTCACCCACCCAATCTGAGTGAAAAATACTGGAATACATTTGTACAGGACCCTGAAAAACTTAAACCATTTCAGAAATTAATTAGAGACCCTACACAAGTACAGTCACTGACGTCATAAAATGCAAACATGATTTAGGCAGAAAGTGAAGAACAGCATGTCAAGGTCCATATGCAGGGGAATTTATATCAGCAGAGTGTAAAGGGAGCAATGGACGGTTTCTTGAAACAAATAAAAAAAATCATATTAGCGCTGCTGGAAGCAGGTCGAGACACCAGGGCACACTTGTACAAAAGGAGCCCTGGGATCTCTGATGATCAATGTTATACGGTTTTTCATCCAAAAGACAGCATTTCCCAACAATTTAGTGTCCCATAGCACCATATTGAGTTAATAGGGCCTTAAAGTGAAGAGAGCCATCTTTTGAATCACCACCACATCCTGCAGCAGGTGGTGTTCCTGGAAGGGCCTCATATAGCCTGGGACAGAACAGAATGCAGCATAAGGTAGCAATATCTGCAAGCACAGCACAAGTGAAGCTATTCTCATGGTATTTCCAGTCTAGCTGAAGCCAGCAAGCATGGGAAATATTGACGAACAGCTTGTTCTCATGGGGTTTGTAGTCTAGTTGTCAACACCAGGAGATTGGTACAAGATGAGTATCTGAAGTGAAACTTTTTTCAGAGTAGCAGCCGTGTTAGTCTGTATTCGCAAAAAGAAAAGGAGTACTTGTGGTACCTTAGAGACTAACAAATTTATTTGAGCATAAGCTTTCGTGAGCTACAGCTCACTTCATCAGATGCCTTTGGTGGAAAATACAGAGGGGAGATTTATATACACACACAGAGAACATGAAACAATGGGTTTTATCATACACACTGTAAGGAGAGTGATCACTTAAGATGAGCCATCACCAGCAGCGGGGGGGAGGGGAGGGGGAAGAGGGAAGGAGGAAAACCTTTCATGGTGACAAGCAAAGTAGGCTATTTCCAGCAGTTAACAAAAACATCTGAGGAACAGTGGGGGGTGGGGTGGGGGGGAGAAATACCATGGGGAAATAGTTTTACTTTGTGTAATGACTCATCCATTCCCAGTCTCTATTCAAGCCTAAGTTAATTGTATCCAGTTTGCAAATTAATTCCAATTCAGCAGTCTCTCCTTGGAGTCTGTTTTTGAAGTTTGTTTGTTGAAGGATAGCCACCTTCAGGTCTGTAATCGAGTGACCGGAGAGATTGAAGTGTTCTCTGACTGGTTTTTGAATGTTATAATTCTTGACGTCTGATTTGTGTCCATTTATTCTTTTACGTAGAGACTGTCCAGTTTGACCAATGTACATGGCAGAGGGGCATTGCTGGCACATGATGGTATATATCACATTGGTAGATGCGCAGGTGAACGAGCCTCTGATAGTGTGGCTGTTGTGATTAGGCCCTATGATGGTGTCCCCTGAATAGATATGTTGACTGAGTTGGCAAGGGGCTTTGTTGCAAGGATAGGTTCCTGGGTTAGTGGTTCTGTTGTGTGGTGTGTGGTTGCTGGTGAGTATTTGCTTCTGGTTGGGGGGCTGTGTGTAAGCAAGGACTGGCCTGTCTCCCAAGATCTGTGAGAGTGATGGGTCGTCCTTCAGGATAGGTTGTAGATCCTTGACGATGCGTTGGAGAGGTTTTAGTTGGGGGCTGAAGGTGATGGTTAGTGGCATTCTGTTATTTTCTTTGTTGGGCCTGTCCTGTACTAGGTGACTTCTGGGTACTCTTCTGGCTCTGTCAATCTGTTTCTTCACTTCAGCAGGTGGGTATTGTAGTTGTAAGAATGCATGATAGAGATCTTGTAGGTGTTTGTCTCTGTCTGAGGGGTTGGAGCAAATGTGGTTATATCGTAGAGCTTGGCTGTAGACAATGGATCGTGTGGTATGATCTGGATGAAAGCTAGAGGATTGTAGGTAGGAATAGCAGTCAGTAGGTTTCCGATATAGGGTGGTGTTTATGTGACCATCGCGTATTAGCACCATAGTGTCCAGGAAGTGTATCTCTTGTGTGTACTGGTCCAGGCTGAGGTTGATGGTGGGATGGAAATTGTTGAAATCATGGTGGAATTCCTCAAGGCCTTCTTTTCCATCGGTCCAGATGATGAAGATGTCATCAATGTAGCGCAAGTAGAGTAGGGGCATTAGGAGACGAGAGCTGAGGAAGCGTTGTTCTAAGTCAGCCATAAAAATGTTGGCATGCTGTGGGGCCATGTGGTACCCATCGCAGTGCCGCTGATTTGAAGGTATACATTGTCCCCAAATGTGAAATAGTTATGGGTGAGGACAAAGTCACAAAATTCAGCCACTAGGTTAGCCGTGATATTATCGGGGTTACTGTTCCTGATGGTTTGTAGTCCATCTTTGTGTGGAATGTTGGTGTAGAGGGCTTCTACATCCATAGTGGCTAGGATGGTGTTTTTAGGAAGATCACCAATGGATTGTGGTTTCCTCAGGAAGTCAGTGGTGTCTCGAAGATAGCTGGGAGTGCTGGTAACGTAGGGCCTGAGGAGGGAGTCTACATATTGATGTAGAAGCGCTCTACACCAACATTCCACACAAAGATGGACTACAAGCTGTCAGGAACAGTATCCCCGATAATATCACGGCTAACCTGGTGGCTGAACTTTGTGACTTTGTCCTCACCCATAACTATTTCACATTTGGGGACAATGTATACCTTCAAATCAGCGGCACTGCGATGGGTACCCACATGGCCCCACAGTATGCCAACATTTTTATGGCTGACTTAGAACAACGCTTCCTCAGCTCTCGTCTCCTAATGCCCCTACTCTACTTGCACTACATTGATGACATCTTCATCATCTGGACCCATGGAAAAGAAGCCCTTGAGGAATTCCACCATGATTTCAACAATTTCCATCCCACCATCAACCTCAGCCTGGACCAGTCCACACAAGAGATACACTTCCTGGACACTATGGTGCTAATACGCGAAGGTCACATAAACACCACCCTATATCGGAAACCTAGTGACTGCTATTCCTACCTACAATCCTCTAGCTTTCATCCAGATCATACCACACGATCCATTGTCTACAGCCAAGCTCTACGATATAACCGCATTTGCTCCAACCCCTCAGACAGAGACAAACACCTACAAGATCTCTATCATGCATTCTTACAACTACAATACCCACCTGCTGAAGTGAAGAAACAGATTGACAGAGCCAGAAGACACCTACTACAGGACAGGCCCAACAAAGAAAATAACAGAAAGCCACAAGCCGTCACCTTCAGCCCCCAACTAAAACCTCTCCAACGCATCGTCAAGGATCTACAACCTATCCTGAAGGACGACCCATCACTCTCACAGATCTTGGGAGACAGGCCAGTCCTTGCTTACACACAGCTCCCCAATCTGAAGCAAATACTCACCAGCAACCACACACCACACAACAGAACCACTAACCCAGGAACCTATCCTTGCAACAAAGCCCCTTGCCAACTCTGTCCACATATCTATTCAGGGGACACCATCATAGAGCCTAATCACATCAGGCACACTATCAGAGGCTCGTTCACCTGCGCATCTACCAATGTGATATATGCCATCATGTGCCAGCAATGCCCCTCTGCCATGTACATTGGTCAAACTGGACAGTCTCTACGTAAAAGAATAAATGGACACAAATCAGACGTCAAGAATTATAACATTCAAAAACCAGTCGGAGAACACTTCAATCTCTCCGGTCACTCGATTACAGACCTGAAGGTGGCTATCCTTCAACAAACAAACTTCAAAAACAGACTCCAAGGAGAGACTGCTGAATTGGAATTAATTTGCAAACTGGATACAATTAACTTAGGCTTGAATAAAGACTGGGAATGGATGAGTCATTACACAAAGTAAAACTATTTCCCCATGTTATTTCTCCCCCCCACCCCACCCCCCACTGTTCCTCAGATGTTCTTGTTAACTGCTGGAAATAGCCTACCTTGCTTGTCATCATGAAAGGTTTTCCTCCTTTCCCCCCCTTCCCCCGCTGCTGGTGATGGCTCATCTTAAGTGATCACTCTCCTTACAGTGTGTATGATAAACCCATTGTTTCATGTTCTCTGTGTGTGTATATAAATCTCCCCTCTGTATTTTCCACCAAATGCATCTGATGAAGTGAGTTGTAGCTCACAAAAGCTTATGCTCAAATAAATTTGTTAGTCTCTGAAGTGAAATTCTGTGGGTTGCCTATTGCTATTCTCCACTCATATGCTATATGATCTAGGATATTCCAAGACAAACCTGAAGCACAGTCTGTGAGGACAGGTAGCCTTAGTGGAAGGGAGAAAGATACATGATTTGATGAGCAACAATTAAAAGAGGATGGTTAAGGCATCAGAGTTCTGTGTTCTGCTCCTGGCACTGTCACTGCCACTGATTTCCTGAGTGGCCTTAAGCAAATAATTTAATGTCTCAGTTCCCTATCTGCAAAATGGGGACAGTACTTCCTTTCTCCCATTCTTAGTCCCATTTTAGACTGTATAGTTGTTTGGGTAAGAGAGCGTCGGTGTGTATACACAGTGCCTAGCACAATAGGGAGCCCAAGCTTGGTTGGGGGCTATTGGTATAATACAATGAGCAGGAGTAGAAATATAAAGGATGCTTACCTGTTAGCAAGGAGGAAGCAGAATTTAGACAAAGTTTTTAATTCAGGTTATTGGGGCAAAAGTCATCTAATACTTAAAACGGAATTTCTTAGGACAACATATGGAGGGGAGGAAGAAGGGTGATGAAAGGAGGCTTTAGCAACAGTGTATTGCATGTCCTTTTGGCTAAATTATAAGCTCTATCAGAATACCAAAACCAGGTGTGTAAGGCTGATAACAAGGATGTGCTGTATGGGTAGGATGTGAGAGATTACAGGAAGTGTCGCTAGACCACTAGGGAGAAGTCAGTGTCATGGAAGGTCAAACAAATCAGAATTTGCAAAATGTACAACTTGGATATAATTTCAGCAATAAGCTTATGAAAAAGCTTCAGTGGGAACAAGACTGAACCTCTCATCACTTGAGAAAAAGGTTAGATACAGAATATATTATACTTGCCAACTTGGACAGGCTAAGTTTGAAACTCAAGATGTGACTGTGCTGTAGTGTACTGAAATGAAATCTGCCAAATTGAAAGATTGTTTTTCAAACCTCATTTGTTTTCAAAATATGCAATCCTTGGGGAGGTGGATACTTTACATCAAGTTGCTAGTGTTAATTTTTGCAGAATATCAGAATCAGACTGGTATAAGTTGGCTTTTAAAAAGTGTAACATTGCTGTGATAAAAATGGTAAACCTTAGTCAATGAAGGAAACTATTTCAAAAAGCAATTGGAACAGAGAAAAATAAATGAGAAAAGCAGGTAGCTTTGAAAGCTGCTTTAAGCAAGTTTCAATGTTTTTTTTAAATTTTACAGGGATAAACTAGTTTGGTTTTAAATTGAATGATGTATGTTTATTTTTGGAGCTTCAGGAGTTCCATATAGAGATACTCTACTTCCACATCCTTCTCCCAATATCCTACCTATTCCGTCTTTGCCCTTATAGCTCTTTTTTGCCCCTGAATCTGCACAGAACTCACTGTATGATCAGTGATTTAAGTGGGCTTGATAGGAGTTGATATTAAAACCTGGTGTTGATATCAGTAAAAAGGGGAAGCTCTTTAGAGATAAACTGGACACCAACCACAGAGATGAGTGCAAAAACTAAAGGTGAACTGCAAAGGATCTTAAATACTGTGAGACACAAGATGGGTGAAGTGATATCTTTTACTGAACCAACCTGCTGGTGGAAGAGACAAACTTTTGAGTGTCACAGCTCTCCAGATCTGGACCCACATGGGTACAACACCACTTTAAATAATTTATGAAAGAATACAAAGAAATTCAGAGCTATTTAAAATGGAATTATTACTGCATTTACACTAAAATGAGTAACTAACAGTGACTGTCCCGTAAAAAAACATTCACTTTTCAAAGATCTCCTTATTTCATTTTGTCACAATTTGATCCCATTGAGATGGCATGCAAATTTTGGCCCTGCTCCCATAAATGCTTAAGCACAGGCATAGCTTTGCTCACATGAGTAATCCCACTGGGTTTACCCATGTGAGTGAAATAGTTATCCATAAGCTTAACTGTTCCATGGTTGGGGCCTCTGTCTCATCCCAGACCCCAGGTTCATCGGAGGTACAAAGGGAACCTGGATGAAAAATGTAGACATGTTGGGAAATGGAAACTGGGCAAAGAATACAAGGAATGGGGAAGGATCTCAGTGTTTAATAGAAAAACCCTGGTGTTTTTCTTTAAGGGATCCATAGGAGAGCTAGCTAAAACATTTGTAATAAAACCTGTTGAAACTGGAAAGTTTTGTTTTGTTTTTAATTTCCAATGTAAAGTTTGGGATATGTTCACCAAAGTTCATGAACTTTTCAGGAATCCTGGGCAAAATTTCAAGCAAGCCTGGGCTGATTTATGGTTTGGGTAAAAATCTAGATAGTTTTGACCCCAAGCCACAAAAAAATGGCAGTTTCGCCTGCATTTAGCTCTGTGTTTTAGCTTTCATTTGAACCCAGAACAAAGTGGAACTGGGGTTAGAACCCACCCAAGCCAAAATTGATGCTTTGTATGAAGCCCTGTGAGCTGAGTCTGTTCTGTTTCTGACACTTCTCGTTAACAGTGAGCTGCAGAGCAGGCCTAGTCTGGGCTACATACGTAGTGAATGAAAGCTATTAGCATTTCAGACCTGTTCAGTGTGAATGAGTTATATTCCAATCCCACAAGCCGGTCAGTGCATCAAGCATGAGAGTCGATGGCACATAGAGGTCTGTTCACGTGATGGCACATAGAGGTCTGTTCACCTGGGTCAGTTTGTAGAATAAAGGCCTGAGTGCTCTCTGGTCCCTTATCAGTGGGTGTCCACACAGGACAAAACCGCCATCACCAATTCACTGCTTAATACTATGCTGGCAGTGTCAGTAGAAAGGCCAATTGCCTTCTTGCCCTTAGAGGTGATTCCCCCAAAAGAGAAATGAGAGTTAAGACTCACTGGCAGCACACATTGGATAGCCATTGTCTATGGTGTGTTCATTCTATAGATATTGTTGTACTCAAATTGGCACCCTTTAAGTATTAAATTTGCTTTAATAGGTAAGATAACATTTTAAAAAAAGTAAACAAAATTATGCTTTTGAGTATGGAAAAGCAGTCTCTTGAATGGGTCCTGTATGTTTTCCAGTTCCTTTCTGTTTTCTTTTTCTGGTGTGCATCAGTTCCCTTGAGATGTTCCCTACTAGAGCTAAAGCATTATAATCCTCTAGGTTGACAGATTATACACCCAGAAGGGATCACTGTGATCATATAATTGGACCTCCTATATAAAACTGTCCATAGGATTTATTGAGACCTGTTTGAAGTAGAGCAGATCTTTTAGAAAAAATATCCAAACTGGATTTAAAAATTGCCCGTGACAGAGAACCCACCACTGGTCAATTATTCCAGTGATTAATTGCTCTCACTGTTACAATTTGTGACTTACTTTCAGCCTTCATTTATCTTGCTTCAACTTCCAGCCTTTGGGTTGTGTTATAGACCTTTTGTCTGCTAGATTGAAAAGCCTATTATCATCAACTTTTTGTTCACCATGCATGTACTTATAGACTGTGACCAAAGCACCCCTTAACTTTCTCTTTGTTAAACTGAGCAGATGGAGCTCATGAATCTCTCTCTATACACAGCATAAAACATGTCTCCCAATCCTTTAATCCTTCTGGAGGTTCTTCTTTGAATCCTCTCTAATCAATCAACAATGTTCTTGAATTGTGGACACCAGAACTGGCCACCATGCTCCAGTCGTGGTTGCTCCAGCACCAAACACAAAGGTTTACCTAGGCAGACCACCTTGTTGCTTGCAGTGATGAAATTCCTTGCATTGGATTGGATTCTGCAACTCTCATGCACTTACTCGTGGCAGTAGTCCTAATAAAGCCACATGCCAGGATTGCAGAATCAGGCCCTAAGTTGTTTCTTGGACGTAATTCAGAGAGCAATATTACCTCCAAAGGGGAAAACTTTAGAGGAGGATTTTTATAACATAGCATTTTAATAGTGATGTTTTCTGTGTTGGTTTCTGTAAAGCAATAGTGCAGTATAGTATACTGCATCAGCTGTCCTGTAAGTGCTGTTCCTTTTGTCAGCCCTAAATTGTGTACTCATGTTTTAAACGTTAGCTTAACAACAGCAACCTCTTGTGCTTCTTTACAGCATGAAAATTGCTTGACTTGAGTTTTCCTCAAAGGTAATTTCTACTGAAATCAATTAATATTGTTCTTTTCTCTAGCACTTGCGGTTTGACAGTCCCTTCAGTGCCAGTGCATAAATAAAATAACAGGGCCTAAGAACTTGGCTGAAGAGGTGAGGGGTTGCACTCAATAGAGAAACGAACAGAAGCATCTTTAAATAACAGTATTAGAGAGCCCACGGCTCATTAAATGGTTATACGGTAACTATATAGTCTAGTGTGCCAGATGCTAGTGGAGATTTCCTGGGATTACTAGCAGTGTATGTTTCCTTATAAGACACCGGGGGTTTAGATGAGGACAATAGTGTAAGCCATGATCTTTGAGCAGAGGAGGGAGCAGGTCTTACTCCTTTTAGTTCTCCATCATCTTCCCGAGCTATTCCCCTGATACTTCCAATGGGAATGCCTCATGACTAGCATTGTGTGGGTGGTAATATTTCCTGTGTACAAATCTGTCCTGGGAGAGATGGAGCTGTTATTTCAATGTGGTTACAGAGCTCTGGAAGCACCTCAAATTCTACAAGCCTGGTTTTCTTACACTCACTTCAGAAAAGTGCCAATCTGCCTGAAATTTTCCATTTGTAGCCTCTAGCCAAAGGAGTCAGTGTGGTTGAAGTTAATCAGGTCAGATAAGTTAGAGATAATAGCATTAAGAGGTGTGCTATGCTTTTTTAAAAAATGTCTCTCAAATTTGCTAGTCAGCTGTCTAATCTAGCACTTTTGTTGGTATAATTTATGTTGTTCAGGGGTGTGAAAAAAACACCCCTCTGAGTGACATAAGTTACACTGACAGGAGTGCTGGTGTGGACAGTGCTATGTTGGCGGGAGACCCTCTCAGCCTGACATAGCTACTCCCATTCGTTGGGGATGGTTTAATTATGTTGACGGGAAAGCTGTCTCTGTTGGCATAGAGTGGCTACACAAGCAATCTCAGGATTGTTTTGCTCAATAGTCCACAATGAAGTCTAGTGCCTAGGACTATGTTGACATGACTAGGTGCCAGAATTTAAGTAATTCAATATGGGCCACATCCGACAACCTGCAATTATATTGAATAGTAACTTTACTATCAGTTCCACTGAAGTCAAAGGGGCTACTCCTGGCATAAGATACTGTTCAATGTAAGGGCAGCAGAATATGGACCTGTGAAAAGGAAGTTCACAAAATTGTCATATATTCCTGGCAAAACTAGTGGGATTAATAAGTGTAGTAAACCAAGGAGCTAAAAATATCTGCACTCCCACCTGGTAAAAACTTTTAAACAGTTAAATTTTAACTGTTACCTTTATCCTCTCTCCATCTAACTCACCCTCTCAGAAAAAGCCTGGGTAAATAGAAAGCTTTTGCAACGTGCCTTGAAGCATGTATAGTTATGGAGTATATACAGTATAATTATGCATAGCACAATGAGACATCATGAAGAGCCTTTGTTTACAGCTTCTCCATCATGAGGGTAGAATGAACAGATTCATTGAGGAAATGCAAAAGCAGCTGCCTTTGGCCAGCTTCTGTTGTTCTCTTTGGCAAAGACATAGAGGCAAATTAATCCCTGGTGTAACTCTACTTGAAGTCAGAGAGTTACACTAGGAATGAATTGGGCCCATTGGTTGTAGAATGCTATTTTCAGATCCTCTTCTCCTAACTTGTACCATTTCTCTTTCCATAGAGAGCCTGTGAGAAAGGAGACTCTGCTTCTAAAAAGGTAGGATTTCTTTTTAGTCACAGACTGAATAGTTTTTCATTTCATCAGACTATTGTTAGTAGTTCTGTTTGTCTGCCATAGCCACTCCTGTAACAATGTGACTACGTAACTAACTAATCTTAGGAAAAACAATGATTTTAGTATATTTAAAATAATTCCATTAATGAATGGACATGAAGTATACAATTGTATGGCATTGGGCAAGACCCCAATATGTTGTTTATGAAAGCATTCAATTTCTTATGAAGGGGAGAGTGAGTCTGGGAATGAGAACCTACAGCAACCAAAAAACAAAACAACCTTCCCCCCCCACCAGTAGAAATGACAAATGATAGTCTCTAATATTAGTTGCAAGTAAAAAAGTTCTATGAGGGCAAATTTTTGACAGCATTTAATAAAATACACTGATACTTATTAGCAAAAGTTAACAGGATGGTTGATGTTTCATGTTTGTTAGTTTTACAGCCAAACATGTTTCCCTACTATGAGCCCAAGTGGTGCCTCTCAAATAAAACCCTGCCATTTATAATTTGCTGAGGCTTCCTTTGTCTTATACAAGGCAGCTGGCAGGAATACTGACCTCCCTAGAGTAGAACCTTGCCAGCACTAACTAATCAATATTCAGCTGAGTAAGCTGCTCATTATGTGGCCATTGATTAGCTCTGGAAGTGACTCCCTCTGTACGTGTCCTATTCTGTAGTTGCTTCCCCCTACCGCACATGCACACATTCCTGTAAACACAATCTTCCTTGTGTGCAAAGCCCTGGAACAAAATCCCATATACATCTGAAGCACAGACAGACTAGCCTATTCTCAGCTATAAAGAGACAATTTTGAGGTGACATGCCTTTCCCAGTCTTATGTATTTCTTTATACCAAGAACGATTTCAACACGTAGTTCCTAGGAACATTTTTTATTAAGAGTTTTAAGTTACACCTGTGGAGGTGTCTGCTCTATTTTACTTATGTTGTCATTGCATACTATTTATATTGATTTCATGGATTTTGTATACTATTTATTTTGACTGCATAGATCATCTTACGTGGCTGTGCAGAGGAGTAAGCCCCCAACCCCATTCCTTATGAGACCTGCCCAAATCATAGCCCCAGAAGGAGAGAGAAAGGGCTGCACAGCCCAGACTATCCCCCATGAGCAAATGGACAGGAAGGGATGAGAAGTGGCAGACCCATGGTGCTGCCCCGCCCCCCCCCCGACATATCAGTGTACTGGGCTTGCGTTAGGGAGGACACTGCACCCTGAAATAGTATATAATCATTTACTTTCTCCAATTCAAGAGAAGAGAACTTATGCCTCTGAGACTCAGTGCTTTCCAAGTGTTCTCCCTGAGGCAGGGCACTTATGCACTACTCCATACTCAGTCTGGCAAAATCTAGCCCATATACTTAAATCAGCAAAGATGCCAATCCACCATGCTAGGCAGCCTAACAATTTAAAATCCACAATCCACACCAGAGTAATTGTCATTCAGTAAAGCAGTGATAGAAAATCTGCCTACAGTGTGAATTAAGAGTATTTAAATATCCAAAGGCTTAATTTTTCAGGGTATATAGTGTGAATACAGATTTACAGAAGATTTAGTAGAATATAGATAATAACACTTTGTGGTACAGATGTAGTTATTCCTGTTTTAAACTTTTCAGATTAGTTTAGGATCAGGGATTAGAGTCATATAGCAGAGTTCAAGGGAGGAGGAACCCAGAGCCGGGGATGAGAGACATATGCACCAGAAGGAAAGTAGTTGGAAGATTCATGCAACAATGAAACTGAGTCCTGCCCACCCCTCACTAGCATAACAAGGGAGCTACCATTGATGGTGCTGCATGGAGACCAGACCTGCTGTTTATCCCCTGATGCTGTGCAAAGGTAGAACACTGCATTTATTAGCAATCTGTAAGCATATAAAATCAATGGAGCTACTCATACTAATCAGTGCACCGGTGTTGGAAACTGGCTATTCCTGATTATTGCTTTAATCCCATTCTTTTTTGGTGTGAACCACAGATTTGTCAATGGCTTGTCAGGTGCAGCTGCCTATTCTGATATGCACCTTGGAGACAAGAGCTGGTTCAAAAGTCAACTCAGTGACCGTTGCCAGCAATATAATCTTGTCCAGTCATTTGCACGTACCAGAGAGTCAGTGACAGCTATGTGAAAAATGGCAAGCTAGCATCAGAATAGGTATATTTAGCCAGCTGAGTTTCCTGTCAGCTGCCTGTCTTCCTGATCAACAGAAAACAAGGCGTGTGATGCGTGAATCTATCTGGTTGTCACTGAATGTTTAATGAAACGTAAATCAGGGGTTAAAGTAAAGAAGAACAGTTTTTAAAGCCGATAAAATTTGTCTAAGGAGTACACTGGTGATGCATTTGCTACTAGCTGACGTTTCTGGAGTTGTTGCAGTCCATTATATTTTCCTTTGCTGCCAATAGAACTAACTTTGTGCCTTTGACTGACTCATCTTATTTTGAAACACACGGTATGGACACATGACAAGTTAACCAGTTGCTTCCTAACTGCTGATTTTAGTTAAGCTATTTTAGTGTAAAGGAGGAAGGTGATATTCCTACAGCAATTACCTGTCCCCTTTGATACATTTTCATATGAAGAAAGAAAAAGAAAGCTATCTTTAGGATATAAGGAACTTTTATGATAGACACCTGCTCCTTATTTTTAATTTATCCACCAAGAGCTGTGAGAAATACTGTTTTGGTTTGCAAGGATTCATGCCAACTTTATTTTTTTTTCACCTACATTTACATCCCTTGAGTTTCCATCTCGGTTCTGATGAGATACACATTACCATGGTACCCGAGTGCCTCATATTAATGAATTTATTCTTCCAACACACCTGTGATGTAGGGAGATGGGGAACTGAGGCACAGAGAGATTAAGTGCATTGCCCAAGGTCACACAGGGAATCTGAGGCAGATGAAGGAACTGAATGCAGATATCCTGATTCCCAGGCTGGTGCCCTAACCACAAAACCATCCTTCCTTCCTTCAGGTTTGAATGAGCTCAGAAATTTAAAATGAAACCAAACTGTCACGTTCATAGCTAGCTTCAGGTCAGAATGATGCAGAGTCAGAGGTTTGACTGGTTTCCATCCAGAATCATAAACTTAGGTCATGTTTACTCAGCCCCAATTTCCAAACTTGGCATGAGGCTTGTGTCTGCAACAGAGTTTAACCTGTGTTGTGGTTTTGTCAGAGACAAAACCTGCTTTCCTTGCAGCTCTACTTGAGGCTTGGTACGTGCCCAGCACTGAGCATCCCTTGCTACAGCAGGAGCCTGTCAGCATCTCACGTTTTGATCCTAAGGCCACTGAGGGAAAGGAGCTGGCTTCACAGATGAACTCAGAGCTGTTTCTTTTTATAATGCTGCTCAGTCCTTCTCCAGTCCCTTGGGAACACACCCTCCACTTCTTGGTCAGCTCTATACTGAGAAGCGAAGTTGCTTCTGGTAAAAGATAAAAGTTACTCTTTGCCTCTGAGTCAAGCTTAGCTCAGCTGCTTCTGGGTCAGCCGGGAGAGGTTTCCTTTCAGGTCACCTAGTAACTGTTTCTGGTCTCAGACCATGGAGTTTGGGTCTTGGCAGGTTTACACTACTGCTTAAATCGATCTAACTTATGTCACTCGGGGTGTGAAAAAGCCGCCCCTCCCCTGGAACGACACAAGTTTCCTGCCATGCCCATCCTCCCTACCCCCCGGTACCTGCCAGTACAGAGTGCTGGCCTCAGAAGAGTTCCTTCCTAGAGCGGGAAACCATGGGGATACACTGGGGCACAATTCTTCCTGGGGTCCTAGTGGGATAGCTCAGTTCCACAGCACCCAAACGCAGGACAATTCCTTAAGGACAAAATCTGGCCCAAATAATTTGCTTACAATTGTAGCTTGTTGGTGCTTTACTTTGAGGAATTGCAAGGATCAAAGGATCATAACTTGTTCAAAAGCACAATAAATGAAAAATCAGCACAACTTCTAGCATCGGGCTGTTTTTGTTGAACTGAGTTCATTCTGCTGCAGCAAGCTGTATAGACGCAAATGTTTGTTCTTGTCATGTATTAGCTTAGTATAATATGCAAAGGGTCTTTCAGCACTTGTGCTGTGGACTGGCGCAAAAAGACAGCCAAATGTAATATTTGTCAAGACTGGAAAATGTTCTCTGTTAGCCTGCCAAACCTAAATGATGATTTCCGTTCATTGAGTCCCGCGGAGGCTATTTCTTCAATTGTCTGTATTTTGAGTTTAAATATTATTTGCGGTAAGCAAAAAACTGGCAAAAATATTGTATTTAATCTTTTTCAGAGGTTTTGTTTTTATGGCAAAGACTCAGTTTCACTTGTGCAAGTCATACTGCCCTGAGTTATATACATGTTCATGTAATTCCTAGTTGTTTCAGGCACAGCTCTTTATTTGCGAGATGCATTTTCGCTAAGTAGTAATTCTTTTAAAGAAAATAAAGTTCAAACCTAATTCCAGATGATTTACACATCTTGTGTTGTCTAACATCAACAAACAAGAGTGCCCTTTCCAGTTGTCCCACAGCTTCCTTCTACATGACTTCTAGAGCCTCCCTTCTGTTTACTGGTTGCAGGAGAAGCAGATGCTTGAGAACACCAGCACTCTTCCATATGAAGAACTGTTGAGTGCAAAAATACTGATAAATCAAATGCCTAATTCTGCAGTCCTTATACAGGCAGTGACTTCTCTGAGAAGCATGCAAGCCCTGCATTCCCTCTCCCCAGCATGAGTACAGTACATTTGATGGAAGGACACACAAAAACACATTGTACATTATGCAGAGATTAGAATCCTTCAATACTTAAGGTTGCACCGGTTTCCATTATAATCCTTAATTTTTTAAGGATTGACTTGCTCTGAAAAGCTAGCAAGGAATGAAAATTGCCAGGTTTACTTGGAAGGCAAATAGGAATATTTCTGCAAAAAAACCTGATCAAACTGTTTGAGCTAAAGTCGTTCCAAAATTTCCCTGACTGGAGATAAAGAAAAACTAGACAGTCATTTGCAAACTAAAACTGCCCCCTGCAAGCAGTTCAATCAATAGAAACATAACTCTATATTTAGCCAGTTGTAATGTTTATTATATAAGTATGGGCAGCTTGCCCTCTGGTGGCTGCTTGCAGTTTAAAGTGCCCATTGGAAAGGGAGAAGCTTCGGCTACAGCACTGTTGAGTTTATTATTGAGTTCTGTGCTGAGCAGTCTAGTCTGTTGGATTGTACAGCAGTTAAACTTCAATGAGTATTTGCATACAAGTATTTGCTTGTCACATTAACTGCTTAGAAATGGGAGTCTTCCATCCATAGAACAGTGTGAGCAGCAGCACTAGCTTTCCCACAGAGCCCAGTTAATGTGCCTGAGACCTGTACTGGAGCCATCACATGTAGGGGTGAATAAACCATCCAATTTCCAGGTTTTACAGTGATAGATTGTGCCTGGTCCTTATGTGGAGGGATGGTGGCCCAAGGAATCTTCTTCCCATAAAAGGTGAAAAATCCATTGCTATCTACATACTGCACAGACCACAGTGAGAGATTATGCCATATACTATCAAAGAAACTGAGGAACCACCTGATCAGCATCCTATACAGCAAACAGGAAAACATCAAAAAAGAGCTCTCCAACCTGGAGACTCTCATAAATAACCAACCTTCCATACAAACGACTTTACTAAAATAAGACAGGAGATCTACATTACACACTTCACGTTTCTACAAAGGAAAAAGGACTGTAAGCTGTCTAAAATCCTACCTGCCACATGGGGCCACAACAGTGGTACCCCAACTCACCCAGCAATACTGTCAGTCTATCCAGCTAAACACTCAGCCCGGCAGAAGAGTCTGTCCTATCTGGGGGACTCTCTTTTTGCCCCACCACTCCCACAAACACGATGCAGTTCTGTGGTTATTTGGAAACCTACTTTCGCCGTCTCCGACTCAAAGAATACTTTCAAGATAATACTGAACAGTACACTGATACACAGATACCCTCCCACCAACAGCACAAGAAGAAGAACTCCACATGGACTCCTCCTGAGGGTCGAAACGACAGTCTGGACCTATACATAGAATGCTTCCGCTGATGTGCATAGGCAGAAATTGTGGAAAAACAACATCACTTGCCTGATAACCTAAGTCGTGCAGAACGCAATGCCATCCACAGCCTCAGGAACAACCCTGACATTATAATCAAAGAGGCTGATAAAGGAGGTGCTGTAGTCATCGTAAACAGGTCTCACTACCAAAAGGAGGATGCCAGACAATTCTCCAATACCAAATTCTACAGGCCACTTTCCTCAGATCCCATTGAGGAATACACTAAGAAACTGCACCATCTTCTCAGGACACTCCCTACACTAATACAAGAACAAATCAACATACCCTTAGAGCCCCGACTGGGGCTATTCTATCTACTACACAAGATCCACAAACCTGGAAATCCTGGATGCCCCATCATCTTGGGCATTGGCACTTTCACGAAGGATTCTTCACTCAGACCCACTCCACTAGCACTCCCAGCTATCTCTGTGACACCACTGATTTCCTGAGAAAACTACAATGCATTGGTGATCTTCCAGAAAACACCATCCTAGCCACCGTGGATATAGAAGCTCTCTACACAAACATCCCACACGCAGCTGTCAGGAATACAAACAGTCAGGAACAGTATCCCTGATGATGCCACAGCACAATTGATTGCTGAGCTCTGTGACTTTATCCTCACGCACAATTATTTCAAATTTGGTGACAATATATACCTCCAGACCAGTGGCACTGCTAAGGGCACCCGCATGGCCCGACAATATGCCAACATTTTTATGGCTGACCTGGAACAACGCTTCCTCAGCTCCCATCCACTCACACCCCTTCTCTACCTATGCTGCATTGATGACATCTTCATCATCTGGACCCATCGGAAGGAAACCCTGGAAGAATTCCACCACAATTTCAACAGCTTCAACCCCACCATCTACCTCAGCCTGGACCAATCTACATGGGAGGTCCACTTCCTAGACACCACAGTGCAAATAAGTGATGGTCATGTTAGCACCACCCTATACCGAAAACCCACCAACCGCTATGCCTACCTTCATGCCTCCAGCTTCCATCCTGGACACAGCACATGATCCATTGTCTACAGCCAAGTGCTGAGGTACAACCATATTTGCTCCAACCCCTCAGACAGAGACCAACACCTACAAGATCTTCACCAAGCATTCTCAAAACTACGATACCCGCATGAGGAAATAAAGAACAGATCAACAGAGCCAGACGTGTACCCAGAAGCCTCCTGTTGTGAGACAAGCCCAAGAAAGAAAGCAACAGAACTCCACTGGCCATCACATACAGTCCTCAGCTAAAACCTCTCCAGTGCATCATCAGTGATCTACAACCATCCTGGACAACGATCCCTCACTTTCACAGGCCTTGGGAGGCAGGCCAGTCCTCGCCCACAGACAACCCGCCAACCTGAAGCATATTCTCACCAGCAACAACACACCGCACCATAGTAACGCTAACTCAGGAACCAATCCATGCAACAAACTTCAATGCTAACTCTGCCCACATATCTACACCAGCGACACCATCACAGAACCTAACCAGATCAGCCACACCATCACCGGTTCATTCATCTGCATGTCCACCAATGTAATATACACCTTCAAGTGCCAGCAATGCCCCTCTGCTATGTACACCGGTCAAACTGGACAGTCCCTATGTAAAAGGATAAATGGACACAAATCAGATATTAGGAATGACAATACACAAAAACCTGTAGGAGAACACTTCAACCTCCCTGGACACACAATAGCAGATTTAAAGGTAGCCATCCTTCAGCAAAAAAATGTCAGGACCAGACTTCAAAGAGAAACTGCTGAGCTTCATTTCATTTGCAAATTTGACACAATCAGTTCAGGGTTAAACAAAGACTGTGAATGGCTAGCCAACTACAAAAGCAGTTTCTCCTCCGTTGGTGTTCACACCTCAACTGCTAGAAGAGGGCCTCATCCTCCCTGATTGAACTAACCTTGTTATCCCTAGCCTGATTCTTGCTTGCATATTTATACATGCCTCTGGAAATTTCCACTACATGCATCTGAAGAAGTGGGTATTCACCCACGAAAGCTTATGCTCCAATATGTCTGTGAGTCTATAAGGTGCCACAGGACTCTTTGCCCTTTTTACAGACCATGGCTACCTCTCGGAATCTTCCTCCAATATGCTTCCCTTCCTACCACCTTCCCCCCAAGGTCCAAGGAGAATTGTAATCCTTCTTTGGGAGAACAGAGGGTCTCCTCCATTCAAACATCCCTAGAGAAGGCAAATCATTCCACAAAGGGGTGGATAGGCAGTAAAAGGTGGGATCTTGCCTTCCACTCTGCCGTGGTCACTAGAGCTTTGTGGATGCACAGTGGATAGTACATTGTAGCCCCCTAAGGGAAGGTGTAGCATGCACCCTCCCCAGATCTGCGGTGCATCAGCAGTACACAATCCTCCCCAGAGCTCCCACTGGGCCGTGAGACTCCACCCAGCCCCTCATGCAGGGCTACATATCGTTTACACAGTCTGTCCCTGAGATCTTTAGCTTCTGTTGGGATTGTCAACAGTGGCCACCACCAGGGATGCTGATTCATGCTATTTGTGACTGCTTTTTGTAGCGGCTCTTACCAAGCGGAGGCAAACTTTCTGTGGCTACTGATCTTGTTCAGAGTTAAACCAGTGATGAAAGAATCTCCCTATTTTTTTACCTCAATGCCTGAGACATCCAGCTACTCTACCCTTGTGAATTTGTGTCCTGGCTAAGCCATAACCCAGAGCTTAATGTGTCATAACTACCATCCACACACAAACAGAAAGCTCTATTTCCATGACCTTTTTGGTCTGACAGAATGATAATTGCTTAGAGCTGATCCAACACTCTGGTCACTAAGCTACTAGCTCCCCCATCTCCCCAGCCCACAGTGGACTTAATTGGGAGATGGGTGCTCAAAGGTCTAATTAGGCAGGGGGCTGACAGGCTAATGAGAGCAATCAACCCATCGGCTGAGAACAGCTGAAGGACAGGAAGGAAGCATAAGGGGGAGGTGGCTGTTAGGGGAAGGAGATTCAGGGTCTGAGGACAAAGAGCTTTCCCTTACCCTTCCTGGAGAGTGGGCCAAGGGGAAAGCTTACTTCCAATTGTATGTTGCTACAGGAGGCTGTACTGGTGGCGGGGATTCAAATAACACAGCGGTGTTTAGAAACATGTAAGTGTCCAGACTGTTTGAGGTGGTCCAAAGGGAGGATAAGACTGCCCCGGCACATTTGGGTTTTACCATTCACAGGAAGGTCTCAAGAATTAGCTCTCTTGCAGTATGTGGATGAGATACTTTGGGTATTGCCATCTTGTATCTGATGAATGTAAGTTTTTAGAAAAATATTTAGTTATTAGCATACTTAAATGCTTAGCTGCAGATGATTTGACCAAGCCTTCTTAAAATAGACCTATTTAGTCAAGGGCATCCAACTCATGGTCTGTTGAATACTAACCCCCACCCCCAAATTCCTAGGGGAATGAATGGCTAGCGGGAAGTGCTGTCACAGTTGCCTAGTAATGGACAGTAGGAGGGATGGCACAGGTTCAGAGGGGCCCATGCTGAAGAAAGGAAACAATATCACATTCAAGTAGGGCACAATATAAAGCAATATACAAACTGATCCATACCTGTATAATAAGTTTAATGGGTGAATGGGTAAATTCAATAATTTGTCTCAATGAAGTATCAAAGAAAGCCAAGAAAAACAGTAATGAACACAGGAAGAAAACAAAACAAAATCACTATATTTGTACTTAGTCCCCTGAAGACTGCAGTATTTTGTTTCCAGTGCATGAGCCACTATTTGGCAGGTTTCCTAAAGCACTTTGTCTATTCACTTCTTGGTAATGTGAAAGAGCCTAGGCTCCCTGGAAGGAAAATTTTGTTGAAAATCTTTCATTATCAAGGATTAGCTGTTTGGTAAACCTGTGTCACCCTTAACAGTCTTGATGGGAAGCACCAGCTAATGAATGGCTCATTGTGGAGATGCTTTGAGTGTGGAACTTCTTGTGTCTGTTTTATTGCTTGGCTTTCAGTTCAGGGTTCTTTGTGCTTCCAGGGTTTAAAGGGAAATTGAAGCATATACTTTGGTTCTGCTAGAAATGTACAATGAAAAGTCTGATTTTCCTTTTCAGTGTTATTGCTGAGTTAGATTCAAGTCTTTACTGAAAATGTGCTTAATATATATGGGTATGTTATAAAATTAAGGAAGTAGTCCTGAACACCACTTTAAAGCTCAGTACTTTAAGTCCAGTGTGGTATTGATTAGTCCTCAATGGTTCCGTATTAGTTCAAGATTTAGCTGCAAAGTTCATAGAAAAAACCCAAACAATATCCTCATTCTTATTGAAACATTGGCCAAGAAGAACATGCAATGACCCAAGGATGGAGCAAAGGAGACGGGAGAGACCCTGGTGAATGGGGAAGCAGCCTATGTCCAGGAATGGACACTCAGAGCCTGTCTTCTCCCAGGGAAGCATTACAACATTGAGGGCATGATGCTGAAGTAATCATTTTACTCTAATAGGTCTTTTGCGGTTATTTAAAAGAATATGTCTGAAAGATATAAAATTCAAAGTAAGGTTCAGTTATAAAATCCAGTCTGCTTTCCCCCAAAATATTTTAAAATTAGGAAGTTCATAGTTAAAATTGTACCAAAAAACCAACCAAACAAAAAAACTCCCAACAAAACCTTCAATGCTGACCACATTGACACTCCTCCTTTGCCTATTCAAAACCAAATACCTCACCAACCTACCAGCATGCCTCCTATATTCCCAATATCACTCACAGATCCCCATCTATCTTAGACTAAATACTGGTGTGTGAGATCCACAAACCAAAATACCGCACACCTCCCACTCACTGAAAAACATAGACGTCCCATATCTTCCTTCCAGATATATACCTAATCCACTGCTCTTTGGACCATCTTAAATGACCTCCTTCATTCTCCATACCACCATATACCCAGTGAACCTTCTTTCCAATTTCATATATTACTTAGACACTGCATGATCATAAGGCTGCCATATACAGTACCTGCAGCCACTTTTTAAGTTAGAGAGGAGCTACAGGAATTGTTGGTGAAGCTTTTTCTTGTTCATCAGTATTTTTGTTAGCTTCATTTTTCCTGAATATTGAGAAGTGTGGGTCTACTAAACAAGGGACATAGACGTTAAGATATTGAGAAGCTAAAGTCCCTTGAAATACAGAAAGTCTTCATTCTGCAGTTAAAGAACAGGTTTCAAGGACTTGCAGAATGGAAGTAATGCAAGGAAGGGAATGCAGATGAGGAGATCAACAAGAAGTGGGACAAAGTAACAGCAATTTATAAACAGAGCAGTGAAGCCTGTCTAGGCTACAGGCAGAAGAGAAGGAAGGAGTGGATTACACCCAGCATATGGAATGCCATAGAAACCAGACGAGCCCTGAAGAAAAATGTTTTAGACATAAATCCCAGAAGCTGAAGGACAAAAACCATGAGCAGTATAGCAAGGCACACCAGGATGCCAAATGCCTTGTGAGAGCAGACAAACGGCATTATCTTGATAATCTGGCAACACAAGCAGAGGATGCAGCTGTTCATGGTGAACAAGGATCCATCTACAAAATGATGTGGCTTATCAGTGGTAAACGGCAGACACCAACAAACAAACAAACAAAGACACCTACTAACAACCGAAAAAGAACAAGAAATATGCTGGATGGAGCATTTCAAACAATTGCTGAACAGGGAGCCACCTAAAGAGGAAGCAAACATCCAGGAGGCAGAAGAAGATCTTGATATCAACACAGACACCCCAACTAAGGAGAAGATCATTCAAGCCATCAAATCCTTAAAAAATGGAAAAGCTCCTGGCAAGGATAACTTGAATGCAGAATTGTTCAAGGTAAATCCTAAATTAGCAGCATCTATCCTGTCCCCTCTATTTTCATCACTCTGGGAAAAGGAAAAAGTGTCAGATGAGTGGCCCAATGGGAATATAGTGAAGATATCAAAGAAAGGAACTCTCTGTGATTGTAATAACTGGCGTGGTATCACATTTTGATCTCTGCCAAGCGAAGTATTGTGTAAGAGCATAGTCCAGCGTATATCAGAGGCAGTTGATAGCGTTCTCAGAAAAGAGCAAGCTGTTTTTTGGAAAGGGCATGAACTTCACTCTACGAAACATAATAGAATAGTGCTTAGAATGGCAACAGCAACTATACATAAATTTCATAGACTTTGAGAAGGCTTTTGATAGCATTCACAGGACCAGCCTATGTCCGCAGAATGCGGGCATTTGGAATTCCTTTCCGCATAATCAACATCATCAAAAGCTTCTATTTCAATTTTACGTGCAGTGTCGATTACAGTGAGCTCAGTTTTGAAGTCAAAACAGGAGTACATCAGGGGTGTGTCATGTCTGCAATCCTCTTCAACATTGCCATGGACTAGGTAATGCAGCGTACAACAAAAGACATGCCAAGAGTCATTAAATGGACACTCTTCTCATCCCTTGAAGACCTGGACTTTGCAGATGATGTCGCTCTCCTATCACATACCCAACTCCATGTACAAGAAAAAATAACTCTACTCAATGCATTCAGCCAGCAAATTAGACTGAAAATCAACCACAATAAGATAGATATCATGACCTTTAATAGTGCCTCACCATCACCAGTATGGATAGAGGATCATGTTCTCACCAATGTAGAAACATTCACATACTTGGGCAGCACCATCAATCAGTCAGGATGGTGGAACAAGCCAGGACGTCCGGAACAAAATCAATAAAGCCAGGAACACCTTCAGGCTTTAATTCAGCTTAAATACAGTCTGGAAATCATCAAAATACAACACCAAAACCAAACTTATCAGAGCTGCGTACTTTCAACACTACTTTATAGTGTAGACTGCTGGGGAATGAGAAAGTATGACATGTCCAAACTGTCTTTATTCCATACAACCTGCCTCAGAAAAATCCTCCATATCTTTTGGCCCAGAACAATCTCAAACCAAGATCTATTGACACAGTGCAGCCAAGAGGATCTGAGCACCATCATTGCCAGGAGGCTTTGGAGATGGATCGGTCATGTGCTTCGGATGGAAACTGATTCCATCACCAGAGTAGCAATAAGTTGGACACCTGAAGGCAAGCAAAAACAAGGCCACTTGAAAACAAACAACATGGTGAAGAGCTATGGAAGCAGAGTTGAAAAACCTGGGGCACAGCTGGGGAACCATTGCCAGAAACAAAAAGAAAAGGAGTACTTGTGGCACCTTAGAGACTAACAAATTTATTTGAGCATAAGCTTTCGTGAGCTACAGCTCACGTCATCGGATACAAGTACTCCTTTTCTTTTTGCGAATACAGATTAACACAGCTGCTACTCTGAAACCTGTCATATTGCCAGAAACAGACAGGAGTGGAGGAGCTTCGTCGCTAGCCTAAACTCCAGAGGCGTAATAGGAACATGATGATGATGATCATGCTAACTGGGGTTTTTAAAGCAATATTTATTGAGAGTCTTAAATCATATCTTGAAGTTTTTTGCTTTGGGCTCTCCTTGGTTCTTAAAGTACTCTGAATTACTATGACAGCAACCGTGTTAGTCTGTATTCGCAAAAAGAAAAGGAGTACTTGTGGCACCTTAGAGACTAACAAATTTATTTGAGCATAACCTTTCGTGAGCTACAGCTCACTTCATTGTACCTTCACGTTTGCTCATCAACTGACTCCTTTTTCATCCTTCATATTTATTGCTTTGTAGATAAATGTTAATATTTATTTACAACATAAATACTAAGATTTTAAAAAAGTGAAATACTTCTCTTCCAAAACAGCATGCTAGAAAGCAATTTTCTGTTAAAATATTATAACTTAAATCATGAAAAAAATGCTAGGAGAAACCCATCATCTGACCCTATTTCATTTTAAACAGCATTTTTCGTCTCAGTAATAAGTCTCCCTCATTGAAACTCTCATACTGATAGCTATATTCAAAGACATGATTAATTGCAGTATTTGGCTCTAGAGCTGATATACAGTATGAAGACTGTTAGCCTCTTTGCTATTTTATGCACAAATAAATTCAAGAAAAGGCTGGATCGCTTTAAACAAGTCACAGCAATTAATTCATGTGTGTGCTTATTTTGCTCATATTACCTCCTAAGCATAACTACTGTGGCATCTACCCGTGGCACACTACCCTTTTGAAACATTATGTCAGATTGACGATTACCCACATTTTGACTTGTGGCCTATACAATGCAGTGAAGCGCCAGCAGGATCTGACAGGGTCAGCTGCAAAGCATTTTTAAAGCCCCACAATGGAATGTCAATGGAGGACAACAAGGAACCTTCACCAGTGACAGTGGGCACAAAGTGATTTATACACAAATCAGCACATTGTGCACGTTTTCTATTAAGTGTTCATTGGGGAGATTCTGAATCTCCTCTTGAATATGTCCAAAGGACTCTGCTGTCCTTGCTTTGTAAGTTAACAGTGGGTGCACCCAATCCCCTTTGAAGTATTCCCCTGTAGCATCCAGCCTCTTCTCCACTGAACATCACAGAAATACCAGGTCTGCTGTCTCTAGGGGAAGAGTGTACACACCAGCTTGTAGGATTCAACTCAGGATCAGCAACTGCCTTAATACCCCAGGACTGAGATAGATATATAGTGAAAACAACCATAAGTTTATTATCAAAGATTTAATAGATAGTGAGTAAGGATAAGGGAAACATTATAACACTCTTTCTGTAGACTAGACTTAACAGGCTAACCTCCTGTCTATGCAGCTTTTCAAACAAGGCAGATTGAGATTCTGTTTTCATGAATGCAAACATGCTGCCAGTTTACTTCCTACGTTCAGGAAAAAAGGGTATCTTTGTCTCCATATATCCCAAAGTTCATTGTCTGTACTCAGGAAAAAACTAGCGACAGTGGGTTTTACGGTTTGTGTTGTTTTCATGTCCCCCTGTTGACTTTGTTTGTAGCCATGGAGTCATTGCATTAGCTTACAATACTTAATGACAATGCCAAAAAAGAGAGAGAGCTGAACAAATCTTCTGACAGGAAATCTGTTTGTCAGCTGTCCTTGATACAGACATACTCATTTCAGTATACGTAACTCCTCACGTAGTATCTGTACAAACATTCCACGATGGTCTTCCATTGACGTGACATTCTTTGGTGAAGAGGAATGTACCCATCAGAATGTTCTTGTAGTTCCCTTGCCTGTTGGTTTTAAGAGGCTTTTGAGTCACACCCTGACTCCCCCTCTCCAACTCCCTGAGGTCAGCTGCCTCTGCAGCATCAGTAGGTGGGACAGAGGAATTCGGGATTTTATATTGAGGTGCTCAGCAGTGAGGAAATCATATATACATGAGTTCCCCATCCCAGCTAATCGATTGCACTGTAAGTTCACTGTTGTCATTAACCTCCACTATCCCTCAAGTAGATGCAATACTATTCTGGAGGGCTCAGATCCTTGATTCTCTGAGTACATTTCCCTATGTTGAATTCACTAGCAGTGGTGAGGCGGGGTGATAGGCAAACTGGATATTTACTAGAAGACTGTATTATGACCAGATATGGACAGTCAGAGGTACAGTACTTGACTGACATCCTTTTCTGCCCCATTATTTCCTTAAGGCACCCTTCATAACATTTCGTTATTTTAAGGCATCTAAGCACCAAGGATGAAATATGTATATGTTTATATACTTGAAAAAAAATCTAACTTTTAGATAAGTACACACTTACGAAATATCTTACAATACAAAATATATTAATATTTAGATTAATAAGGCCAGAAGGGACCATTATGATCAACTAGTTTGACCTGCTGCATAACACAGCTCACTGAATTTCACCAAGTGATTCCTGCTTTGAGCCCAGAAATGGGTGGCTGAGCTAGAGAGAATTTTAGAAAAAAAGCCAGTCTTGATTTAAGGACTTCAAGTAAAGGAGAGTCCATCATATTGTTTGGTGAATGATTCCAGTGGTTAATTATCACCGTTAAAAACATGCACCTAGTTTCTAGTTGAACTTTTCTAGCATCAATTTCCAGCAATTAGATGTTGTTATGCCTTTGTCTGCCAGATTAAAGAGCAGACAAAATAAATATTTAACTTCCCAGTTATGTTGTTTGTTCTATAATTAGGACCTATTTAATTTCAAAGTTTTAGAAGTGTTGCCTGTTTTTAATTGAAAAATGATCCAAACCATTTTCTATGTTAGCAATTTAGATTTGCTATCAGATCAATGCAGATTTTTATGTAGGAAAAATAAAAGCAGAGGAAATATCTTCTATTGTACTTAAATGAAAGATGCCACTGTGTTTCTCATTGGTTTCCACTGTGGCTTGTTGGTGTTTAGAATGGAAGTGGGATCCCCTTTTATTATGTAGTTTCTGAACAATCTTGTTGTACCATAAAGAGTTTTGCCAGATGTTCCCCTTTCAGGAGTTCTTAAAAGCCCAGCACTAATACCCACTGAAATTTACACAAGACTCTTGCTAATCTTTACATTTATAACCCCAGATCTGTCGAGACACCAGCCTTATTCAGCCTCATAATTTATTTTCATTTGTGAAGAGCTCCCAGCACTTTGCATAAGCAGTCATGCTCTGCTGGTTTACAAATACCCTGTTTAGACAAGAGTTGGAGCCTGATTTGTAAGTGAAATAAGATAGTGGCTGTTTTAATGATTCTCTGTATGATGGCGTTGCCTTGGAAACATGAACTCTTAAAGCTTTCAGAAACTCAGAAAACAATTTTTGTCATACTTGGCAGAAGTTTCCCCTTTGCTCTGCAATTGAGAAAACTCTGCCAAAGACTTCACCCCAGCAGGCTTTTAAGACTACAGTATCCATGTGAAAAAGGTATGATGTGCAGTTATTGAGATTTCTATTCTATGTTGAAAGAATCCTGTGATGCTTTGGTGTTTAGAAAGACCTTGTTCACTGCAGTACAAAAGTTAGTGTTGGGATAATGGTGAATGTACAGTAATGATGGAGATCTCATGAGAGGGATTAGGACAGCGGGTAACTGCAGAACTAACATGAACTGATAAGAATTAACTAACTTTCACACCAAAAACTCAGGAGAAAATTTTTTGTTGTTTTTTTTTTTATGCTAAGGTGAGAGGTTTATCTGTAGAAAGCTTCACCATGTGCAACAGGAGTAGATGGTCCTAATTTTTCACTACTAAAATGACAAGTAATGCCTAAATCACCAGCTAAGTGTAATGCTGAAAACATGGCCAGCTCATTATATTCACTAGTGGAATACAATTCTCATACATAAGAAAACTTAGTATCTTCAGTCATTCAGACTTTCTATATTCTCTGGGTGTGTCTCAGTTCTGTAAAGCTTTAACTGCATCCAGTTCTACAGCCAACCAGGGTCTCTCAGTTGTCTGCTGATTAAATGGTGGCACAACCGTGTCACCATGGCAAATTCAACTGGACATTGGGAGATTTGCTGAGGGAAATCCCACCATGCCAACAATAGCACATCATCTTCCTATTGTGTCTGGGGAAAGTAGTGTGTGACACCACATGCCCATGACTCCACACTTGGAGAATATATTGGGTTATATTATACTATCTCTTATTCATCTCTGGCTGAGAACAAAGAAAATTGGATAAATCAATGCACTTTTATTTTAAAATCTCGATAGCAAAATTAAACGTGGTTTTTCTAAAAAGACTTCAGAATGTTTGACTTTCAGTGTGCAGTAATTTAAGATTTGGGCTTGGATTTTACAGACTGGAAAAAACATTCATGATCTTAAACAAAGTCTATTATATACTATTTCTCTCTTCCATTCTCTTTTCTTCACTTTCCATTAGAAACCACCAGTGCAAAGGATCTGTCTCATTAACTAAAAACAGTGGTGTGAGATTAGTGTTGTCAATCCTCGAGGATTGTCCTGGAGTGTCCAGGAATTAAAGATTAATCTTTAATTAAAGTTTGTCATGTGATGAAACCTCCAGGAATACGTCCATCGAAAACTGGCAATCCTATGTGAGGTAGTGTACTCACCTTTAGAATACCCCTTGCCATCTGTGCATAGTGTCGCAGGTATCCTCAATTCCAGCATCTCCTGCTGGCCATCTGTCTTTCACTGGGGCTCTGCCCTTCAGCCAAGTCAGATAAAATTCCAACCCTGTCAGGGATAACCAGAAGGTCTAAATGAAAATCCCTACAAATCTGAATAATTATTTTACTCCCTTGGACTACTGATGTCATCTGCTTTCATTTCCAAACCATATCTTCGGGCTTCCTCCAACAGGAGCCTATTTTGCTCCCTGGGGATTTCTCTCTGTAGGAGCATCCTGCCTCCTGTTCAGTCTTTCCCTGGATCTTGCCCTGTTTTCCAGGCCAGCCTCAGGAATCAGTTCTGTCCTTGCAGTGTTCTTCAGTCAGCCCATGGGACTGTCTGTACCCTGTGTTCACCCCTTGCACACTTTTATCATAATCATCATACAAGTGTGTCTTGTGAGGTAGCATCTGAAAACTCAACTCGCTGGTCAATATCGTCCTGATAAAATATGTTTGGCAACATTGTATGTAAAGTTATAACATTCCACAGCATGCTGTTACTCAGACATGTTTCAAGTCTGGGGAGTGGCCAAACCAGTTCCTCAGAGAAAAAGGGCAAGCTATTGCCTCAGCCAGGTATAAACAATGTCAAAAGGGCCATCACCTGCTAAATGGCTATTCATTGGCAGGAAAAGAGACATAGGCAAAAAATCTACATATTTAAAAAGAAACAGTCTGGAGATTTTTTGTCTCATCAATCTGGCTGCTTCTCCAAGAAGGGAAAAAACTATAAGAAGGGAGGGAAAATGCCCCAGTTGATTCCTTCCTTTCTATCTGTCCATGGCATCCATGACACCTGAAGAACAAAGCAAGCACCATTGGACTGAGGGAGGGATCCTGACTGAAAGAAGTTCAGGCAGTAGGGCTGCTGAAACATATGGCAAGAGAGACCCTGCTTTGAATTGATTCTAGTTTGTTGTTAGGCATTAGTGGTTTTACTTTTATTTTTCTTGTAACCAATTCTGACTTATGCCTCATTAGTTATAGTCACACAAAAAAAAATCTATCCTTTTATAGTTAAACTTGCTTTATTGTTTTATCTAAATCAGTGTATTTGGATTGAAGTGTTTGGGAAACTCCATTTGGGATAAGAGGATTTGTGCATATAATTTTCTATTAATAAAATGATGGACTTTATATGAGTTTGTATTATCCAGGAGAGAGCTGCGCAGTACAAGACACACATTTCTAGGGAAAGTCTGGGGCTAGGAGTTTGCTGGTGTTGCTCTGTAGTGTAATTCAAGAGTGGTTGGCTACAGCAGTCATACAATATAACAGAATGTAACTTGTGTTGGAGGCTGCGTGATAGCAGACCAGGAGTGATTGCTTTCACAGCTAAGAAGTGTAAAAGACACCCCAGATTAGAGAGCTGAGGTGACACAGATGTTCATTAGTCCAGGTTGTATCCTGGGTACATCACAGTTTGCCTTAAACCTTTTCCAGAGAGCTCAGGAGCACCTATCTTCTCTGTCTTGGGTATTCTCCATTGAGCTGAGTTCCCTCAGCTCCTTATAAGGCTTAGTTCTGCCTCCCCTGGCCAGGAAACAATTTGGTAATTACCCCCCATGGTGCGGTGCATGATTAATTGAGGTTCTTTCCCTTACCTTGCAGGTGATGGGTTAAACCCCATCACAGACAGGAAAGGTGTTAACAGAGGCTTCAGAATTAAACATACAGTTTCAGCAGTTTACTTAAATACCATTTATATAAAATGGCTCCTATTGCATTAGAAATCAATACATTTAATTGTCTAAATCCAACAAAATATATGTTCATACTTTTTATACTGTCTAAATATATAATTACCAGTGTTGATATGGAATATAGTGGGCAAGCTGGTAACAAAGAAAATAAATTTTTGTACAAATCTTGAATCATAAAAACTAATAAAATTTGTTGCAATCCCTCCTATAAAATCCAGAATGCAGAAGAGGAAAGGAAACCCAAAATATTAATAAAAAGGAGGAAGGCAGCAAAAAAGAATATGTACTTACAAAAACATAGCATCAGGTAATCAATTAACAAAATTAGACTGCCCTAATACTAGAGCAATGGATGCATCAGAAAGGCAAACAATTTTATGTGGAGATTCATGAATCCCTACCATTATTCTTACGTGTTGAGATTTGCTCAGTGTAATAGGAGGTATAGTCAGGGTGCCAATTCAGTTCCCTGATTCTCAAGCTGTTCCAATGTAAGAGCAACAGCTGGTTATGGTCCTCAAGGGCCCAAATGCCAGTTTAATTGGCAGTGTGCAAGTATGCTCCTCTCTGTCCCTATGTCTAGGAGGCCCCAGTTTGTGTAGGAGTTGGTTAAATGCAATCTGAGAGCTCCCTGATGCTGGGGAATTCTCAGCTGGCCCGTTAGAGACAAATTCCAGCTAATTTTCATAGCCTGACCAGTGCAAGCACATGGAGCAGAAGGAAATAACATGGCTTCTTATCTTTAAGAGAAGAACAAATAAAACTGGGGGCTAATATTGCAGCATTTTTTCCTTCTAAGTTTCATTAAAGTTTTGGGAATTTAAAAAATATATTTTCTAAGACTATGATGTGTGGAAGCAAATTTTAAAATCCCCGATTCCAGCCTCTGAGATGACAGCAATTAGGACTTCAGTTGTTTGATAGGAGAACACCAGAAAATGTTAATCTGTATCAGCAAAAAAACGAGGAGTATTTGTGACACCTTAGAGACTAACAAATTTATTTGGGCATAAGCTTTCGAGGGCTAAAACCCACTTAATCGGATGCACGCAGTTGAAAATACAGTGGGATGGTATATACACAGAGAACATGAAAAAATGGGTGTTGCCATACCAACTGTAACGAGACCAATCAATTATGATGACTATTATCAGCAGGAGAAAAAAAACTTTTGTAGTTTGGATGGCCCATTTCAAACAGTTGACAAGAAGGTGTGAGTAACAGTAGGGGAAAAAATTAGCATGGGGAAATAGTTTTTACTTTGTGTAATGACCCATCCACTGCCAGTCTTTATTCAAGCCTAATTGAATGGTGTCCAGTTTGCAAATTAATTCCAGTTTTGCAGTTTCTTGTTGGAGTCTGGTTTTTCAAGTTTTTTTCTTGGGGAATTGTGACCTTTAGGTCTTAAATTGAGTGACCAGGGAGGTTGAAGCGTTCTCTGATTGATTTTTGAAGGTTATAATTCTTGATGTCTGATTTGTGTCCATTTATTCTTTTGCGTAGAGATTGTCCGGTTTGGCCAATGTACATGGCAGAGGGGCATTGTTGGCACATGATGGCATATATCACGTTGGTAGATGTGCAGGTGAATGAGCCCCTGATGGCATGGCTGATCTGATTAGGTCCTATGATGGTGTCCCTTGAATAGATATGTGGACAGAGTTGGCAACGGGCTTTGTTGCAAGGATAGGTTCCTGGGTTAGTGTTTTTGTTGTGTGGTGTGTGGTTGCTGGTGAGTATTTGCTTCAGGTTGGAGGGCTGTCTGTAAGGGAGGACTGGCCTGTCTCCCAAGATCTCTGAGAGCGAGGGATCGTTCTTCAGGATAGGTTGTAGATCCTTGATGATGTGCTGGAGAGGTTTTAGTTGGGGGCTGAAGGTGACGGCTAGTGGCATTCTGTTTCTTTGTTGCGCCTGTCCTGGAGTAGGTGACTTCTGGATATTCTTCTGGCTCTGTCAATCTGTTTCTTCACTTCAGCAGGTGGGTATTATAGTTTTAAGAATGCTTGATAGAGATCTTGTAGGTGTTTGTCTCTGTCTGAGGGGTTGGAGCAAATGCGGTTGTATTGTAGAGCTTGGCTGTAGACAGTGGATCATGTGATGTGGTCTGTATGAAAGCTGAAGGCATGTAGGTAAGTATAACCGTCAGTAGGTTTCCGGTATAGGGTGGTGTTTATGTGGCCATAGCTTATTAGCACTGTAGTGTTCAGGAAGTGGATCTCTTGTGCGGACTGGTCCAGGCTGAGTTTGATGGTGGAAATTGATGAAATCATGATGGAATTCCCTAAGGGCTTTTTTTCCATGGGTCCAGATGATGAAGATGGCCTCAATGTAGCGTAAGAAGAGTAGGGGCGTTAGGGGATGAGAGCTGAGGAAGTGTTGTTCTAAGTCAGCCATAAAAATGTTGGCATACTGTAGGACCATGCGGTTACGCATAGCAGTGCTGCTAACTTGAAGATATACATTGTCCTCAAATGTGAAACAGTTGTGGGTGAGGACAAAGTCACAACGTTCAGCCACCAGGTTTGCCACAACATTATCGGGGATACTGTTCCTGACGGCTTGTAGTCCATCTTTGTGCGGAATGTTGGTGTAGAGGGCTTCTACATCCATAGTGGCCAGGATGGTGTTTTCTGGAAGATCACCAATGAATTGTAGTTTCCTCAGGAAGTCAGTGGTGTCTCGAAGATAGCTAGGAGTGCTGGTTGCATAGGGCCTGAGGGGAGAGTCTACATAATCAGACAATCCTGCTGTCATGGTGCCAATGCCTGAGATGATGGGGCATCCAGGATTTCCAGGTTTATGGATCTTGGGTAGCAGATAGAATATCCCTAGTCGTGGTTCTAGGGGTGCATCTGTGCAGATTTGTTCCTGTGCTTTTTCAGGGAGTTTCTTGAGCAAATGGTGTAGTTTCTTTTGGTAACCCTCCATGGGATCAGAGGGTAATGGCCTGTAGAATGTAGTGTTGGAGAGCTGCCTAGCAGCCTCTCGTTCATATTCCGACCTATTCATGATGACAACAGCACCTCCTTTGTCAGCCTTTTTGATTATGTGCCAACATTGTCCCTCTGCCATGTACATTGGCCAAACCGGACAATCTGTATGCAAAAGAATAAATGGACACAAATTAGACATCAAGAATTATAACCTTCAAAAAAACAGTCAGAGAACACTTCAACCTCCCTGGTCACTCAATTTCAGACCTAAAAGTCACAAATCTCCAAGAAAAAAGCTTCAAAAACAGACTCCAACAAGAAACTGCAGAATTGGAATTAATTTGCAAACTGGACACCATTCAATTAAGCTTGAATAAAGACTGGCAGTGGATGGGTCATTACACAAAGTAAAAACTATTTCCCTATGCTAATTTTTTCCCCTACTGTTGTTCACACCTTCTTGTCAACTGTTTGAAATGGGCCATCCTGATTATCACTACAAAAGTTTTTTTTCTCCTGCTGATAATAGTCATCATAATTGATTGGTCTCGTTACAGTTGGTATGGCAACACCCATTTTTTCATGTTCTCTGTGTATATACCTTCCCACTGTATTTTCAACTGCATGCATCTGATTAAGTGGGTTTTAGCCCTCGAAAGCTTATGCCCAAATAAATTTGTTAGTCTCTAAGGTGCCACAAATACTCCTCCTTTTTTTTTGCTGATACAGACTAACACAGCTACCACTCTGAAACCTATTTCCAGCTGTTTATTCTCTGACAGGATGGGTCAAATTAACTTGTATAAACTCTGCAGGAAAGCTACAAATTAACCTGTTCAAAAGGTGGAAAAGTATCAGATTGTCACCAAAATGAAGGAGAAGGCAACAGGAAGAATCCTACTTTTTTACAATTTGATAATTACAAAAAGAGCTTCTCTGTTACCCATAAAGGCATTTCATTAAATCAGTGCAAATATTTATTGTCTTCTAGTGTTTGCAAGTCTTGGACATAAATGCCCTCTTTTTGCAGGAAGTGTATCTAATTTTCAGAAATTAGACTGAAATTCTAATTTACCCTAAGCCAGGGGTTCTCAAACTTCATTGTAATGTTTCCTCCTTCTGACAACAAAAATTCAACTCCAGGAGCTGGGACTGAAACCTAAGCCTGCCTGAGCCCAGCTGCCCCAGGCAGGTGGGCCAAAGCTGAAGGCCAAGGGTTTTGGCTCCAGCCCCGGGCCCAGGCACATCTAACTCCAGCCTTTGCAACCCCATTAAAACAGGGTCACAACCCACTTTGGGGTCCTCATCCACAATTTGAGAACTGCTGCCTAAGCTATTTGTTACTGTGTTGAAAATAGCTGCGATGTTGTGAGAAACAGTCAATCCTTTTTTTTTTTTATTGGTGTCTTCAAACAATAGTCCATCTTTCCTCTTCAAGATCCCATAGTTTTTGCTGAGCAGAGCTCAGGAGCCTATCGGGATTGCTCCTTTGCCTGACCGCAGGAGTTGCTGTGGTGCAATAGGAGATGCTCCCTCAACCAGAGGTTGAATCGGGTACCCCTGTGGTGCCCCAAGCCCCTGCTTTGTTGAACTGGCAAGCAAAAAAACAGACCTAGAAATCAATCTAGGTCTTTTGCATGAAAGTGTACAAGACCAATGCTTCAGGATGGTCCCAAACTGCATTTTGAAAGGTCATGTGACACTTCTTTTGAAACACTATTGGAAAGGATGTAAAATGGAGCAACTGTCAAAAGTTAGTTAAGTTACAGGTCAAACACCTGATAATGTACACAATTTTCTATTGTTGCCCTGTAAATGTTACACAGCCCGCTGTAGAGACCCAAGGTGCTATTAGCCAGATCAAGAGCTATTTCTAAATCCATAATGAAGAATTTCATAGTTTGTTCCTCCTAATTTACTAAGCACCATGTTAGTTGCAAGTGGCACAGTCTATAACAAAAACACCCCTTTACCCAGTTTATCATCAGTTAGAAACATGTGTTGGCCATTGTGTGCCATGGTATAGTGATTCCTCTTTCTAATTTGCTGTCTTCCACCAGAGGGCAGTTGATAAAGAGAGAGTGGCATGCTTGCCTGGCTAAAGGTGAGACCAAAGTTAATGTGATGCTAATTACTCTGATTGAAATTTCCTCCCTAACCAGATGTAAACTCTTTCAGCAATCTACTACTGTATTAGGCACAGGGAATGCTTCTGATAATTAAACATTTCCCCCCACAAAAATCCATCCTTTATCGGAGTTTGATACTGTACAATTATAACACCTTGAAAAGATGAGCGTGGGAGCTTAAAATTCATAACTCTGCTAATCATGGTCTCAGTTGAGACTAACAAATTTATTTGGGCATAAGCTTTCACGGGCTAGAACCCATCTGATGAAGTGGGTTTAGCAACGAAAGCTTATGCCCAAATAAATTTGTTAGTCTCTAAGGTGCCACAAGGACTCTGTGTTGTTTTTGCTGATACAGACTAACATGGCTACCACTCTGAGCCCTGGTCTACACTAGGCGTTGAGGTAGAATTTAGCAGCGTTAAATCGATGTAACTCTGCACCCGTCCACATGATGAAGCCCTTTTTTTCGACTTAAAGGGCTCTTAAAATCGATTTTCTTACTCCACCCCCGACAAGGGGATTAGCGCTGAAATCGGTTTTGCTGGGTCAAATTTGGGGTACTGTGGATGCAATTAGATGGTATTGCCTCCAGGAGCTATCCCAGAATGCTCCATTGTGACCGCGCTGGACAGCACTCTCAACTCAGATGCACTGACCAGGTAGACAGGAAAAGGCCCGCGAACTTTTGAATTTCAATTTCCTGTTTGGCCAGTGTTGCAAGCTGCTGGTGACCATGCAGAGCTCATCAGCAGAGGTGACCATGATAGAGTCCCAGAATCGCAAAAGAGCTCCAGCATGGACTGAATGGGAAGTACAGGATTTGATCGCTGTATGGGGAGAGGAATCTGTGCTATCAGAACTACGTTCCAGTTTTCGAAATGCCAAAACATTTGTGAAAATCTCCCAGGGCATGAAGGACAGAGGCCATAACAGGGACCCGAAGCAGTGTCGCGTGAAACTTAAAGAGCTGAGGCAAGCCTACCAGAAAACCAGAGAGGCGAACGGCCGCTTCGGGTCAGAGCCCCAAACATGCCGCTTCTATGATGAGCTGCATGCCATTTTAGGGGGTTCAGCTACCACTATCCCAGCCGTGTTGTTTGACTCCTTCAATGGAGATGGAGGCAACACGGAAGCAAGTTTTGGGGACGAGGAAGACGATGAGGAGGAGGCTGTAGATAGCTCACAGCAAATAAGTGGAGAAACCGGTTTTCCCATCAGTCAGGAACTGTTTCTCACCCTGGACCTGGAGCCAGTACCCCCCGAACCCACCCAAGGCTGCCTCCCGGACCCACCAGGTGGAGAAAGGACCTCTGGTGAGTGTACCTTTTAAAATACTATAAAAGGTTTAAAAGCCAGCATGTTTAATGAATGATTTGCCCTGGCATTCGTGGCTCTCCTGGATATACTCCCAAAGCGTTTGCAAAAGGTTTCTGGGGAGGGCAGCCTTATTCCATCCACCATGGTAGGACTCCAGACCAGTAGCATGTACTTGGGAATCATTGTAGAACAAAGCATTGCAGTGTATGTTTGCTGGAGTTCAAACAACATCCGTTCTTTCTCTCTCTGTGTTATCCTCAGGAGAGTGATATCATTCATGGTCACCTGGTTGAAATAGGGTGCTTTTCTTAAGGGGACATTCAGAGGTGCCCATTCCTGCTGGGCTGTTTGCCTATGGCTGAACAGAAATGTTCCCCGCTGTTAGCCACGCGGGGGGGGGGAGGGGGAGGCAAAATGCGACCCTGTAACAAAAGCACATGTGCTATGTATGTAATGTTAACAGCAAGGTTTACCATGAAAGAGAGTGTACCCATTGTTCTATAAAAATGTGTCTTTTTAAATACTACTGTCCCTTTTTTTTTCCTCCACCAGCTGCATGTGTTTCAAGGATCACAGGATCTTCTCCTTCCCAGAGGCTAGCAAAGATTAGAAGGTGAAAAAAACCGCACTTGTGATGAAATGTTCTCTGAGCTCATGCTGTCCTCCCACACTGACAGAGCACAGATGAATGCATGGAGGCAGACAATGTCAGAGTGCAGGAAGCACAAAATGACCAGGAAGAGAGGTGGCGGGCTGAAGAGAGGGCTGAAGCTGAAAGGTGGCAGCAGCGTGATGAGAAGAGGCAGGATGCAATGCTGAGGCTGCTGGAGGATCAAAGTAATATGCTGCAGCGTATGTTTGAGCTGCAGGAAAGGCAGCAGGAACACAGACCGCCACTACAGCTCCTGTGTAACCAACCGCCCTCCTTCCCAAGTTCCATAGCCTCCTCACCCAGACGCGCAAGAACGCGGTGGGGGGCCTCCAGCCACCCAGCCACTCCACCCCAGAGGATTGCCCAAGTAACAGAAGGCTGGCATTCAATAAGTTTTAAACTTTTAAAGTGTTGTGTGGCCTTGTCCTTCCCTTCTCCACCACCCCTCCTGGGCTACCTTGGTAATTATCCTCCTATTTGTGTGATGAATTAATAAAGAATGCATGAATGTGAAGCAACAATGACTTTATTGCCTCTGCAAGCGGTGATCGAAGGGAGGTGGGGAGGGTGGTTAGCTTATAGGGAAGTAGAGTGAACCAAGGGGTGGGGGGCTTCATCAAGGATAAACAAACAGAACTTTCACACCATAGCCTGGCCAGTCATGAAACTGGTTTTCAAAGCTTCTCTGATGCGCACCGCACCCTCCTGTGCTCTTCTAACCGCCTTGGTATCTGGCTGTGCGTAACCAGCAGCCAGGCGATTTGCCTCAACCTTCCACCCCGCCATAAATGTCTCCCCCTTACTCTCACAGATATTGTGGAGTGCACAGCAAGCAGTAATAACAGTGGGAATATTGGTTTCGCTGAGGTCTAACCGAGTCAGTAAATTGCGCCAGGGTGCTTTTAAACGTCCAAATGCACATTCTACCACCATTCGGCACTTGCTCAGCCTGTAGTTGAACAGCTCCTGACTACTCTCCAGGCTGCCTATATATGGGTTCACGAGCCATGGCATTAAGGGGTAGGCTGGGTCCCCAAGGATAACTATAGGCATTTCAACATCCTCAACGGTTATTTTCTGGTCTGGGAAGAAAGTCCCTTCCTGCAGCTTTTGAAACAGACCAGAGTTCCTGAAGATGTGAGCGTCATGTACCTTTCCCGGCCATCCCACGTTGGTGTTGGTGAAACGTCCCTTGTGATCCACCAGTGCTTGCAGCACTATTGAAAAGTACCCCTTGCGGTTTATGTACTTGCTGGCTTGGTGCTCCGGTGCCAAGATAGGGATATGGGTTCCATCTATGGCCCCACCACAGTTAGGGAATCCCACTGCAGCAAAGCCATCCACTATGACCTGCACATTTCCCAGGGTCACTCCCCTTGATATCAGCAGATCTTTGATTGCGTTGGCTACTTGCATCACAGCAGCCCCCACAGTAGATTTGCCCACTCCAAATTGATTCCCGACTGACCGGTAGCTGTCTGGCGTTGCAAGCTTCCACAGGGTTATTGCCACTCGGGTCTCAACTGTGAGGGCTGCTCTCATCTTGGTATTCTTGTGCCTCAGGGCAGGGGAAAGCAAGTCACAAAGTTCCATGAAAGTATCCTTATGCATGCGAAAGTTTCACAGCCACTGGGAATCGTCCCAGACCTGCAACACTATGTGGTCCCACCAGTCTGTGCTTGTTTCCCGAGCCCAGAATCAGCGTTCTACTGCATGAACCTGCCCCGTTAGCACCATGATGTCCACATTGGCAGGGCCCGTGCTTTGAGAGAAGTCTGTGTCCATGTACTCATCACTCTCATCACCGCGCTGATGTCGCCTACTCACCCGGTTTCGCTTTGCCAGGTTCTGGTGCTGCATATACTGCTGGATAATGCATGTGGTGTTTAATGTGCTCCTAATTGCCAAAGTGATCTGAGCGGGCTCCAGGCTTACTGTGGTATGGCGTCTGCACAGAAAAAAGGAGCGGAACGATTGTCTGCTGTTGCCCTGACGGAGGGAGGGGCGACTGACGACATGGCTTACAGGGTTGGCTTACAGGGACTTAAAATCAACAAAGGGGGTGGCTTTGTGAGAAACTGAATGGCCGCCTCAAGGATAGAACCTCAAAGGATAGAACCTCAAACCTCAAAACCTCAAGGATAGAACTCAAAATTGGGTTTAGCAGGCCATTGATTTCACAGAGGGAGGGAGGAGAAAATGAATACAAAACAAATCTGGTCTATTTCTTGTTTTGAGCCACTTCATCTATCTTTATAGATCATGCTGGCAGCAGACTGTGCAGTACGACCGCTAGCCATTGTCACTTCCTGGGTGCTCAGCAGAAGATGGTGCAGTATGACTACTGGCCATCGTCTTCTGCTGGCTGCAAATTAAAAGACAGTGCACTGCCGGTAGGACTCAATCGCCATGAGACAAAACAAGGGAAATGACCTGGCTGAGTCACTCCCATGTTTGCCCAGGCACCCGGTTAAAAGAGCACCCAGGACTACGTTGACGACGGCTACCAGTCATACTGCACTGTCTGCTGCCAAAAGGCAATAAACTGCTGCTGTGTTGCAATGCAGTACCATGTCCACCAGCACCCAGGAGACATATGGTGATGGTTAGCTGAGCGGGCTCCATGCTTGGCGTGGTATGGCGTCTGCACAGATAACTCAAGAAAAAAGGTGCAAAACTATTGTCTGCCCTTGCTTTTATGGAGGGAGGGAGGGAACGGGGGCCTGATGATATGTACCCAGAACCACCCGCGGCAATGTTTTAGCCTATCAGGCACTGGGATTTCTACCCAGAATTCAAATGGGCAGTGAAGACTGCGGGAACTGTGGGATAGCTACCCACAGTGCAAAGCTCCGGAAGTCAACTGTTGCCTCAGTGCTGTGGACACAGTCCGCTGACTACATGCACTTAGAGCATTTGTGTGGGGACACACACACTCGACTGTATAAAAACGCTTTCTACAAAACCGACTTCTATAAATTCGACCTAATTTCATAGTGTAGACATATTGAATGGGTGTTAATTGCCCACTTCATTTTGAATGGTTTCTTGCAACATGTGTTAACTTCTTATGCTTAACAATCTGTTTCACCTTGTATTTAGCAGTGACACGATGATTTCCTTTCCTAGCCTTGTCCCAGACCTAAAGAAGAGCTCTGTAGAGCTTGTCTCTTTCACCAACAGAAGTTGATTGAAGTTGATAATAAAAGATATTACCTCACACACCTTTTCTATCTAATATCCTGGGACTAACACTGCTACAACAACATTGCACAATTAGTCATTTGTGTTTCTGGATTAGTTAAAGGCTAAACTCTAAAATCCAATAATACCTCAGAAAGATGTATTTACACTGAATTCCATTCAACACAGTCTTGGCATATTTTCTGTAGTTTAAGGTGGAAAAAAAAATAAAATAAACTGTTCACAGAGAATTCAGCATTCCTCCTTTCATAGCATGAAGCCATTTTGCTGCCCGAATGGTAAAGAACCTATGACAAGAGATTGCTATGGGATCAGCATGTTAAAATACATGACATGATGGTACAATATTTGATGAGGAAGTGAGGGGTAATTTTAAGTGATTTAACCACAGTTAACAGAGTAGCAGCCGTGTTAGTCTGTATTCGCAAAAAGAAAAGGAGTACTTGTGGCACCTTAGAGACTAACAAATTTATTAGAGCATAAGCTTTCGTGAGCTACAGCTCACTTCATCGGATGCATTTGGTGGAAAAAACAGAGGAGAGATTTATATACACACACACAGAGAACATGAAACAATGGGTTTATCATACACACTGTAAGGAGAGTGATCACTTAAGATAAGCCATCACCAACAGCAGGGGGGGGAAGGAGGAAAACCTTTCATGGTGACAAGCAGGTAGGCTAATTCCAGCAGTTAATAAGAATATCAGAGGAACAGTGGGGGTTGGGGTGGGAGGGAGAAATACCATGGGGAAATAGTTTTACTTTGTGTAATGACTCATCCATTCCCAGTCTCTATTCAAGCCTAAGTTAATTGTATCCAGTTTGCAAATTAATTCCAATTCAGCAGTCTCTCGTTGGAGTCTGTTTTTGAAGCTTTTTTGTTGAAGTATAGCCACTCTTAGGTCTGTGATCGAGTGACCAGAGAGATTGAAGTGTTCTCCAACTGGTTTTTGAATGTTATAATTCTTGACGTCTGATTTGTGTCCATTCATTCTTTTACGTAGAGACTGTCCAGTTTGGCCAATGTACATGGCAGAGGGGCATTGCTGGCACATGATGGCATATATCACATTGGTAGATGCACAGGTGAACGAGCCTCTGATGGTGTGGCTGATGTGATTAGGCCCTATGATGGTATCCCCTGAATAGATATGTGGACAGAGTTGGCAACTCTCCTTACAGTGTGTATGATAAACCCATTGTTTCATGTTCTCTGTGTGTGTGTATATAAATCTCTCCTCTGTTTTTTCCACCAAATGCATCCGATGAAGTGAGCTGTAGCTCACGAAAGCTTATGCTCTAATAAATTTGTTAGTCTCTAAGGTGCCACAAGTACTCCTTTTCTTTTTGCGAACCACAGTTAAGTTATCCTGCCTTTCCTCATGAGTAAAGATAAATGCCATGAAAGATCAGCTGCTATGTATTCTCTAGGTAATGGACTCAATATCAATCTCTCCCCACACTCTTCACAACCTGGTCTGGTGTATTTTTACTGTCATGAGTTTAGAATGTTTATATTAATCACTGAAGGCAGAGCCAAGAGGGAATTATGCCAATCTTTCCAAACAAGTGGAAATAAACCTAGCAACATCACATAGCTTGCTTGTACCATTTAGAGTCTGTCTAATCTTTTTTTGGTGGTGGTCTTCATTTTGTCATTTTCATAAATCTCTTCTGCTTTCTTCTCCTTTTGAAACATGCTCTTAGTTACTATAAGCTCATGCCTACAGACCTTATTCAGTCAAAACCCTGATTGAGGCCCATGGGAATTTTGCTGAAATAATAACAGATGCAGTTTCTATGGAAATAGATATGACATTAGTATGGGTGGAGCTTAGTGGGGTCCATAACTAAAGTATACATTATGTATATTTTAATTCTGTGGACCCCCTCCCCCCATTTCATTTACACGGGAGTAAGGCCTTCCCTGCTTAAAAAGGTGTGTTTTTTACTTCATGGTAAAACTGAAGTGCCATGTCTCACTGTGTTTTTATCTTGGGATAGTTCATACACGTTAAAAGAAAAGGAGTACTTGTGGCACCTTAGAGACTAACAAATTTATTAGAGCATAAGCTTTCGTGAGCTACAGCTCACTTCATCGGATGCATTACGAAATGCATCGAAATGCATCCGATAAAGTGAGCTGTAGCTCACAAAAGCTTATGCTCGAATAAATTTGTTAGTCTCTAAGGTGCCACAAGTACTCCTTTTCTTTTTGCGAATACAGACTAACACGGCTGCTACTATGAAACCTTAAATGTACTGTGTTTCAGCTGAGTCTTGCTTCCAGTTTTGGCTAAGTAGAAGAGGGTGATATCCCCAGCAAACTACCTTTTATCTTAGTGGAAGTTGTGCTGGGCTGGAATGCAGGAGATCGCAAGTTCAAATTTCATCTCTTCTACTCTCTGTTTTTTATATTTCTATGAACTTTACTACACAAGCTGAGCAGTACCTTATACCCCTACCTTCGGAAGCAGTCAAGTATCAGCCACCCAATTTTCCTAGTAAGTTAACAGAGAGCTGAACCCCAGCTTCATCCCCTCAAGCGTCAGAAGGAATCCACCAAATCTATGCGCGTGGCTATGCAGTCTAACCACTAGGTGACACTCCCTTTCCGGAGGGTTGGCTAGAGAACAAACCCTATTGATTACCCATATAAGGGGTATTTATGTTTACACATAGTAGAACTCCTACTTTCCAATATTTTTAATGGCTAAATTCACAGTGAAGAAATATTTTTAAAACCAGCTTTTAAACTGAAGAGCCACTGTTAGTTATGTTTCAGAGTAGCAGCCGTGTTAGTCTGTATTCGCAAAAAGAAAAGGAGTGCTTGTGGCACCTTAGAGACTAACAAATTTATTAGAGCATAAGCTTTCGTGAGCTATCCGATGAAGTGAGCTGTAGCTCACGAAAGCTTATGCTCTAATAAATTTGTTAGTCTCTAAGTGCCACAAGTACTCCTTTACTGTTAGTTATGGCACAATATGCAACATTTACATTATTTTCACACATTGGTAGGTGTGAGGGTTAAGAAGTAGGATGGCTTTAGTGAAACAGCATCCATTTTCCTAGCAGGCAGCCATTTGATTTAGTCCTCTTGAAAACAAAAGGAAACAGGGCAGCCATCTTTGCAAGGAGTATTTACTCCCCAAGCAGTAGAGAGGCCATTTTTACTGGAGGTATGAGCACCTGCAATCCCATTAGGTAGCTTTAACCCCTCATAAATTTTGGCCCATTTTGAGTAAGGAGAAATTTTGAATAAAGTAGGAAAGAAGGAAAAAACAGACTCTGCTAAACTGCAACTCATTTTTTAAAGGGTACATTCTGATAGTGTATTTTAGCTGTATGAAAATTCTGGATGAAAATAAAACCAGTCACTAGTCACTTGGGTACTATGATCTGTTTAAAGTTAAGTCGAGGTTCTTCTTTAAAAATGTCTGCTGTTACATGTATGAAAACTGTCTGACTTTTTCACCTAAAAACTCTAGGTAAAAATAATTCCTAGTATCAGCAGGCCTGCTGACAGCAATTCTGGACCCCAGGGCAATCAGTCAGTGGGCCCCCACGCACACATAAGCTGCGGACGCGGTCTGTCTGATGTTTGGGTGGTGCTGCACCTGCACTGGCTGGTGCCCAATGAGCTGCCAGATGTGCTGCTGAGCGCAGTCTTCTAGCACAGCCAGGGGTTCCACATGCCCACTTGGTAGGGTTACCACCTGTCTCATCATACAAACCCAAAGATCATTGTCCCGCCCCTTCCCCGAGACCACGCCCCGTCCTGCCCCTTCTCTGAGGCCCCGCCTCCTGCTTCCTCCATCCCCCTTCCCTCCATCAATCGCTTTCCCCCACCCTTACTCACTTTCACTAGGCTGGGGTAGGGGATTGGAGTGCAGGAGAGGGTGAATGGTCAGGTTCTGGGAGGGAGTTTGGGTGTGGAAGGGGGTACAAAGTGCAGGCTCTGGGAGGGAGTTTGGGTATGGGAGAGGGTGAGGGGGGTCAGACTCTGGGAGGGAGTTTGGATATGGGCTCTAGGCTGGGGCAGGGGTTGGGGTGCAGGAGGGGGTCAAGGGGTTGGTGCTTACCTCGGGCAGCTCCCGAAAGCAACCGGCACACCCCTCTGGCAGTGGCTCCTAGGTAGGGGGCCCAGATGGTCTCTGCATGTCACTGCCCACAGGCACGGCCCCTGCAGCTCTCATTGGCCACAGTTCCCAGCCAATGGGAGCTGTGGAGTCGGTGCTTGGGGTGGAGGCAGCGCACGGAGTGAGGACGGGCAGGAAGCTTGCCTTAGGCCTGCTGTGCTGCTGGCAGTGGCAGCCAGGGGGCCCTCAGGTCCTTTTAAATTGCCTGGGTCCCTGGGCAATTGCCCTCTTTGCCCTCCCCCCCCCATTAGTGGGCCTGGGTATCAGATAACTTTTTGTTTGCACATTATGTAAAAGACAGCTTTGAGTCTAATGTTTCTGTGGGTTAGAGTAACTGAAATGATGGTAGGTTATTGTAAAAGAAATAAAATGACAGTTATAAGTAGTTGCTATTTGGCAATTTCTGTTATCTGTGTAAAAAAGAAAAGGAAAGCTTATGCTCAAATAAATTTGTTAGTCTCTAAGGTGCCACAAGTACTCCTTTTCTTTTTTGCGAATACAGACTAACATGGCTGCTACTCTGAAACCTGTTATCTGTGTAGGGTATGATGCTAGTTATGACAGAAAGGCCTTAGTCTTACGAGGATCTGAATGGGCAGATTCAGTTGCAGGATCTGGCTATAAATTATTATAGGTGACTCAGGCTTTGGGAAGCACTGCACCCACAATTAGGGCTGGCCTTTCCAAAGAATTTGGTAATGTCTGTTGTTCTCAGTGGGAGCTATTGGATTCTGAGCTGTTTTGAAAATCTGCCCTATAACTCAGATCCACATAGAGTTCAAGAAATCTGTTTCTATCCACAAGTGTGATAGAGTGTGGTAGCACTGGTGTCTCTCTGGTACCCAGAGGGTTAACTCCAGCTTGGCTTTCTCCTTGTACAGGTGCTCAGAGGAAGTGCTGCAAGAAGGACTGCTGGAGGGACAGAAGAGGAGACTAATTCTAAGAAGCCAAAGCTCCACACCCAAGTGCTGAGTCAATTTCAGGTGGAGGAATCTCCTTATGTTTTAAGTTGGTAATTTATTTTTGTTCATGGTGAAGTCAGATGGACTGTGTGTATGCACATGTGCAGGGGTCTCCCATATGGAGCTCACTAGAAAACTGGGATTTTAATCTGTGTTCTTGCAGAGTTTAAAAAGAAGAGAGGTTTTCTCCTCACAACAGTTATAGGCTTTGCAAGAAAGTCTGTTGCTTTTTCAAGATGGCTCAGAACTGGTCTTAGGAGGTGTATGATCAACTACCTTACAATCATTTGGTGCTTTTAGGAAATTTAATGCAAAAGTAAATTTATATAGTAAACATTCTTTCAAAGTCAGCCAATACTAAAACTAAATATGCAATCCTATTTCTACCCATTGTTCATAGGGAGCATCATAATCTTTGAAGTTTGATCGTCTTTATGTGTTATAGTCATTCACTACTTTTCAAACACAATATACCAAAATGTAATATGATGACTCATTTAAAGACAATGCAAGCTAGATGTGCTCAGCCCCTCCCCAGAGCAGGCCCTATAAAAATATAACATTTAGGGTTCAGTGGCTAATGTAATTGGGTGGCTGTGTATAATGCTGCACAACCGTGAGTTGTTTGTAGGGAATTGTGGTACCAATTTCCACCAATTAGTCCTGCTTTCATTTCAGTTCAAATGCTAGATTAATGGAATTGTTCCTGGGTAAAGTAAATGTACAAACCCTGCAGTTGCAGAAAATCATGGTCATAAATACACTCTTGTTTGGTAGTTGATTTGCTGGCCTATTATATTAGCTAGCTAGGTTCAACACATTAAACAGACTTGGTATACATCAGTAATGGGATAGTGCTAGTAATGCTCTCAGAGGCCTCCTTTCCCTCTATCTCCGATAGATGCTGCTGGGTACATCTACACAGTGAACGGCAGTGTGTCTCAGACTCAGGGTCAACAGATTTAATCTTGTGAGGCTTGCATAAAAGAGCTGTGTGGGTGTTGTTGCTCTCTGGGGTCCACTCTGCTCTCTAGGCATCAGACTCCAAGCCACAACATCTAAACAGCTGTATTTATCACCATAGCCCAAGTCCGTCTACTGAGGCTCTGAGACTTGCTGCAGCTCACTGTGTAGACATTTCCAACATAGCCACAATTGCCACAATACCTGAGCACCTCACAATGTTTGATGTATATACCCTCACAACACCCCTGTGAGGTAGGGAAGTGCTGTTATCCCCAATTTACAGATGAGAAGCTGCAGTATGGAAGGTAAGTGATTTAAGAAGTCTCAGAGTATAGGATTGAACCTGGGTCTTTTGAGTTTGAGGCTGGTACCCTAACCACTGGACCAAACTTCCTCTTTGAGCTACCTATTGATAGTGTGGTCTTCTGTTGTTAGCTCTACCTTTTCCTCTAATTCTGTCTCCTTCACCACCCTTCTTTACGCTTGTGTCTGTTCTCCTGCGCTCAGTGCTTAATTTGTGCCAGGGCTTGCCAGGGTTGAACCCTGAAATCTCTAGGCTTGGTAGTTAATAGACCTGGCACCTCTGAGCTTGCTGCACTAGTTATGAATGTAAAAAATTGCTTGAGTCCTAGCACCTCTTTCATTACAAATTAAGCACTGTCTTCATTGCTGCTGAGTTCCTTGGGAGACTGTCTGGGGGACTATGCTTACTTGCTTCACTCTAAATTGATCTCTCAGCTTTTCTGTCCTTTTGAACATGCACTTCCCTGACCAGCTCTTGTTCATGAAAAGCCCCCTGACTCTTCAGTTCTCTGCAACATTCTGGGCAGTAGAGAACAAGGTTTAAGCAAGCATCTTTAATAATGAATTTATAAATTTTCCTCTTTCAATAATTGCACAATCCTCTCTTTTTTCTTATTAAAAATAAATCAACTCTATAAACAAAGTTACAATGAACTAAACAGTACAGTTGAGGTTCTGTTAGCATCTGGCTCGTGAAGATCCACTTTCTATAAGAACCAAAGTCTCTTTCTCCCCAAACCTGTACTTCCTTGACTTCACAAATCACTTAGCCTTATTTAGAAATGCTCCCTCTCTAGTTGAAACTGAGTCATCTTCTGAGTCAAAGTGCATTGTTTATCCAGGAACTATTCAGTGGGCAGTATCTCCCTGCTCACACTTGGTTCTGAGGGGGAGGTCTAATTTGAGAGGAAGCCCAATTTAGAAAACAATTAAAAATGAAACATAAATCTATTAACAATGCTAATTGTCCACTTTCAGCACATGGCAATTAAAGGTGATTAGTATGCATCTTCTTCATGCTAGTGAAATTTAAACAGCATACAATTATCTCTGGCAATTTAAATATTCTACTGAACTGCAATTTCAGGTTGTAGATACATAAGGATATCCCTTCTGTATGTTGTCAATTGTTGCAATAGGCAACATATTCTAGATACTTGCTTCAGAAAAGTTAGAAGGGCAACACTGGTTATTAAGTTATCCTGCATGTTCCCTGAAAAAAGGGGTACTAAGATAAATTAGTGTTCATGCAAAACCAGTTGCACAGGACTGCCAGCTGAACGTCTAACTTGCTGCTTTTTGAAGAGTCTTGAATGGTTTCTTCAAAATAAAATAATGTTTTCAGCTTGCTTTTAACATGGGAGATGATGGGTCCTCTCCCTGCTGGAGAACTTTAGCAAGATTTTTGGAGGACCTAAACAGTAATTTCTCAAGGCTAAAATGTACTTCAGCTCACTTCCTCCCCCTGAAAGGAGGGATTCTGACTTAAATTATCTGCAGTTAAGGTCATAGCCTTGTGGGAGTCCACTATTTAGGTTCTCCAAAGATAATTGCAAGGTCATCTAGCAAAAACTGAGTATTTGATATTTTTGGCATTGCAAAAGAAAAAAAAATCAAGCAGGAGAACTCTTTTGGTAAGAGATACAAGTTAAATTTCAAATGTTAAGAAGGTTGTGAGTACAGGTCTGAATTTGCAAGCGAGTGCATAAAGGTAGCCTCTTAAATTCATATTAAGGTATCTAAATGAATGCTGAGCCACCATGCCCCTTTTAGTTAGGTGCCTCTGTGTGGGTGGAGGAGCCTATCTGTAGACATTCATGTTTGAAAATTTGGCCACTTCTTATGCTTTGTTCCCTAGTAAACAATAAGACTAACCAAGCTCCCCATCCCTATGAAGGGTGAATGAACTGTCATTAATCCAGAGCCATTTTATGCTCCAGTCACTTACTTTGATACTGGAGTTATACTCTAACATATGTGGCAAATTGCCAGCACTACTTTGATAGGTCTTGTGCTTTCTTTTCTTGGGGAGGATTCAGGGCAATGTTTCTCATCCCTGAACCGGTGTATTATCTGCTCCACTAGTGTCCTAGAGGAGGGGAGTGGAGAGGGAGGGACCCAGGCCCACCCTCTACTCCAGGTCCCAGCCCAGGGGCCCTAGGATAATGATAAACTGCTTGAACTAGTGGTTCCTTCCCCTGGGCTACTTCCCTCTCCTGCCCTTCACCTTGTGGGGCTTCCTGCCTTCCCTCTGCATCAACCGGGTGTCCCTTTACCTAGGGTCTTGGTCTTCTTAGCCTATCACAGCACTTCTCTAAACTCTTCCCTGCTTCCCTCTAAACTTCTCTCTGCTCTAACACCAATCACTCTACTTCAACTCCTTCCCTTGTCTGATTGAAGCAGGGGGGTTTTATCAGCTGACTGCTTCAGGTGCTTTAATTAATCTATAGCAAACTTTCTTCCTTTTACAGGGAATAAAGCTCCCTTCTAATGCTCTCCTGCTGCTCTCTAGCTATGCTGTATCACACATATTAGGACAATTTACATAAACAGAGTTTTTGCCAGGAAGATTTGGTTATCTGTGGAATCTTCTGAGTTGTTTCTATTATGGTTGAAGCAATCTCTTTTTCCTCTAATTTTGGGATTGAAGAATTGATTCAAAGAGCAAAGATTACTGCACAGTGGTCCCTAATAAGGTAAGAATGTTGGAGCAAAAGTTCCTGTGGGTGATGAGTGTTCTGATTATGGCCCAGTGATAAACTTGGCAAGGGCTCTGTGGGAATGGAGACTGAATTACCCTGTATATCCTAGAAGGGGTATCTCCAAGGGAGCTGAGCCTCATTAGCAAAGCAAGGTGGATAAACTTATACTGGAATTGCCTGTGCTGTTAAGAGTCTTGTGCATAACTGAGAGCTGGAGAAAATAGCATCTTTTAATTTGGCATCTCTCTTGAGCACTATGCATTTCCTTGAAACCTGTTTTAGAATATAGCCTTTTTTATAGGAAAGCACTAGCTGGCAATGACCCAAGGGGAGCACCCAGCACCCCATTATACCCAAAACCAAACCCTTAGTGACACAGAAGAAATCATGGCACAGCACATAAAGCTTTATTGCTAATTGTGACTGGCTCTCAGTACTGTGACTGGCTCTCAGTACTGTTATCAATGACAAAAAACAAAGCTCAGGACCCTTTGATTCTTTTTCAGTGTCTTCTTCCAGAAATGCTTCCAGATATCATTTCTGTCTCACCCTTTGGCAAGGCTTTACCCTCTTTTGCCACCTTCCTTCTTATGCTGTACAGTTCTATGATAAGGTATTTTATCCAGACTGCTTTTGTAAGACTGGTGAAGTGTAGTGGAAAGGAGCAGTAACCAAAATGGAAGTGGCTTTATGGTTACATATAGGTATGTGTTAACTTTGACTAGCACGTTCATCTTGTGTACAAATACATCAGTGTGCATGTATAACAAAATGTGCATAACATTATATACACACACTTGAAGATTTAATTCTTATACCTACAAACATTGTAATTTATTACTCAAGGCTCTCAAAGAATTCTAAGACATACAAGTAATAGGGAGGTCTGGTAAAAAATAAAACAAATCTTCCCAAACTTGACTCATCTCTAAAACTCAGAATTGCCAAATGGCCTACGTTTCCCAGCAGACTGCTGCTCTTTGGGCCTTTCTACTGGGAACCCTGACCAACCTACTCTTTGTAGCATTAGGCTCTGGGCTCAGTGATGATTGTTTTTAAAATGTATCCTTGGCACTACTGTTCAAGCAATGTTCAAAGGTAATTTTCTGCTTCCCTGGCTTCTTCCATAACTTGGATTATCCATATCCAGTTTCTCTGACTAGAGACATAATTTTAACAATATTGTTTTTTGTCTCAGTGTCTACATCTCTCAGATTTTCCATGTCACATCATTAAAACTTGCTATGAGAATGTCATGGTATTACAATGAAATTATTCAGCCCTTTCCTGGAAGCCAAAAAATGAAGTCTCTTATAAAAAAAAAAAAACACATTCCCTTTTTTTCTTACGTGTCTTTCCAGTTCTTTAACCTTATTCTGAATTTCCTTGCTTTTGTGAATTAATGTGGACCTAAATATATCAATACAGTCACTTTCTGCTCTTGAACATTGTTTTGGATTATGCTTCCAATGTTCTGTATGCAGTAAATGCTTCATCACATTGCCTCTCCAGAAAAAGAGGATCTCGAGTAAGCAGAAAGATGCTACAAAATAAATATTGTGTAAGTCACCATGGAAGCTTTCAGTTGCTTGGGATTGCTCAGAAAGTCTTTGTTGAATAGTCTATGTACAGGATATTCAGTGTTGCCATCTTGAATAAATTTCATTTAGCTGCTTCTTTGTTTCATATTATACTATATATGTGATACATGAAATCCTGGTATAATTTGGTATCTGAACCTCTTTGAATATTCATCTTGTAAAGAACACCAGCAGCGATCATCGGTGTGTTGCAATGGTTGGCATGTCTAGCATATGGATTGCTCAAGATCCAACTGCTTCCACTTCTTACAGCACACAAGAAAACTAGCTGGTAACTTCTTTTAAGCCCACCCTATGCAAGTACTGCAGCTGCCTTCTACCTATGGAATATAGAATTAGAACTTATCTGTACACAAGAACTGAAGGTAGCCCCAGTATATAGCTAACCTAACAGATGCACTTCCTGATATCACAATTGGAACCTAGGTCATATTCTGAGAGAAACCTACCAAACAGCTTGAAGTTCGCAGCTTACTTTTTCACACGAGCACTACTTGTGTATTATAGGATATGCAATACTTAAGGTGAATGAAGGTTAGAGTCTTTCATATCTGGATTTGCTTGGTGGTCAGATTATTACAGTATATGAAATATTTCAATGCCTATAAATCTGGTCTCCTGCTCTGTGGATACTAAGGTCTCACTATACAGTGGGTAAAACAAGGGAAGTGCTGCCATTCATAGGAAGGGGCAGGAGGCCAATACCAATGGTTTTGGCTCTCTGTGCCATAGAGCTGGGCTCCATCCAAGATGGTATGGAAAGCTATTGGAGATTGATTAGGGTTGTAGCCAGTGGATTGCAAATCTACTTGTTAACCTTCTTTTAGGAAGATTGTAGCCCTCACGGTGGGATTCTGCCCTTCAAAGGGCATTTCTGTGGTTGGGATTCAGCCTATCACAACCTGTTCACTCAAACTTGGAGGAAGGAAAGGATTTGACCCATTGTAAAATAGCTGAACTATCACTATCCTGGGTACCTCAGGCCTGTGGATCTATCGTGAACTTACAATGTGACCCTTAGTGTGAAGAGTATTTGAGGATAATAGGGTTTCATATCGTACATGTTGCTTCTCTGCCCACCCAAACTTAACGTTGCCTCCTAAAGCTTGAAAATAGACACACAAAAGTCAACATTATACAAATTCCACTAGTTGTTCAAGGGCATCAATTTCCAGTGTCCTAGTCATCTATCTTTTTGACTTTGGTACTTAGCCAGTGCAAGTGCCTGTTTACAATTACTTCAGCCTCTATCAACCAGAGCAGGTCTGAGCTAATGATGAAAATTTGAAGGTGTGTTTTCCATTAGCAGTTATCTAAGCCATCTAGCTTTCCATAAGTAAAGTTTTGTAATTTTTTTTTTTCAAATAATTTCCCTGCTACTGTCTGTTATCCACATTAAAAACTGGTTGGTCTTAAAATATTCTTATTGCTAATTCATTAAATAATAGCGGTACTTCAGCAAGTAGCTGTAAAATAATTTATAATCTGAGCAAAGTGCAAATAGCAGTTATTAGACAAACAATAAAAGCAAACTTCATGTATTGTGATAGTTGATTCTATGAAGACACTTGCTCTGGCACTGCTACTGGAAAACAAGACTGCTTCTGCTAAACTGCATACTATATTTGAATATAGGAAAGGCCTAATATTCAGCTTTGTGGAAAAGCTTTAACATACTATGATAGTTTTGGCACCAAGATGAACCTGTTGGTCTGAAATATAAGCAGCAGTGAATAGATCTGCTCTCAAGTGGTTCTGGCTGTGCAAGTTCTATCCAAAAATGCGCAGCGATGTTTTCATTAGTTTGCAGCTCACAATAAAACTCTGGAATCTATAAGCACTCAATCGGTGCTTCTCCAAGTTAATTCCTAGGGCTCCATTGTGACCTCCATATGTAAGAGAGGGCATGGCGTGAACCACAGCTGCAGTGCAGGGGACATCACCTTTAAACCATTGCTCTCACAGAGTGCAAAGACTACATGAGCTAGTACCACTAAGAGTTGGGGAAAAGGTTAGCATTGAGGTTGGGCCTTCTTTGGATGGAGGCAAGCATCATAAGGGCTCAACAGAGCTCTGGATGTTTGATTTAATGTGTGTGATAACAGAAGGGGTCAATTTTGCAAAGATTAACCTTCCATGGAAATGTCGCAATGAGGAGATGGAGGAAGAGTAAAATTCCTGGTGGAACAAAAGGTCTGGATATGTCATTACTTGCATGGTTTCAGTTATTGACTCCTCCCCTTATACACACATTCAAATCTGTTATTCATACTCTACATGCTCTGTCACATCCCCCTTTTAAAATTGTATACGGGTAATTACGTTATTAATCAGTCACTTAAATGAATACTTGCATTGTCACTCAAATGAATACACAGACAGAGGGCAGAGTGTGCAGAAAATCTACCTTGAAGTATATCTTTAATATTAAGTGAGTCCCTCATGTAGCCAGAGTGGTGTAAATCTTCTGGCACTAATCAATGGCTGAGTTTTGAATTCTTAGCTGTTAAATTAATAGATTCCAGCTGCAGTCAATAGACACATAGTTAATCCTTGAAACACATAGTAAATATATGACAAGGACTTGGAACAGCAAAGACATAAATAGCATGAGTTTTTGGTGCTTGAAGCAGAAATCCCAACGAATGGTCTCTAAAGAAGTATCCGTTCTGCAGCTGTAACTGCATTTGTCCAGCTTAGTTCTCACCCTATTAAGGCATTGTTTGTTTTTGTAAAACATTGTGTTGGTGTGTGTCCTCACCCTGAGCGCTTGTATCAATTGTACTGTCAGTGTGAAGCATTGTGGGATGGCTCCTGAAAGCCAGTAATAGTTGATGTAAACAACGGAGTGTCAACACTGACATTGCGTCAACCTAACTACATTGACCTTGACTCTATGCCACTCACGGACGTGAAGTGATTAAGTCAGCATAAGGGGGCAGTTACATTGGTGGGAATGAACTTTAAGTGTAGACCCTTCCATAGTCAGGTCAATGCCAGCTGCCTGTAGTGTAGTGTAGACCAGTGGTTTTCAATCTGTGGGTTGCGACCCAGTACTGGGTCGTGGAATGTAAGGCACTGGGTCTTGGCGGTTCTGGTCAGTGCCACCGATCAGGCTGTTAAAAGTCCCATCAGCGGTGCTGCCCCGATTAAGGCAGGCTAGTCCCTTCCTGTTCTGACACCACGCTGTGACCCAGAAGCAGCTAGCAGCAGGTCTGGCACCTAGGCATTGGTTCCTGGCCAACGGGAGCTGAGGGGGGCGGTACCTGAGGGCGAGATCCACTCAGAACCACTTGCATGACTTCACCTAGGAGCCGGACCTGTTGCTGGCCACTTCCAGTGTGCTGCACGCTCTGTGGTGCCAGGACAGGCAGGAAGCCTGCCTTAGTACCCTCGCTGTGCTGCTGACTGAGAGCTGCCTGAGGTAAGCCCGTGCCCCAATCCCCTGCCCCAGCACTGAGCCCTCCCAAACCCAGAGCCCCTTCCTACACTCCAAACCCCTCATCCCCAGAGCCTGTACCCCCAGCCCAGAGCCCTGACCCCCTCCCATACCTTAACCCCCAGCCCTGAGGCCCACAAAGCCCAGAGCCCCCTGCTGCACCCCAGAGCCTGCACCCAGAGCCCTGACCCCCTCCTGCACCCCAGCCCAGAGCCCCCTCCCAAACCCTGAATCCGTCATTCCCAGCCCTACCCTGCAACCCTCACCCCCGCACCCTAACCCTCTGCTCCAGCCCTGAGCCCCTCCCACACCCAAAACACCTCATCCCCAGCTCCTGTTGGGTCATGGGTGTCAACAATTTTCTTCAGCTGGGTCTCCAGAAAAAAAGTTTGAAAACCACTGGTGTAGACGAGACTTTGGTCTCTAAGAGGTAGTGAAGGAAAGGTGACTGGAGCCTACCCATAAGGTGTGTTGCTGGTTGAACTGTGGTTCCAAACTCTAATGAGGCATACCCTACATGAGTAAGAGGAGCCAAAGGTGACTGGAGAAGTAAGAAACATAATATACAAGGAAGAATGTAAACAATGTAATGTGGATGGAAAAGGAGATATAAGAAGGGAGAGAGAGAAGATGGACATTGAAGACCAGTGTAGGAAAAAGCAAGCCACAATTTGCTACAGGAAAGAGTGCAGCTAAAACGAGAAGGTGGGGGAGCAAGAAGGCAAGCAAGTTACACTTTTATCTTTTTTAAAAGGTTGACACAATCTACAGTAAGCAACTCTATTCCCATACGCTAAAGAGTCTGTGGCTTTGGGTTGTGTGGCAGCCAGTTCGTGGGCTTAGTCCATGTGTAAAATTTCAAGTGTGTAACACTATATGACAGAAATGCTATATCCAGTGCAGGAAATGTGTGTATATATAGTCAGATTCTTTCTGCTGCATGTTGAGCCCCACATCCTCCATTATTATTTTTAATCTGGCCCATGTGTCATGTGTTTGGTTTTGACTGGTTCAAAGATCTGTAGAATAGCAAAACAGCCATCATGGATCAAGCAAGGGCTTATTCGGTCCTAGAATATAAGTGCCTTGTTTATTTCTCTGTTGTGAAGTAGTTAGTGACTGAAGAATTGGCTCCATCTTGAACACTGGATTACCTTGCAACCTCGACTGCTTTTAGCAGAATTTCTTAAGAGGTGCCGCAGGAGCTTATCACAGGGTGAGCCAAGAGTCTGGCCATATCCCCAGACTTGTGTGTGGACATGCTATGTCTGGAACTCTTTCCTTCTCATTGGCAACCAAATAATTTCCTTTTCTAGTCAAATCCCTTCTTAGAATACTGTTTCTGCACTGCCTGGTAACCCTCCAAGATTAGAAAAACAGATATAAATATCATGCACCTTGAAAGTTTGGCCCATCATCCTATCTGCATTACATACTTGAACTGTGCCTGATTTGAGCAAGTATTAGATTTGTGCTGCCATTGACACCAATGGGGCTCTTATCATTGGTTTTAATATAATCAAGCTTTCAGATTGTAAACTCCTTGGGGGCCATCTGGTCATATATTGACTCATATAATAGCCTGAATCCTATGGTTGATACAAGGGCTCTGACCTAAAATCAAGTTTAATGTCTCATTTTTAACAACATTGATTATAGCTGTATTTATTTTTACTCTCATGATCAAACACGTCAGGCTGTTAATGCACAACATTGGATTGTATCAGTTACTGCTCATGTGCTTTGAGGTAGCGAAGTGATGTGACATTGGGGGCAATTTGTCTGGTGTTGATGCAGCAGAGTACGCTGTGTGCTCCTCCCTCTGCTGCAGGTATTGACTCTTGCGGGCATTCTAGGCTGCTTCTCAGAATAACTTTGAAGCAATGCCTTGTGGGTCAGGGAATGTGGGGGGTAGAAAGAGGCATAGAGCAGGGTTCATAACGGCTAGTGGGCTGGATTCTCAGCTGGGCCTGAGCAGAGTGCAGATCCAGGGTGCGGTGGGGTGGTTGTGATTCCTGGTTCCTTGCTGCCCAGCTCTGACTTAACCTATTGCTGATGAGGTGCTGCTGTAACTTCATGCTGGTGGCTTGAGGTCCCTCAATGACCCTATGCCATTGGAGGCCTGGAATAGAAGAGCTCTTCTTTGCTGTGCTCCCCATGGTCCTAGTCTGTACCCCGGCCTTGCACCCAGACTATAACTTAGAGGTGGAATGGAAGGCTGGCACAGGAGGTGGCTATGCTGCCTCTGCCAGCTTTATGCCAGCAGAGTTTTCCTTGAGGCAAAGGAAAGTCTCAGCTGGCTAGTTTATTTGCTTTGCACCGTATGCATTTACTTCAGTTGCAGTAGTACATCTGCCTGAAGGGAAACATAACACATAGGAAAGGAGTACTTGTGGCACCTTAGAGACTAACAAATTTATTTGAGCATAAGCTTTCGCACTGGTCAAATAAATTTGTTAGTCTCTAAGGTGCCACAAGTACTCCTTTTCTTTTTGCGGATACAGACTAACACGGCTGCTACTCTGAAACGTAACACATAGGGAATCCACATGGCATAACCTTTTCCCAGCATGAGTTGATTAGTAAAATAAAGGCAGTGAGGCTGGGAAGGCCTGGTGTAATGCTGAATGACATTCCTCTTTAAGAAATGTAGCCATGTACAAACATAGTACTGCCCAAGACCTCGTTTGACTGTTCTCAGGCAGTTTGAAGCAGAATTCAGTACCAAATTGTCATTGTATCAGTGGGCATCTGCTAGTCTTAAAGGTCCTACTTTTCTCAAAAGTTAAACACATCTCAAATATAAATGGAAATGAACCTCAAAGAACAGGATTTGTTGTTTTACATTAATCTTCCTATTCTCTTTGGAATGGAATACAGATTGAAAACGCATTGTGTGCTCAGACTTGTTCAGTACTTGATGCCTGTCTGATCTGTGATCAAAGGCAAACTACCTGATTCTGGAGAGCGGGATGGAGTTCTCCTTCATGGCTTTGCAGTTTAGCAGCTGCGGGGGGGGTGGGGGTGGGAGGGGAAACGGGACAGTGATCAAGACCAATCACACAATCTGTACAGTCTCATATAGCTGCTTTAATAACTTCTCATCACTGCAAACTTAGTTCTGAGTAAACTAGGATTTCAACTGGTAGCTTAGGAGTTCCAACATCCAGAACAAAACCTTTAACTCTTGATTCAGGAGACAAATGTTTGAATCCTCTTTAGCGCATGTCTGTCTCCAGGCTTTTCTATTCTTCCCTTCCACACTCATGTGGGGACCTACATCCAGCTCCTTCTTGATGCCAATATGGAGACAATTGTCAGTATTGACATGGGCTCCACATCTACAAGTATTCGCAAAAAGAAAAGGAGTACCCGTGGCACCTTAGAGACTAACAAATTTATTAGAGCATAAGCTTTCATGAGCTACAGCTCACTTCATCGGATGCTGTAGCTCACGAAAGCTTATGCTCTAATAAATTTGTTAGTCTCTAAGGTGCCACGGGTACTCCTTTTCTTTTTGCGAATACAGACTAACACGGCTGCTACTCTGAAATCTACAAGTATGATAACTCAAACTTGCTAAGAATTCTGTTTGCTGTTATGTTACTGGCACTAATCTATATCAGTTGTGTTTAAGGTTAAAAGTAATTATTTATTGTTGCAAATGCAGTAGCTGTATACCGCATGGAATTTTTAAACTAACAAATATCTGCAATGTTTTCTAAAACAATAGTAATCTATCTCTTTTTTTGGACTAGAATGCCAATATTTAGGTCCCAAGTTACTTGTGCTTTTCAAAACATTAGACTGGGCTCAGGACAGCTAACTTTGATTTCAACCACTGCAATTTACAAGAGATTAATTATTTGGCTCCCTGAAGGAGTGGAATGTTTGGTGGAGAACTTCTCACTCCTTTTGCAAACTGTCCTCTTCAATAAGGACAATACAAAAAGCACATACTATACTACAGCATAACAAGCCTTAGGAAATGGAGAAGAACTTCTCAGTGCAAAGATAAGGAGGCGACTATAATCTTTAACATTCTAATGCATCTTTTCAAAAACCTTCTCTGCCCACATAATGGGCTACAGTAAAATGGCACCAGCCTTGCATCTGGATCCGTGCTGCTTTTTAGCTTCTCCAGTAGTCTTGCCCAGTAAAGTTTCCCTTTCAAAAAGGCATCTCAGTTAGGGGTAGGGGAATAGCTTGTGCAATGCAGTTTCTCTTCTGTACTGAGGAAAATAATCAGAGGATATGTTGTTGCTGGTTGCAAGGTTCTCTTTGCAAGCTGCATAACTTCTGCTCTGGGACCAATTGCATTTGCCGTTCCTTTTTAGTTTTAGTATGAGTCAGGAATCATTTTGTCTCCTCATAAGACACAAATATATCGAAGATTCAATGAAAATAGATAAATGTGAGAGAGCTCTAGCCTTCAGCAGGAAGGAAGAGGAAACCATGGACTCTTGTGTGTTCAGTCAGTTCCTAGTGAATTTGAAAGCTGCAGGGTCAGAAATGTCGACATGGCTGGTGTAAGAATAAGGAGTATTAATTTTATTGTGGCCAAGTGTTCAGCTTTTCTTGAGGAAATGCATATCTCTGCAAGCAGGGTTTTCATTCTAGATCAATATTTATACAATCATCTCTTTAATTAGGTATTTTTCTGTCTAATAAGACATTGCGGATGCATTGCATGTGTAAATGTGGGAGGTTTTCTTCCTATATAGATGCCTAAGTATCTAAATTCACAAGACGAATTAAGCCTTATATATTGAATCTTTTTTTTTTTTTTTTTTTAAACTCGCTCAGGGGCTAGTGTCATGATTCACATGACAAGACCAATTTAGAAACTGCTTTGGACTTCTGACTTTGGGTACTTCTACATTGCAGCCAGGGATGTGAATGGCAGCTCATGCAAATGTACCCACACTTGCTCTACTCTAGCTAGCTCATTAAACATAGAAGTGTACCTGGGCAGGGGTTCAAGCTGGCTTGTGCAACCCGCACCGAAGTGCACGACGCAGCATCTGCTCTCCTAATTTTAGCAAGCTAGCTAGAGTACAGTTAATGTGGATACGTCACACACCCAGCCGCAATGTAGATGTACCCTTAGTCATTACATGGGGAACGGTTTGACACAAGAAATGCAACTGGGTTGAGGAGGCATTACTAGCATCAAAGGATGATTAGGTTCACCTGCTGAGAGCTGGCAGGAAGGTGCAGAGTAGAAATAATTATCTCCATCCCGGCCTGTTTCTAGTAATAATCTCCAGAATCTGTAGCACACCATACAGATGGAAAACTTCACTGCTGAGATTGCAGATGGTAAATTCATAGTGCCTTTAAGAGTGCTTGAACCAACATGTTGGACCATATAAAGAATTATCTTTTGTGATAATAGTAACTGACTGGCTGGCCTCATGGCGAATGTGCAACTACTAACAAAATGAAAATGGATTATCTGATCAGAGAAATTAGATTAAAAGTCTAGGAAGTTGCTTAGTCCATCCTGCTCAGCCAGTGCAATTTGGTTTGCTGCAGTGGTCTAGTGTCACTTAATCCCTGGCCACCCATGTGGGTGACTACTGAAAGTCCCCATTGTTAGAACTCTGTGGGGGTTTTTTTTCAGTTCCAACTCCCGCCTTCTGTATTTTCATATGAAAAACAACGTGCCTGATGCAAAGTGAATTAAAGTCAATGGAAGTCTTTCTAGTGACTTCAAAGGCTTTTGTGTCAGACCCTATGAAGAGAACATTAAGGCTGCACAGGTCAGAGCTCAGGAGACAGGAAGTGTACATTAAAGTTGCATGTACCACAATAACTCTGTTTCTTGTTCGAATGGTCCCGTGTGTCTTTACTGAAGTAGAGAAGATAACAAAATGTCTAAACTATAGATTCTGAGGGGAGGGAGGAGAGCTAAGAACTCTTATGTCCCATACACATACTGCCTGCCTAATTACAATCCACAACTGCAGTCCCTGCTCTTGGAAGTGCAGAGACTTCTCTTGCCACGAGCTCCATGAGGCTATATGACCCCCCACAAAAGGTAAGAAATTGGGACATTTTCCAAATCCTCTCCCCAGTATGCACAGCTCATGGGATAGTACGTGTCATCCCTTGAAGCTACAAGACTGGAATGATACCAGCAAACTGTTTTCCCTCCTTCTCCTTTGCTTGAAATATTTATTTTAAAATCTCCTTAAAAGCTAGTGGTATTAAACTAATCATAGTAAAGTGGCAACTATCAAAATTATGGCCACAAAAAGTCTTCCTCCATTGTAGGCCTGGGGTTTCAATGAGAGTGGGTGCCCAATTCCCGTTGAAAATTCCAGCCGAGGTGTTTAGTTGGATTTATGTGCCTAACTTTAAGACACAAATTTGAAGATTTTTGGACCAGGTGTCTTATGTTGTCTGGTCTCCTAAACTGCAAGTCATTGGGCTAGGGTCCATGTCATCTTCTAAGTTTTGTACAATGCTAAAAGTAGGTTAAAAATTAGTCTGTCCAGGCCCTGTCAAAAGACAATCTTCTGTGTTGTTTTTCTGTGATACAGTTGCTCATTTCAACTGCCTTTCTCCTCTTTGATTTTAAAAAGGCCACCTGTTACCATGAGCAGAAGAAGATACACAAGAGCACAGAAAAATTCCCCATTAGCAGTGGCTACCCAGGTGTAACTGGGCAATAAATTCTTCTTATTGCCTCAAAAGAGAATAAAAATCACTATTGCAGTAACTGAAACATCAGAATCAGATCAGTGTAAAAACTGATCACAGCAATTTGGAAAGGAATGTTTTTACCTAAGAGGGAGATTTCTAGGGTAACTTCTGTATTTTGGGATGTAGAATGAGGGGAAGATTCTTGTAGAGTGGATTTTGTACATAACATAACTCAATTTAATTCATGTGGCAGATTCTCATCCAGACTGTTAGGTCTATTCATAGACAGTGAACCTGTATTTCCAAGAAAAGTAAGAAGATTAATGTAACCCTATAATGGTATTTTGAGAGAGACATTCTGCAAAGGCCTGACTTGCTAGAGTCTTCCTTGTAAATCTCTTGTATGATTCAAAATGTGGTTCTCTTAAAAGTATTACAAGATTAGGGGAATGTCACAACTTGTATGTCTTTTTTGTGAAACAGAATAAAATGCACAAATCTCAAAGCATAAAACATCTAAGCAAAAACACTGATTTATAAAAGGAACTTGGTTAAGGCTAAAAATCCAGCCTGATATTTCAGCCTATGGAAAGAATACATGACGCAGGCAAGAGAGTGAGTTAAGGACAGCCTCTGCTTGGAGTTTTAGTCTGAACTTTCAATTTCCTGGCTTTTCTGCATTTAAGTGAAATGCTTGGGTCAGACTCTCAACAATTAAATTCTCACATTGCAATTTAAGAGGCACCTATGCACACAAATAACATAATGGACCCCCAAAAATACTGATGTCGTTTACACATGTGGGTTGGTGCTAATTTAAAAATGTAGCCCTCAATATTGTAACACAGATATGTGGTTTTATTTCCCTTTTTATTCTTTAAATAAAGTGAATCCTTTATGGTAGTAAGAATTTGACTATATTTTAAAGGGCACTTCCCTCCTCAATTGAAATAGCCTGATGTCAGGCCATTGTCAAAGAATGCTCTGGCCTGAATCTTGTAAAGACATGACCTAGGGGATCAATTAATCAATAAGAGTCAGCCAGGAGAAATCGATCTACATGCAATGTCTTTAATAAATAGGAAAACAGAATCCAAAAACATTACAATAACTTTTTAGAACACACAATAACCCAAATGTCAATATTGCCAATCACAAATATTCAAAATTTCAGGTCTCCAAAATTGAGATTTTAAAGATATGTTTTAGGTTTTTAGTTGCCTTCTGCTTTGAGTCTTTTTTGGGGAGTTGTATTTTCAACTCCCTCCCCCCAGCCATTAGGGCTAGACATTTACTCTTTTAAAACAAATATGAAAGTTGAGGTTCATGATTCCAGGAGCTAGGGAAGTTTTGAGATTTGGCATTTGTAATAGCTAGGAACACAACTTCATTAAAGCAAAGCTGTCACTTGGTAATGAGTGCACACCATGCAGTTTAAACCACAGCTTGTATTGCATTTGCAGGCTTATGCTAACACTCAAACCAAATTGCTTGCCTGGTTTTTATTAAGTTAGGTATGTAGTGATATGAACAATCACAATCCTAACTTTCTTTTGCTGTTACAATAATTGCATGTGCAGAGTGAGTGTGTAAATGGCTAAACGGGCCTTACCCATCAGATACCTGTATGCGTATGTTACCACAGTAATCAAACCATAGATCTAGCAGTTTCGTTTTTAAAAAAAATATTGTAGTGGCTGTATGAAGATGCGCAGAGCTTTGGAATGTTAGAATTAGTCCGGGGGAGATGGATTAATGGATAGAGCACAGGTGATGCAGTCTGTGAGTGATTGCACAGAGAAGCGCACACACTCAGTGTACTGAGACAGAAAATACATTGCTTGTTAAGATTTTTTTGGTACGACTTTTGAATAGTTGAACTACTCAACACCAGCTATCATTTAATGAAAAACAGATGTAGGATGCTAGTACCAGTGCCTGATAATTGAAATAATGTATAAGTGCTCCCATAAGGTCCTGTGTAAACCACAAGGGTTGCCAATTTTGGTTGGAACTATTCCTGGAGGTTTCATCACATGACCTAATCTTTAATTAAAGATTAATCTTTAATTCCTGGAGACTCCGGACAATCCTGGAGGACTGGCAACCCTAGATTTCACAGACTGCACAGAAATTGTGATTCCATGTTAGATCCTGGTCTCACCTTGATTCCTTGCTGGGGCAGAGCCCCCTCTCATGACTGCTTGTGCTGCAAGTGGTGGATCCCAGTCTCAGCTACTAGGTAGCCAGTAGAAAAGGAGTACTTGTGGCACCTTAGAGACTAACAAATTTATTAGAGCATAAGCTTTCGTGAGCTACAGCTCACTTCATCTCACGAAAGCTTATGCTCTAATAAATTTGTTAGTCTGTAAGGTGCCACAAGTACTCCTTTTCTTTTTGCGAATACAGACTAACACGGCTGCTACTCTGAAACCTGTCATTAGATAGCCAGTGTTGCAGTCCTTCCCTTGGGTCTGCTGGGAGCTGCTCTGGAGTGTGCCGGGCTGGGGTTCCTAATCGCCATACGTTGTCAGCATCACGCCATGGGCAGGCTGGATAGGAAGCAGCAGCAGTGGCCTGGACTGGAGCTGAGCATGGAGCAAGCTAGGGTCTGATCCCTGTCGTGGGTTGGGCCAGGCCAGGAGGCCAGGGCCATGTAGTCACACACACACACACCTGACCTGCCATGCCACTCTACTCCCAGTCCACCCCCTTGGGGATGGGACAACCCACTAACCATCCCCAGGCCACAATCTCATTTATATACCTTTAATTTTTACCTGTCTTTAATTTTGAGTAAATTATAAACCTCTAAAGCTCGCAACAAAATGTGGACAGATCCTTTACTACAAAAGCATAAAGGCATAAGTTGCCTACTACAAAGGCATAAATAAAAGCCTACATAATCTCATAATGTATGGGGGAGAAAAAAATTAACATAAACTGAATATATCTGTACCCTACAATACTGACCTGCAAAATGCATCATTCCTGCCAGTTGTCTTCAGCTTTAGGGATAGACAGAGGGCTTATGCTGTTGTCTTCTCTCCCTTTAAATGACTGTAGTAAATTTAACACCCATTAATTGAGATTGCTGTTGACAAAAACAGAAGCTGGGGCGGGGCGGGGGGAGGGAATGTAAGTGAACATGTGTTGTGCTTTCTAGTTTCACTGGTTACCAGTTCTTTTAGTAGAGCTCACAAATAGCCATTCTTGGTTTAGTTTCTTTAGCAAATACAGTGGCATCACTCTGGGCATGCCTACTAGAAATGCTCTGGAGCCAGTAAACTGTGAACAAACCTGTTTGCATTGCTGTACTGTACAGCACAGCACAGATAAGCCCTAATTGTTATGCAACTCCTTAGCATAAGCTCCTGGCATGGCTCATATGCTTCTCTTGTACTAAGACTGTCCAAAATAGCAACAAGAAAGCATGTAACCAAAGACACAGCAGGAGTGTAGGAATTCACACAGGCCTCAGATGTTGTAAGGATTGAACGATTCCTCATTTTTTAAACCTCCAAAAATGCTAAGTATAATGTATTTTCTTCGGAGCTTCTTCAAGGTAAGCAATTTTTTACTTTTCTAAGTGTGTGTGTGCTTTGCCAAGAAGGAAACTAGCTGAGAAAGCTTTGTACAGGAATGGGGAAAACTGTGTTGCAATGACTGATGCCCAGTAACTAAGTGCACTCACTAGCTTTGTATTAACATTTTGATTTCTAGAAAGTTATGTTCTGCTACAATGAAAAGGAAAAAAACTTTCTGTGGTTTTGAGCCAGAGAAATTCTTACTAATTCAAACAGGAGATTTTTACGATCCAAGCCACTTTCAGAAACGGGGAGTTGTTGGCAGCAACTTTCAACAGATCCAGTGATGCATTTTCTGAGACACAAACCAATTGGAATTCATTATTCTTACATTTCCCTGAAGCTTTTGTTGCACTTTAAACATACTTAAGCAAAAGTGACATGGAACAAAAGCATCATCGAAAAATATTTTGTTTACATAAAATAGAACATCAAAAGTTGCAGATAAGCATAATCTTAGGTAGTTACCTATTCTATTAACATTCCCTTCCCAAATTCAGAAGCTAAGTAAGGGAAACTAAATTATCCTGGTGCAGTTTCATTATATCTGATGTAAAATAGCATGATAGAATTGTACAGTTATATAACTGAACTTCTTTTACTGTCATCTAATCGATAAAGCTAACAGTTGGAGATTTGAGAACAACATGTTCAGAGCAGTCTCATCAGTGGTATAGCACTTAAGCGTTGCAATGTCAATGTTTGTGACAGGATTTGTTAGATGTGTACATTAGCATTTTTGATAGATGATCAGAAATGTAAGGTGTAAGGAAGGTAAAGTTTTTAAACACTAACAGTGTTGGATTGATTACTGGTCAAAAGTGCTGTCATAATTTAGAGTGCGGTAGAGAATTATGCTAATTTGAAGGCAATTCCTTAGAGAATAAAATGCTGGTAATTGTATGAAAACTAACTTTCCATTGTACTGCCATTTTTACTTATACATCTTCAAATCAAACTAACTTACTACTTATTCTGCAGAATTGTTACTCTAGTGTAAAACAATCAGTAGTGTACCACACAACATTGCTGAAACTGGGTCTTTATGGGAAGTTTAAATGGGAAATCAACTGTCTCTGCATCCAAAATGGGAAAAGGTTTCACTTGGTCTTTAAACCAAAAGATGCAGCCCATCTCTTGCACCTGCTTTCACTATCCTTTTAAAATACAGTAATTTTCCTATAAAAATAAGTGTGTAATGTATGTAGCAACATGCTTTAGAATTGCAAATAAACACCTGTTCCACATTCAAGCTCCTTTCTTTTACCTCCCCATTTGATTGGAAAAGTTCTGTTTGGGACATTATAGAGAGTGGAAGTGAGGGACACACAGACAGACAGACTCCTTTGAGAACAGAGTAGAAGGATTTTTCTGCATCAGTTGCACATAATTATTAACTCATCAGGCTCATTCCAATATTGTCACCTGACAAGCTTTGGTCTTGAATAATGGTTGGCACAAAACACACACTTGCTATCTAGTAGTCGTCAATGTAAACATTTTATGTTGGCATGGTAAAATATCTTAAACATTTTTTAGATACAAAATAAATAAATGTTTTGATATGAGAAATGGGCATCCCCAAATATTAAGACATCAGAACACTAGATGAAATATAGGGATTGTCCCAGTAAAACTGGGACATATGAGCTCTGTTGTGATGACACTGAGCTGGGCTAAACTTTGTCATTTTGGATTTCGGGCGTATAATACTCTGTTTTGTTCAATGGGTTCAGTGTGGGTGAGTGTCAACTTTTGAGTTGAATGAACTAATTCTTAAAGTAAAACTCAGTCAAAATTGTTGGATCTTGTCAGGGTTGGTGTTGAAACAGGAAGGTTTGAGTTATACATACAAACAAACTTTTCCCTGGAACCTCTTTGGGAAGTGAGGGGTTTGCTTGAAGCTTGGTCTAGATTCACTCTAAACACATCCTACCCATAATAATGTTCTATGTCCTACAGTAATTGTATGTCACACTGCATTATGCTGTTTTGGTGAGGTGGACCACTGTTAGTATATCTATTATTGAACTTCTATAGCATCTACCATCTGTGGATTTCAAAGCACTGTTACAAGTATTAATATAGCCATACAGCTTCTTTGTAAGGAATAGCATTTTATGCATGGGAAGAAGAAGATACAATTAATTGTCTATGACCGCTGAGCAAATCCTGCAAATTTTGCAAATAGTCTGACTTCCAGCTTGGGAGACTAGCTCAATATGGGCCAGTTTTTGAGCTGACAGCAAGCTTTGTCCAATACTAATCACTTCCTGCTCAGTTAATGACAGGTTTCATAGTAGCAGCCGTGTTAGTCTGTATTCGCAAAAAGAAAAGGAGTACTTGTGGCACCTTAGAGACTAACAAATTTATTAGAGCATAAGCTTTCGTGAGCTACAGCTCACTTCATCGGATGCATTTGGTGGAAAAAACAGAGGGGAGATTTATATACACACACAGAGAACATGAAACAATGGGTTTATCATACACACTGTAAGGAGAGTGATCACTTAAGATAAGCCATCACCAGCGGGGGGGGGGGGGAGGAGGAAAACCTTTCATGGTGACAAGCAAGGTAGGCTAATTCCAGCAGTTAACAAGAATATCTGAGGAACAGTGGGGGGTGGGGTGGGGGGGAGAAATAACATGGGGAAATAACTGTAAGTCAGTGGTGTCTCGAAGATAGCTGGGAGTGCTGGTAACGTAGGGCCTGAGAAGGGAGTCTACATAGCCAGACAATCCTGCTGTCAGGGTGCCAATGCCTGAGATGATGGGGCGTCCAGGATTTCCAGGTTTATGGATCTTGGGTAGCAGATAGAATATCGAAGGTCGGGGTTCTAGGGGTGTGTCTGTGCGGATTTGTTCTTGTGCTTTTTCAGGGAGTTTCTTGAGCAAATGCTGTAGTTTCTTTTGGTAACTCTCGGGATCAGAGGGTAATGGCTTGTAGAAAGTGATGTTGGAGAGCTGCCTAGTAGCCTCTTGTTCATACTCTGACCTATTCATGATGACGACAGCACCTCCTTTGTCAGCCTTTTTGATTATGATGTCAGAGTTGTTTCTGAGGCTGTGGATGGCACTGTGTTCTGCATGGCTGAGGTTATGGGGTAAGCAATGCTGCTTTTCCACAATTTCAGCTCGTGCACGTCGGTGGAAGCACTTTATGTAGAAGTCCAGGCTGCTGTTTCGACCTTCAGGAGGAGTCCACCCAGAATCCTTCTTTTTGTAGTGTTGGTAGGAAGGTCTCTGTGGGTTAATATGTTGGTCAGAGGTGTGTTGCACTCCCAGCTATCTTTGAGACACCACTGACTTCCTGAGGAAACTACAGTCCATTGGTGATCTTCCTAAAAACACCATCCTAGCCACTATGGATGTAGAAGCCCTCTACACCAACATTCCACACAAAGATGGACTACAAGCCGTCAGGAACAGTATCCCCGATACTGTCACGGCTAACCTGGTGGCAGAACTTTGTGACTTTGTCCTGACCCATAACTATTTCACATTTGGTGACAATGTATACCTTCAAATCAGCGGCACTGCGATGGGTACCCGCATGGCCCCACAGTATGCCAACATTTTTATGGCTGACTTAGAACAACGCTTCCTCAGCTCTCGTCTCCTAACAAAGAAACAGAATGCCACTAGCCGTCACCTTCAGCCCCCAACTAAAACCTCTCCAATGCATCATCAAGGATCTACAACCTATCCTGAAGGACGACCCATCACTCTCACAGATCTTGGGAGACAGGCCAGTCCTTGCTTACAGACAGCCCCCCAATCTGAAGCAAATACTCACCAGCAACCACACACCACACAACAGAACCACTAACCCAGGAACCTATCCTTGCAACAAAGCCTGTTGCCAACTCTGTCCACATATCTATTCAGGGGATACCATCATAGGGCCTAATCACATCAGCCATACTATCAGAGGCTCGTTCACCTACGCATCTACCAATGTGATATATGCCATCATGTGCCAGCAATGCCCCTCTGCCATGTACATTGGTCAAACTGGACAGTCTCTACGTAAAAGAATGAATGGACACAAATCAGACGTCAAGAATTATAACATTCAAAAACCAGTTGGAGAACACTTCAATCTCTCTGGTCACTCGATTACAGACCTAAGAGTGGCTATCCTTCAACAAAAAAGCTTCAAAAACAGACTCCAACAAGAGACTGCTGAATTGGAATTAATTTGAAAACTGGATATAATTAACTTAGGCTTGAATAGAGACTGGGAATGGATGAGTCATTACACAAAGTAAAACTATTTCCCCATGTTATTTCTCCTCACCACCCCACCCCCACTGTTCCTCAGATATTCTTGTTAACTGCTGGAATTAGCCTACCTTGCTTGTCACCATGAAAGGTTTTCCTCCTTCTCCCCCCCTTCCCCCCCACTGCTGGTGATGGCTTATCTTAAGTGATCACTCTCCTTACAGTGTGTATGATAAACCCATTGTTTCATGTTCTCTGTGTGTGTGTGTATATAAATCTCTCCTCTGTTTTTTCCACCAAATGCATCCGATGAAGTGAGCTGTAGCTCACGAAAGCTTATGCTCTAATAAATTTGTTAGTCTCTAAGGTGCCACAAGTACTCCTTTTCTTTTTGCTCAGTTAATCTATCAAAATTATTCTCCATTAAAATAATCTAGATTTCACAGATTCCCAGGCCAGAAGAGACCATCATGATCATCTAGTCTGAACTCCTTTATGACACAGGCGAGAGAGCTTCCCCAAAATGATTCCTAGAGAAGATATTTTTGAAAAACATCTTTTCTTGATTTTGACATTGCAAGTGATGGAGAATCCAGCATGGCCCTTGGCAAATCATACCAATGGTTAATTACCCTCACTGTTAAAAATGTCTTATTTCCAGTCTGAATTTGTCTAGCTTCAACTTCCAGCCATTGGATCATGTTGTACCTTTCTCTGCTTGATTGAAGAGCCCATTATCAAATATTTGTTCCCTATTTGTTCTCTACAGCACGTGACAATGGCTGAAGTGTGGGGCTGATTGAGACACTATTAGTTAATTGCAAAACACCCAGAGAAGTTGGGTAATTTCTATACTCAAAATGCGTACTAGGCAAAGTTTTGCATCTGGGGTGGGGAAGATGCTGGATGTTGAGTACCAGAACTATTGAAAATGTAATCAAAGCATATGAGAGTACTTTCCTGTGGACTAATTATACAGTATGTGCTAAATTATGCTAAGAACTTTACAAACTTTATTTTTTATGTTCTGTGAACTTTGGGGCACAGACTAAGTTTGTAGACTCTTTGAAAAAGTGACCTGAGTGTAACCATAACAAAGACATTCGTAGACAACCTGAAGTGATTGGTCTGAGGTGTGAACTGTTACATATATCTCAATGGGGTGTTAACTCCAAGGCTTGCTGATCTGAAGAGCCTTGCCAGCACTACTCCAGTAGATGATTATGTTGCAGGAGAAGAGTGTCAGTGGGCCCAGCCCAGCCACCCAACCGGGTACATTCTGGCTTCAGGAGTAAGTACTGGCTGGCTCTTTCCTGGGAAAGGGTTAATTGGCTGTCCCTGCTTCTCAAGGGAAGAGATCCCAGCTGTAATTCCTGTGGGGAGAAGGAAGCACCAGGCTGTTGCACCTGCTTCTGGGAGGGAAAGTACCCCCCTGCTACTCCACAATGGGGCACAGCCATGGCAAAGAGATGGGCTTAAAGGGGAAGAGCCACAGGGGGACCCAGGATTGCTTTAATCTGATTTTGGCTGGAGGGTTTTCATAGTGTAGTGCCAGCTGTATTGGCTCTTTGCCTCCAGGAGCATCCTGGGCTGGCTGTTATGCCAGTTTCCCAGCCTGTTTATTCTGCCAGGGTGGCACAGGGAGTTTGGGATCTGGCCCAATACTTAGACAGATCATTATGAAGTTCCAGCTATTGCACCATAACCAGTGTTCAGCAAACACATTGATTTAATTTCTAACTATTGACCATTCTAGGGTTGTAATGGAAAACTTGCTGGAGATTTGTCCCATTACCCTGCAACTTCAGAGTGCGTCATGGGACAATTAACATATTATGAGCCTCATTTTTCAAAAAATCAGGCACCTAGGTTTGTAATAAAATTGTGGGCCTAGCTTGCATGTGCACTTACTCCAACTAGACCTCCAACAGATATGTGCCAATGGCCAAGTAGATTTGCCACAGACTATAACTTGAATGGCATCACAATTTCCGTCACTGCATGCTTAAAGTAGGCACAAAATTGGATGCAGCTCTAGATTTCAGAAGATCAGATGCAATCTTGTGGCTTAGGATATGTATCAGCATATATATTCTGACATATCTCTGAAGATCAAGATTTCCACCTCACATGAGTTAATGTAAGGACTTATGTTATTTTCCTTCCTTTCTTCCAAGAGAAATGTAAGGCTATATTTGACAATATCATATATTATGCATCCATGTGATTTTAATTGCTGATTTTTCTCACTAGCTACAGTAACTTTTTAATTAAAATGTCTTAAAATATCCTGCGCCTAAGGCACAATTCTTGTCGTGAAAATGTTTTTAGTTTTCATATAGTACACGCATAGAAATCAAAAGTATAACATTTCACTACAGGAGAGAGTCATATATACGTGAGTGGTTGGTCAGCCTGATTGGTCAGTATGCTCGTTTAAGTATGATACCCCAAAATACAGATTTTTATAATGCTGACTGTCACAGTCCAGGGCAACTGCACCTATATTTCCCTCCCTCGTGATCCACCAAGGGGACCCCTCTTGGTTCCTGGCTCATCAGCAATCACCTCTCTTGGACAAAGATCCACCTCTGTCTCCCTCCTGATTGGGGTTTTTCTAGGCCACACAGCTCCTTGCCTATGGGAAGATATTCCCAGCACACAATACTGCCTAAATGGGCCAGCATCTGTACTTTGCTTTCTCTCCGAAGACTATGAACAGCTGTAAATGTCAGCAATTGAAAGTTACCAGGCAGCTCTTTCTAAGCAAGCACATTTATTCTTAAAGCAAAAGCATTACAGAGAAAACATATTAAAAACAATAAAGGAGCCTACGCATATACTAATAAGCTTACTAGAGATTAATCCCCAACTCCAGCAGGGGCTCTGGTAGGAGTAAGTCCTGTAAACCCCACTAAGGAGTTTTTCTGTGGTTACAAGTTCATAACTGCTTTAGCTCAGAACAAACACAGTGACTGGGCAGCTCAGTCTCTTTCTTTACACAACTTGGGCCTTTGATCTTCAGATTTCTGGAACAGGTATTCTGTGGACAATGGTCCCTTCCTCGGGGTAGGTTTTTGCAGAATTGGCAGAAGGTATTTGCATTCTCCTCCCTCTAGAGATTTTCCCAGTAATTTAACTTCACACATATTGTCCAAAAGACCATGCTAGTCTGTTACCTTGTTACTTTTGATCATCAGTGGCTACAATAATACATAACCTTTGCATTTAATGGGCTCCAAAGATTCTTACACTTAATCCAATAAGGTTCCCCCTGGCCCCCAAGGATATTGCAGGAATTTGCCACATCTATCACACTGACTTCTTAAAGTGGTGACCACAGGAGAATGAATGACTGCCATGGTTAAAACTAATTTTACCCTCTTATTAATATGTAACATATTTTATTCAGTGACACTGAGTCATTCAAAACAAGGAGCCTCCTACAGTCAGTCTCAGTCCACATCTAATGGAGCTTGTACGGTAGTAAACAAGGCACCAGTGCAGATTTACCACTAATGTGTCAAAAACAGTACTTCTGTTGTTCTCCTAGTACTGAAGCTCCAATCTGCTAAAACCAATTTCTGGCCACTTTAAAAGGCTGATATGTGCTTGGGCTTTAATTGCTACAGTTATTAGTGCAATGCAGATTTGCTGATAGCTTTCCTGTTGCCATACCTGCAGCTGCAGGTCAATATGACTATATCCTAACTTTAAATCAGATACAAATATTGGGGTTTTGGTTCTGTTCCAATTGCCATGAATGAAATTGCACCACTCATGAAAACTCAATTTTTTTGGCATCTGCGCTCCATAGAACATATGTGAGCAATACCATTAGCTGCCTGCCATCTGTTTACAGTGGGATTGTTACCATGATAGCTGTATGATACCCAGGGGTCCTCACACCACTTTCTACTTGCTTATGTCTTGAAGACTAGATGACATGGCAAACATTGCAAGCTGTTGCCAAGGTATTTGGAAGGGATGAAAAAACTCTGTGGTGTAACAGTGCTGACCAGATGTTCCCCATTCAGAGAAATTTGAGAAATGAGCTCTCTCTTGAACCCCTGAACTTTCCCATAGAAATAGCCAGAATGTGATGGTCTTTCCATTCATACTGCAGCAGGTCTGTCATTAAAGCAAAGCATTTCATCCCAGTGTGAAAGAATCTAGAAAGATCTAAATGGGGCATACAGTGCTCTACAAGAAGAGCTAGGTTTACCCAATTATGGAACTTCATCAGTTCAGAACAGTTTCAGTGTTCAAAGAGATACTTTCATAAAGTGCCCTCAGCTGCAGCAACCTTCCTAGAATTCAGATCGATACTTTCTATTTTGGGGCTATGTTGGCTTCCTACCCAGCTCACTTTAAATCTAAACCTTGGATCTAAACCTATCTTCCTCTTTGAGCTATATGTTGAAAACTTTTATCCCAAGTTTACCTGAATCAGGTTTAAATTGCTTCACCAAGATATACATTTAGTTGATGTTTTGTCGGGACTTCATGGCTGTGTCAGCTGCTGCATACATGTAGTTAAGTTTGTGTGGTGTCCCAACCAATTCAGGCTTGGTTTATTTGGTTCAGTGGCTCTCCTCTAATCTGTTTGATGTAGTTTATCTTCCCTTATGACTGAAAAACTTTTGTCTCTATGCTGAGCTTCATTAGTCTCTGTATCTTGGAATCTGTAAAAGATCTGTATCCCTGGAAAAGCACCACTTTGTGGTTATACTGCTCAGGTGCAATAGCCAGAAGAAACATTACACTGAAAAGCACTTTTAATTGTAAAATATCAGACTGGGCTGGGCTCTGGGTATGTTAAAAGGCTTCTTTTGCTTTGACTTTTCTTATCCCTAGTGTGTGCTTTTTCTTTTTTCTTTTTTCAGGCTTGAAGACCTATTTAACTAAAGTCTTTTATTTACATTTTACATAACTAACACAAGACCAACCAGAGTGTGGTGGTGACTATAATCCAGAACCCCACCTTCCAAAATGGCAGCTAACCCTTGGTCTCAGCAGCTAAGCCCTGAGCAACTACTCTGCACCCCGTTAGCTCCATCTTTTTGCTGAGCTGAGCTGCCACAGGGTATATGGGGCACTCAATATCCCGAGTGGCCCAGTCTTGTGTTCCCTGAAGTGTATCTATTTGTCTTAAATGTTCCAGGTGGAAGAACATGATTTATGAAAGCCCTGTCCTTAAGATTGCATGGCACAGTAGTATCCCCTCATCTTAACCTCTAAAATTTATTTAAATGCTTTCCCCATTTTTCTTACTGTTCTGGCTCCCCTCTTGAATTCATTAATGGCTGCCTATATTTCTGGTGCTGCTGATTCTCTTGCAGTCAGCTTTATATTCTGAGCACCCTTTGTGTAAAGGTATCCTTATGCGATTAATATTTCAGTCCCTGCATCAAATTCAATCAGAGCTCTTGTCTTCAGATTACATACAATAATGCCAGTCACTCAGTCACAAATGGAACCTGCAACTGTGTCTGCTAATTAGTTTCCTTGCTGCACCAGAGAATGCCAGAGTATGACTCCATCATCCACTCCCTCAACATTCCCAGGCAACCCCTTTTACTTGGGCTTTAATGGCAGGACAGGGCCCATTGGTCTGTCCATATCCATCTTTATCTCTTGACTTAGATTTAGATTATAAACTACTTTGGGGGAGGCAACATCTTTTTTTTTTTCTGTGTTTGTACAGCATCTAGCACAGTGCGGTCTCTGCTACACATTTCCAGTCTCAGTAAAGTTCATACCTGCACTGCGTTGTATCCATTAAGGCTGATCTAAAAATAACATAACTTCTCTTTTTTTTCTTTCTTTTTATATTAAGGTAAGGCCATCAACGGTGTTGAAGGGGCCCACTGGCACCGCTCCATGCTGAAGCTAAGCTACTAGAAATCCTAAACTCTGTAGGGCCAGAAGAGTGGAGAGCTCTGCTCATATCACTTCCAATGTATAGCTACCTATGTGGATGCCCATGTCACGTACAGAATAGATACCTTTCCTAAGCAGGTTCTGGACAACCTACTAAAGAATTGATTACTGGAACACTTGCTCACATTGACTTAAGTGGGCCTATCCATGTGAGCAAGTGCTCAACAGCACAAATAAAGTTTCCACAACTGAACCTTAAATGTGCAGCAAACAGCACTGCTGGGAATCTTCCAATAGCAATAGGTGCTCTGTTTCTTCTGCCTGGGGGTGGTTCCGCTGACTCCCTCTTTTCCATGCCAGGCCACTCCTTCCCAGTATTAGCTGGGCATGGAAATTGTTTATGTGGCTTGTTGGCCCCTTACTGCTAAATACATCGCCTACAGAACTTGACCCATAGCGAATAAGCTAAGATTCATTAAGATGCTCTTGTCTGCACTTCTTGACCTCTGAGAGAAAGAGTGCTGAGAACAGCACTAATTGTAAGCTTATCTTACTGTTACATGTTGCTGCAGAGGGAACGAATAACACCTATAAATAATATGAGCACTACTTAACACTGGTGTACACCTAAAAATTAGATCAACCTAGCTATATCACTCAGGCTGTGAAAAATTTCACACTCTGTGTGATGTTGTTAGGTCGACCTTACCCCCGCTGTGGATGCAGCTAGGTTGATGAATGAGGCGGATTAACTACACTGATGGAAAACCCCCTTCCATTGGTAGAGAAAGTTTCTACACTATGGTGCTCCAGCAGTGCAGCTGCTGCACTGTAGCAGTGCAACTGTAACTGATTTAGTGTAAACATACCCTTATTTGTATGGCACTTCTCAAGAAGTGCTATCTATATAGGCTATATAATTACAGTATGCGTTTTGTTGACTGTTTCAAAAATATTGTCTATCCATTGCATCTGTGAAGGTTTAATCTCCCGACTAGTTATGTTAAACATCATTTATGACTGGGCAAGGATTATATAGTGTTCTTACTGTAGTTTCCTCCTTTCATAAAATAACAATAAGATCCATAGTTAGCAGCATTTGATTTGTTGTTTTTAGTGATGCATTCAACTTAAGGATGGTGCTTTTTGCTACAGTTCTATTCTGAATAATTTGGAAATCCTCTGACCTTCTTGTAATTTTTGTTTATATGAAACTTTAGGTGTGGATTTTTGAAGAAATATGTTAGTTTCATGTAGGTGTGTACCAGGCACTAGCTTGTAGGCAGGGACTCTGCTGAACATAGATTCACTCAAAAAAAAAAAATCAAAACATTGGCCGAGGGAAATATACATTGCTGTATATACAAGCATTGGCTGTGCGGTGGACAACAGTAACTTAGTTACATGCTGCCATTTTTTCAACACACATTTACAGGTTATCAAACTTTGGTACTTAATGCTGGGACTTCTCAGAGTTCACTCAGCACGCATTCCAGGTAGCAAATTCAGCTCATACAATCGCTAGGACTTGAACTTCCAAAATAGTAACAGAATTATAATGGACAGAAAAACATGCCCTTTCAGTATAGTGTGGGAAATGCTCTGCCCAAAACTTGCTTCACGCATGGCTAGGTTTAGCCAATGAACTGCTTATAACATACAGAAAACAAAGCTAATAACCAACCTGGAGCTAAAGTGATTGACCTACATCATCCTTATTTTAATACTAACTAAATAACACTAATATTTACAGTTTGTGAACAACCATATTGCACCAAATACCAATATACTTACCTGAGTATATGAACTCTACCCCATATGCTTGCAGACCCCTTAAACTATAAAGAAACAAACTTGTATGATTGCACATCATGTTGTACCAAGCATTGGTTTATACTGATGTGTGGAATGAGAACTGTATTAAGTACCAGTGACATTCATTCTTGCACATGTGTAGGCTTGGAAGAATTCAGTTTTTATGTTTTTATAATTTCAGTAGATATCTATGCTTATTTTTAAATATTTTTTTCAATTTGTAGCTATGAAAATTTTCAGTTTTGCACAATTATGGGTTTTAAGTAGGGCTGTCAAGCAATTATAAAAACTAATCGCGAATAATCGTGCGATTAAAAAAAACTAATCACGATTAATTGCACTGTTAAACAATAAGAATACCATTTATTTAAATATTTTTGGATGTTTTCTACATTTCTCAATATCTATTTCAATTACAACACAGAATACAAAGGGTACAATGCTCACTTTATATTTATTTTTTATTACAAGTATTTGCACTATAAAAAACAAAAGAAATCGTATTTTTCAGTTCACTGTACTGTAGTGCAATCTCTTTATCATGGAAGTTGAACTTACAAATGTAGAATTATGTACAAAAAACTGCATTCAAAAATAAAACAATGTAAAATGTTAAAGTCTGCAAGTCCACTCAGTCCTACTTCTTCTTCAGCCAATCGCTCAGGTAAACAAACTTGTTCATATTTGCAAGAGATAATGATGCCCACTTCTTGTTTGCAATGTCACCTGAAAGTGAGAACAGGTGTTCTCATGGCACTGCTGTAGCTGGCGTTGCAAGATATTTACATGCCAGATGTGCTAAAGCAGGGATCAACAACCTTTGGCCCGTGGCCTGCCAGGGTCAGCCCCCTGGCGGGCCAGGCTGGTTTGTATACCTGCCACGTCCGCAGGTTCGGCCGATTGCAGCTCCCACTGGATGTGCTTGCCGCCACTTCCCGCAGCCTCCATTGGCCTGGAATGGCCGAACCTGCGGATGTAGCAGGTAAACAAACTGGCCTGGCCCGGCCCGCCAGGGGGTTTACCCTGGCGGGCCACAGGCCAAAAGTTGCCAATCCCTGGCCTAATCCATCCAAGCCTACATATGTGTAATGAAACTACACCTAAAACCTATATACCTGGGTATCTTTTATCTATATTACCCGGGTGCTTGACTTTAATTATCCTTATAAAGCACAAACAGGACAAATTTTTAAATCTGTGGCTAAAGTTATGAACCCACATTCATACCTTAAGGTCCTAGATAAGTTACCTGACTTTCAGAGGTATTGAAGTAAATGGGAGCTGTGTTCTGCACCTCCAGTAACCAGGCTGTTTGTTTAGATGCCAGATGTGAAAACTTTGGCCGAAGTGACCTGTTCACAGCTGCAGAGGGCATCCTGGCCAGAATTAGATCTCATCTTAGTCATTTGTGTTGCCAAGATGCTCCGTGTTCTTGACCCCCGAACAAAGATGAAGGCTAATACTTTGCATGTCTGAAATGTCTTCCAGCAAAGGATCATGAAGTACTTTACATACATTGAATTAAGCCTCACAACGTAGTGCAACTCATCAATACCCTCAATACTTGGAAGTTCAGGAGGGGGGAGGCTTGTCAGACTGCACTATACCAGCTAACATTTTTCAAGAAAGCACATTGTGTAGACATATGTCAGTGGGCAGTGTGTCATGGGAAAAAGTGTTACAGCAGAGAAGCATACATGGTACTGAAGAAGAGAAACGATACAGCAGATAACTGCTTCTGTATGAAAGGAAATTAGGTGGCATAAGGAAAGAAAGCTATGTGATTATACTAGGAGTATACAAGAGGATTAAAGAATTAGCCGTGAAAAAGAAAGTATTTTAAACTAAAATTAAACAGGGTTTGGAGGATTTATGAATATGGGGGCAATGTAGACATAAAAATAGGGAGGCAAAAGGTAAAAATGAATTCATCACTTCAGAGTGATGGAGATAGGGCATTTTGCTTGCAATAGATTTTAAAGAGATACAAAGGCAAGTGTAGTACCGCTTAACATGTAAGGAGTCCAAACAATTAAAGGACATGCAGAACTGAAATTCTCTGAAGAGTTAATGAGGCTACGTGAATACCGGGACTTGAAATGAATAACCAGCCAGGAAATTCTCCAAGAACTTGCAGATATGTAGCTCAGCCGGGGTAGGGTGATCAGATGTCCCGTTTTTAAAGGGACGGTCCCATTTTTGGGGACTTTTTCTCATATAGGGGCCTATTACCCACACCCCCTCTGTCCCATTTTTTTTCCACAGTTGCTATCTGGTAACCCTAAGCAGGGGTAGATGTGTATCCATGGTACTGCTTCAGCTGGTGAGATGAGCTGAGGTGCTCAAGTTTAGTTTCCACATTTAAATATCGGTGAGGAAACAAGTTCCAGTGTCTAGATCATTGGCTTTTATGATTATTACTTATTTCAGTATGCAGGTGTGCATGGTACTTTACAGACAACATAGACTGGTCCATGCCCTGAGGGTCTTGCAGTCCAGCTGAGACCTTGTACCACCGAAGAGTAGATACATTTTAGGGATTAGGGTTACAACAGTAGAAGGAAACTTTACCGTACATCTGTTTTCCCAGCTCTTTATTTGAGAGCTGGTGCTGGGATGACCTTTTTAGTGATCAGGATTAATTTTAAATTGTACAAGTGCCCTGAAATATAGCAACACGGCATATTTTATACATTAAAACAATCTTCTAGGCATTTGTATACAACTATCACAGTAACCATCAGAACTGGCGGTCAGCTCTGGAAATTCCTGTGCGAGGTGATATATCATATGATGGAGAGAGACAAGTTCATGGGCAATATGTGAGCCAAATCCTGAAATCCCTGCTCAGCCTTTGCTTGGTCAAATTTCCTATGGACTTCAGGGTTTCACCTAAAAAGGATCTGGATTCCAAGAATATAAAAATAGACAGCTTGCCAATTGGCATTGTTTGGCAATCCTGTTGGCAGTGCTGGCAAAGAAGTCAGTCTGGGCTTGAGAGCTCAATATTCTCTTAACCTAAAGGTCGTCTCTCTACACATTGTGGTTGGAGTGCAGTGCTGGGATGCTTGCACTGCCACATAACTGTTTGGAGAAATAGGATTTCAATGAATGTGCTGTCAATCTAGTACCATTTGTTCAGAAATCATGTGTGATACTGCACCATAATTAAATGTTACAGTTAAAATATAGCAGAGGTCTGAAAATCTATGCCTAGGCCATTCTACAAAGCTTAAAATTACCTGACCCTGATGGTAGCCTTAGGCTCAGCTTTTGACCCCAGGGCAGTTATTACCTGAATAAAAATGCCAGAAGGCAAACCATGAGGCTTTGGAGTGATTATGTTACTAGCATCTATTCAGTTACTCTTGTGCAACATTTTGATTTATGTGCAGTGGTTTCAGGAAAGAAACACGAAGTTAAGATTAAAGGAAGGCACATTTTCTTATTTATAACACATGAGTGCTCCTGGAACAGCCATCTCGACAAACTGGTGCCTTGGCTTGTTGAGGCCTTTTGAACAAATAGCTGAAATGCTTCACAAGTAACACGGGAGCTGTCAGATAACACATTTAAAAATAAAAGGTGAGATGCTGGGGTGCCCTTCAGAAAACAGATCGTGCCAAGTTTACAGCTGGAAGTGCAGGCAGTTCCAACAGCAAGAGACTGTTCCCTCTTCTTGCTAGAACACTGCTTGCCTTAAACACTATTCACAAAGCAACTTTCTACCATGAACCTAAGTGGTTAGGGGCCCAGTTAATTATTCTTTAATGTTGGAGTGCCACCACTACATACGTATCCTGGGTATTCACACCACACACATTTCTGCAGTGGCAAACTGGAGGCAACATCCATGCTTTGAGTAAAATAGAGCCAGATCATACACATGTGCTTTATAAGGAACCACACAGCTTTCTTCCCTCTCCAATGAGATCTCATCTCATAGACTTCTGTATTACTGCAAAACTATCAGTGGAAAAGTAGAGTGGGAATGGGCTGCAGATATCCAGAGGGACTGGAAGAATACTCATCTGCCCCCAGGCTCTTATAGGGGCCGGATCTTTCCAATTTCCTGAATCTAAACTATTAAATAGACAATACATGGCCAAGGTTTCAATCCTGGCCTCCAGTTTTATGGGCAAGATTCAGAGCTCCTCTGACTTCAACAGAGCTGCATCTATTTATGCTAGCTGAACATCTGGCCATGTTTATCCAGTGTGCCTACATGCACAAAGTTTCAAGGTGTGACTAGCCAGCAATGTGCAGAAATCGGGGAGCTCGGTGCCTGTCCAGCTACATGACTTACATGCACACACATTTTTTTAAAAACTCATTTTGGAGCCGCAATCGGTTGGGCATTCAAAAACTGTCTTGAGCCTGGCTGAAAGTTTGGTCTTCTATACAGTCATTGAGAAGGGTCAGATATCCTCCAATTCAGAGAATCACCATATCTCTGAAGGGAAAATCTGTTAAGATTAAATAGGGTAGAAAACTCTTATTAACCATCTCAAATTCTAGACTAAATATAATTAAATTTATAAAATTACTCTTACAAGGCAAATGATTCTCATTAAGGGCTATCTTTATATATAGGCTTAAATTCTGTTTCACCAAATTCTTAGCAAAAGTCACCATATGGTAAAAGGAGAAAAGTGACGGGAATATAGTCAAATTTAGGATATTTTATACCAGAAATAAGATATTCTGACCATAACTAGGGAAAGTCAACTGTGCAGCTGCCCAATGAATGAGATACACCTGTCTTTGAGATTTTGTTCTCTTTTTAGCAATTACTGTCAAATGACTTTTGCCTTTTGCTATTTATTTATTTCTTGCATGCATGGACAATTTTAATGAAAACCATACAGCTTTGTATCTCACCATAAGAAAACACCCCATTCCACACTTCAGCATACCACTGATAACTGTGAGGATGTACAGTAGATAGCAGATGCCAAACTTTAACTTGATTTATAAAAAGTATGTTAATTCAACACTTTCAATACTTTCACACATAGGAATAAGTTCCCTTTTGCTATACATGCTGAACAGTCATCTACAATAGTGGAAGCAGTGTGTGCATTGAGGGTAAAATTGGGGGCCCCTGTATAAAGGTCCAGAGCACCTATCCACCATGTTGAGGGACTAAAGTAGTTACGGCTTAAGTAGTTAGGTCCTCTACACAATGGGAGTTTCAACCAGAGAAAGCTGGAATGTACTTTAGAGCAGAACATACCTCCTGGGCTCGAAGCCATGTATGATTAGCTCCAACTAAGACATTTAGAGTCCATAATATTCAATCAGGACCAAAGTTATTCTAGAAAACTTGCGTTCACTGAAGGATTTGGGTAAGTACTAAACATTGTTAAATACTATATTACTCAGAGCAAAGATCAGGCTTGACTCATGTTTGGTGACACATACAACTGACTAGTCTGAACTGGAAGTATAATTTCAAATAGGTGTGAAGTAAGAGACTTTTCCACTCAAATCTTTGGCACTTTCCCTCTAAGCACATTGATTTTAGTCAGTTGCATACCTTTAACCAAAGTCAGAACTGACCAAAATGCACTGCATTTTTGCATTGTAATATACTGATTTTAATGCAGCTGTAGAGAGGGAAGTCTGTAGATGTTTGGCTATAGTGCTAAGGGTAAACATTCTATACCTATATCTTAATCAGAGATTTAAACAGAACAAAACTCAAAGGACAATCCAAACTCGTGTTTATGTGAGGAAGCAAGTTGTATAGCACATCATGGCTTTGTTTTTTGCAAGGGAGTGGGGTTTACAGTGATAATGAAACTTTTTTTTTTTTTTTTAAGCTTCTGGATTTTCTCACCATATGACGTAATGGGTGTCACAATTATTTCGCAATGTTAAACGAATCAGCCAGAAGACTAAAAACCCTGCACCCCTCTCTCTGTTTGAAAAAACAAACAACAGAACACCACACTTCGAAACAAGATTATCAGCCTCTCTTTTTTTGTTGTTGTGTTGGCCAGATTCCAGCTCTAACCATTACATTCTGCCTGCTTAGCAATTTCAGCTGGGTACAGAATTCTACTGAGCTGTATCATTGTGACGTTGCTTTGTTTAGTTTTGTTTCACCTGTGGTGTGGCAGCATTTCAGTGGTCGATGAAGTGATTCCCTGATAGCCTTTCTCAGCATCAGACTTAAATCGTAAGACCCTTACGACAATTATACTTCATTCCAAAGGTTCTAAGCAGAGGAAAGAAAACCATCCCAAGCTCGGATAACATCCCTTCCTATCTCCCCCATGTGAGGAGGCTCCACCTCCCTCTTCTCTCTGTAGACATTACCAAAAGACCCTAAATGAGAGGCTTGCCTTTCTACCCCTCCACTGGGTCCCCCTCCAACATGCCTCACCCAACAGGTAGAACATTGGCCTCGTGCTCCTAAGCCATGTTACTTCTGTGGCTGGTCCATGCTTCCTCTACGGACACCCTGCTGCCTTAGCACTTTCAGGCGTTACATACGTAAGGACTAATTAGTTAATGTTAAAGCTTTTGGATGAAAGCAATGGAAGAATTGCAATACTTATCATTTTGAATATCTGAAACACTTACCAATGTTTAAACACTTTTTAGTTTAAAACCTCCGTGGCTTTTGTTTCTCTGAAATCTGTTCAGTGGGATGTGACAAGCTTTTGCCTTGCTTACTATTTGGCTAAACATCCAAATCATGATTAAGTTATTTACTGAAAGCAGTTTGTATTTTGATCCTTGCATACCAGACATAGTTTTCCCATGGCTGGGAAGTTTTCATGGCAACTGATTAATAAAGATTAGCTTTGCTTATAAAGTAGTAAGACCCAAGTACATCTTGTTTTATGGTGTAGATAATCTCTAGATCTCTTTTTGGAGACAGGCACCTATCAAACAAGTGCCCCAAGCGATCTGTTCTGATTTACAAACCAGGGTAGAGGGGCCATAAGTGTGATGTCCTTTCTGAGTATTTTCAATTTTCCAACCTCTTAAAATCTGCTTATTGGCCCATTTGGAGAACTGCTTCTAGTAAGCAAGAGTTTCCTGAACCCTTCATGGGGGTTACCACATAATGGCATAGTACTATCTCTTTTTACTTCTAAACTCTAAGCTAACTTAGGCAAAAGATGTTTAGATCTACAGCTCCCTCTAAAGTGTAAAGAGTTAAAACAAAGACATTTAAATTACAGGGGTGAAAAAGAAATCACTGAAATTTTAGAAGGGGCTCATTTTTGACCCCATCAATTTTTTTTTTGTAGTTTAGGAGTTCAAAATCTCTAAAAAGATAAAATAAAATTCTGTACTTGTGGTTTGGCACAAACACTTGGTTTCAGATCTAATAGGTTCACATTTTTCTTTAACTATGAAGATGTTAACAATTTTATGTGATTGGGAAAGGGGAAGATGCATGAGCAAGAATGTAAGAGCTGTCCCTTATTTTTCCAGGCTTTGATATGAACACCACATTTGGACAATGGTAGCTGAAAGTTTTCCAGATCTCAAGCAAATTTGGGTAAAATTTGACTGACTGAATTTGGGCCTATTTATTGTTTGAATACAAACCAGGCATAGTTTGGCAGTTTAAACTTAATTGTACTTGGACCTTCATGCAACCTGAAATTCATTTTGTTCTTGAAACAAAAGGAAAATCATGGGCTTTGCACAGCTGTAGAACATAAGATATGTCTACGCTGCAAGTGAAGGTATGTTTGCAGCACAGGTAGGCATACTTGTGCTAGCTTTAATCTAGCTAGCATGGGCATGCCTACCTGTGCTATAATCAGTGTAGACGCACCAGTAATCTCCACCTATGTGCTTTGCTAGTTGTTAAGTTTGGGAACCATAAAAATAGCTTTGGCCAGAGTCTTATCCTAAGTTTTCCCTTCCTTATACTGTCATCATGTAATGCCATAAATGTAGTTTCATGGCCATACTGGATCAGACCAATGGTCCATCTAGCTAAGTATAATGTCTTCCAACCATGGCCAATGCCAGATGCTTCAGAGGAAATGAATAGAACAGTGTAACTATTGAGTGATCCATCCCCTGTTGTCCAGTCCCAGCTTCCGGCAATCAGAGATTTAGGGACACCCAGAACCTGAGGTTATGTCCTTGACCATTTTGGCTAATAACTTCATGGAGGATAGGTCCATCAATGGCTATCTAATTCTTTTTTGAACCCAGTTACACTGCCTTCACAATGCCCCCCGGCAGCAATTTCCACAGGTTGTCTGTGCATTGTGGAAAGAAGTACTTCCTTATGTTTGCTTTAAATGCTGCCTATTAATTTCATTGGATGTTCTTGTGTTTATGTGAAGAGGTAAATAACCTATTAACTTTCTCCACACCATTCATGATTTTATAGACCAATATCATATACCCCTTGGACATCTCTTTCCTAAACTGAAAATTCCCAATCATTTTAATTTCTCATCCTGTTCCATGCCCCTAATAATTTTTGTTGCCCTTTTATGTACATTTTCCAATTCTAATGTACCTTTTTTGAGATGGGATGACCAGAACTTCACCCAGTATTCAAAGTGTGGGTGTACCATGTGTGATGCTGGTAGACCAGGTATCTGCTCATGCAAGACCCCAGGTCTCACTGAAGACTAACATATATATCTGGAAACCAGTATGGCTTACCTTTTGGATAATATAGTTTAAAATAGATATTTGTATTTATATTACCTTTTTAAATCTAAGACTGTAACTCATTTGTGTGTGTATGTTTCCTGTTTTAGCCTGTAAATACTTCTAATTTATTTTCTTAGTTAAATCTTTGGTTAGTTTATTATAGCATTGGCTACAGGTGTTGTACTCAGATCTCAAACCACAGACAATTGACCTGGGGTAAGTGATTGGTCCTTTGGGACTGGGAGTAACCTGAATATTGTGATTTTTAGGTATAAAGTGACCATCTATTACATAGTCCAGCCTGAGTGGGTGGCAAGATAGACTGGACTGCCCAAGGGGACTGTCTGTGACTCCATGGTAAGACTGTTGTTGTGCTTTAGTATTTCACACTTGTTAATGGGTTGCTGAAATCTAATTATGGAACATACAGCCAGTTTGGGGTGTCTGCTCTTGACAGTCTACTCTGAGGTTGATATTTAGGGTTGTGAGCCACTCCAGGCAGTGTGACACCAGGGATTTATATAGTAGCATTATGATATTTTCTGTTTTATTATCTCTTTCTTAATGGTTCCTAACATCCTGGTTTTTTGAATGTCGCTGCACATTGAGCAGATGTCTTTAGAGAACTGTCTATGGTGACTCCAGGATCTCTTTCTTGAGTGGTAACAGCTAATTTAGGCTCCATCATTTTGTATGCTCTGTTTTTTCCAATGTGCATTACTTTGCACTTATCAACATTGAATTTCATCTGCCATTTTGTCCCCCCAGTCACCCAGTTTTGTGAGATTCCTTTATAACTCTTTGCAGTCAGCTTTAGTCTTAACTATCTTGAGTAATTTTGTATCATCTGCAATTTTTGCCACCTCACTCTTCTCCCCTTTTTCAAGATCATTTATGAATATGTAGAACAGCACAGCTCCAAGTACAGATTATTGGTGGGCCCTGCTATTTACCTCTTTCCATTATGAAAATGGTTTTCTATCTTTTAACCAGTTACTGAACCACGAGATGACCTTCCCTCTTATCCCATGACTTTCCTCTGAGGTTTGTAACTACAGTTCCATGTTGAGCTATCAGAAAGTTATCTAGGGAATTAGATTTTAAAGCTGCACGAAAGTGGTTGCACTGTAGTAACTACTGAAGCTGTACTTCAGCTAAATTTTTGGTTCTGAAATGACTTTTGTAGCTTCTTTTCACATAAAGCAATTTTGCAAGTGAAATACTTCTTGCTGGTGAAAGTGATGAAATGTTACTGGAGACCTGTAAGTATGGACAGGTCTTTCAGCTAACCATAAGGTACCAGACTCTTTTAGATGGGGGGCTTACAATGGGTTGAGCTCCCTTTGTCTGTCAGAAACTCTGGAAAAAAAACAGCCTTTATAAGAACTGAAAAAATACCTATTGAATAGATTTCTTTTATCCCTCACTCAGTACAGCAGATTCCTTCACTGGACTTGCATGCCATGAGCAATGCTTGCTCTGACAAAACAATTTTCTGCTAGGTCTCTCTCTCTCTCTGTAGTCATTCAGTCCTGCAACACTTTTGCACTAACCATGCCAACTTCTTTTGATGCCCTGGGAATGTGGGCCACTATTCTGAAAGCTGAGAAATAAGCCAAGACCACACACATTTAAGATGAAACTTGCATTTGCAAACTGAAAATTCAATGATGGAGGGTATAATTTATATTACTGCATTGGAGGACAGCATAATATCCATGAGGCTCAGAACCGCGAAATGCATAGTGGGGTTGTAAAGGAATAAAGCAATTAAACTGTGAGAAGACGCTGCAGAGAATCATGCTATGTATATAGCAAGATGAAATTCTGGCTTCCGACAGATTCTCAAAGTACTGATTTTTGGGGGAAAACTCTTACCTAATCCCTCCTTGGGTCAATATTTTAGAGTGACCCAATGAGAAACTGGGGGAGGAGTCTGGTGCGTGGATCTGAAGAAACACAGGACTGGCTTGTCCCCATCCTCCAGCTGTAGAGGGAAAACCTTTGAGGAGTTGTGTTACCACTAGCTAAATTCCCTCTAGCTGCAAAACAGCAGCCACAGAAGAGGATGCTAATTTAGATAGCATTAATTTCCATTATGACATCCTCACAGATGTCCTCTGGCTCTTCAGCAAATGAAAATGTTGCTGGGAAAAATGTAACTTTCAGCAAGAAACCAGAAACCAAAACAATTTTTGGTAATTTTCCATTGGGGCAGATTCTGGCTATCCCAGACACCATTTCACCCCACAAATAAGTTAAAATCATATTGGCTTCTGTGCTGGACTCTCCATTGTGACATGCACTGTTACTAGGAGATTAGGTTCCAAAGAAAGCAAAAGAGGTCGCTGTATTTTGTGGTATGTGCATACATGTCAGTGAAACAAGGCTGAATTTATACACTTGCTTCTTGTGGCTGCTCGGTACCAGAGCTCTACTTCTTGTGGCAGATTGTGGTAGGGCTCCTCTGGAAAAGGTGTGAACTCGACCTTCACTTCACTATGCGCACAACTGGCTTCATTCTTTGCCTCCTCTCACATTTTCTATTTCTATTCTACGACAGCTGTACTGTTTCACAAGCAAACTATCCTCATTTTGCTAATTCCAGGAGTTTGATGTTTCAAAAGAAATGACACTATTTTCACATGATCATGCAAGAACTGTTCATCTTGAGATTTGAGTGCAAATGCTGAGGTGAAGGTAAATACAATGATTTCCCTAATTAGAAAACCCATGCAGCAGGTGTTTGTCAAACAAGATTACTCCCATTATTGATCCTAAGAGATTATCCCAAATCTTTTATACTGAGCATCCGTTAGGGTGCAGAAATTTTGAGATTGGATTATTTGGATTAGGAGACATTTTGTACAAATGCATATGGATTGCCATCTCTAGATAAGAGAAGGGGGAGTGGGCTTTTTCACTTAAGGTCAGGAATAATTGCCTCTTCTGACATGAACTTTAAAAGATTTTATATTGAGAAACTAATGTATAATGCCTTTATAAAGTTGCCTTTTTTCTACAATACCTTCAACTGAAATGTGGGCAAATTTACTTATCCAGTTATATGTATCTGAGGCTGAAGAGGAATGCATGATGCATTTCTAGGCACAAGTCACTTTCTAAAGAGCTGCATATGCCACTGTGGAATTTGGCCCTTACCACACACTGATGTCAAAACACATTGAGAACATTATCAACTTTTTAAATTGCTACTGGCACTTTCAGGAAATTTACACATGACATTTAATGGCTGCTAAATTTTCAGCAATGAGGAGAAAAGGTATGCTTCTATTATAACTTTTTGTTTTCAGCTTGAATTTATATACAGTATGGAGCTTAGGTAAACATCAGAAATGATGCCACTGCCATGACACAACTAATAACTCTAACATACACTACTCTTCCATGCCAGCACAAATTATATAAAAGTCGTCATTGACCATGATACTTCACTGCCAGTCTTTCCTTAGCATCCGCGAAAGGACAAGTGCAGACTTCCCATTGGTTTCTCTGAAAAGACTCATTAATTATGTCAGTAAAATAACCACCGCATTCTGAGAATGAGATTCATCCTATTGCAGTCATTCAGATAAAGAAGCCTTTTAAGAAGGGAAATTGGTTAAGTTCTAGACTTCCAGTACTGTATGAATAAGAATCTTTCTCTTCTCAGAAGTGATGGGAGTGGAATACAAGAGCTTTATTCTTGTAGTGCAAGATACTAGTAAACCATTGCAGTCAGAATACAGGCCTCTAATGTTGTCAGATCCTGTCATCCTTCATTCCCACATTTTAGTATAGAGATACAGTAACATTTTGTAAATACTTTATATATGAATTTTAAACTTGTCTAGCTCTGAGAAAACTTCCGATGCTTGATAATCAGCTCAAAATTTTACGGTTCTCATTGTCTCAGATCCCCAGGTCCTTTTCTGCAGAACTACCACTTAGCCAATCAGTCCCCAGCCTATAGCAGTGCATGGGATGCTTCCATCCTAGGTGTAGGACTCTGCACTTGTCCTTGTTGAACCTCATCAGATTTCTTTTGGCCCAATCCTCCAATTTGTCTAGGTCACTCTGGACCCTATTCCTACCCTCCAGTGTATCTATCTCTCCCCCAAGCTTAGTGTTGTCCACAAACTTCCTCAGGGTGCAATCTGTCCCATTATCCAGATCATTAATGAAGATGTTGAAGAAGTAGTGGTGTTGCTACATGCCACCCTTGGGGTTTTCAGCTTTTCAATTATGGTTGGGATTCCACTGGAAATGCGCTAGACAATTAGCTCAGGGAAGTTCATCCCCAACCATCTCGGCTGTGCCTGGCTAAGCTCAGTGGGGGTAGAGTGTCTTTTTTTGTTACTGGTTTGAACAATACCTAGCACAATAGGATGCCTTTTCTTGCACTTTTATAGTACAGGAGCTATAAAAAATAAGGGCTACAGCAGGGGAAAGTTCTGAAATGTTTATTTTTCTGTATGGATCCTGTTCTTCTTTCATTTGTTTTTAAATGATTCTGCACCCCAGCAATGTGTTTGACAAGTGTATATGATATAAATTGACAGTCCCTGATCCAAAGAGACAATCAGTCAAAAAGAGAGGCACTGAAAAGTACACACAGGGAAGCCAGAGAGAATAACTTGGTGACTCTCTAAAAATGCTAGCTCACCTCTTGCAGGAATGAGGAAAGGAGCACTGAATGAGGACAAGTTATATATCCTACTCGACAGTACCACAGAGTGTTTCCTGGGTTCCTCACGGTGGTGACATTGAAAGTGCTCAGGCTCAGAGTGCTCAGTGACATCACTATCCATGCAGATGACAGTTCTTCTGATGACAGTTCTTCTGTGCTTACTCAAGAGTTCTTGGCTACCATGAAAATGAGGGGACCGTTCCAAATAGCTTCTGGCTTGGAACATATCGTTGGCAACATTTGATCTATGTTTACAGTGGATTTGGAGGTAGGAAGATAAATAGATATTATGACTAAAAGGCTATTCCACCTGCAGTTTGGAATTGGAGTGCTCTTAACTAGTTGGGGCAAGTTTTAATTGTCCACCCAAGGAGACTGATAGAACCAGTAGCAAAAAGTTTTGAGCAAGTTACTATGGCACCAACTGAGCACTGCATCACAGGTCTGGGATATTGGCCGGCTATTGCACTGGCTCCTAAACCTCTTCTTCAATTCTGCTTACCAGTTTCTGTGATTTACAAATGGCTTATGACTAGTTGAAACAGGAGGACCCAGAGGATGAATGTGCCTCCTCCCCCAGTTTTCTAGAACCCAGTTTGTTAAACTTGCTGCAGATCTCTTTATTTTGGGGATGATATGAGGGGGGGTGGCAAAGGGAGGAGCAGCTGGTGGATGTCTAGAATGCAGTGGATTACATGAATAAAATAAATTGACTGGCTGGATGACAATGGATTTTAGCAATGTAACTGTTAGTCATAGCAGCAAATATTGAACAGGTGTCATGAAGTATCCTTGGGTACAGTGAGTCCTGTGCTTGCTTCCCGGGATTGTCCCTTGCAGACTGAAGAAGTTGCCAGGATCTATTAGGGAGTCTTGGAGTCGTCTTCAGCATGTGGTGATCTGAGGTCTCAAGTAGTGGTTGAATACAAAGGATCCTGCACTTTACAAGGAAGCAATGTAGCAGAAACTTGCAGGAGAAAATGAATATTTATGGGATCTTGAGAGTGACCAGTTCTTTCAAGGGGAGAAATGGATGAACCCATAAATAGTCCCATGACCTCTCTACTTTTTTAAACTTATGACAGGTAAAACCGGCAATATGAGGCAAGTCACATGCTGACATTTTCTTTCATTGGTTTATAGACATGCTTTGAGCATCTATCATGCAAAATCACCCTGCTGGTCATTTGTTAGGTGGCATCAGTTTAGTCACTTTATGCTCAATTCCACCTGTCAAAACTGTGTGCTTTTGAGTTGATCCCACTATACATATGCCTTCCCTGGAGCTCACAAACCCCATAGGTATGGCTAGTGAAGCTCTTCCCCTTACTTTGTAACTGTTTAGTAGAGGCTGGATTAAGAAAAAGTATCTACTGTGCAAGAACAGAGTGAGCTGTGCCTGGCCAACAAGCATATTACTTTGGGATTGATTTTTTTTCTTTAATTTTGAAGCAAAACTTTCACCCAGCTTGTAAACCTAAGGAGGGTCAGAGCTAGACAAACAGGCTCATTAAAAGTGCTATTGTGGAGAATCCACAAAACAACTAAATCCATCAAAATGACACTTTTAATTGCTGTGAGACTGGGTGGAGCTGTGCAAAACTTGCTGGGTTTTGATTCATGCTAGACTCTTCAAGATGACTAGTCTGAGGTGAATGTCAGTTTCACAACCAATGAAGTCCATATGAAGCTTTGTGTTCAAATGGGTCAGTAATCCAGGTGAAACTGTGCCAGAACTACTAAGTTGTGCATGGTTTCAGCACAAAGCCCGTTCTGGCCATGCCTTGGGACTCCAATGTGACCTAAATCTTTCTCACCTCTTATTGGTGGAAAGAAATTTTGGCTGGCTGCCTGTCCTCTTGCATTCAGCCTGCTTCCCCAAACCTTGTCAATCCATTTGAGAAGTCTCCATTTTGGGGTAGCAGGACTTTGACTGACAAGGGCCACAAGGAACATTAGTTCAGCCACTTTCTCCTGGACTGCAAGGTATTAGACTGGAGAAATAGCTGTATCTCACCAGACTTGCACATTGTTACCAACCTCATTGACATCCTCCATCAGCTTCATGATCGACAGAACAAACATGAGTCTAGCAACCAGCATGCGACTGTCTGACACCTTTTTCCCTGGGTGGTTCGTGTTCCGTTAATGAGCTTAAATTTGGTTATTCAGAGATTCCATGGCCAGAAGGGACTATTGTGATTATCCAGTCTGAACTCTTGTACAGCACAGACCATAGAACTTCCCCCAAATAATTCCTGGAGCAGATCTCTTAGAAAAACATCCAATCTTGATTTAAAAATTGTTAGTGATGGAGAATCCACCGCAACCCATGGTAAATTCTTCCAGTGGTTAATTACTCTCATTGTTAAAAATTGACGCATTTCCAGTCTGAATTTGTCTAGCTTCTATTTCCAGTCATTGGATTGTGTCATACCTTTTTCTGCTAGATTAAAGATCCTATTATTAAATATTTATTCCTCATGTAGATACTTAGACTGCAATCAACCATTTCTTGTTGAGCTAAATAGACTCAAATAGATCAGTCTATCACTGTAAGCATGCTTTCTAGTCCTTTAATCATTCTTGTGGCTCTTCCGTGAACTCTCTCCAATTTATCAACTTCCTTTTTGAATTTTGGGCACCAGAACTGAATACAATATTCCAGCAGCTGTTGCATCAATGTTAATGCAGAGATAAAACATCCTTTCTTCACCTTCTTGAGATTCCTCTGTTCATGCATCCAAGGATCACATTACCCTTCACAGCATCACACTGGGAGCTCATGTTCAGCTGATTATCAGCCTCGACCCCCAAATCTTTATCAGAGTCATTGCTTCCCAGGATAGAATCCCCCATCCTAAAAGTATGGCCTCCAGCCTTTGCTCCCAGATATATGTATTTACATTTAACCATATTAAAACCCACATTGGATGCAAGCAAACAGTTTACCAACTGATCTAGATCTCTCTCTTTTTTTTATTTATTACTCCCCCAATTTTTGTCACCTGCAGGTTTTATCAGTGATGATTCTATGATTTTTTTTTCCAGGTCATTGATAAAAAATGTTAAATAGTATAGGTCCAAGAACTGATCCCTGAAGGACTCCACTAGCTACACACCCATTTGAGAGTTCCCTGTTTACATTTTGAGACCTATTAGTTAGTCGGTTTTTAATACATTTAATGTGTGCCATGTTAATTTTATATCATTCTAGTTTTTTAATCACAATCACATGTGGTACCAAGTCAGTTTGAACCCAGGAGTTCTTCTACATTTGGAGGTAGAACCACCTGTCCAGGCAATGAGGGAGCCATATTTTTGTTTCTGACTGAGTGTGGCTCTCGCCTCTTGAAAACAATTCCTCAGGGGGCAGGTCTTTTACATAAGACTGCACCTCTGTTGCTGAGCATCTGCTTGATTTTTGCAGAAAGGCTTGCTGGGAATGGGGAAGTGAAAATAAAAGGCAGCTCCCCTTTCTTAGAGCGGAGAGATTTGGGAAAGTAGCAGCTTGGTAGGGAAGCTCTGTGGGGACCGGGAGGTGGGCATGGGCAGAAGACTGGCAGGTGCTTGCAGTCTGAATGGGAGTCAGGGAAGAAGCCTAGATGGAGGTGGCTCTAGGATAAAGGAAGCAGGGTAATTTTCGGAGTTTGGAATGGACAGTGCTTAGTTCAGCCTGGTGTCAGAGCCTGGAGTAGTGGGAGGGAGTGGGCTCCATGACAAGACCTGGAGTAGGCATGGGATGGGAGGACTTAAGGGGAAGTTGTGACTGAAGGAGTGTGAAGGATGGCTTGAACACTTGATGTGTGAAAAGGTTCCTTCTTACCCAGAAAAAGGTTCAGAGAGAAGGGAAGGGTTGCTCTCCTGGTGGGGAGCAGAACTTGTATTGGAAATCTTGTATTTATGGATTGTTTGCCCTAGGGAGAGAGAGAGAGAGAGATTTTGACACGGCTGGAAGGCCAAATTGTTCTATCAGCCTGAGGGAGATCATCTCCAGTGAGGAAACTGAGGCACAGCTGCAGTAGATAAGCCACAATGTTGCAGAGTTCCACACAGAAGTGGGCTTACTCACACAAAATGTCTTGAATCCAAAAATAGAATATGTCCCATGTTGTGCCAGAGAGAAATGTTAAATTTAGACACATTCAATCCAGATTCCCAAGTAAAAGCGGTAACTGATTTACACACTACAAACTTAGTGCTAGGAGTCTGAACCAGCCTACCAGGCTGGATTGGCTTACATCAGTTCACATATACTTTCTCAGAGGCTTCTTTTTAACTCTGGTTAAAAACAATCTATAATAGGGCTGAGAACCCTGAAGAGGGAACCTTTTCCCCTTCACAAATGTTTGCTTTCACCCTCACAATCCAACATTCAGCAAACTCAGTCAGAAATATCCCTTTCTACCTGTGTGGGTGCTGGAGGAAATATAGGGATGTGGAAACATGAAATATCCATAAGGATTTTATGGGGTTTACTTAATTCAGGGTCAGAAGAAACAGAAAATGGCTTCTCTCTGTCACCCTGGGTTGCTTGTGTCTCTGCACTGCCAGTACTAGCTGATTTTTCCTTTAACCAAGTGCACCAACCTGTCTACTAGGCAGGAGATGATTAGATAGGAGGGACTAGCAGACTCACTAGAAATGCTCAAGTAGAGGCCCCTAGTGGCAAAGATCTGAGTTGTTCTGAGCAGTGCACCAGCCCTAAGGATAGATTCTTCCTTGGCTCCCACCAAACTTTGCATGGAAGAAATTTGGAAGAGATCATGAATGCACTCACTTGCAGTGGGGTGGGAGCACCTTGTTTTCATTTACAGACTGTGCAATTCTGAGACGAACTTGCATTGATATTCTTCATCACAAGTCAGTTCTCTGTCAAATCCCTGCTTGTCAAAAATCAATGACAGGAACCATCAGGATGCACTATTAAAACCAAATACACTAATCTCTTGCAAGGGAGAACATTATGATAGGGCGCCACCTGCTGAGCATCTCTGCAGTTCATATTTTATTGTGATGCTATTGCCCATCACACTAAGTTTGGAAAACTAGAATGGAAACATGAATGGTCACTTTAGTTGCTCGCATTTACTACAAATTAATGCCAAACAATAGACAAGAAAGTGAAGCCACGTTTTTGCTGCCACAGCACTGTAAATCACTGTGGTCTGTAGGATTCTCGCACATACAAGTTGTACCAGTATGAGATTGTTAAGCAACTGTTATGGCCTCTGTATGCTAATCAGACTCGTACATAATCCATTCACTACCGCTGGCAGCTGAATGTGGCCTGATGTCAGTTGTTAATGTCCATGTGTTTTGAATGGAATGTCTGGAGATTCATTCTGTAGAGAGAGGTTAATATATCTTGGTTCAAGCTAACGTTTGCATAGCTAGCTAGCTACAGGAGTCTATTCCCTTCTCCATTGCTATTAATCAGTTTCACATAGTTATGGTACCAAAACAATAAAATATACATTTCCTTTGTTCAGGAATGAAGTGCCCACAGTGTGCTTGGCGTTACACAAGAAGCATGGAAAATGAGGAAAACAAAGGGGAATATACAGTTTTATACACTGGAGTCCCTCTACCAGTGAAGAAAACTGTTCTTGTATAATCTCTAGATTTAACTATACAGAACACATTCTGGAATTTAATGAGACAAAACTCTAAGGGTTAATCCTTGGAAATTGACTTACACATATTAAGGTAATTGGCTTACACATATTAAAGTTACATTTCAAAGCTTGTGTGTCTTGATATGCAATAGTTTCTATTTGTATTTCCTTCCAAATGATCAGAGCCTCTCACAAAATTTACTGCTGAGTTACACTGTGGATTAGAGTGTGGAATTTTGCCATAAATTTTTATTCACACCACAAAGTGGCAGCAAAAGCAGTTGATTTCTGCAGATTATTAATGCAACATTCCCCTCTTAGTGTTCTGTTTCCTTTCTGAAATCTGACTTTAGTTTTCATTAGTACCAGAGAACTGAATAGCAGTGGATTATGCCATGTATAATGCAGCCAGGTGCTGTGTGAGCTACCCATACACTACTCAGAATTGAAGTGCTTTGTCAAAGCAGTAACGCTTGTTATTCCAGTCCTGGAACTTGTCTGGGCAGCAACTTCCATTTGTGTTCAGTTGTGGGTTGTCTTTTTCATGGCTACTAATAAACAGGATGAAATGCTCAAACTCATTTTTCCTTGTGGTGAATTCAGGCTTTGAATTCAGATCTCCAGAGGTGAAAAGCTAATGCATTAACGCACTGCAGCATGCAGCCCTCCAGGAGCTGTACTTTCAAAGGGGAATCGATACGCTGACCAGCTTTCAGAGTGAAAACAAAGAGGGGATGGATGGAGCAGTTTCAGTGGACTTTGCAACTGGGATTTACAAAGAAAGGGTTCCCATTTATTTCTTCCTTTCCTGCCAGTCAAGCAGCACCATTCTCCACCTCCCTACCACCCTCCAACTTACATCATTAAAATTCAGGACATGTAAAGGAAACATTTTTACCCATCCGGCCCCTTTACTGTCTTTCAGTTCCAGTCTCTTCACTATATTTTCTACCCTGTATCTGAAGGACCAGCTCGTTTCTACTTAAATTTCTCTTGCTCTGGGTTGTCTTTTGGGCTTGATTCTCCATTCCTTGCTTGCTTTATAAGCATGGCCTAGCATGGATGACTTCTGCTGACACCAAGGAGATTTCTTACAGGAGCAAGTCTACTCAAAGTAAGGGTTGCAAAGTCTGACACCCCGCCCTCCCTCCCATGAGTTTGGCTATTTATTCTATGCTTCTGCTTTTACTCCCATCATCCTCCTCTCATGATCATTTATCATAGGCTTCCTTTCCCTATAGCATCTCATTCTCTCTCTCACTTATTCACTCTTTTCACTCTCCCATTGTCCCCCCATGCCCTGCACAATCTGTTGCTCACATCCCATGAAGTGAAGTGTTGACAAGCCTAATTTGGACTCCATAGACAGCTGCCTTGGGTTACGGTGTGGCTGAGCAAACATTTGAAATGTATGCAAGGAATTCAGCTTCCTTCTACTGCTGCAGTTTGTGTGCATGTATTCCGTTTTTGCAACTTGAACAAATAACATTCATTTTTTCCTCTATTGACTGATTGGTCAAATATTTCAAATTCAGGTTGTGGTTTGACTTGATTGTTTTTGTTCCCTGATTTTATGAGTGTGCATAAAATTAAAACTCGTTTTTCACATGTTGTGCTCTTGACTTTGAAAATTGCTCTTAAACTTTTTTGCCAACCCAATGGGATCATTAATAATCTAGAACCCTTGATTGTGTAATTCTCCCACCCATGATCTGATTTATAAAACTAATTTTAGATCAAGAAAAGTATTGTAAACATAAACACTCTTTCAACATGATTACATAGTGTTTAGTTGCTCAGACAAATGACAGGTTGTTGAGAGGCTGATTACTTAATTTTTTTAAGCTTCTAAAATACGTCTAGTACAATGTCTTTCGATGCACATGCAATATTTAATGCCATTCTTAACATTTAAGCTTATCTGGGCAGGGACAGTCTGTCTCTGTACAATACCTAAAACAATGGCCCCTTGATAATGACTGGGGCCTCCGAGCGTTATTTGTGACATAAATAAATTACATAGAAAACTGCATTAAAAACATTATTCAGGTTGCAAAGTCAAGCACTTGAAGGTTAAGAAATGTCAGATTCACGGTTCCTGGTTCACCCTTAATTTGAGTCCCTACTTGCATATGCATTATGATAGTATGTGATCATGTAATTAAAGACTATCTTTTCTTCTTATTCCATACCCAGAATGGATATACAAAGGGCAGAGCTAAGGATGCATGGGTATCTGTATGTAAAGTGCACTGATGTAATCTAACCTGAAAGTCACAGAACAAGCACTGAACCTGAAACAAAGGGTTGTAATTGACTTACTAGTTGTAGATGAGAAGGTCCATTATGCATGGGAGTGATGTAGTGAGAATCATAGAATATCAGGGTTGGAAGGGACCTCAGGAGGTCATCTAGTCCAACCCCCTGCTCAAAGCAGGACCAATCCCCAATTTTTGCCCCAGATCCCTAAATGGCCCCCTCAAGGATTAACTCACAACCCTGGGTTTAGCAGGCCAATGCTCAATCCACTGAGCTATCCCTCCCCCCACTGAGCTAGAATGTGGCCCTACTTCTTCCTGTGATGCCATCACCCAAGGTGAGACAGAGATTACAAAATTGCCAAGAAAAGGCAATCTGCTTGATTAGATGACATCAATCCACTTTTTTTTATGGGCCTTGCCATGCTCAAACAGCTCACTGGTCCCTCAAATATCCTGACTATGGCAGTGAGCAATAGTTATTAAATCAGAAAAACAAACAAGGAACCCACAGCTAATTGTGCAATGCTGTCTGTGGGGTTTGGGGAGTAGAATTGGATGCATGCAGCTCATTACGTTTGTACAGAGCCCTACACCAGTAAGCAAGTAGAATGTAACCAGTGGTCTAGTTTCAGGCAAAATTCCCAGTTCATTGCCTGAATCCTACATTACTAATCAGTTAAGGACCTTCTCCTGCTCCCCATAAGAGTTTTACTATTGACTTCGGTTGGAGCAGAAATAGGACCTTGATTATTAAAACTAAAAAATGGGTTTCATACAACAGAGGACTGAGGAATCCTGCTCCTTACAGGGTCCTGATGCTAACTGTGGAAGTGACTCACAGATAGTTCAAGCTGGAACTCGTTCTCTTCTTTGCCTCATCCCAAAGAAATGTCATAAACAAAACACAATTGACTCATAGGAAGCAGAATATCTGACGTGAGCTGGAGAACAGGAGTTGAAGGGTAGATTCCGGATATCTTCCATCTGTTTTCCTTTAATCCCCACGTATGGACATGGAATGAAATAAAGGGTTGGTGAAATGAGGCACGAGAGAAGGAGTCTATTATGCTGGGCAGGTGTTGTCACTCTTCTTGTTGGCCTAGAATACCAAAGCAAAGCTCAGTTTTAAGGCCAACTTTATTTGAAGATAAAGGGATGCTAAATTTAAGTTTCCAAACTCCACCTTTGTTCCTTGTGGAGTTCATTGCATATTAGGAATGGGTGAATCAAAACGTATAACCCGAACAGTATGAATGCAAACAATCAGAGTAGATAATGATAAAAGTCCCTCTCGGTTTTAACTGAGGAAAAGGCACATCACCAGGGGAAATGTATACCCTCCCATGTTGTCAAATGGATTGTCAGGGTACCAAAAGCAACAGCCAATAGGAATGGCTAGAAAATGGGACAACTCGAGCAATCTGAAAGGAAAATGACTTTAAACTTTTTTCAACCTGTTGAATGTTCAGACTTCACAGCAGGTGAAAGCAGTTCTCCAACACCTAAAGGAATGAGGGGATCAGAGCGAAATGGCTACATAACCTAGCTCATGCGACTTAAAAACCTAGCCACAGATTGATTGCAATGTCCTTAGCCTCAGAAATCACCTGCTAATCCCAAATCCCACACTGATCAATTGCTCATCCAAATTATAGAGCAGTCAAATACTTTCTGACTAAGATGTCTGTGCTGGAACTCCAGCAGGACTACTTGCATGAATAAGTTGTAGGCAGAGGCCCTGAGAAAGGAAAAGTCATACAAACTACACGTGAATATAGATATGATGAATAAAAAACTAAATACACAATCAATGTTTATTTTCTTACATATGGTAAGGCCAAGCATTCTGTCTAAATTGAGTGACTTACCTGAAACGCTGTAGCTATCAAAAGCATAGCATGTCAGCAGTAGCTGTAATTAAAGGTAAAACCTATGGAGTTGGAGAAATGAACAGATAGCGCATGCAGTGTAAACTGCTGAGAGGCAATGGGCTGAATTCTCTACTGGCATAAATTGGCAGAGCTTCAATGACTTCCCTGGGACTGGGCTAATTTGCAGCTGCAAAAAACTTGGCCCAATGGTGTCTGATTGTCAGGCAGTGGCAGCAAGGAGCTGTTAAGAAGTGAGAAGATAAAGGCAATTCTACAAGGAATATTGTTTCCCAGACTATCTTAATCACACACTTGTATATGAAAAATCAGGTTTTCTTGTTGTAATATCCCTTGAAACATGTTTGTGCATGACATGGCTTGGTACTGTGACTGAATGACCTTATGAGAACTGGTGCTCTGCAGATTGTTACAGTGAAGTACAACTAGCCCATTTAATGAGGGTAAATCACATTTCCAGGAAAAAAGGAAAACTAGTGAGATATACACTGAGCTTTGAACATATCTAGTATGGGGATACTATATGCTTGACTATGTTGAAGGCTATATTCTGCATCACAAGCTTTATGCAGACAAAGGCTGATGTATGAGAAACTAAATATAAGAGTCCAAAGGGAACTGCATAAGCCACTTAATGAAAGTATGCTATTTTCTTGCAAATTAAAAAGCAGGAAATATTTCCTACCTTGAGGGGGATTTATCCATTGATGGAGTACAGATCTCTTGGGAAAGACTTGTGGGAAACTTAGTGTTCTTCTGAACACTCTTCCTTCAACCAAGAGGGAATAAGTGTTAACATGCATGTTGATAGAGAGGTGAGTGTTTAAGCATATACTGCCACGTGTTCTTTATAAGATACACATTCTGCTTGATTAGTGTTGTGGATTCAATATGGTAATTTAGTTTTGATTACCATCCAACTATCCAATAAATGCTTCCTGCTAGTGAGATGTGCTGATTAATTAATTAAGATGAAGGTGATAATTGGTTTGGAAATATTCCTTGTTACTCCTCAGCAGTGTCCATATTTTGTCTGTGTTTGCATTGTTGTGGCTTCAACTTGGTATGATTTGGTGAAATGTCAAGTCAGCACATTTTAGTATATCTGTGTAATGTGATGCCGAGGCTGTTCAAGCCATTAGGCTATTTTGTTTGATAGGGAGGGGGCATGTGAAATAAAGTTCATGCAGCTAATCAAATTGTAAACTGGAGTCTCCGCTTCTCCTTAAACTTTTCTTTCCTGAAGAGACAGAATTTAGGGTGCAGTGCTTTTCCCTTAGCAAACCCCAGTACTGAGCTTGATACAGCTTCTGTAGCGGCTCGGTCAAAGGCATCCTCCCGTCAGCCCAGATTCCATGACTGCTACTGCTGCCATGTGACTGCAATAGTGCCATTGTCCCAAAGCACCTGCAGCATCGAGGCAATGGCCAGTGGATCAACTGGGCTTGTCTCCCAAACTGAGCTGTGTCCCTGAGCTCCCTAGCACATGAGAAATATGGGCCCCTGTCCAGTCTCCTCAAATCCTACTTATGCGACAGGAGTATACTGGATCCACTGTGGCTGTTGAGGTGGCAAGATTTGCCCTTTGGTTAGCTCAGCACTCAATTTTACAGTGATGCCATCTTGTGCACCAAGGGGGGAAGGTAGATTATTATGTCACAATCAAACTGAAGTCATAGCTCCTCATGTGACCCATCCCTTCCTGCACGCCAGCCAACCACCTTCAGCCTTTTAACCTGGCCTAAACCTGATGCTTGCTTCTGGGCTGTTACCTCCCACAGGACCTCTGCTCCCATTCTTGGAATAGTAGTAGTAATTTACTCATATTTGGTGTATTACATACAATGAATCCCACCAAAATGTTTGGTTTGGTGCACAGCTCGCATTTTTCTCAAATTCAATGGAAAAAAAGGGCTTTTGACTAAACCTCAGTGATGTGAAATGTCTGACACTAAGGATTGGAGTCAAACTTCATTCCATTGCAGGCAATTCCATGCATGTCACAATGTCCGTGTCAAGCTCTGTGCAGGGACACTGGGCTAAGGAATCTTTTTTTGACAGGCTTTGGTCAACAATGGAGTAAAATCCAGTGCAAGGCATGGGGTATTGGCCCATGTTACTCCTGTTAATAATGGCTTCAGACTTTGAGTTGGGAATTAACTTTATTTTATAAGGCATTACAAATCTAGGGATCAACAGCCCAAATTTTGTACAGAAACTGTCATTCAGAATTGGAAATGAAAATATATTTGACCATGGTGAAATTAGAACCAGTTCCAAACTTAACCTGTCTTTCCCACCCAGTTCATTGAATAACATCACAGTGCATTTTTGTGACCTCACAGTTCATTGCCATGGAAGCAATTGTAATATAAACCTTGGACTGTCCTCACCAAATGAATCTAATCAGCCTGTTCCTCTCATCAAAGTGACAATAGAAACTAACTCTCAAACCCACCAATGCAAAGTAGGGAACAGAATATTAAATTCTATGGTGTGTGCCTTACTGTAGTAGATCTCAATTAAAGAAGAGAACTACTTTAATCTCTTCATTTTAATTACATTTCTTGCTGTAGAATTACTTAAGCAGTGCAGGACTTCAGTTTAGCATTTCACCTCAAAGCTGTTATATTAGTCCAAACACTAACGTACTGACAGCACCACTCCTCTTTCTCTGCATGTGCAACTTGCGACAGACACTTTCAAATGTTTGAATTCTACAATATGAACTTTTGGCTGCCTATGAGAGAATGAACAGTCAATCCAAATGGGCAGACACTGCTATGTCTTAGAAGGCAGCATCGTCACATGATGATTGCAGTTACTAATGTGTTGTGGTTGATGTGGGGGTAGGGAATACATATGTGCAATGGGGGTGGGAGGTGCCCTCGCTAACATTCCCAGAGAAATGCTGGGAACACTTCCAGAGATTGTTCGGGAAATAGTTTTTCTCTTTATTCTAGCACTTTTATCCAGGCATCTTGGAGCACTTCACAATCACTAATGGATTCAGACTCATAGGATATACATCTCAGAGAGGAAAAGAATTGTGGCATACAGATTAAGTGAATTTGACCAGGTTCATGCAGGAAATCTGGCAGAACCAGTATTGGAACCCAGTTCTTTGTACAGACAGTCCATTAGCAAAGTAGCCAGTATGCTCTGCCTTGGTGAGAAGCTATCCATTCCAGTGACTGATAATGGAGTGGTGGAAGATAGATGAGTCAATTATATTACAAAGACGTCAGAAAAACTAGCTTTTAATACTGAATAGATGATAAAGTTTAAATGATGTGAAGTCCACTGTCCTAGACTATTTGAAGTTTTCACTGTACAATAATGAACGGGAATATTTTCCTCTGCTAAATATGAGCGATCCAACTTCTAGTATCTTGTTGATTAAATTATTTGATAGCTGCATCAAATTGTTCCTGGTCGGGAGAGAAAAGGAAACCCAAAACAATTATGACATCATTTTTGGCCTTTAATCTTTGAATTTAAGAGCAGCTGCCTCTTTTGATTTAGCAGGTGTTTTCAACTATACCAAACGATGTCAAATCATATCTTAGTAATTAATCACCTTAGAAACAGGGAGGCATGGTTGCATAATAAACTTGCACTTCAGGGAATAGTCAGGGTTTTTGAATATTACCAACTAATTCAGGTGGAGTCACACTTTACCTGCCCATTGTGGAGAGTTCTTCTGGTGAGCAACATGTTTCAGTCACAATAGCACAGTTAAAAGGAGCAGATGAGAGGGAAGTGCCTTCATGCAAAGTAAACCAGCTGCTTTAGTTCATGTTGTACTACCCAGAAGAGTCATTGGTCATTTGGTACACTGGATTAAGCCAGCACCAAATGACACCATATGAAAAGAATCCTGTTCTTTGTCAAGAATTCAACAGAGGAGATTAGGTTATAGTTTAATACAATTCTTACTGAACAGCAATAATGGATATGATCTTGTATACTCTCTGGGCCTGTTTCTCCATGCCCTGCACCTTTTGTACTCAGTTTTACTATTGCAAAATGCCAACAGTTTTGCATTAACCTAAATCACTCACAAGGAGCATTGGAGAAGCGGGCCCTGTATAATTTTGTAAGTGTCTAATTCTGCCAGCCTCACTCAAATGAAGTAGTACTGTACTCTGAGTAATCCCATTACGATAAATGGGACTACTCACACAATATGGTTCCACTCAGCATATGTAACATGGCAGAATCAGGCCCTCTATTTTCACTGGGTACAAGCATTCAACTGATTGCTTATATGCAGTTGTATAATAGATGATATAAATGTTCAGTTCAGACTGCCGTGCAAGCTACTGTAGAGGCTTCTAGTCCTATGATTATGACCAATGAATTGGAGCACATCTGTGCTATATGAAGTATAATGTTGCTTCCAGGATGTTTGGTTCATGAATATTAAAATGCGTTGAAATCCTTGAACAGAAGGCATTATATAGAAGTGCATCGGTTTATTGTCTAATCACAGCTATATACCTCATAGTACTAATGGCGCTCTAAAATTGATCATAGGCTGTAATCCAAGGGTTCTCAACTGTGCTAAAGAGCACTGACTTTGAAATAATAAATGTCTAACATTTCTGATCTTCATGGGCACTGGCTACCTCATTGTATGGTGCTGAATGTATTAACTCCCATTGATTTCAGTGGTAGGTGAAGGCTCAACAGGAATTTTCCTCCTGGGCATCTTGGAGAGGCCCTGGAGGTTTTTCGCCTTCCTCTGTAGCATGGGGCACGGGTCACTTGAGGGAGGATTCTCTGCTCCTTGAAGTCTTTAAACCACGATTTGAGGACTTCAATAGCTCAGACATAGGTGAGGTTTTTCGTAGGAGTGGGTGGGTGAGATTCTGTGGCCTGTGTTGTGCAGGAGGTCGGACTAGATGATCAGAATGGTTCCTTCTGACCTTAGTATCTATGAATCTATGAAAACACCTTCCAAGTTATGCCAATAATTCAAATGCTTTATAAAACAGTGTGATACAGGCAATGAGGAAGCCAGTAGCTCTCCCAGCCCTGGATATCAAACCTGCTTTCTTTAATTTTATACAAACATAACTGTATTGTTTTTAAACCTGAAAGGAGGTAACAAACCTGTTAGATTTACATGTAGTATAACATAGTTGCTGACTGAAGAGTTCATCTAATTGTGCTGGGAGAAACTCCATTTTATTATTTGGCACTATCTCCAAAAGTTGGGGGTCAGAATGAAAACTTGCAATTCACTTTCTGATTATTACAGTCCTTTACAGAGCACTTGGCAATGCTAGAGCTGTGTACTAATGAGGTCTGCAGCCACTTTGTGGGGGATAGGCACTGTGCACTGAGAAGGCAAGCAGGCCAATTTACAAAATTGGTATTTTCTTAATCTGAACTGAGTACAAGTGTCAGAATCTCTAGTCCCATGCATTGCTTTAAAAGGCACGGTTGGTGCTTTGTAATTAAATCAAATTATTCCCATTTTGAAAAAAGATCAGAGCCTTGAAAACCCAGGTTGTACAATAATTCATTTGCTCTTGAGCTTTTTGTTGGAGACTGGTGTGTAAGGAGTATCCAAAGATTATCCAGGGTCATATTATAGCTAGGGTGACCAGACAGCAAGCGTGAAAAATCGGGACAGGGGGTGGAGGGTAATAGGAGCCTATATAAGAAAAAGACCCAAAAATCAGGACTGTCCCTGTAAAATCAGGACATCTGGTCACCCTAATTGTAGCTAACTCTGCACAGGTGTGCTTGGGGAAACAAGGACACAAGGAACTCCTTCCTGCCTCACAACCCAGGGCAGCTGAGATGGAGGTAGCTGTAATTTGGTGCAAAGGGTCTGGTAGGCCAGCTAGCTCTGGAAAATAGTGCTGTCAGGCCCACAAATGTGTCTTGGTGGACCTATAGCCAAGCCACTTAACTCCCTTTCGTGTCAATGAAGCATGAGCAGTGGAGCACTGAAGGTTGTAACTTCCAAAGGTATAACAGTTGTTTGTCTCACCTCTGTTCTTCCCTCACCCAACGCATCATGGAGATGTGATGGCTGCTTTCAACACTGTTACACTATAAGCTCTCCCAAGATCCCAGAGAATCACAGCCTTCCAGAGGTTTATACTGTAACACCTTAAAAGATATAATTTGGAGAGAAATCTCCGTTCCTAAATGGCTTTAATATCTATTCTTGGTGGATAAGTAAACATCCAATCATGAAGGACTGTGGCAAAAAAAGTGTTCCTGTCTTTAATTCTAAGTTCTAGCACAGCAGCCCAAGTGACATGCACATTGTGCAGAAACCAGCCATCACAATGCTGTGCTATCACGTTTGCTTCACTTTGTCTGAATGCTGTATCTGGCTGGCTTGGACCACTTGTTATTGTGTGAATTCGATATTCTAAAATATCCTGTGTTTAGTCACATCAGCTGAAAGGACTATTTTATTGATGATTAATCTGGAAGGGGCTGGATGCGACTATCTTTTGAGACATCTGCATGAACTAACTTTGCTGTTGCTGATTTCTATAGGCTGCCATGAACTAAAACACTGGCCACTGATGTCTAAGTGCCAGCCATAACAGGAGGGGTGGGGCATGCTCAGAATCCCAATTTTGAGCCAATTGTTGGTTTGAAATGAAGAAATTAGTTACCTTTGTGTTATAACTGTACCTTTATTGTAGAGACTGAATATTATAGGTTGTAGACCCATTTTCAACATGGAATTTGCATTGTATCATTTTAGAGTGATCATTCAGTTTCTTTTATGCAGGAAGAAAAAATTATGTAAATTCTGTCCCTTATCTAAATAGTTTGGAGATCTGTGCATCTGATTCTTAGGGGTTTGAGATGAGTGGCGAGTACGCCTTTAAAATCTAGAAATCTGTTGAGCACTGCAGGATTTAAATCTGCAAAATGGAGCATTTTTAAAGGCTTCTATAGGGAATCCAGAAGAAGCTGATGTATTTTTATACATTGCTCAGATGGGAGGGAGGTTTAATGGAACACTGAGAACTGTTCACAAACCAGCATAAAAACAAATTTTTGAATTTATAAAATGCTTCGTGTGCATTTAGAGTATGTTACTAACCTAGAATTTCACCGTGTGAGGTCAGCAAAGTGACGCACGTAGTTTCTAGCTAAGAATAGCTCACAGTGTAAGTTAGCATAATACAAAGTATACAGTACTGTGCTTTGTGTAAGCCAGAAGAACCAACAGAGATAGTATTTCTAGGCAGTTAATGACTAGTTGAGAGGAGGCTAGGGCTCAAGGAAATTGGGCCCTTCACTATAAACCAATAGTTAACAGCTTCTGTAAGAACTTCTTGGCCTGGAGGGCCCTATTGTTGCTATAAGTCGTGCAAAATTGTGTCATTAAATTCTGAAACAATTACTATTGTTAATGTCTATTTTGAGTGTCTTGGAACAGGAATCAGAGGGGAAAGCAGAACCATATTCTTTGTATTCTGTTCTGCATATAATGGATAAGATAGGTCTAGGCAGAAATGATCCCAGGTGACCATAAATTAGTCTCCCCTTACTCAGCCACCTCAGTTCAGAGGTGCAGTGAGATTGTTCCCACAAAGTCACTTGGGAAATAAAAGAACTGACTTTTACCAATGGAGATGACCCCACATAGCCTCCTCGTTTGGTGTTTGCTTTTCCATTCCTACTCACTACTCTGCCCCAGTTTAAATCTCCAGGTTTGTGCCTGTAAAAAGCATGGAGAATTGCACTAGCATTTTGCTGTGAAAATTTTCTGATATCCTCCCCATAAAATTGTTCCCAACAGGTGCATCTGCTGCTGTGGTACAGGGCTACTGGTAAACACATCCAGGGGCCGCACAGGGGTGAGACAAGTAATGGAAAATCAATGCTTTCCTTCACAAAGGTTTTGTTCTCCCCACAGTTGCTATAGAAGCTATTAGTGAGTGCAATACTTTAAATTGGGTGACACCCCAGAAACCCCATTGTGTTGTAGGAGCAGCAAGGTCACACAGGGTCAAAAGCTGCTGTAAGAGTTAATTGCCAAGCCATCGGGATTCCACAGTGTTCAGCAGCAGTCATGGAGATGTTCAGCATTCACTGTATTCTGGAGCTGTGCTTACTGTCGCTAGCTGCTGTAGCTATGAGGCTATGTAATGCAATCGGGGGGGGGGGGAACCAGGATGAAACTTGACAAATGCTATTAATAGGATTGTCAATCTGTGGAGCTGTCAGCAGAACACAGCCAAGAAAGGGGTTGAGGAAAGAGTCGCAACCAGTCTCAGATACTATCAAATCACAGTGAATGATGTTTAAACTCATATTTCACCATGAATTTGCATTGCACCTGTGAATTTGTTGTCACATATTCAGAGTACAGACAGTAGGCATTAAATAGCCGGATAATGAAATAGGAGGGAACACATTAACCTAAGGAAATGAAGGTTTAATAGTGAAATAAGTTCTCTGCAAACATGCCCAAGTCCATTTATTAGCTGCTAGTGCCATAGAACTGCCCAGTTGCTATTTAGTCTTCAAATTAGCAAACTACTTTTCAGTCCTAGGGGCTGCTAGAGCATATCCATGTGGCCTGTTCCTTGTCGACCTATACTGGGATGTGTTTGTCCGGTTATATACCCTGAAACAAATTGTAAAACTTAAAATCACAGTATAAAGAAGATAGTGGTTTTGCTGATAGGTCATCATAAATATAAGGCAGAACCTGTGACATGTTAAACATGGAAGATAAGACAAAAACCAGTAACTTCCTTGGGTTTAATGAACTTAGTATGTATTATAACTAATGTAATATTGTGTCTCATTTCTACTATCAATGTCTGAGAGGTCTCCTCTCCTCTGCCTCTTTTTTTGCAAGCCAATTGTAATTAATATTAACAAGCTGCTATTCACATTGTCAAACCAAAGCTGAGCAAGATTAAGCTTCAAAAAAGATAGTCTAAAAGTTCACATTTACTACTAAGCCCGATTCTCCTCTTGCTTGCACTGGTAAATAAGGGATTCCCTTAAAGCTGGTGGATTTTGACCAATGTAAAATTGACAAAGGATGTAGAGAACTGGGTCCATGTATGCAGGGTTTGTCACTGGTGCAGCAGTTTGTAGATGTGAAGCTTTAGTTAAGACTTTGTGCTAGGTATTAGTGTGACAGTTTTAATAATAACTGCAGTCACTTGGCATAACTCTCCTCATCAGCAAGGCTCTGTCCATGCTAGGCCACCACTTAGCACCACATTTAAAAGCCACATTAAAAGTCCCAGTGTAGATAAAGGTACAGGCTGCAGTTGGCATTTAACACCATGTCAGTTTATACCAGAGGTGTGCAAACTATGACCTGGGGCCACATCTGGACTTTCAGACATTTTAATCCGGCCCTTGAGCTCCTGCTGGGGAGCAGGGTCCAGGGCTTGCCCCATTCTGATGCTCTAGCTGGGGAGCGGGGTTGGGGGCTTGCCCCTCTCCACATGTGTTTTGGCTCCGCACGGCTCCTGGAAGCAGTGGCATGTCCCCCCTCCAGCTCCTACACATAGGAGCAGCCAGGGGGCTCCACATGCTGCCCCCACCCCAACCACCACCACCACAGCTCCCATTGGCCAGGAACTGTGGCCAATGGGAGCTGCCTGGTCACGCCTCCATGTAGGAGCCAGAGGGTGGACATGCCACTGCATCCAGGAGCTGCCTGAGGTAAGTGCCAACCAGAGCCTGACCACCTCCTGCGCCCCAACCCCCTGCCCCAGCCCTGATTCCCCCTCCTGCCCTCCAAACCCCTCGATCTGAACCTGGAACACCTTCCTGCTCCCAGAGCCCCTCATCTCCATCCCCAGCTCCACCACAGAGCCCACACACCTAGCCAGAGCTGCACCCCCCACTGCATCCCAACCCCCTGCCCCAGCCCGGAGCCCCCTCCCACACCCTGAACTCCTCATTTCTGGCTCCACCCCAGAGCCCGCACCCCCAGCCGGAGTCCTCACCCCCTCCCAAGCCCCAACTCTCAATTTCGTGAACATTCATGGCCCGCCATACAATTTCCATACCTAGAAGTGGCCCTGGGGCCAAAAAGTTTGCCCACCCCGGTTTAGACCTATTACAAGCAAAGTTCCTTGACAATGTTCAAAATGCGAGTGGCAACTGATGGTTCATCTTCACTAGAGCTCCCAGTATTGCTAACACTGGCAGAACTGAAATTAGACGAAGGTTTCTAACAATCAGAGGAGTGAAGTTCTGGAACAGCCTTCCAAGGGGAGCAGTGGGGGCAAAAGACATATCTGGCTTCACGACTGGGCTTGATAAGTTTATGGAGGGGATGGTATGATGGGATAGCCTAAATTTGGCAATTAATTGATCTTTGACTATTAGCGGTAAATATGCCCAATGGCCTGTGATGGGATGTTAGATGGGGTGGGATCTGAGTTACTACATAGAATTCTTTCCTGGGTTTCTGGCTGGTGAGTCTTGCCCACATGCTCAGGGTTTAGCTGATCGCCATCTTTGGGGTCAGGAAGGAATTTTCCTCCAGATTGGCAGAGGCCCTGGAGGTTTTTCACCTTCCTCTGCAGTGTGGGGCATGGGTCACTTGCTGGAGAATTCTCTGCACTTTGAAGTCTTTAAACCATGATTTGAGGACTTCAATAGCTCAGACATAGGTTAGGGGTTTATTGCAAGAGTGGGTGGGTGAGATTCTGTGGCCTGCATTGTGCAGGAGGTCGGACTAGACAATCATAATGGTCCCTTCTGACCTTAAAGTCTATGACTCTAACTGAACCAGTGTTGGTGGTGATGGAACTTTTTAGACAACTATCTCTGGTGTACACAGGGCCAATGTACTCCTGCAATGGTAGCATCCAGAATACATCTGTACACATTGCTACATACTGACCTTTATTTGAGGTCATATTTTTGCTTCACTCTGGCCTAGTGGTCCAGAAGGTTCTAATCTTTTTCTGCCACAGACTTGCTACGTGGCGGTGAGCTTCAGTGGTTTGCCCAATCTGTTATCCTGCCTGTAATATAGGGAGACAAGGTGGGGGAAGTAATATCTTTTATTGGACCAACTTCTGTTGGAGAGAGAGAGAGACAAGCTTTCAAGCTACACAGAGCTCTTATTCACACCTTAGCCTAAAACAGGGGTAATAGATTTGAGAGGGAATAATCCATTCCCTACCAAATCAGTGTTGCCATCACTCTGTTGATGGCTTATTATGAAAAATGCTTGAAAGAATGTACCGCTTCCTTTTCCCTCCTCTTTTGTCTCCTATTTCTCTGCACTGAACTCTCCTGTCTTTATATTAGGGTTGTCTATTTTTCCATAAATTAGATTATAGTGGGGATGCTCTGTTTTCCCTTGGCAATAATCCAGACCTACCTGAAGACTTTGAATGTCAACTTCAAAAGAACATAATGAATGTCTTTAAAAAAGGGGCAACTTTTCTAATATTTAAGCAATAAGAAAAATACACCAGGCATTTTGGATGGTTTAATGAGATGGTGTTAGCCCCATGCAGCTAGTTACCATAAAATGTCCTCTATGAATATTACGTAATTAAATTTACAGAACTAACCATGAAGCATTGCCTATTTACAGATTGATAAAGCTTCAGCTGATATATTCAAGTCCGCTCTACAGAATTAATCCTGTTCATTAGCCAATTGGATTACTCCATTCAACTCTCCTTTACACCATAGCAAATGGCTTCTGATTTGCTGTGTGACATTGAACAAGTCACATGCAAACAAATTTTCAAAAGTGGCCACTACTCTTGGTGCCTCAACTAGAAAATCCAGATTCAAGGCCTTTTCTGAAAACTTTGGCAATAATCCTCTCTAAACCTGTTTTCTTATCTGTGGAATGAGGTTAATGGTTAGATTTGGGGCAGGAAGAGAACTGTGAATGTCTTGCAATTTTTTTCCAGTTTTCATTGGAGTTTTTTGACCAGCTGTAATATCTCTGTTTCAGAGATGAAAAGCTGAGGCATAGAGAGAGAAATGACTTGCATAGGATGGAGCTACTGGGACTCAGAAGACCCAACTACTAATCGTGGTACTATCGTGGCCAAGGCACTTAACCTTTCTGAGCTTCTGTTTCCCCATATGTGCAATGGGGAATACTGATCTAGGGATGTTGTGAGGCCTAACTGAGGCCTTGTCTACACTACGACTAAATCGGCACTGCTGCATTAATTTAGCAGGTCTGGCAAAGAAGCGATAAGTCAACGGGAGAGCGCTCTCCTGTCGACTTAGCTTCCACCTCCCATTGAGGTGAATTAATTATGTCGACAGGAGAGCGTCTCCCATCAACATAGTGTGGAATAGACACTGTGTTAAGTCAATGTAAGTTACTCTGACTTGAGTTACGTAACTTACGTAGCTTAAGTAGCATAATTTACATCGATTTACATCGCTAGCATAGACTAGGCCTCTATATTAAATCCAAGCAGTACCAGATTTCTGGGATCCCAGCTCCATAATTCTAGGCCACATAGTCTTCTTCAAAAATTCACATGATTGACAGAACTCACTAACTTCAAGCCAAATACCGTTCGATATTATGCACTATCAAAGCTTCACAAACTCTAAAGACAGCAAATTGTGTCAAAACCAAATTTCACAAATTATTTCGCCTAGTTCTAATAAACACCTGTTAGTAGTTTTACCTGATGCAAAATTCAGCTGGAAGTCTTTGGGGTTTCATCTTGTCCTTTTGCCTATCTTTGCTCTGAATGAAACTATTGTGGTCATTTTTTGTCTGTCTTGACTATAGTCTGTCTGTAGTCTCCCTGCGCCTTTTTATATCTGATTTAGAACTATTTGAAGATACCTCTTGACCACATTCACTTCTATGAGGAGATCTGAGAGTGTTGTTTGAAATTTTGCTAACTCTGGGGATGTTCATGGTTGGGTTGTGACCACTTTACTGCAGCCCTGGTGGCATCAACCAGCTGGATGGTGCCCTCAGTAGGGGGTCTCTTCAGCAGGTGCAGAGCCTGTATAAGTACCTGTATGTCCGTCTCCCCCTCCCTGGCCATAAGCCCTGGTGCAGGGGACATTCTAGGAATGATGCAGGAGACTGCATCAATAGCCTATAGAGCCATTGCAGACAGGATTAAGCTGCACAGGGGCTGAACCAGTGCCTTGCCTCACCTTCCAGGATAGTGGCCATTTGATCTGGGTGCTGGGCTCACTTCCCTGAGCTCATGCAAGCCAGTGAGATGTTTAGATATGACTGAAATGTCAAACAATGTAACTAATTGTTCTGATTGCCCTGGTAGTTTTAATCTTGCATGGCTGTGCAGAAGGCCAGAATCCTACCTCCATCTCCTCTGTCACTTACAGTATAGCATGTTGTCAGTGAAAACTCCTCTAGAGGATAAAATAGCAATCTTCTCTGAGTGAATTTAGAGCAGCAGAAAATTGAAGTTCATTAGGACTCTAGGTGAAGCTGAGGACATTCCCATAAACATAAACAAATCTACTGTTGTCACTGTGACCGAGCCTAGCTCACAATGTTATTTATGACAGCGTCTTGCTAAGAGCTGGGATGAGACACTACAGACTCATTTTCCCTAAATCTGCCTTCAGTCAGTTGCTGGAACAATCCATTTTAATCCTGATTGAAAAATGCAAAGGCAGGTGAGTAATCCAGTGAGCCACCCGGTTCCAAGCTTGTAACCTGGGTAGCTCCCTATGAATCAACTGAGATGCTCCTGTGAAAGAGGGAAGGTGCAATTAGTAATGGTTCATTCAGATTCAGTCCCGCACCCAGAGTCCTGAAGGTTTAGGGATGAAGTTCTTGCCTACTTTGGAAAGCTGTTGGTAAGAACATATGCCACACAACTCTCTTCACACAGTATTTAATACTATTGGCCAGATCCTCATTTGATGTATCAGCTAGAAACTTCAGTGGAGCTATGCCGATTTAAACCAGCTGAGCATCTGTGAAACCATCTTTCTTAAAAGATTTCTAACAGTTTGTTCTGAAATTATTGTTGTATCTTCCCTCCTTTCTGTCCATTTGCCTCACATTTCACCTGCTTCCTAAGGGGTTTTTTTCAGAGAGTTCCACTCTGATGAAGTGGTTTACCTTAATCACAGCTTGAGAGATTTCAAAAGAGGGATGTGATAAAAATGGTGCTTATGGCTTGATTCTTCAACATCTGGCATCTTGTAGGGTAGTTTACACCTGTGCAAAATGGGTATAAAATGCTACCAACTTAATCTTCACTTTTATGTTGGTGGCATTTTATACCCACTTTGCAGTCACTTGCACTTGTACAGTATGCAAAGGTTCAGGGCAGTGGATCATCTGGCTCATAGTCTTTCCCATTTCTGTTTTGGGAAGAGGTAGTGCTGCTAAAGCAAATTATGACTGCTAGCCCTCTAGAAAAGTGCAGAGATGCTGTAGTCTATGTTAGTTTAAAGAACTTTTCCTGGATTTTCTTCAGTCCAGGATAATCCAGAATCACTTGCTAGTTAATGCTTTATTCCATCCTTATCTATTGTAAAAATCATGTCACCTGTGGAAGTTCCCTACACTGCTGCATGTAAAATTCTTTGTCTAATGAGGTGCGTTATTTTTGTATTCAAAGATATATCAATTGTATGAAGTAATGGGGTTTAGTTAATGGAGTTTGTTGAGAAAGTGGATCTTAAAACCATTTGCAAGATGTATGCAAAACTCATGCTGGTGAAAGACTTGGATGTGCTTGTGGTATGACTTTCCAATATGGCTTGCAAGCCAGACTTTTGAAAGGCTTTTTTCCCTTTGTATTGTACCAATAAATGAATGCTGCACTGTAACTGGAACGTGGTCCCCAGCATTTGGATTGACACCACATGTGCTTGTCTAAAAACCAAAAAGGCCACATTAAGGCTATTGTATAGCAGCAGTATCTAATAACCTGATATTTGGGAGAATACACTATGTTTATTTTTACTGTGTTTTCCATACTCTTTTTGGTTCTTTCCAGTGGAATGCCATAACAATACCTCCCTATTAATTTTCTCCATACCATTCGTGATTTTATAGACTTCTTTTTCACCTTAGTCATCTTTTTTTCTAGGCTAACCAGTCCTAGTGTTTTTATCTCTGCTCTTATGAAAGCTGTTCCATACCCATAATCATTTTTGTTGCCCTTCTCTGTACCTTTTCCAGTTCTAATACATCTTTTTGAGATGGGGTGACAGAACTGCATGGAGTGTTAGAGGTGTGGACATACTATGGATTTATAAAGTATCATTATGATATTTTCTGTTTTATTTTCTATCCCTTTCCTAATGGTTCTTAACATTCTCTTAGCTTTTTTGAATGCTGCTGACACTGAGCAGATATTTTCAGAGAACTATCCAGGATGATCCCAAAATCCCTTTCATGAATGCTAATAGCTAATTTAAAACCAATCATTTTGTATGTGTATTTGGGATTGTGTTTTCCAATGTGCATTACTGTGCATTTATCAACATTGACTTTCATCTGCCATTTTGTCTCCCAGTTACCCAGTTTTGTGAGATCCCTTTGTAACTCTTCACAGTCAGCTTTGGCCTTAGCTGTCTTGAATAATTTTGTATCATCAGCAGACTTTGGCACCTCACTGTTTACCAGCTTTTCCAGATCATTTATTAATATATTCAACTCCACAGGTCCAAATACAGATCCTCAGGGAACACCATTATTTTGTGTAGTCTAAACACGATCTGTTGTGGGTTTTGTTTTGTTTTTTACTATTGTCTAAGTCTAAGAGTTGATAACTGAGTCCAGTATAGAAACAAACCAGAAGATTAACTGATTTGAAGCTCAAAGAAATCATGCAGCAGAGTGCAAGTGGGCAACTAGATTCAGCAGCAGACATGGATCAAGGGGTCCCACTAGCTGGCTTAGATGACAAAGTGGAAAAACTGACTGAATCCTGTCAACACTACAGCTGCACCAGTGGTGAACTATACTGACTTTTTGCCACTGTAGACACCCCCATGGTTTCCTGGATTCCAGTCCTGTTCTTCTACCTTTTGGTCATGCTCCCATTCTGTTGCTATATTGTTGCAAAGATGGGTAATCTCCCAGCAAAATCCAACAAAAGATCACAGAAAGGCCTCTAAATTGAGATCCCACAGTTAATAGCTGACCCTAGCTTTGGAGATACAAAATTTCTGATTATATTTTATAATGGGAGATCATTTATGTCCTGCTTAGTCTGGGCTATTTTTAGACAAGGATGTGGGTGGCATGTGACACGCATGCCTTGTTGTCCTTTGAAAATCACATATATATGCATAGGTATGTTGCAGCCTGCTGGAGAAGCACTCTTCTTGGTGATTGAGTATAATCAGAGTGTTATAGAAATGGAAGATTCTTTCCTTGGACTTAAAAAAGAGTGAGAACAAATGAAATGAGAGTAATATTTCTAAATACAAAGGCTGTGGCACAAGGTGACATCTGACATGGGGGGAAAGGTGAATTAAGGTTTCCAGAAGCAAAGATCTGAAAGCTAGGATCTGTGACACTGAAAGTGGGACAGCTGTCGCTTTGAATCGCCAGTCACTGCAGCCCTGCTCTTCTAGCCCCCGTCTCTTGGTAAGAAGCATGCCTCAGTGACATTTGGGGATTGTTTCGCTGTGCTGTGGGTGATCATGAGAAATTAGTGTAGAACCAGTAAACTTGGATTTCTCGTACGATGCCATTTAAAAGTTTAGCAAATTTAGGTTTAGGAATTTGGGGCCATACAACAAAACTGCTTTGGAGGAGTGTTGGCATTTCTTACAGCTCTTTTCCCCCATCAAATCCATTCATTTGCCTTCTCTTCCCTTACTCCTTTTCCCTCCTTCCCTGTTGTCAGAATGGGAGGAACATGCTATTTCCGGTTCAGTAGTGTTCAGGGCAATGAGGCCTTAAAGGGTGGGGTTTTCAGATTGCAAGGTGTGGATCAGATGATAAGGAGTGACTGTAATATGTCACTATGCTGACTAGACCAACTCTTGCACAAAGATGGTGGGAGTTACTATAGACTACACAACATTTTGACAATGAAGATGGAGGACTCAAACCATCTCCTACCACTGGCATTTTTGCCAGGCCCAGGAGAGCCCCCAGTACCCTGGTCTAATTGGCTGAGGGCTTTTGAGACGTGGCTAACGGCAGATGGATTGGAAAAAGCAGAGAATGCCCAAAAAAGAGCTCTTCTCGGTCACTCTTTGGACAAAGAAGGTCAGAGGGTTTTTGCAATGCTGGGATCGGCGGCCACCTTTGAGGAGGCGGTGAGGAAGCTTTTGGAGCACTTCCAAGGCAGGCGAAATGTGATGATACAGAGGTTCCAGTTCCGACAGCAAGCACAACTGCCTGGGGAAACCTTTGTGGTTTTTGCCTCAGTGCTGCGGCGGCTGGTGGCGGCCTGTGATTTTGGACTTCTGCAGGATCAGTTGATCCTGGGTCAGCTAATCGAGAAAGCAGCAGACTGGCGAATTCGGGAGCAGCTCTTGTTGGAACCTAACTCGCTGACTCTGGCCAGGGCAGTGGAGCTGGGGTCACAGATGGAGGAGGCATTCAAGGAGGTGCACACCAGGGTGATTTCAGCCACAGTAAAGCAATGGGAGAGCTGGAGCAGTGGTAACAAGAACTGGGGTATCAGAGATTTCAGCCACTCTAAATTATTGCACCCCTGCGGATGGGAAAAACTGTCATTTGCAAAACAAAGTCACCAGAGTAAGCAAACTCGCTCCATTCTGCATTCTTGCAGCATGGGGCCATCCACAGCATCAACAGTGACGAGATGTTTGGGCCAGAAGGAGGGGTGTCATGACCCAGCAAAGACCACACACCTGGGAGTAAAGAACTTCTAGGTAGGTCATTGTTTGGTAAATGAAAAGAGTGGGAACAGATCCTGCAAACTGAGGTATGCTACTAGTGGAACAATCTAACCAATTATAAGAAGGTCACAATAGTTCCGGTTAGAGAAGGGCTAGTGACTGTTGAATGAAAATCTTCCTTATTTGGAATGGGATGCGGGTTGGGTTTGTAATTCTGAGGCAGCGATACAGACTTTTGGCACTGGGAATAGGATGCATTTTCTCTCCCTCCTTTGTGGACAGGTTCAGATGTCACTTGAAGATTTTGGGAGTGTATGAGCTGATAGATCTAGTCCAGCAACACTTAAAAGCAAATAGCTGCCTCACAGCACCTGCAGCAATATCTGCTGCTGCATCTGGCAGTGATGTATCCCTGAGTTAACTGGAGGCTTCTGCTAAAATAATCAGCAATGAAATAGTTAATTGTATTAAGTTTGAGTTATTACACACCTCTCTGCTATTTGATGGGCCTGTCTGAAGTCTCAAGGAAGCTCTTCAGTTTACACTGGGAAGGCTTTCTTTGCGGGTTAAGAGTTTCCTTTCTGCAGGGGTAACTTCACAGCTTTGGAATGATGGAGCACAGCGCCTTGCTAACAAAATGAGATGGTATGAGCTGGACTGGGTAGAGGTGTGAGGAAGAAGGGGAATTATAGAGAACTGTAAGTACAGTATTAGCATGGCAGGGAGCGGAGGATGGGCAAGAACGAGCGGGAGGGACTAACAGGTGTCATATTTTTGAGTCCATATTATAATGGAGATGCCTAGGGCACAAGATTCAACCTTAGAAGCTCCTCTGGGGCATATCCCTATCCAGAGTAATCTGCCTTACAGTCAAGCACTACATTTGCTCCTTTTTAGCTCAAATGCTTGATGAAACTTCCTCTTTCTAAGCAATGACAAAAGGAAGATCCAAAGTCCTCTCCTGTCTGCTTCTTGCTCAGTAAGAGGCACAGATGAAGTTGGCACCTTCTCCTCAACTCTAACAGACACCAACAGGCTGGGGGAGAACTGGAGTAGTGGTGTAAACAAAACATGATGCAGCAAGATCTGAGAAAAAAGAAGTCTGAATGAAGAATGTTGATGAAATTAGAGGCCTATAAACTCAATAGCTGAAATAGTTCTCCTTAAAGACTAGGTGCCCTTAAAGAGGCTGTGCAGAAATAATACACAGCTCATCTCTCTCTGAAGGCCTAGAACAGAGCAATGTGGAGGAGTTTGATTAGTTTCTCCTACTACTACTTGATCTGACCTCTTTCCCATTAATAGAAGAGGTACACTGCTGTCCCTCACAGAAGCCCCCTCTGGAGAATCCCCCCATGGGAACTACCATGAGGAGAACCATTAGGCTGACCCGAACAATTGAATATCTTGCCTATAATGCAACCAAATGTAATTATTCCGTGTCATGCAGCAAAAAGTCTACTGAAATTAGAAGAGGGGTATAAATATTCAGTGCTCTTTCCAAATTGTGCTTTGAGGCTGATGAAAAGGCTGGTTGAGGAGAAATGAACTGTATTGAATGCCACCTTAATCTGAGGCAACGTTGGCAGTTTCCTCAAAGAACTGAAGATGCAGGATTTGCATGTTTTGTTTAATGTTTAATGCTTCTCTCTCTCTTTCTGGTTAAAATGAAGCTGACAGCTGTCTCCTTAGCTAAAGTGTATGTCTTTTTGGATATTTTTATAGCCATGTGTGCCATTTTCCTCAAAAGGACCTTGAAAAGGATAGCAAATGAGATGCAGTTTCTGCAAGTCATTTGTTGCCCTGGTCATGCATGTAACTCAGTGCTTTGACAAACAAAATTGCCTGTTGGTACGTTATGGTTATCTTGTTCCTTAATGCAGTTGCTGAGAGCTGGACTTTGACTTAAATAACATTACTTTGGTTGCCAGGATGATAAACTTCTGAACCTTTTAGCATGTTTTGGTTTAGCATTGGCTCTCTGAGCTGTTTGTCTAACTGGGCATCCATGGCATGGGGCATGCTGCTGTTAAAAGTATATCACTCCCTATGCACTGGATCTTGGTCCCATTTGAATGTGTATTTCTTGCCAGATCTTCGGTATAGTAGCTAATACCTGGGTGGATACTTACCTGACTCATTGCAGAGTTCTCGCATGTAAAAGGTAATTTTGAAGTCTGGAATGTGCGAGGGCTGAGTGATTTAAGCAAACCCATTTTAGCAAGGGACTTCCTTGCTGTACAGCCAGTCAAGCTGAAAAGCCTGTGTGTGGGTCAGATCATTGGAACTTCACTTGCCTCTCATTCCAGGGAGGTGGGGGAGGGGAGGGTCATACTTAAAGCCAGATCCTTTCCTGTGACCGAAGTAGTTTTTGGTCCCAGGAGGTGATATATTCTCACAAATGGCACCATGTTCAGATAGCAGCTTCTCTTTAGTCCATTCTTTAGGACTATAAATGAAGGCTGCACAGGTCAGCACTGAAGTCTGCAGATGCCAAAGCTGAGGTTGCACTTGTAATCTTAAGGGCTAGATTCTTGCTCAGTGTGGGATGGGGAGGGAGCAGGCGTTGGAGCACGGTCCAGCTTCCTGATCTTCCGGGCCAGTGCAAGTCCAACTTCTGCCATTAGCTTGGGGTCCACAATACCCCCTTGCCTGTGAAGAATTACTGTGGCAGAATTCTACCATGCCCACCACTCCGAGTGCACCCCTTACACAGGGGTGGGGGCAGAAGTGTCATACTGCAGTGCAAATGCACCAACAGGGAGTTCCCCTACACCAAGGGAATTCTCTGTTGGGCATTTGCAGCCAGACTATAGCTTCTCTACACCACCCAATAGCATGAAGGAGCTGTCCCCTTGTGCCTATACATTACAGTAGAGTAATGGCATGACCACATACTACTTCTCAAATACAGTATAACAGAACTTTCTCCTGCAGCCTTAGATTCCCAGGTCTACTATCTTAGTGCTGTGTGCCGCTGGATGTCAGACAGTACAGGAAAGTCACATTAAACAGACGATGCATAGCAAAGGAGGCAAGGGATCCTATGACAACAGTGCAATAGCTCTGTGACTGCCTGTACCTCAAAGTATTGCCATGGTACCCCAGTGCGGCAACTAGATACGAATCATATACATACACTAACCTTACTGACACCTGTGCAAGACGCACCTATTAACAGTAAATGGGGTTGCACAATCTTCTGTGAGAACATAGACTAAGGACAAAAGGATTACAAAGGGGAACCCTAAAGATGAAGGACTTTGCTATAAAAAAGAGAAACTGGTTTAATTATCAGCTCCCAGGCTGACAGTGTCAGGCAGGAAATGATTTAAATTTACTTACAAACAGTGCAAACTGGAATTGGAAGTCATTAGGACAATCGTGAAATGCTGTAATGCTCCTTTTAGTCACATTGCATGGTAGAACTGCACTTGAGACATTTGGTCCTAGTAAGCTGACTAAACCCATCCCTCCAGGTATACGATAAAATACTCCATTTGCTTCATTTAATCTCTTCCTCAGATCCCTATCTGGAAGATGAAGATAATACTTCCTGACACCTTCCCTTTAACTTTTTTTTTCTAATTAGCCTATAACTCCTTAGGACAGAGACTCTTAGCATGGTTGTATAGTCAACAATGGGGCCGTGAACTTTGTTGTGGCATCTAGTTGCTGTGTCTTGTGCTCCAAGTAGCATGTTTTAAATTTTCAGAGGATTGTTGGTATTGAATATTTTATATCTGCAGATCTGTCAAAACAGTACAGCATCCGGCATGATGGAAATAGGCAGTGTGATCAGGATAAATCATTTGAAGAGAAAACAAATGTAAGCAGGAATGGAATGTGTTAATAAGTGTATGCAGCAGACTTCTTTGATGGGCAACAGGAGGTGAAGGTTCCTGTTAAAGAATCAGGAAGGTTATGAAATGCAGCATTCCACAGTCTCATGGTGCTTCTCCCTGCTTGCCCACATGTACCTCCTTTCAAAGTGTTGTTTTAAGAAAGAATGTGAATGATTTGTCACTTTCTGCCTGAATAAAAGTGATATTGCATATATGGGGTCAATGGCTGGACTCGTGTATAATACAAGCAGGCCTGTGCGAGCTTCCACACGCAGTTTGTCACTCCAGTGGTGCTCCAAGCCTGGGTCTCTCCTGATCAGACTGCCAGTCATGCAGGGAAACTTAGCATTCTGCACAGGGATACTCAAGAGAAAAGGGACTCCCTGCACCCACCCTCAGTTCCCACAGTACATATACACATGGGCAGTGCTTTGAAAATACTAGGCTCTTTGACTCTGCTCCAACTAATCTGAAAACCGAAAGCAATCCAGGTAGGAGTCTTCTCCCTAGTTCAAACCACTAGTTGTACTGAAGGAGTTATGTGGAAAGCTGACTCTTTAAAACAAAACAATGTATGGGAAATTCTCTGGAGTCTGATGGCAGAGACATAGTTCTGTTCAACTCTGCACAGTTCCCTTAGGCATTTTATGAAGGATATTCTGGATTTCATTCTCAAGGGCTAGAAGAATTCTCATAACACTCTGTTGGCTTTGGACCTGTTAAATTATGTAGGATATTTCCATATCGGAAGGAGGAAGGATGGTCTCATGAACTGGCACTAATTGAAGACAGGGATTCAGTTTCTGGTTCCACCATAGATTTCCTTTGTGTTCTCAGGCAAGTCAATGAATCTCTGTTCCCAGTCAGTAAAATGGGCAAAGTACTTTCTCTCTCCTACCCTTTCTCACTTATGTAGATGGTAACTTCTTAGGACAAGGATTGTCTCCCCAGGTGCATGGTGCCTCACATAATGCGGCCTTGCTCTCTTGAGGTTCTAGGTGTTACGGTAATTTAAATAAAATAGTAAAGCTATGGAAAATGTATTTGTAAGGCAAAATCTTGCATGGTGCTTAGTAGCCATATCACTGGTGCCCTATAATGGATTAAAAAGCAAATGTGATTCGGGGGGGAGTAGGGGGGGAAGAGGGCGAGAGAAGACTAAAGAGCATAAATGACCAAAATAGCTGGCATACGACTACCAGGTATATTGGTGTGGGGGGCTGCACAGTGCATTTATATTTATTGGGATGCCTTACTCATGAACCATTCTTTAATGCAATTTTCTTGAACTTTTGGCAATTAACATAGCTAGCTACTAAGTCTTTTTCATGGATCTGACAAGTTAGAGCAGATTGCTGTTGTATTGAGAATTGTCACATTCATGTTTCAGAGTAGCAGCCGTGTTAGTCTGTATTCGCAAAAAGAAAAGGAGTACTTGTGGCACTAATAAATTTGTTAGTCTCTAAGGTGCCACAAGTACTCCTTTTCTTTTCACATTCATGTTATTGGTCTGATTTTCTGTATTTAGCATTTCAGAAAATTATTCCACCAGGATATTGAAGAAAACACCAAACATTTCACATAAGGAAGGCAGTTAAAAAACTACTAATCATATCAAGATTTATTTTCAAAAAAAGGTTCAAAAAGTTTTAAGAAAATGGATTTAAATGCCATTTAAATGCCTCAATTGCTTTGGTTCACCAAAATCTATAAACCCACATTTATTTTACCCTGGCCTATGAAGGCCTCAGTTCTACAAAGTATTTAAGCATGTCGTTAAGTGCTTTGAAAAAATACAAAAGTGTTTTATTCATTAAGGCTCCGATTCAGCAGACAGCAATAGGCCTAGTGTAAGGGACTGTTGCCCACCCTTACTAACATTCAGTGGGGGTGTTTTAGTTGCTAGCTCCAGGTACTAAAAAGGGGGAAGGGTCGATGGGGAAACAGTCCCCAGGAACAATGGGGAGAGGCCAATGCTCCAGTCAGCCTGAATGACAGGGTGGGCAGGCTAATCAGGGAATCAGGAGGCCAGGGAGGTCCCATCCTCTGTGTGAGCTGGTTTTTCCTGGGTCAGACAGAGTGGGGCTGAGCTAAGGAGAAAGCAGGGGCCCAAGCTAAGCTGGGGAGCAGAGCTGTGCCAGATCCAGAGCGGCCAGGAAGCAGGTCAGTGCTGGAGCAGAGTCACAGAAGCAGCCTGCAGAGCAGACCTGTCCTGGGAGCGGAGCTGTAGCAACCAGAGGCAGAGGGGCCAAAGAAGCAGCCCAGGGAGCTGGAGGCAGAGCAGCAGCAGCAGCAGCACAGAGACAGAGTAGTGGAGCCGGGGCTGGAGCAGTCTGGAGCTGGGTGCGGTGAGCTGCTGGGGAGACCGAGGGGGGCCCTGGGCATTGGGCCCAGCACAGGGAGACGCCTCAGCCAAGAGGCTCTGCAGGCCAGGCTTGGATCGTAACCCCGACAGGGCGGGGACAACACTGGGCAGAAGGGTCCTACCACTTAGAGCCTGAGAGCATGTGGCCACCACCAGAGCAATTGTCCAACCCACAGCATCCCTGCAGCACAGCCAGGGCCTGAGAAGAAGACCTGGGACTTACAAGGAACAGCCTGAGAACTGCCCTGACATTCCAGAGACACTGTTTGTGATGTTCCCTGCCACAGAGTGGGGTGATGTTTCCTTTAACCTTTCCCATTTTTCCTTTTTCTTTTTAAAATTAATTGTTGATTAAATAACTTGCACTTGCTTTAACTTGTATGTAATGATCAGTGGGTCAGAGAAGTGCCCAGTGCAGAGAGAGTACCCCAGAGTGGGGACACACAACCCCTCTCCTAGGTGACCACAGCAGCATTGGGGGGTTGAGCCCTCCAGGAATCCTGGGCCCAGCCTTGTTGGGGTTACGAGGACTCTGCCAGACAGGAGAGTGGAAGGGGAGTCCTCAAGGGCAGGGAGGCCACTTGGTAAAGGAAGTGGGAGCGAGGACTCGGATTCTTTCACTAGTCCACTTCACCGGGATAGTGCAGAAGCCAGGAAAGTTCCCCACAATAGTGGTACTATTCCCCCGCTTACACAAGGGTAACAATTTCAAAAGGGCTTAAGTGATGAAGGCCAGGTGTGCACACATAGAACTTTTGATTTGATGTCTTGTAGGGGTGGTGGTGGTATTTTTACAACATGTTTATACCAGAAAAAAATCTAGTGTAGATACAATTGTACTGGCAAAGTCCCTTTATTGGTAGAGCTTATTTCTTTCTGACTCTGGTGTAGCTATATGGCAAAAGCATGCTAGGCACACAAGTACTTTTGCTGATCTATGCTGCGTCTACACTGGGGGTTTACCAGTATAGTATATCAGGATAGCTGTAGTGGCACACTTTTTCTAGCCTAGACTAGGCCTTATGTCACTCTTGCAAATGGGACTTAGGCCTCCTAGATCATGTAAGCACTTATGAAAATGTTAGCCTCTGTCTTTAGGCTGAACTGTTACTTCCAGCATGACTCCTTTAATCATGTCTTGGCTATTTTTGGAGTATTTTTTGAAGAAAAAAGAGAATTTACTCAGTATCATATTGTATGCAAAAATATTGTTTTTAAAAAAAATAAAGATAGATGCTAAGAATGGAAACCTGCTGTGTATTAAAGCCAGAATTAAGATGTCAAAACATTTTCTTGTTTTAAATTACCCAGCAGAGGGAGCTATTGCAGGGCAATGAATGCATCAAAACAATTCAAATTGAAGACAAATTGTGTTCGAGTTCAAATTCCCCAACTTTATGTGTACCAATTTTTATTTTACTATCTTTTTGACTAATAAGACTGGCTGATTAAAAAAAAAAACAAAAACAAAAACAACTCAGAACAGTTCATGTGCTGATTATTGGTATAACTTGGAATCCTTTACTCTGAATTGGTCTGCTGAATTTCTTCTGATCTTTTTCCTCCCATTACTTAAGCCTTGATTTTGCAAACAGGTCATCCAGCTCGGAGCCCTGCATCTTGTGCGAAATACAATTGGAGTACCTGGGGCTCAGCACTGGCTCAAGAGTTTGGCTCTCCAGATTTGATTCCAGCACTGGGGCCTTACTTAACAATATCAATATTTTAAATCGGTACTTTTGAGTCTCATTGCGAATATTTTGCATAGCTGAGAGTTTTGCATATCATTGTAACTTTGCCAAATAGCCTAATTTTTCCCAAACCTCTGCTTTTGCTAAAATATAAAGTCATTTTTGAGTGAAAATGAGCAGTTGTTCTTGACTGGAGCTGTTTGAATAAACATAGCAAATATTTTTTATAATATTTGCATTTGAAAGTTCCTGCAGTTGAAGATCAACTTTTGCACTGAAAAATATTAAAAAGGAATATTTACACATTTCAGTGCAAAAAATCAGCTAGTGAAGCTTCATGCAAAACAAAACTAGGCAGTCATAGAATTGTCCAAAACACAATTGCAAAAATATATGAAATATTTAAGGAAACAGTTTTGCACAGCCCTATTTTACAGTTTCTCCGCAGCACCACAGGATGTGAATTTGGTTATTTTAATTCTCACATAGTTGTGTTGATAGCTTAGCTCATGCTACCTTGTGCTTAACACACATGTGTATACACTCCTTTGTTGATCCTCCATCTGCTCTGCTAGATGATCCTTATTCTGTTAACGCTGATGTAGTCAGTGGGATGGTAGGAAGTACCTTTATATCCAGCAGGACGGGATGTGGCTGGAGTGCAATCAGTATTTACTAGAAAAGTTTTAGTCCACTAGGTAAACTGAGCTCAGACTGTCACCTCATCCCAGCCTCTACCGGGCACCCATGGGTATTAGTAGCAGAGACTCCTAGAGATTGTCTGAGAGAGTACACCTGGCAAAGACACAATTAGGGTCAATGAGGGCAATAATGTCTCTGGCCTCAGTGGAGAGCAGCAGCTTCTAGGTGTGGAGTTAGTTTGCTGAGTGGAATCTGAGGGAAGCTGCATGGTGTCTGCTATAGTACAACAAGCCTCTCACCTGTGATCTTTCACTGATGCCAGCACATGGCAGCAGTCCTCCATGTGTCAAATGGCTCTTCTTCATCAAGATACTGCTTGGGTCACAGAAATCCTGCATCCCACAGGAGAGTGTCAACTTTTGGGGCTTGCCCAGCAGCCCACTCTAAACTAACCTGCATTGTGTTGGATTGTAACTCATCAGCATAACCAGAGACGGTTGTAATTAGCCAGCTCCTAACCATCTGCTGTGCATAAACGGGATGCTGTGACTACAGCTTGTGGAGAGGGAAATGCATTTTTACTGAAGTTGAGATGATAGTATTTTGAGATTTCCCACTGCTTTACATCTGATTCAAATTCTTTGTGCTCCCCACCCTCATTCAATAAACATACACCTTATAGGATGGCACTTGTTAATAGCTAAAGGCACTGTTTGCAGATTGTAATTATTCTGCGACAGCCCAATCCATTTGGTAGTTAATTCTGGAGACTTTCCAGTGAGGGCACTAGGTGCAGTTTAGATTGTATCAAAGGATCACTTACCCAATGACCCTAACTTTGTAATACCACTCCTTCCCCTCCTCCCCACTGGTTGTCAAAGAACCCAGGACCTGCAGCATCAAGAGGCCAGGCTTTGTGAGTTACTTTTAGCTCAAAAGGTCACTAGCTGGCAGTGGTAGTAGACTGTTATCCTCTATGAACCAACCACTAGAGAACTAAGTAATGTAACAGTTTAGTGATTTGATACATGAATGGCTACATTTTCAGAGACTATAGCTTCAGCATGCATTACAATGCAAATAAGTACACAACTCTACATAAAAAGAAAAGGAGTACTGGTGGCACCTTAGAGACTAACAAATTTATTAGAGCATAAGCTTTCGTGAGCTACAGCTCACTTCATCGGATGCATTTGGTGGAAAAAAACAGAGGAGAGATTTATTATACACACACACAGAGAACATGAAACAATGGGTTATCATACACACTGTAAGGAGAGTGATCACTTAAAATAAGCCATCACCAGCAGCGGGGGGGGGGGGGGGGGAAAGGAGGAAAACCTTTAATGGTGACAAGCAAGGTAGGCTAATTCCAGCAGTTAACAAGAATATCAGAGGAACAGTGGGGGGTTGGGGTGGGAGGGAGAAATACCATGGGGAAATAGTTTACTTTGTGTAATGACTCATCCATTCCCAGTCTCTATCAAGCCTAAGTTAATTGTATCCAGTTTGCAAATTAATTCCAATTCAGCAGTCTCTCGTTGGAGTCTGTTTTTGAAGTTTTTTTTGTTGAAGGATAGCCACTCTAAGATCTGGTGATCGAGTGACCCAGAGAGATTGAAGTGTTCTCCAACTGGTTTTGAATGTTATAATTCTTGACGTCTGATTTGTGTCCATTCATTCTTTTACGTAGAGACTGTCCAGTTTGGCCAATGTACATGGCAGAGGGGCATTGCTGGCACATGATGGCATATATCACATTGGTAGATGCGCAGGTGAACGAGCCTCTGATAGTGTGGCTGATGTGATTAGGCCCTATGATGGTATCCCCTGAATAGATATGTGGACAGAGTTGGCAACGGGCTTTGTTGCAAGGATAGGTTCCTGGGTTAGTGGTTCTGTTGTGTGGTGTGTGGTTGCTGGTGAGTATTTGCTTCAGATTGGGGGGCTGTCTGTAGCAAGGAACTGGTCTGTCTCCCAGATCTGTGAGAGTGATGGCTCGTCCTCAGGATGGTTGTAGATCCTTGATGATGCATTGGAGAGGTTTTAGTTGGGGGCTGAAGGTGATGGCTAGTGGCGTTCTGTTTTCCTTTGTTGGGCCTGTCCTGTAGTAGGTGACTTCTGGGTACTCTTCTGGCTCTGTCAATCTGTTTCTTCACTTCAGCAGGTGGGTATTGTAGTTGTAGGAATGCATGATAGAGATCTTGTAGGTGTTTGTCTCTGTCTGAGGGGTTGGAGCAAATATAAATTAAACTAAACAGTATAGTCACAAAACTGTTGAAGATCTTACGGTCAAATTTAGCTCTTGGATGCCTATATACCTCTCCCACTGACTTCAGCAGGAATCTGTCAAGGGGAATGTTACTTTCCTGCTCTGATTCTGTGAATCACTGAGCTCTTATTAGTCCCATTAAGTTCAGGCAGCTTCTTGGGATCAAATTTAGTGCAATTGGAAGGAATAGTTCACCACTTAATTAAGTGCACAACGCTTTGAAGATTTCAAAGTGAGCATTCTTGAATATTTGCTGTACATCTACCATCTCCTGGCTGCTAGTGCAGCAGAGACATGTTGGGAGGGGAAAAAGATGTGGCCAGGTATCCGCTATTCCCTGGCACTGCTAGTAGCCAGAGTGGCTCCGCTTATGTAAATCAGAGCAGCCTGAAAGAGTTGCTGGACCAATGCCAGGATGGCCCCAGCATAAGGGGCTCAGAAATGTCTTGAAGTCACTTTTCTGCTCCCCCTCCCTGTGCTTACAAAGCACTTAGAATTCCATTGACGTGCATTTGTCACACTTGATTAGTTTGGGTTTGTTGGTGGGGGTTGACTTGCTTTTAACTTTGCCAGGGTCCAGGCCCCCTGACTCCCAGAGCTGTAGAGATCTCTGCCATTAGCAGGACTCCGAATAAACATAAGATACCTTACAGCTATGCTTCTCTTCAACCCAGCTCAGCCTGCCTATGGGAAGCTCTTCCCAAGGATCACATTTTATCCTCTCTAGTATATGAAGCTTTTCTCTGGAATTCATTCCTCACCCAGAACTCCCGGGTGTCTGACCTCATCAGACCATGAATAATTGTGTGTGAGGACTGTTGCCCAATTTGCTCTGAAGGATGACTGTAAAAGAGCCACATTTCATTTCAGTGTGGGGAGGGTTGGTGAATTGAGACCACAGTTGTATATCTGTGGCTCTTTCACAAGTCTGTTTAAAGGGCTCTTTCACCATCAGTTATCTTCCTGTGGTGACTGAGGCAGTGTGATGTGTGCAGAGAGAGGCAGCTGTGCTCCGTGGTTCCCAGAAACCACATTTGAACTCGGTGACTGAATTGCTTGTGAAGGGAACTTTCTTTATTGTGCGTAAAAAGGGGCAGGTGCTTGCCCGGAATCTAAAAAGCTAATCTGATCTCCAAAGTCATTACTATGGCGGTTTTTCAGGAGCCTGTTTGAAGGAGTTGGTGGTCTCGGGCCCTGTGGTCCATTTGCTACTCGACAGGTGACCAAGTCACCACAAAGCACCATTACTTTTGGCACCCTTTGACAGTCCCAGCTGAGAGACCAAGACTTAAATAGGGCCTGCAGATTGAACTTCCTCTGACATTCAGGCCTGGTAAGTCTGGGCCGAGCTGACAGGTGTTAAAGGTGTGATGTGGAGAAGCTGCCGTTGCCCATGCTGTGTCTGTTCCGTGGATAAACAAGACTTCATTCTTCACAGAGTACCCTCAATCCAGCAGTGTTCACAAGCACTCACTAAAGGGTGCTGGGGCCAGTGCTTTCACATTGGAATATCTAGATGAATTAAGCCCCATAATCCATATTATTGGGGATTGGTCCTGCTTTGAGCAGGGGTTGGACTAGATGACCTCCTGAGTCCCTCCAACCCTGATTTCTATGATTCTATGATATTTAGGCACCTAAATTAGTAGCCTGATTCTTAAATGCTGTGAGGCATCCACAACTCATTTTGACTTCAATGATACCTGTGGTGCATAGGGGCTACTTGTTTAGGTGTCTAAATATGGGTTTTTAAAAGCCTAATTTAGGCACCTTTTGAGAAATCTGTCCAGCTCATTAGCTTTGGGGAAACAAAGAAGGATTGTAATGCTTCAATCTTTGTAAAAATCCCATTTATAAATGCAAATTAATCAGACTGTAGTTCCATACCACAGTTCTCAACTAATGCTGTCTGTCATGCAGGAACTTAAGGTTGCCAGTAAAATGTAGACAGTCTTCAGACACATCTACTTTTCATTCTATTATTTTTTTCTGGAATAAGTGGATATAATAGCACTGTCCCTCAAAGAGGGAGGGAGAGAGAAAGCTCCCATTGCCTGGAGCAGCGAACCACGGCCCCTGGGAGCGGCGATCGGCAGAACCTGCGGACAGAGCAGGTAAACAAACCGGGCCGGCCCGGCAGAAGCTGGCAGAACAAGTTGGGAACCATGTACTAGATAACCCATAAGCAGACAGTTGAGGGCAGTGGTGCAAGTAGATTTTAACTCTTTCCGATACAGTACCACCCCCAACTCCCTCACAAAACTGTTCTGTGACTAGAGCCCTGCGCGGGATACAAATTTACACCTGTGGATGTGGTTATCCGCAGATAGAAGTCAGTATCCATTGAACTGCTGGGCTTTTCCTGGGAACCGCAGCGGTGAAAGGAGCAGAACGTGGGCTGCCGCTCCCAGGAGCCAGCGCCCCGCACCGCAGCTCCTCCCAGCACGGCTGTACTGCTCCAGCCCTGCTCCAGCCCTGTCCTGGTGGAGCTGTAGAGACCCCAGACGAGATGCAGCTGCATGGAGGGTTGGGGGTGGGGCTTGGGGTGGTACAGCTTGTGCTGGAGGAGGCTGCCGGCCCGGGGGCGCTGGCTTCTGGGAGCGGCAGCCCCATGTTTTGCTCCTTTTGCCATTGTGGTTCCTGGGAAAGCCCTGGGGTTCTGAAAATGAGCCTTTCCGGTACGGCGTACTGGCATAAATGGCTTAATGGTATGGCATACCTGACCATACTGTCTACTTGCACCACTAGATGAGGGCTTTCTCTGTGTTGTTCTGGTTTTGGTGTGAGTTTTCTCTCACACTGATAACAGGTGGAGTGAGAATGCATAGCACCACACATGATTGGGCCATTGGTAAACAATACCCATATGCCGATCTTTATTTGCTTAATCAATGACAAGTGTAGAGGCTCATTGAGCAAAGAGGATAGTTTAGGGTTACCGATTTTGGTTGGCTGTATTCCTGGAGATTTCACACATGATATAATCTTTAATTAAAGATTAATCTTTAATTCCTGGAGGCTCCAGGCCAATCCGGAGTTTGGCAACCCAGGATAGCTGGCTGTGGTGCTACTAGTATTGCATTTCAGTTCATCTCATGATGAACCACCTTATTATTAGAGGTGTGTCTGCACGTGAGCAGTGCCGGGTTTATGTCTTGTTCAGTGCAGGTGGTTAAATATGCAGCAAGCCACCCACACAGTCTTCATACACACAAGGAATAATAAGGACTTTGTGCAATGTAATGGGCTAATTCAAGACGGTGGTTACCATCAATCCATGGGAACAATGGCCATCAGAAGGGTCAGTTGCCATGTATAATGAGAATGTTTTCACATTGTTCCGACTTGTCACGAAGAACTGATCCTATACTGTCACTGCAGTAGTAAGACCACAGGTAGGTGGGAGTGCAGTCTAGTGCTAATGCTTAGGGTAGGGGTCTGTGTCAGACTTCCTCTGGGACACAGACATAAAATGGATAGAGTATTTACCTCCCGGGATGGATGTGAGTCTGATTGCAAAAACAAATCTTCTTTCAACAGCTAGTTAGGCTAAAGTGACAAGTGTCACTGGATCCCATTGATTTCAAACAGAGGAAAGCTACGAAATGGATAGTTAAGGACTTACAATAGTCCACATCATGAACCATGATTCCTATCAGTATACAGAAATGGTGCAAATGGAGAATGGATCCATAGAAATTCGCCCATTCCACGGCAATCAATGGCAAAAATATCTCATTGTCATTGATGAGAGCAGGAACTGGGCCCATGAGTCCAATGCGAGCAGATGTAACATACTGGCACTGTTCTATCCATTCAAAAGTGGTGGTCCGTGTCGTTGTACCAAGATAGTCCCTTCTCTCTACAGTTTATTCCAAACCTCAGGTGTTGGAAGCCTTCACTGCAAGGCTCAAGGGCCTAAGGTTTGGTCATGCTTATGACCCATAGTGCATTTTACAGGGTTGCATCCACAACGCCATCCCAGCAAAAACATTAACTCTGTTAATTTTAATCTGTTTTCTTCTCACATGTAGGGCCCATCAGTTTTATCTGATGGAGTAGTGACGAGGCATTGTGGAGCTAGAGGAAGACACGGTGATATTAGACAAAGTGAAAAATTTCAATAAGTCCATTTTTGCCATGACATGTCACTCAAAACCCATTTGGCAAATGTCCTCAACGCTGCTGTCAGGGTTCCCTCCCCACTCTGAATTCTAGGGTACAGATGTGGGTACCCACATGAAAGACCCCCCTATGCTTATTTCTACCAGTTTAGGTTAAAAACTTCCCCAAGGCACAAATTATTCCTTGTCCTGGAGCTGTATTGCTGCCACCACCAAGTAAGTTAGACAAAGATTTAGGAAAAGGACCACGTGGAGTTCCTGTTTCCAAAATATCCCCCCAGGCCCATTCACCCCTTTTTCTGGGAGGCTTGGAGTAACCAGTGAGCAACAGACACAGACCCTTGGGTTTTTATGGACACTAAAACCCCAATCAGATTCTTAAAAACAACTTATTATAAAGAAAAAAAGTAAAGAAGCACCTCTGTAAAATCAGGAATGGAAGGTAATTTTACAGGGTAATAGATTTAAAACACAGAGGATTCCCCTCTAGGCAAAAACTTTAAAGTTACAAAAAAACAGGAATAAACCTTCCTCTAGCATAGGGAAAATTCACAAGCTAAAACAAAGATACTCTAATGCATTTCCTTGCTATTACTTACTATTCTGTAATTTAGATGTATCATTCAGTCAGAGCTGGATTACTTGCTTGGTCTCTCTCTTTGTCTTGGAGAGGAACAACAAAGAGCACAAACCAAAACCTTCCGCCTCGTCCCCCAGGAATTTGAAAGTAATCTGCTTTCCCCATTGGTCCTTGCTGGTCAGTGTCAACATAGGTTAATGGAACTGATCACCCTTTACAGGTAAAGGAGGGATTTTATGCTACCCTTACTGTATGTTTATGACAGCTGCAGAAACATTCTCCCGTTCCTGGATGCTCCCTGAAGGCATCCTTAAACCAAAATAACTTTCTTTGAACTAGCATGCTCTAGTTCAAATGAAGATTTTAGCAAGAATGAATATACTTGTTTCAAAAGGGGAACAATTAAGAAGCACGATTCTTGCATCTTAAAATGCAATCAGCAATTGTATCCTGTGTTTTCCTTGCAGAACGTCGCTAAAAGGTAACATTTTATTCCTAGTAAAGTGAGTGTTTTGGATGGAGCTATGTGAATAACTGATTTTTTTGGTTTGGTGGCTGAGATGAAAACTAGAAAAACAACAACAAAGAGTTTAGGTTTAATATTTTTTGTGAACTAAAAGTTTATAAAAAATTAATTCCAGGTCAAACATAACATTCTGTTTAACCGGAAATGAAATATTTAGTTTAGTGTTTGAGATTATTTTTACTTCAATTTTATTAATTTTTTTAGAAGTAAAATTTGAAACAAAGTCGTTTTGAATCAAAAAGTCAACATGTTGCATTTAGAAAAGGTTGAAACATTTTGACTTTTTTGGAATTTTTTTTGACTGAAACAACTTGGCAAATTTGACATGGTTTGGTGAGACACTTCAGTCAACTCGAATCTGCATTTTTCAGAGAAAAAAAATTTACACTGAAAATATTTTCCCAGCTCTAGCACTGGACATGCAAAAGCTTTAAATTGCTTTTAGTCTTTGCACTCTTGATAATATGTCTCGTCAAACTGAGAGGATGAGCCGCCTTGAGAACCTTTTCCTATTGGCTGGATACATGTGGTGCTTTAGCAAGTCCCACCACTACGTACAAGTCAATGAGCCGACTATCTCCCTCTGAGGCATCTTCTTTCCTCTTTCCTATGAAACTATCTTATTTCCATTATGTCCACCTTTTCAGCATGTGAATTTATGCCCCTGCCCTTCAGAGTGTTGCTACTTTACTGTTGCTTGCCCCTTAGTGCATGCTATTTTACTGCTATTTCTTTTTTTGATGCTTGGTAGCTATTTCACTACAATTTATCCCCCACCTTCAAAGCTTGCTAGTTTTTTCTTTTCACAAGTTTACCATCATTTGTCTGGTTGATGCATCTTCAACAATAGGAGGAATGTCTGTTGAGTTTCTGATACTGATGGCAATGAGAAAATAATGCACTTCACACCTGATCAGGATTGTAAACCTTTTGCAAGCCAAGGCCCTAACTGTGCTGCTGCTACAGGTTATTCTCAGTAAAGACCAGTGTCAAACAGTGTCACAGTGTGGTTCTAACCATGAGTCTTGCATATTTGTTCCATACCCTTGCCTTTACATTGCTTCTCTATTTTCACATTACACATAAATGCTTAGGGACACATTCTGTCCTTAGAATTTCAGTAAGGACCCCTCTGGGCCTGATTTGGGAGCATCATTTGAATCCTGAAACAGCTGGTCCTATTGAATTTACTGGCATCCTAACTCACTGTTGATCAGCTCGTTGTTTGAGGAGTAGTGCTACATGGCTTGTGTTGTCAGTTCTCAAACCTGTTGCTTGGGATTGTCACCACTGGGGGGAGGAACTTGTACTCACTACAGGAACTAAGGGCCATTAGAAACCTCACCACATTCTGTTCCAAGTGCAAGACACACTTCTCCAATATAAACACATAGCATATACATAGTAAAATAAAAACGTTTCCAAAGGCTTACCAAAGCACACCCCTCCACTCTACATACAGTTCTCTCCCTGAGAAGAGGAGAGAGAGAACAAACCACATGTGATACATGTTAATCATGTAGATTAATGCACCACTGGAATGCACTGAGATTCTACAGTGGTGGGGTGGTATAAGAACCTATGTAGAATAGAATACTTGCTGTTGAGGTATTTACATAAATACTTGTTTATTTGCATATTTGCATATAATTGCTCTGTGGATGTTCATGCTGGTGCATGCATAACAGAGCTAGTGACTGAAGCCCACAACGTTATACTTGCCCCAATCTGTCTTCCTTTCCTCATCACCACAGAAAATGCTGCTTGCCCCATGACAGTCCAGGGTAGAAGGCAGCAGCTCTGGGCCTGCTCTCAAGCGTTGCGGGAGTGGCTGCTGCAACAGACACGGGAGGAGCCACCTGTGAGCCACCCCTCCCCCTAGTGTGCAGTAGCTGGCTCTGCCCCAGCCCTGTACATGTCTCCACAAAGTGGCTGCCAGCTAAAATCTGGACTTCAGCAGTCCCAATCAGTAGTCCTGTGGGACACAGCACAGGTCATGCAATTTTGGGACTCTCCCATGAACTATGAATGAAAACAGTAATCAATGCCCTTTATATCTGGAACTGTCTTCCTCATTCGGTATGTGGACTGAAGTCAATAGAAGGGCTCTTATCGACCTTGGTGCATATTGAATAAGGCCCATAAACACCAAAACCAAAATCGGGATACGCTGGCACATCTGTATTTGTTGTGTAGATGGACTCTAATAGATCTGTGTCATAATTTGGGTGTAATTTAATTCATAATTATTCTCAGGACTATCAGGTGTCCTCATTACTCAGACCCCACTTGCTTGAATAGTTTGTAGCTGACCTCTGTGCCATCTGTAAATTTGTTTAGTGCATCATTCGAGATTCAGCTTTGCTAATGCTGAGCAGCTGCTCCTGTATTCATTACTGTGTGAGCCAACTGCTCCTGACGGCCGGCTGCACCATTGATCAGCATGTGACATGTAAGCCTGTGCTGTTGGAATGCTGGTCATTTCTGTCCTCTTAATGGCAGGGCTTGACATTTATTGAAAGACCTCAAATGACACAAACCTCCTCCCATCTTCTCTAGCCATACTTTCATCAGGTTCCAGTCTGTTCAGACAAGGATCTCCTTCCTCTGTCAAATAACCCCATTTTACTAGCTTCCCTCATTAACCTCCAGCTCTGTCCTTAATCCATATTAATCTCTGTGTTGTGGCAGCAGGGCTCAGAAACCCTGGTATCTGTCCTTTTGCTCTGTTTTTTTAAATTTGGTTCTTCTCTAGGGCTTCCATTGAGTTGTGCCCCTGAGAGAATGGAGCAGCTGTGGGCATCTCTCAAAGCTATATTGAACTGGAGTCCTGAGTTCTAATTGCACCTCTGCTATTCATCTTCCATTTTGTCCCCACCACTTCTTGCCTCTGTTTTTCCATTTGGAAAGGTCTGAGGTATAAGAACCTAGGGGGCCATCTACCTCAGAGGTGTGCTGGGTGAGAGTTACAGATTATATAGAGCTTAATTTGTTCAAGTACATACATAGATATGAGTCTGAAACCATAAGTATCTTGATCAGTCTCAACCATGTAGAATCATTGGATGCAGCTATAACCAGTAATGGCAGTGGGTGTTAGCTAACATTTTCCCCTCATCCAGCTTTATCAGGATTGGCTCTCCTCCTTTCAGTTTGGGGAAGTTTCAGCTTGCATTCTGATGGTAAAAAACAGAAAAAGACGAGACCTCCTGAGATTTGGCTCTTTAAGCAGGGTCATTTAGGACAAAGACTTATCCCTGAGGTTGACAGTGTTGTTTTGATCTCTCTTCCTGTAAGCAGCTAAGCTGGGCTTGATCCACTACTTGGTCTCTTCCCTGAACTGAGTTCAAACATCACTTTCAAACTTGGTTCATATTCTAGTGTCCAAGTAACTAACTACACTGTGTTCTAAAGAGTGTTTAAAGTGGTCTGAAAAAAGTAGGGGGTCTCTGATAATCTCGGAGCATCGGCTTTGGTAAGACAGTGCTTAAAGTGCACCCTTGAGTGATTGGCTTGATTTAAAAAAAAGTCAGGTCTGATCTGCCCCACCCACATGAAGCACTGGTACATAATTGGATAGTAATATCTATGCCCATGATTTGTGCAGCAAATCTCTACTGAGATTCAAAGGTGGATTCACTAATAGTTTTTACATGGAAGGAATTATGTTAATTTAATTTATGTAAAATGTGAAAAGTGCCCTTGGATTGGAAGGGTGCAAAAGATCATAAGTCTTTGGAGTTTCTGCCGCATTTTGGATGCTATATTAAAAATAGTTTATAGTAAAGATGTAAGGGCATCAAGTCCAACCCTGTGTAAACATCAGATATAATCCCTGAGGAAAGGGGTATACTTGTATTAAATGTATCTTTATTGTGTTTAAATCCCAACATGTTGTTTTTTTCTAGAAATATCAGAGAGAGAAATATCTTTCTCTCTCATACTCAGCTGCTGAATTCATTCTTGACTAATTTTGGTCTCTTTATTTGCAGACCCCAGAGCCAACTGAAAACTACATCACTGAAGGAGAGTTTGAAGATGACCAGAGTTCTTCTGCCCCAAGCACGGTAGAGTTGGAGATACGCGGGTCAAGCCAGGAAACAGATGAAGATTATTTTGAGACACAGTCGCATCAGAGTGAATCCTTGTCAGACGTAAAGACTGAGCCTTATGAAAGTGTGTCAGACACAGAGTCTGTTGCCAGTGACATAAGTGGAGAAACTTGCTTTAGTTCAAACTGCCTTTCCTCTGGAAAAAAAGAACCATGCCATAATTTTCCTGATACCAATGCACAAATACCCCCTCATAAACTTCATTGCATGAGCCAACTGGAGTTGAGTCAAAAGGCACAATTGGAGTTGTCTTCTGATTTAAAAGTAGCACCAAGTAGAAGTGAATTTTGGATACACACTACAAAATCGAGAAAAGAAGAGGAAGAACTAATATTAACTAGTGATCCCTCCAATACAGGGTCTGGCACTAGTGGCGAGGACACTATATCTAAGACAGAGACTCAATTGGTAGTGGATGGATTGCAAGATGAAGCAAAGTCTGAAGACAATAAAGTGCAATCCTGTGTCAGCTCAGAACCAGCTGAAGATGCTATTACAAGGAGTAAAAAAAGTCCAGCAGGATTAAGCATTGCTTGTCTGAAAGCAAACTCTGAAAGCTGTTTGACTTTTCCCGAGACTCAGCAATTTCCTTTGCAGCCAGATGTAGGATCAAGCCATAGTTTGCCTAATATTAATTTTGAAACAAATAGAACTGAGAGTAAAATAAACTCTGAGGCATTTGAATTTCACTATGAACCAGATTCTAGACCCAACATAAAATGCAATTGGAGGAACTCAGTTAACAATGAGGAAACTACAGCTACAAAGACAAGAAACAGAACTCCAGGGGCCACCCTCAAATCAGAATCACTCTTATACCAGCACTGCCTAAAATCCAAATTTCAGCTTCCACACACGAGGCCAGAGATCACAGAAAGTAAAACATGGCACAGTGCACCTGAAAACATCAATGTTGCGGGTGAGAGAGACTACTTGGGTAACTGCATTAAGCTTACAGATAAATTAAGATTGTCCTGTTCCAGGATACATCTTGAAGGGTTGGGTTTTGAGTACACCTGGAAAAACATAGAAAGGGTTGGTGGGAGATCTGAAAAAGCAATAAAAGTAGAGGGGAAATTTGGCATAAAAGGATCACTTCTTAATACCTGCCTAGACTCAAATAACAGTAAGCTATCTCATCCAGTGAGCTCCCAGCAAAGTGCTGAAGTTAATATGCACACTGAATCAGAGACATGTGGCCTTAACACAGAAGCAGACACGTGTGCTGATGGCTTATCTTCAGCACAGCTCCAGCTGAGAGAGATCTCTGAGTGGGATTCAATAGAAAAGCAGACTCCCTCTGCCTTGGCTTCAGAGCCAATGAGTGTAAATGCTGAAGGAGAGGTAAGAAAAGCTAAATGCAAATCTGAGAGGGGTTTCAAAGCACACGGGTTCTCTCACAGCATTAACTCTGAATCTGGCATCAGTGAGGACCAAGCAACTTGTCTTGTAAGTGTTTCTGCTGTTGCAGAAAACAAAGGTGATAACTATTTAGCAAACTATGGCCCAGCTGGTAGAACACAGCTGAACAACTTGGAGGAGAGCAGCCCTGAATCACCAGGTACTGAGGCTTGTGTGGGAGAAAGAGGTTCAGAGGATTCTTCTGAACTGAATTTGGGTTGGAAATCCCTGGAGACTACACTGAACTCCAGTGGCCAAGACATTGCAGGAGAGCAGGATGCTTCAGTGCTGCAAAACCTGAATTGCAAAAATAATGCCTTACAGAGTCACTCTGAGCTTGTAACAATAAACGGACATCTCACTGATGCAGGAAAAAAGGATGAGAATGATGGTGGTGATGCCTGTTCTGTTGAAATAACTACCAAACCACCTTACATGCATCAGGGGAAAAAGTTGATGCAACTTTCAGAGTTAAAACCTGCTCTGATTATAATATCTGTGGAGGAGAAGTGCTTGCAGTCCAAGATGCTGAATGATGACCCTCCTGCTGAAATAACTGGAATGTTTGGAGAACTAGCCAGTGAGGATTTGGGGTCTCATCCCATTGCCATCAAAGAATCCAGTGAGTCACAGAGAGATCTGAATGCATATTCCAGCTGTGAAGAGCAAACTCTGCCTGTACAGCCCCTCTCTGGCAGTGAAGAGGTGAGCGCTGCTGGGAGCACAGGGCAAGAAGAATCCGAAATTGCACTGCAGCAAGTGGAGAGAACCGATCCAGATTTGTCTTTAAAACTCAGCTGCAGTGGCTTCCCAGTAACCACTATAAAAAATGAATCCAGTGGGGTGAACTTACACTTGGAAGATGCTACTGTTCTCTCGAAAGAAAAGGCAGGTGCACGCACTGGAGCACATTTGAAATCACCTCACCTAACTAGTGGGGGAATCTCTCAGGTAGAGCCCTGCAGAACTAACAGTGGGGTGCAGTCAGAAACGGAGCTGCTAAAAAAATCACGCTTCGAAACAAGAGACAGCGAAGTGACTGAGGAAAATGAGTTCAATACAAATCAAGGCCTAGAGCAAGACATATGTGGAACTAGCGCAACAGCACTGGAAACAAACAGGATTAGTAGCCTGTGTCAGGGAGATGATGCAGATGGTGACATCTTCGGGAGCATTGTCTCTTGTGTACAAAGGCTAGAAAAAAAAGAAACTGAAAGCTGTAATATTTCAAAGGAACAAATAGGCATTAGTGAAGATTTTCCCAGCAGAGAACTAAAGCTGGGCTCTGCTGTGGGGGAGCTTGTGAGCCTTAGCCAAGACAATGAACAGAATCCAAATGTGACCGATGCCTTTAACTGTATAGTGAAAACAGAGAGCCAAGAGGCCTCTGCCCTGGGTCTAGATAATGTGAGCACTAACAGTGAGGAGTTGGATGAGAATTGGTTCCATTTCCTGGGGAGTAACAGCAGTCTCTATAAAGCTGTGCAGAAACAGACCAAGACTGGGAAACCTTCCAAGTTTTTAGTGTTCTCAAAAATGGCATCCTTCAAGAAAACCAAGACAATGGATGCTGAAAACCAAGGTAGCAGTAGCTTCTTTGGCAGCAAGACAAAGACAGAAGAACTTGACGCTGGGAAAGAGGATGAAGACGCAGAAAGCTTGCAGTCTTTTAAAAGCAGTTCACCCAGTTCTACCTTCCAAAGAAAGGAAAGCTACATCTCTGAATATTCTGACGATGATGACTTATTTTATGTAAGACCTGCAGGATTGTTCAGCAGAATCAGCCTGAGGAAGGCTTCTGGCTCTGGTCAGATACTGATGGACAACATAGACACAAATTCTACTTCCCCCTCATTGTTGAATGTCAAACACTCTGAAGCACGAGTCTTAGAATCAGTTGAAAATAATGACAGTGAAGTGCCACAGTATTCTGGGGTGAGGAAATCCCTGAGTGAGAATGAATGTAAAAGAAACAAAAACCCAGAGGGTAAAAAATTCAGGACAAGGCTGGCCTTGGCGCATAAATCCTTCTCAAGTTTCTTTGAATCCAAATCCCTGGAGAAGGAAAATCCTGAACAGAGCCCCAAAGGATCACTGAAACTTGAAAAGGAGAAAGTCAAGCTTCGCCAAAGCTCCTGGAAAGCATTTCTGAAAAGCAGGGAGGCTGATGGACTGAAAAAGCCCACCCTTACAAGTTTATCGCCATCACAGGAGAGTCTTAAAACAACCAGGGGCCACCAGCAAGGTCCTGGTAATGTTATAAGAAGAACATCCACAGAGAAGCAGGAGAGCTCTAATGGACAAGCATTTTTGAGATCATCTGAGTCTAATGCCACCTTCACAGATGCCAACCATTCTGACACTTCTGTGGAATCCATTGAGGTCTCTACACCTATAGATATGAGAAGAAAAAGAATACTATCCTATGATCTGACTGTCAAATGTCCAGAATACCCAGACTATGCTGAGCAGCAGGAAACAATGGTCAACAGTTTAGATACTTCTGAGGAATACTGGCTGAGATCTCCCTTTAGCCCCAGTGACCTGCAATCACCGTTTACTCAGCTAAGCCCCTCTTGCCCCCAGCTATCAATATATGAGGGTAAAGACATGCCCTGTCGGCCCATGAACCCTAAACCACAAAGTCCAAGACCCAGCTCTCAACGCAAGAGTTTCCGTTATCCCGGGAGAATAAGTGCCACTTCCATGATTTCTCTTGGGAACAGCTCTGCTATTGACAGCAATTTAGAGGCACCCGAGAGGCCAAAGACACTGAAGCCCAGAGGTACTCTCTTGCTTTCTGTGCACTCATTGGACAATGAATACCTGAGAGAAGACAGTGGGATAAGCAGCCAGTCACAGATCAGCTTAAACACTGCTACAGTTAGCGATATACTCAGAGATGAGGTGAGTTGCTCTGTAAGACTTATCAGACTTAGTTTTGGTTTGCTTTGCAGTGCTCTCCTGCTGGGGTTAAGGAATCCCAAATGCCAAGAGTGGTACTCCGTTAATAGAAGAATGAGCAAATTAGTTAGATTTTAGGATAAACACATCTTTGTGTAAATACAGTAGTTCAATGCTAGTGATTTGTTCCTAGCGAATAATGGGAGATGCCTCTTTGCATCTAAGCTTATTTACATTCCCTTAAAGTGAAGCTTTACTTCAAATGGTGACTGTGTGAAATTGGCATCATGATTCTTTATATTTATTGCCTCGCAATGACTTTAGATTAGAATTTACTCCTCTCACAAGTAAAAAGATCAGAGTTTTTCTAACTGCCAGTGCTGAAAACTTACCCTGGAGTGGGTGGGAGAGTCCCGCTGGGTTCTTTCTGGCTTATGCATCATACAAATTGCACAGATCAAATACTTCCCTCTGTTACACCCATGCTAAGCCATTGTCTTCAATCAGGTCTTCAAGGCAAAACTGGGCCCTGTAATTGGCACCTGTAAACAATTCTATTGATTCATTAGGCAAAATAGAAATTGACTCGCTGTTAGCTGTGTTGCTTTTGCAGGCTAACAGGAGCAAAAAAGTGAAATCTTATTTTAGACAGTAAGCTGCTATCACTCGGAATACCACAAGGATCTTACTGTCACTATGGCTTCTCTTTAAATACCTTATGTGGACACTCCTCTGCCCTGCAGCACAAAGAAAATAAATATGGGCTGTATCTCCAGCTGATGTGTGTGGATAATTCTAATATTGGTAATGAGAGAGGTATATAATGGCTGGAGAATGGGCCTCAAAATGAAGAATATATTTCCAATAGGGACAGAAGAATGGGTTTCTATTGAAACAATTTGGAGCCAATGCAAGTGCAATTCTTCATGGTTCCTAATCACCCATTTGGTTTTCCTCATTGGCAAAGCAAAGAGCATACAGGAGAATGCTTGCACTAGATCCTTCTGCAGAATGCTTTGGAGCAGGGTGTTCAGAAGCTGGTGTGGCTGAGCTTCATCTTACAGTTATGCTGAGGCTGAAAGGACTTGCTAAAACTCGGTGTTGTTTAAGAAAAAAGCAACGTGATTTTGTTGAACCGTGTTTTCAGCACCAGCATCACTACAGGGTTTAGATGTGAGATTTTCGGTCTTGTCCACCAGCTCTGGCCAATGTGCATGCACACACAGTTGAGTCTAAAACTTGTTGATCCGCCCTGTAACCAAGGGTTTGTTGTGTCAATCCCATCTCAGCAAGTGGCTCCTTGCAAAGGACTCTTGCTGGCCCTTGTGTGGGTGCACACTGATCTAAAGCATTGATCTTTCACTGCTGTTGTCCCAATTCAAAATCAGAGTTTGAGATGTATAAAATGAGTTTGCCTGGCCTCCTCCCAGTGGACATTTCATTTGTGTTCCAAACAACTGCAAGATTTTGCAGCTAATGCTGCCTGGAGACTGGGAAAGGAAGCTGGTTGCATGTCACAATGAGAGGCACAGTACTGGAAGAGCAGTGTGTAAGAATTTGCACATCCCCAAGTTACTCTATGCCTTACTCTAGCCGGTACTGTGGGACTCTTGTTTTCTAAAGCATAAATTCCTTCACACAAAATGTGTAATAAATACAATACGTTTCAGGTAACAGAAGGATCTCCAAGCACTCCGCAAATAAGGGTAAATCCACATCTCTCCAAAACATTTCAATAACGACTCAAGAAAGAGCCTCTAAGGGGCTATTAACGCACATTGCCAATAGATGAGAGCCTTTTGGAGGCTGAACAAAAAAGCACTGGTAAATGATCCCAAAGATCATAGAGCTAGGATGTAGAGAGAAGGCATGTAAAGCCTTGACTGTATGAGCTTAAACTCTGAAATCCAACCATTAGGAGCAAATAAATAATTACTTAAAACTGGGGCTAAATTAAGTAATTGAAAGGGAAGTATGGAAATTAAAATTGCTCCCAGGCCATAGTTTGGATGGTTTGGAGCATTTATATTCCTCCCTCTGGTGGCTGTTCTTCATACTGCAGAATATAAATAGGTGGAGTTATATTGTCTTAAAGAAATTAAAGTCCTAGCTTCCAAGATATGAATTCCAAGATATGACACATGAAAGTACATAGGACCTTTGACTGCTACCAAGGTAGATTTATTTTGCACACTGTGGTTTGATTTGGGACATTGTGAAATTAGGGTAGCCCTGAACCTTGCATTATGGTTAAGGGTGTTCAACATGCAGGGTGATTTTCACAGGGGAACTCTGAATATCCAGGACAGGTGCTGAACAGAGTAAATGTTAATAAGATATATATTGTAATAAAATAATAGAATTAAGTCTCTCCAATATGGGTTTGCCAATTAAATATATATTCAGGACTATATCTTTGGACATCTGTTGCTATATAAAAATTTCAGAAAATACAGTCAACAATAGATTAAAAGACTACTTTCCCCCTGTATCTGATTAGTGGGTGTTATAACTGGAGGGATGGCTAGACAGATGGATAAATGTAGAATTCTTGTGTAAAACAAAAAGCCCCAAAACCTCCAACTTCCCCTCAAAAATTAACAATTTCAAACTTATTTCTAAAACAGAAGAATTTATGCTGAAAATATAGAATGACCCACTTCTGCACTGCTGACAGTTTGCCCTGTGCCCAGAGTATCACATTAGATGGGCCTTCGAGTGACTTAATCAATCTCAGTGATTGTTTTTGACATGCTTTTACTTATTTATGTAACTGTGTTCTCAGCAGGCAATAAAAGGCAGTCCTGATACATCTCCTCTTCCCCTCTGCAGCCCTTCCTTAAGGCACTGGGGTCTAGGGCCTCATATATCTCAGGCAGATACTTCCTTCTCTGCATTCCCATCGGTGTTGGTAAGGATGTATACTGTTGCCAGGCTGTGGCATCATGTGCCACTTGCAAGCGAGAACTGAGCGGGCACAGTGCTATTTATGTGGGAGCCTGGTTTAAGAACAGATGGAAAATTACTATATTTTTTTTTTAAAGTTTTCCATACTTGAGTTCTTCAAACAAACTGGGGGATAGCAGGGAGACCTCAGTCACTCTAGAAATCAACCCTCCCTGACATGGAGGATAAACTTCACCTCCTTTGCTCTGAGATGAAACCTGTCCTAATGTTGCTGATCTCTTACTTTACATATTATCAAACTTCCATTGATACGGCATGGATTAATGGTGAAATGCCTTGTGACAGCTCCATTTTTAGGTAGCTCCTATGTAAAAGCTGTGGGGTGGGAGTGGGGGAGAGGGGTTTTGTGTGAACAGCAGTATGTGGAAAAGGAAAGGGAGTGAAGCCAAAACCTATGCAACCGCCCAGCCCCCTAACTTCCTAATTCCTCAGCTAAATGTCAGGCAAGTAACATTGATAACGTGAAGTGCCACATTAGAAGCACTGGGCTCAGCAGGAATCCAGGGGGTTCTTATACCTTTCATAGCTAAGTACCTTAGCTGTGGGGAAAGCACAGACAGGCAAGCCAGGGTATGACTGCATTTCCAGAGACACCATTATAAACAATATTGCACGCACACAGTGACCTAAATCCTACTGGTAGCCAGGGTTTTCCCCAGGAATTGAATTTAGGTGGGGTTTTCAAATTTACCGGGGGGGGGGGGAATGTCAGGGCCAATGAGGCGTGAGACCGTGAGGGTGAAGGTGGGGTGTATGGCACCATAGTAAAAACTAAAAAATGTTTCATGACTATTTTATTAGATTTTAAAATCATCACACAAATTAAAGTTGGCTACTCAAGCCTTCCATGAAGCACTACATCTACATCCTTCTTGGTTTCTTGTTATAATTTTGCACAACTCTGTTAATGAACTTCTTGAATGCAATGCATTCATCTTTGGTGGCTTCTCCTGTGTCCGGTACTTCCATTCCTTCAGTTGATATGCTCATTAGTTCATTCTCATGATCAGGCAGAAGACGACTTCTTTCAAACACATAATTCTATTCAATGATGAAAAAGAACGCTCAGCTGAGGCTGTGTGACTGGGAGTAGCAAGAGATGAATTCTTACTTCTTTCAGCCTAGGAAACATAGCATAAAGATCGGGTCGAACCACTAGTGATGATGAAAAAGAAGTTGAAGTGAAATCTTCATTCATTCATCGTATGATATTCCACTTTGTGTTCAAATTCTCTGTTCTGTCCTGAGCACATGGCAGCCCCATTGCTGGTAGTGCCTCACTCCACTCAACTGTCGGTGTTTATAAGACAGGGATCTGTAAAAGCTACATAGCGGTTGAGTAAAATCTAGAAGTTGCTGTTGTAGATTTTTAAGAATCAAGTCTGTGTACTTTTTCAGTTGTCTTAACAAACACTTCTTGTCCTCTTCACTTAAGGATTCAGTATAAATGCCTTCATTAGTCAACTTCTGGACTGAAGTCTTTGCTTCTTCCAGTACTTTTTCAATGGATACTCTGTGATTGATCCAAATGTAGCTTCTATTGCTGGACAAAGATCTACTACTGTTGTAGCAGATGCCTGGATGACATTGTTTAATGACCCAAGTGGTTTCAACACTAGACTTACAAGAGAGAGAATGGCAATAGTCTTCTCTGAACGTAGTAGCAAAAGTAATCCACCAGCGTCACTACTTAGATCCATCCCATCTTGGTAGATACTTTCCAAAGCCAGTAATAATGGCTGGAATAATTTAAGACAACAGCCAAGGATCGCTCATGAGAAAGCCAGAGGGTTTTCCCAGGTTGGACTAATTTGAACTTCAATCCCAGTGTATCTTCCATATTTTCCAAAATATTCAGTCTTTTTGGACTCTTGCTGAAAAAAGAATATAATGAAGACATTAAATTTATAGCTTTTAAATGTCTTTTGAAGAGTCTGCAGCTCGCACTAGTTGGAGTAGATGGCCTCTGCAGTGTGTATAGGAGAGACTAGGGTTACACTTTTCTCTGAGCAAAGCTTGTGCTCCACCAAGTCTTCCAGAGAAGTTTGCAGCTCCATCAAATGCACAAGCAGCCATCTGTTTGGAGTCCCATTGACAAGCATTTAACTCTTCTAAGATGTGGGTTATCACAGATGCAGCCAATCTGTCTTCTATAACTTGAACATCTAGAAATGCATCTATTGGCCTACCACTGACATCCAGATAACATACACAATGACTTATATACTTGATGACCATTTGCATTGGTGCTTTCATCATGGCCATGTATGCAAATTTTTGAATGTGGTGAGAGGTCTTCACTTTATCAGATGTTGAGTCTTTCATTGTTGCACCACATGCGTCTAGCCAGTCAGTTGAATTTCTTGCAGAAAGATAGTGAGCATTTGCTGGTCTTATTCGGAACCAATGTTCAACTTCAGGATGAACAAGTGACAATGCAGTTAACATTGGCCTCCAGTTTATAGTCTGTGGTATCTCTTGCCTAAATAGAAAATATGATGCCACAGCCATGTTTGTTCGCATGAACTGTGTTGTGTAACAGTCTCATTAACACTCACCAGTGTTGTCCTGGGTCAGTGGAGACTCAGAGTTCAGAGGTGGGGGGCAAGAAGGCACCTTGCTCGCTCCTCCAGCTGCTGACTGTTCGCTCTGGCCACTGTTGTTCATTGTGCCACCGTTCACTCCATCGCTTTGTTGCCAATGGCCCTGCGCCATCACCTTCTGCTGCCACTGTGACCTCTGCGAGTTGGTCTCTTGAGGTTCCACCCAGCTCTCAGTGATTTCAGCTGAGCTCTCAGTGGGGGAACCTCACTGCTAGTGCAGTCTGGGCCATCTCTTCCACAGAAACACCATCCCACAGCAGGTCTTAGCACTTAGATCTGATTATCAGTGATTTCAGCTGTAGTGGTCACTTAACACAACAAAGACTATCTATGGAGCCTAATCAGCTCTGTCTTTAAACAGTGGAGAGGGGCAGGTCATATAGTACTTGTGACTCAGGCAGACTATCAAGCAAAACAGCTGTTCCCCACCCTCTCTCTTGATGCGCTCAATCAGCACAGGCTAAGTACAGTTCTGCTGCCCTTTACTCATACAATAAGAATAACAACATTTCATTAACTCGCTCGCATTCAAATGATTTGTAACCCAACCCCAGCCAAAATCTATCACTTGGGCAACTCAGCTCTGTTTGCTGGATACCTAGGTAGATTAGGTGTGAATATAAATACAGACTGGCCCTGAAGCCTTTCCCCCAGCTCAGCACTGTCAGGGAGAGCTCATTTAGACTTTGCTTACAAATCATAATTTGAAATTATTAGGTTGGCCAACATCACCGAAATGAATGCACTGACATTGTTATAAAAACAGCTGTATAAGGAAGCTAGTCTATGTTCATACTTTTCAAATCTATTATACTTTTTCAGATACGTGTATTTTTTCATACACTGTATATGCTTTTAAAGTGTGTATTAATGTTTCAATTTCAATTCAAATTTCCAAACAATCACTAAATTGGCAACACTGCATGTAACTAGTTCACAAAACTGTGAGGGGTGTTGGGGAAATTCAGGGAGTGTAAACGCTTCCATGAGGGGCGTGTAGGGAAATCCCTGCTGGTAGCACGATTGTAATAAACCATAGGACTAGATTGTGACTGGCCCTGTATGAGTGCACAAAGATGAGTATACATGATGATTCCTTCCCAGGTGGCTCTGCACAGGGAGCAGAGGCTGTGCACTCGGCTAGTGGGGGTTGAGGGAGGTATCGCTCAGGGCAGAAGGGAACCTGCGTTGCACTCTATCAAAGGATAGCAAAGCTGCCGCTCCAGGGTGCAGTACCTTGAAAGCCCTGGAGCACTCCTAGCTAAGTGAGTCAAGGTTCCTCTACTATCTACTTCCCCTGCATGTGGGCTATCATTTGTTGTCCCAATCTGGCCTATAGTGTGTGAGGCAGCTACTATACTGTATTTTAAAAGGGGAAAATTTTGGCAGGCTCAGAACATCACTGATCATTTTTCCCATTAACTCTTTTCCAAAGCCAGCAAATGACCCATTAGGTGATTTTTGTTTTAATGCCACAGTGTTTTTTCTTCCTTCCCACTTATGGAACCCAATTTCAGCTTTAAGCTTCTGCTGGACCTTTAAAATAAACGAGAAAAATCAAATCTGTGCAACACCTTGGTAGTTACCTCTGTACGATGCAATCGTTGCTGCACTGGTCAGGTTCTCAGGTTTGTGTGTGGAGGTGGGGTGGGTAGGATGGGCTTTAGTCTTCCAGAGCTCAAGTAAAGGCTCAGCCCTCCAAGTGGTTCTGGGCCCTGGCACTGAGCTTTGTTGTTCAGTCATGATAAAAAAACCATCCTGTGTTTTCACCTGCTGCTTATAACACAGGATCCCCAACAGCAAAGTCAAACGCCACCTGAAAAGAGGCCCAGTGAGAAATGGGTTCTACATCGCAAAAAGAGGTCTCCTCAGATCCCGCTGTCCCCACGGCCATTCTCCAGCATTGAGAGCAAAGTCTGGATGCTCCCCTTCCTCGCCCCAGATGGAGAAGCCAAGAAAACATCGCAGAGGAAGAGACTCAAACCCCTCTACAAGCGCTTCAGCTGTGACGATATGTGGCTGGAGAGGTATCGGAAAAGAAATCTAGAGAAGGAGACGCAGTTGGAGAGAGAGATTCAACTGAGGAACCTCCCAGAGGACCAGTTAAAAGTAAGCAATCGGACAACATCCTTCCTCTCTGCTCTGGCACTGTCCTCCTCCTCCTCTCCAGCTGCTTCTTTCTGCTGTCATCTTCTTCTCTCAGGCAGCTCTGTCTGCTTCCCTTTGGGCCTCTGGCCTGTGGCAACCAAGCATGTAAAACGAAACTCTCACCAGCCCAGTGACTGTCTTGAAGACAGGAAGCTTCTGTTGTTCCTAAAAGTGTGAAGCTTCTGCTCTGTCACATGGTATGTGATGGGGAGCGACAGCATCAAATCTTTCTCTCGGCGGGTGGGGAGATGGAAGGAGGGGGGAACAAATCAGTCTTCTAATGTCAATAAAAATACACTCATGAAATTCGTTACTATGCAGTGTTATTCCTTGGGACCTGCTGCGTCTCTTCATAGAGAGACCCCCCTCTATTCCATAACTTCTGAGTCAAATGCTGCACTCCTTATACAGGCAACATTCCCATTGACTCCCAGAGGGAAGGAGTGCAAGAAGTGCTTGACAGAAACTCTCCATGGGAGCCAGTAAATTGATACTATTGGTTTGAAAACTGCTCTGATTATTGCCCATCGGTAACGTCTTTAGGAAATGTGTTATTGCTGCTTGGGACAGAGACCATCTGCCACTTTGACTCATGCAGACAACACTGCTCGACTCCCGGAGGCAAGACCAAGGTTTCCATGAACTTTAGTGAGAGCCATGTATGTATTCAAGAGCAAAATTTGGCCTATATGTTGAGAGAGCTAAAGTAAGCTCAGAAAGGAGGCATCTGTATGCAGCTTTCTGCTAATAAAATGGAAACACTTTAGGCCTAGCTTTGGAAGCAAGATGTAGGTTTTCAAAAAAAAAAAAGCTCCTGTCAGGGATTGTGTGTTGGTGAGTTTGCTGCATTTATTATTTCCCTTTCTCTGTGTAGAAATGCTAATAGAATGTCTCTGACTGCCATTGTATTAAACAGATCCTCTTTGAGAATTTAGGCCTTGATCCTGCAAACCCTTAAGCATATGCTTAACTTTATACACATGAGTAGTCCTGTTGAAGTCAGTGAGACTACTTGAATGCCTAACATTCAGCGTTTCCATCAGTGCTAGCAAGATTGGGGGCTTTATGCCCTATATTTGATCTACCTTAAAATGATTAAGATAGCCAGATTGATTCTAAAAATAGAGTTGATGAAAAATTATCCTCCATTCTCTCCTCACAAGAACTCTGCATGCCAAATTTCAGTAGGCCCACACAACATGAGCTCATCTGCTGGTGCTACCACAGTTGGGTCCTAACAAATATTGGGCCAATCCTATGATGTACTGTAAACCCTTTGCTCGCTATGGGCAGGTTCTGCTGACAATGAGTGATGCTGCTGGCCCTGAAGACGACATTCTGGGCATACAATGTACAGTGACCTTGCTGATGTTTTTTAGTAAAAGCGATCGTGTCATTTTCAGCATTGTTTAAAATGCTGGGGAAATGACTGACTGTTTTCAAGGGGAAAAATGATTTTCAGACTTACATAGACTTCATTCTAAACAAAAGGCAGTAAAATGTGTTAAAAAATAATTGCTTGACAGTGTGGATGGTGGTAGAAATGTAATTAATGCTACAACAAATGTTAGCCAGCATCTAGAATATTAAAGCTTGTAGAAAGGACAATTAACTATTTCATCTTTCACTTCTCCCTTTAGGCCCAGATGCTTCATTTACTCATCTGTTCCCTAGGCTGAAAACTATTGCTACCAATAAACACTGCCTCCATTAAATCTTTCCACTTTCTTTTTCTGCTGCTAACTTTAAACTGCAATCAGATGTGTAAGTATAAGGGCTATTTATAAATCCATTATTCCTTTAAGGGAATAATTTGTACACAACTTGTTACCCCAAACGGGGTTACCCAGACACTATAACTTGAACGCACTGGCTTGGATAAAAGAGTAAAACAAATGTATTACCTACAAAGAGAGAGATTGTAAGTGAGTACAAGTAATGAGCCGTAAAAGTCGGAAATGGTGACAAGAAAAATAAAGATAAAACACTTACTGTTGCCTAACTTAACAAACTATATCAGATTCAAAACAGTTTTCTCACCACATGCTATTAGCAGTCTTACTTACCTAACCCTTTGGGTCCAGACCCCTCCCCCAGAGTCTAATAGCTGCTTCCTTTGTCTCCTCAGATGCAGTAAATGAGATGGGCAGGGAGAGAGAAAGGGGTATCCTGGGTGTTTGCCTCTGGATTTTAAAGTTTCAGTCCCCCTGTTGAAAAATATTTCCAGCTGGGAGCAAGGCGACAGGCAGTCTGTGGGGGAAGAAACTCCATGCTGTTTCTTTGCTAAATTGTAGATTTTTGCCCCTGCCCCCTTTCCTGCCAAAGAATGTCCATTTGTTTACACCTGTCTATGGTGTCAGCTTGCCCTTTGTCTCTGAGGAAACGGTTTGGTCACTCCCAGACTTCTCTGGAAAACATACTTTTAGTCATGATTTCAGCTTGTGTTTATATCTTCACATATAATGCAGCCACATGGATTCTGCCATGATATTATTGATCAGCAAATTGAATTTTCAAATGACACCTCACACAACATACCTTGTACAAATATTATTACAGTAGGGTGTGAACACAGGGGCGTAGTCTGTCACAGTTGGTCTTTGTTTTGCTCAGGACCAGTAAGATGCTGACCTGCCTTGATTGGGGGGAGTCTACAAAAATCCCCAGAATCCAACCATGAAGCTGGACTCAGCTGTCACTTAAAGTGAAATACCACCCATAATAAGCTACCTTTGAAGTTAACACTGCCTGAAGTGGAATGAGAGAAATTCACACCATTGTTGGTAAATCAATTTCATTTTGCCTGGCAACCGACTTGCATTCATTTACATAGTACAGGGGTCTCTCAATGCAGCCTGGAGTATTTCAGATGTATTTTAATACAATTATATATTCAGAAGACTTGAGAAAAATCAGTGTCCAATCCGCAGTCCTGTGTAGTCCATTGATTCTTTAGGGGCAATCCCAATCTGTTTTCAGAATTCTTTTTGGAGGAGCTGTTTTAGCAGCATCTAGTCATTCTCTCTTCCCCTCTCTACTTCAACATATCGTTAAATCCTGACTGTTGAACTTGACTGCGGTCAAAAGTGCATCTGGTAGAACACAGCTTCTGGGTAATTCAGCAGAACCCAAATCCCTTGTTGCTGGACTTCTGAGGAATCCAGAAATGGGACAACAGAGGATGGTTATGCCAAACAATTCCATTTTATATTCTGCAAGGGAAATAACAGTGGGAAAAGCAAATCCAATCTCTCACCTTGCTAAGTAGACTCCTGTCAGTGTCCCCATCAAAGCCTCATGCCAAACACATGCATTTTACATGTATGAAACAACAGAAACTTAAGGTATGTTTACACTGTTTGGTAATGCACACTATGGGGATGTTGTGATTTCCAGAGAACACTGTGTTGCAAATTAATTGGCCTGTGTAGACCCTGCCGGTGCACTTTAACATTTGAAACAGTATTACATCAAAGCATGCTAAGGCACCTTTAGTGCACACCAGCAGGGTCTACCCAGGGTCTACAATTGATGCATAACACATTAGTGCCTTTAGAAATCACACTCTTACAGAGCACATTATCCACTGTGCAGACAAACCCTTAGGCTTGTAAGCAACAATTGAAAACAGCAGAATGAAGAAGACTATTATAGTTTTAACAATCAACACCAATAACATATGCAGAACATTTTAACGCTGTAATCTCCCGTTACATTGCTAACCAGAACACAAGGAAACCTATCTTAATATAACAAATAAAATATAGCACCCATGTTACAGGAAATGTATGTACACATACAGGCCCAAATTATCTTCTCAGTTACACCATTTGCAATCCCACTAATTTCAGTAGTCAGTTAAATGGGGAGAGCTTTTGGCCCAGAGAGTTGTTAAAAAAAATGTGCAAAAATGTACAATTTCCCATTGTAGAGAGGATGTGTCTCCTTTAACACACAGAGGTATTCTCTGTTAAGATCTGTGATTATAGCCAGATCATGTGCATTGTGGTTGTATCAGGTTCACTCTGGGAGGATAACCAAGTTGTTTGGTAGAAGATCTTGGACCAGGTAAGGTGCCTCTCTTGTGCATCTTAAGAATCACAGAGATGGGGATGTGGTAAAAGGCCTTTTCCAAATAGGTATAGAATTCCTTAGGGGGGTATTTAATGGCTTGCTGCCATAGGAAGAGCCCAGCTGGAACAAAAGCTTGCATTTTTCTAAGGAGCAGCCATAGCGTCTGGCCCATAGCGTCTGCTGTAACAGTTATGAAACTATAGTGTGTGCACAACACAATAATGCCTTCTACCCTGTTTACAACTAAATATCCTAGACATCATGCTTGGTATTTGCGTTTCTGTGCTTTGCCTATTTTGCGCTGTCTTGTCGTCATTTGAAGTGGGTGTGTCCCCGGTGGGGCTTCATTGTTATTATCTAAACAAACAGACACTGCTTAGTTTAATTTGCACAGGATTTACTCTGTTACTCTGGAGATGGCGATTGGTGCAAAAACATTGGCTCTGTTCTGTGTATTCTAATAGAGTAAACCCCATGGACTGGAACGGAATACTATCACTTTCAGCTACCTGAGCAGTGTGGTTGCTTTGCTTTTTTTCTTTCGGAAGAACATAGTCATTTTGCTAAGAACTTGTTTTCTTAAAGAAGCCATTGGCAGGAAGCCAGGTCTGCATGACACCCTTGGTTACTTACGGTATTGTGGGTGAACAAGGAAGCAAAGATTATGCTTGTGGTGACAGACCAGTGTATTAGCAGGAAAGGAGAAGGATCCTAGTTGGAATACTGGACTTCAGTATCCCAGACCTTTGTTTCGGTCATGGATGAGAATATTGTTGCTGTGAAAAGCTCAGAAGTAGTAAAGGAAAAGGACAGTAATGGTAGTGGGCTGGAGGTTTGCCATATCCATGAGACCAACCCTTGCTGGCCTGCTGCTGTCATATTAATTTAATTTACACTTGCAGTCACTAATAGTCAACCCAGTGAGCAGCAGCGAGAGACATGAGATGGAGAAATAATAAAAATGAAGTAGAAAAAAATATGCAATGAAAGCAAACTTAGCTTGTGCTACAGTAACTCCAGCGTTTGGTGTCTTTGATCACACTGTATATTGTGCTAAGATCTTGGATGATCTATAATGTGATAGGGTTTAACTTCCATCAGTTTGAAGCATGGTACATGTCATCTGTGTTCCCTGATGAATTAGTAGAAGGATACTCAGTTTGCAGCATTCCTTTGGCTCCTTAGTGGACCGAGTATTCTGGCTCCAGCAGGTCATTTCCATGTCCTATTGATCCAAAGGGCTGCTTGTTCAATCTCATGAGATCTACCTATGCTATCTCATACTGAGTTCAGCATACTTTCACCGCAAATCATGATGGCCAGGTCCTCCAGGTCTGTTTCTTCCCCACCTATTGAATTGCTGAGCTTTAGTGTGAATTCTACTAGGAAGAAAGGACCCATTCTAAGACTAATACGGCTCAATCTACCATATCCTGTTTCCATTATCAAGTTCAAGTTGACAGCTGGTGGTTCCTATTTCAAGGTAGTGGGGGGATAAATTGGGCAGAACAGGTCTTGCTATGGAAAAAGTTACAAAAAAATAGTGTTTCTTGCAATAGCAATAAACAAAGCAAATGAACATTCCTTTCAGGATTTTTTGCGGGGGGAGGTGGTTTGGCAGGTGAAAATTGCCTTTTCTCTTGGTGAATGTCCCTCTTCCATTTTTATCCATGGAGAAAGCTGCTTTCACTGGCAAAACTGGCTCTGATTAATTTTTATTGGGTAAAAATGTCATGGGATGAATTAGTCCATATTTGGGATAGTCCATATATTGCTCAGTTTTCAAAAAAATCTCTTGTTTTTTCTTCTTCTTCCTTCACAAGGTGTTTAACAGAAGGGAAATAATTTCATGTGTTTCTAGGGCAAAATAGATGCTAGTTAAGAATGACAGGGTACCTATTAACATGTTAACTATACCTGTGCAAGATGTCGTCATGGCTCAGTTAACCTTTCCTTCTGTCCCTTGCAGCTCTGTCCTCTCCATTACTGTTTAAATCTCCATTTTAAAGAAAAGGCTCTTTTTGATGGGACAGACCTTCTTCCTAACTATAAATCACCTGATCCTGAAAATCCTTACCTTACTTACACTAGCAATCACTACAGCTGGAAGAAATGTTTCAGGATGAAGCCCATAATTCTGGGTACCTAAGCTTAATGTCTCCTTTGTTTTCCTTTTCTTTCTTGCAGGCTAGAATGAGTCTGTCCATCACTTCTCCAGTTGCCTTTGAGATTCTTCCCCTGAAGTTGCATCCATTTTCCCAGAGCACCCCAACAGGCTTAGACTGCGTGGGCTGGAAACGGCGTATCTCATTTCCTGGTGTGTATGCTGCGTCCTTCTTACTTTGACAACTATTGTGCAAGAATTAATTTCTGTTTAATTGAATGCAGAAACTATATAGTATCGGCAATATCGTCCAATTCTGTCATAGTAATATTACTATATGTGCCCTTACAGTTCACATACCTTCAGGCTAAAGCTGTGCAGTTAAGCCTCTTTCTGCAGGTGGCTACTACTACCAGCATGTTACAGATGGAGAAAGTGAGGCATAGACAGGTGAAGTCTGGGTTGCACAGGAAGTTAGTGGCAATAGAACCCAGATCCCCTGACTCACAGTCCACTTTTCTAAATACTAGACAACAGTATCTCCTTCTCTCATTCAGTTCTTTAGATTGCGGGCTTAGCATTGTTTAAACTCACTAGAGAATCCAGCCCCTCACAAAGAGTATTATGGAATAGAAGGGTGTGTCTACATTGCAATACAACTCCTGCAGCTGGCCTGGGTCAGCTGACTTGGGCTCAGGCTACCGGGCTGTAAAATTGTGGTGTAGACATTCAGCCCTGGGCTGGAGCCTGGGCTCTGGGACCCTGTGAGGGGGAAGGGTCTGAGAGCCTAATGTCTACACCACAATTTTCAGCCCTGTGCTCGAGCCTTGTGAGCCCAAGTCAGCTGACACGGGACAGCTGTGGATGTATACTTGCAGTGTAGACATACCCTAAGGGCACAGTGAGAGGAATAGTTGATAATAGTTTTCTTTGCTTTACTGTGCCTCATTCAGGATAACTCACTATAGCTATCTAGATCCTGTCAGTGGACTTGAAAGTTTGAATGCATCCTCAGTACTTATAGCCCTTGTAGCAATAACAATGCAACCAATGTCATCTTTCCATGGTAAAGCTAATCACTGTGGGGGGACAGGAAGGATTTTTTTCTCCATCTACACATTGCACAAGTTGATTAGGTGCACCTTGCAAGCTTTGCATCAGGTGCTGGATGTGGCTGAAGACAGGATACTTGAATGAATGTCTGATGCAGTGTAATAAATCCTACTTTTCTTCATCAATGCGTTCTCTGTGCTCACTCAACTAACTAAGGACACGTCTCAGTAACTATCCCAATGCATCTTGGGAATGAGCATTATGTCTGTGAGTGAAGAAGAGATTTAGGGGAAAGGGGATGCTCCTAATACTTGGCACAAACACAGAAGTTCTCTCTTAGGTAGTTCAATGGCCCTGGTTTTTGTAGTATCATGAGCACCCGACAATTGTTAACTTTATCCTCACAACACCTTGTGAAATAGGGATTCCCCATCTATCTCCATTGTATAGATGGGGAACTGAGCACTAAGACCAAGGACCTGCCCAAGGTTGACACAGGAAAGCTGGGGCAGGACAGGGTAATTGAACCCAGGTTAACTAGGTGCCAGGCTAGTGCCCTAACTAGAGAAACCATCCTTCCTCTCAATTTTGAGGCTCTGTACTTGGCCACACCAGCACATTATACACTTCCAGAGCTTCAGGCCTTGCATTCTGGTGGCCTGCATGTACCTGTGATGGCTTGCACTGAGAGACCTGAGAAACCCTGAAGAAAACATCTCTGAGCCAGGTGCTTCTGTCTGCTTAGTCAGCAGGAGATAACCAAAAAGATATGGAAATGCAGAGGAAAAGGGGGCCTGATGCAGCAGCTCCACTGTGAAAGCTTTCCATCCTGGAGGAGATTCCAGAGCTGTTGCCTGCCACCCTACCCCAGACATTGCTGGGGCTCTTTGGCTTTTCGGATGGGGATGGAGCAACGCTGGGATATGGAAGGGTTGGAGCCCCTCTAGGTGGCCTGATCTATCTTAACGTTGTAGATTCGGAGCAGAAATCTGCACAAGAGATTGCCACATGCAACATTAACTTCCCCCGTGATTCCCCCCAGCTTGCAGAAGGGGAGTAGTGTGCAGCCAGGAGGGTAGTGGTGAGGTGCAGCATAGCTCCTAACTGAGCTTTGCTGCTGGAGAAGAGAGGACTGCAGAGGGCAGTGCAGAGGAGAGTCCAGCAATGGAGGTTGCCTTAGGATTCTGATACTTGTGGTGTGCTCTCCCAGAGGATCTGCACGGTTTGTCAGCCATTGCCATTTCTGCATGGCTGCAACCCCTCCGATGTGGACATGACTCCAGAAGGGTGAACCTTGCAGAGTTGTTAACTGCATTGAGTCCTCCCTGTGGGGTTTCTGTGGGAGGGAAGCATCGGGACTTGTTTGAGTTATTTCTCCCGCAGCGTGGAGCAAAAGAATGCACTTTGTCCCCAATTGGTTGTAAGCATCCCTCATTGCAAGTCACGTTGTAAGTGCAAAGTGTGAACCTGCAACTGACAGAAATAGATCAATAGTAATAATGTATGGCAAGACTTGGGTGGTGAAAGGGGATGTTCTACTGTCACATGGGAAACTCCAGCTAGCTCAAGATAATCTCACCTAATTGCAGGTTTAATTAGGTTCCAACAAACATAAGAGTCTCTGCCTCATACTAGCTGGAGATAATTGGGGTAGATACAGTAAGATTCTCTAAATTGCTAAGTAGGCACTAAAACAGCTAAATGAGACTTGAGGACTAAATGTCTCCAGTATTTAAGAGATCACATTAAAGAAGGATATGTTCTGTGGAATTTTTATGTGGAATATGCATGAGATCAGATATCTACTTAATTTCCAGTTACTTGAATTTTTTTTAAATTCAAATGCAAGCCTCACACTTTATTAAACAGGGAAAAGTATCCCTACCAGGTTCTTGTGTTCTCCAGATAAACCATATCTGCAGAAAGATAAGTGATACTCTAGCAGTTTCAGAGTGAGATGAAGAAAGAACATTATGTAGAAGATTTTCAAAGGCACAGTGGCAGCTAGGCACCCAACTCCTATTACAGTCAGTGGGAATTGGACACAGAAATGCCATTTGTGCTTTTGAAAATCTCCCCTGTGATTTCAGCAATATAGTCACCCCGCTCCACCTTAACTGATCACTCTCATTATAAGGGGTGTGGCAACACTCATTTTTTCATGTTCTCTGTATATATATCTATCTTCTTACTGTATTTTCCACTGCATGCATCTGAAGAAGTGGATTTTAGCCCACGGAAAGCTTATGCTCAAATAAATTTGTTAGTCTCTAAGGTGCCAAAGTACTCCTCGTTCTTTTTGCTGATACAGACTAACACGGCTATCATTCTGAAACCTGTATACTGGATATACAGATTTAATCCTTATCAGGATGACCGACCTCTGCACTAATCATCTACGTAAGCAGAGTATACGAACAGCTGGTTTTAAAAATTGTTTGCCTTATAGTGGTTAATAAATTCAAACACAGAGGCTGCAGATTAGCCCTAGAGACCAGAAAGACCCTATTTCTTACCCCTTCCTCCTTTGCTCTGCCAACAATGATGGCATTGATTGCCGGCCTGTGTGCTATTCCCACAAGCACCTTTGTGATTTCTCCCACTGCTGCCCCTTAGGCTTGGGAAGAACTCCCCAACGCAATTCACAAAGCTACTGTCTTAGCCTGTTTCAAATCCCTACCCTTTACTGAGATGTCTACAGATCACAGGAGCCACCTGTGACTACTGACATCACTATAACTCTGTTACCTTGTCTTGCCTCCATCCTGAGTGTTGTTTTATCACTAGTTGCATATTATTTAAATCTTAGGCTCTGATTGTGACTATTCTGGAGCTTGTCTGTGTGTTGCCTAGTCAAATAAAGCCCTAATCCCTGTTTGGGATCCTTTAGGCACTGCCACAATAGAAATGAATAATTACTGATATTCTGTGTGCAGTTGCTCAGGAGAACTTGAAATTCATAGTAGCTCCCAGTGGGGTTATTTATATTGAATAGTAGCAACTTTATTTTTAAATATTTATTTGTTTATTTTTTTAAGTAAAATGAAAAGTGAATTTGGAGTAACCAATAGGTGGTGCCCTGGGTTTTTAGAAAACACTTCCCTAGCAAAACAGACCATTAAAGTTGCATCTTCTGGGAGGCACAGAATATTCTGAGATCAGTAGTGAATCCGAGTGACTGTTTAATGTTATGACCTACACATGAACCTCTGGAATTCTGCTTGAAGCTGCAGCAAGTGGAATGAAATGCCCACAACGAAACCTTTTCATATTAACAAAATCCTCTGGAGAGAGAGAGAGACGCTTTTCTTAGCGTTGCCATCTCAGTGATCAGCTAGTACTAGGGCTTCATGTAAAAGGTGTGTGTGTGTGTGTGTGTGTGTGTGTATATGTGTATTTGCTTGCCCATTTTCATCCTGGTACAATGTTTCTCTGAAGTCATTTGACTGGTCAATGCTTCAGGTTCCCTGGTGAATCTTAAGATCAAAAACATCTTGGATGCAGCTGCAGTATAAAAATATGTACATTTCATTTCTTACACAGCTCTGTTTGTTTAATTGCTGCCCTGGACAGAGCTGTGGGTTATTTATAACAAAATCCAATATGACTATTTACCAGATCTTTTAATCATTTAACAGTTATTAAAACTTTAGAGTCAAGAATAATTAATAATTATTTAATTCATGGAAAGCCACTGTATACACTGATGCAAGGAAAATGAAGGCCCCCTGCGGTTGTGTTATGTGTGGCCACGTGGTGGATTTTGGTAAAATCCCCACTTCCAGAATCTGCTCCATGCATCAGGTTGGGCAGGGGGCACTACAGAGGCTTCTGTGAGTTTGGAAATTTCCTAGACTTCCCTCCAGTCGTCTTTGTGTGACAGGATGATGGCTGTGATGCATGGCATTCATTGAGGGTGCTTGATTAATTCAGGAAAAATTGTGTGATCTTCATCCATGCTTCTGTTGCTTGTACTAGGACAAGAGGATGCTCTGCATGGTCTTCTAACAATTTAGAAGGTGAGACACCAGCTACTCCCAAATAAGACATGGCAACTTTGCCAGAGAGCAGTGGAGTGGAGGAGGTCGTGACCTATAATGCCATAATCAAGCTTCTGGTTAGTTGAAGACCTCTTCAAAGCAGTCTTTGATATTGTTGACCATGAGGCGATTTTTGCCTGCCTGTCATTCATGTCTGGGATAAATGAGATGCGATAGTTTGATTCTTTTCTCTTAGAGACTCCAGAGGTTGGGGTTGGACAGTTAATTGCATGTTCCAAGGGCGGTTTCTTGTAAAGTTCTGCAAAGTTCCAATCTGTCACCCCTTTGTTCAATGAGGCCACTAGGGAAGCTTATGAGAGACTATTAGGTGGAGGAGATGCAGCTTTTTACTACTACTACTACTACTACTTTTTACTAAAAATCAGTTGCTTGTGTATTGTTTTCCTTATGTGCAGTGGAGTCTGAATGAAAATGTGTTTGTTGAATCTTAGTCCAGACAAATGTAGGGTGATACTGGTAAGTGGTTGTGCCCTGCAAAGGTTATTAAGGGAGATAGGATCATGGTTTGTCAAGGAGATTTGCAATCTGAAGTGGAACTCCTGCTCCCTGGCTGCTCTGGGAATCTAAGGTGGCATTGATTGCTACACTAAGTGCTTTTGCCATTAGTGTTTAGTTAGATGGTTATGACCTTTCCTCTCCAGTTGATGCTTGGCAACAGTTACCTGTGCTGCTGTAACTGGATTACTGCAATGTACCGTAGATGATGGTACATTTGAAAAAAAACAAATTGGGAGCGTCGGTGAGTGCAGTACATGGATATCCACCTGCTTAGCAAAGTCGACCATAGGACATATATCACAACTCTTCTCCAGAGGCTCTGCTGGCTTCCTACCCATTACCTGCTGCAATTCCAGGTATTGACTTTGATCTATGAATCCTTTATATTTTGGGCCCTATATTCCTGAGAAACTGTGTCTCAGTATGCTGCCTCAGAGGACAAGATCAACTTGTCTGGAGACTGGGAGCAAAATTCAGGTTCTGATCCTAGCTGCAAACATCCTAGATCCACAAACAGTTTGCAGACCTGGGATGAGATTAATTGAAAAGTACATTCCCCTCCCTGTCAGCTGGCCCATCTCTCCCTCCCTCCTTCAAAGCACCAGGACTGAACCCCAGCATTACTGATGCTCTCTGCAGGTGGGCCAATTGCCTCTCGCCTTGCCAGCACCTCCCTGTTTTGAGGCTGAGTACTCTCTCCCGGACTTTCAGGGGGTGTTATGTGAATTGTCCTCCCATCATTTGGCTTTTGGGCTGGCATCCTGGCATAGCCCTCTGTGCGCACACACAAACTGCTGGAGTCTTTGGGGTGATCCAGGAAAATACCTGCCTCATTTCATTATAGGGTGCGAGAAGAAAAGAAACATTTCTTCTACCATTACAGCTGGCTCACCACAGGAATATTGACACTGCACAAGACTTAATGTATTCTCTAATATCTGCACACTGGGCATTATGGGAGCCTATGATGCTAGCAGTTTCCTAAAGTAGAAAAGGGAGTGTTTTCCCATCTCCCACTCCAGTGTGTGAGTACAAGGGACGAAAGGGAACACCGCTTTTCCTCTCATCAAGACTCTGGTGGATTGGAGAGAGCAGCCCAAGCCTGGTTTCAAGAAGATGTGAAGAAGCAGCTACTTGGCACCCTCTGAAGGTCCCAAAGAGGTGCTGATGGGCCCAGTACGAAGAACGGAGGGAGGGCTGGTCACTGACCTCCTAGAAGAGAGGAATGGTGAAATTTTGGGGGGCCATGGTTTGAAGAATGGATGGATAAGAGCGTTAGGAGAGTCCTGAGGGGATGACTGTCCTGATGGTTTTGGTCCAAGGAAACCTGTTGGGGGTTGTTCCACTGCCAGACTATCATGAAACGTTTGGATGATGTAGTCCAGGTCAACCAAAATCAACAGTTTGCTCTCTCCTCATGGGATGAATGTAGACAAGTGGAATGTCAGATCAAAAGGCCACCATTGAAACCAAAGTAAATGTTTTATAAAAGGAAGCATCTTATGTCGCACTTGCTGTGAATAATAAAACAGGGCTGTGTCTAGAACCAAGTATTGGAATTCAGTGTGAACAAAACATAATAGCAGCTGGAGAGTTCCTAGCCGAGGAATGGTCTAAGGACTTTCTGAAGTAACGTGTTACTGCAGTGGCTGGCATTGCCTTGCCTCTCTAGGCAAATGAAACATCCCTCATGTTCTCAGGAACAGCAGACAGCAGCCTTCAATCTGAAAATCTCTTTCAGCTAACCAAGACAGCAAGGATATTATCTACGCTGTTTGATAAGGGTCTGTCACGCTAGGAAAATTTCCTCCTAAATTCAAACTGGCTCTGCTAAACCAGTTTTAAAACTGGTCATGGTTGAAGTGTAGACCTGATTTAGGGGGATAGGATCACTCTTAGTGAACCAGATGAGACTACCTTATTCTTGTAACCAGTTCATACCTCTTAAGCCTGGTCTACACTATTTCTCCAGCAAGTTTTAACACTAGCCCAGCTGAACCAATTTTAAAACCAGGTTGATTTTTTTTGGAAATTTCCTCCATGTAGACCAGCCTTAAGAGCCAAAGGATATTTAACTTAACTGCCCTCCTACAACTCAAGAGATGACCTAAAAAATGGTGCCTCTGGGTACGCTTCAGCTGCTCATCAGCGTGCACTGCAGCATCAGTACTGACACTGGAATGAGCCGTAGTTTGCTCCTTTCTTACCAGTGGTGAGAGAACTACCTGACATTGCTCTGGCCATGGCATCTGGAAAACCTGGCCCATTTTTATTTTTGTATAAGCCCCATGTAAAGTGAGTTTTTACATCTGCATTAAATAGACCCACCGAGAGCAGTGTCAATGGAAGCAAAGTTAGGGATTTGCTTAGTGAGATGATCTGCTTGGGGTACAGGAAAGTGTTTTTTTTCAGCAGAGAAACTGTTTGTTTACTCAGCATCTTGTGGCTGACTTTCATCCTGGTTTCCCAGCTCTGGATAGGCTGTTATGCTCACACTGGGCAACAGTTAATATGAAGATGTTTGACAACTGCTGGAGAAATCTATTCAAGGGGGAAAATAATAGCTTAATAAGAGGCCTTCATCATATCTTATAAATATTTAGCAGTCTTTTGTAATTTAGCTAAATAACAAGATGGGCTGTTTTACTCACATAGTTTTTTGTCCTTTTTCTTCTTCAAGGGCATAGTGGTTATGAAACCGACATAGAACAAAAAAAGTGTGTGTGTGGGAGGGGTGTGTGCACGCACGCGTGTGTCTGTTCTCACTCGCACACCTTACAACTAGTGCTGTATCTTGAAATGTCAATTCTTTCCTCTCTTAACCATGGAGAGGGTATTATAGAGTTTAGATGGTTGAAAGCTAATTGCAATGTCAACTTTATTTTGCACTCTGTCTATAAATCATAGAAAGATTAAATGGATTTAAGATTGACATGCTGCGTCTAATCTTAACCACCAGTGTTTGCTCTGGCAATGTGTACTCTCTCTCAAAGATTGCCACATGTATCCTATATTGAAAGCTGTGCTAGCTGGTTCCCAGTGTGAAACATTACTGCGTACCTGTGTATTAGAGAGGGTTTAAATGGGAACGTGTGCACTACCTACCTAGGGAAAAATGTTTTTGTATATCCACAAAACCTTTATCCATTTTTTATGGGAAAGTGAAAGCAAATTCTAGAAAACTATAAACGGCTCTGTAGACAATCCATTTGCCTCTCTCCGCCAAATTAGCCATCTTCAAACACAAAAGACTAGAATAGGTAAACACAGTGGATATTTGAATAAAGTCTCCTGGACAAAGATTGCCTTCTTGTCATGTGTGGTATGGCTTCTAGCTCAAAAGGGACCTCATCTGTGACTGGAGTCCGTATGCCCTGTTACAATACAGGTAATACTCTATCCCATCTTTGCACTCCCCCAAAACTCTCAGAAGAAAACCAATCCAAAGAAAAAGTTTCTGCCAAAAATGTGTTAGTAGATGGCATCTCTCCAAGGTGGGATGGGGTTCCTGAGTGGGACTTCTGCTGCCATGCTTTATAGTATTTATATATTCCTTACATTGTATTAAAATGTGCCTATCCCCTTACACCATGAGGTCACTATTTTATTATTACTATTACAATAGCACCTACAGGTTCCACCTGAGATTAGAGACCCATTGCGATCGGGTTGTACAAACACATTGTAAGAGTCCCTAGCAGCTTTCAGGTTAAATAGAAAAGACAAGCAAAGGGTGAGAGAGTAAACAAAGGCACACAGAGAGAATAATTTACAGCGGATCAGTGGCAGAGGTGGGAGTAAAATCTAGGTTTCCTCATTCCACCTCAAGTGTCCTCCTAGACCACATTGCCTCTCTGATTCACTCTAGTTATACTTAATGTGTGTAACCCCACTATTGATATTTGTTCTTGATATATTTCCCCATCAATCAATGCTTCAGTTAGTGTGTGTTATAATATGAGCAATTCTGGTTAGATTTGACTGGACAGCAAAGAGGAGTAGTTCTTTTTCAGTCAACCTGAGAATGCAGGGACATTTCTATATTGAGAGACACAGTAGGGTCCATGTATTCAAATATGATGAAACCACAGGTGTCTTTCATTTTTCTGTATTTAAAAGACAATTTAATGGAACTCCCTCATCCCCAATGGAAATGGAACATTATTATTGCTGCTACTCCAAGTGCTGCTTATTATAAAGACATAGTGGTCTGTTCAAGGACAAGCTGTCTGAATGGCTGGACATTGTTAAGTGCTTTGTAGTAATCAGAAGTGTTTTACAAAGGATTTTCCATTTGAGAAAGCATTAGTGGAATAGAACTCTATCCCAGGAAAATATTCTCCTGCCCCACTTCTAAGGCAAATCCAAAGTGATTTCTTTGTCAAAGCAGGAGAAAGTGATTGTGGGATAACATCTTTATTTCCCTTTGATAGAATTATTAAAGCCAAAAATTTAAAACCCTGGTACCTAAAGTTAGGGTCCTAGATCTGTATTTAGGAATCTCAATAATAGTGGCTTAATTTTCTAAGGAGCTACCATTAATTTCAATGGGATTTGTCAGCACCTTTGAAAATCAAATTACTCTTATTAAACCTAAATATGGTTTTAGGAGAATTTAGGAAAATCTTGACATAAACATTGATTACTTTATCTGATGGATGTTGATATTGTAGAGTAACCTGCTGGATTTTGACTGGCTTAGAGCTGATCTGTTGTGTGCTTCAGCTAATCAGACCCCAGATCAGCTTTATCCATAAATTCATTGTTCTGACTTTCCTTTATCACTTTCAGAGATCCTCACCATCGTTTTGCTTTTTCATACACAAAGGCCAAAATGTGTGTATTTTAGTCTGTGTATTTTATGTTGGATTAAGAGAATGAACCAAGAGCAAACATAAAGTCTTATGAGAGAACACTATATGTTCACACTGTAACATTCTGCATCTGAACAGAGGCACAAAATGACAGCTCACAGACTCCTCAGAGAAAACAAAGGCATAGATTATATAGCTGCATAGACCATCATTATGACAGATATCTTTTCTGAGAAAGAAGGATGAAATGACGTAAGGCTAGCCTCTCCAAAAATTTGGAGCAACCAAAGAAAAGTCTGCCTCTAGAGAACCATCTCAGGTTTTACGCAGAGCTTGGTACATGCTGGATCAGGACCCTGGGAGGAACACCAAAGGGGAAAGGGCAAAAATAATCACATTAAAGAGTTGTTTTCATCCTTATGGCCTGTTTATAAACAGTAACTAGTTCTCATAGACCCAGTGAGGGGGGTAAACATTATCCCCAGTTTTCAGGTAGAGAAATGAAGGTGAAGTGTCTAATCCAAGGCTAGAAAGGCAGGTGGTATCAGGGGTGGGATTTTGAACTCTGGGATTCCTGGATCCAATGCCTGTTCTCAGACCACTAGACAACACCTCTTTTTAAAATGTCTTTCCTTGGCAGGGATTACATGTGAACAGTTAGAAAACTTTGTTTAAGGTTTGCTGAGCCAAATCCCCAGATTTCATGCTAGTCTAATAAAAACCCTAGAAAAAGGACACTTTTAAAGACATATCAGTCTGCCCTACTAATGGAAGCGTGATGGGGTGGCTGTCGCAGCTGACCCATCTGGTTGAAGGCTTGTCTCTTTTGTTTTACTACAGGGGCCCTTGCCACTTCAGAGCTCCCCCCAGGGTGACTGATATGTCTATTACTAATGTCAGCCATGAAGCTCTACATATGAGAGAGATGTGCCTCCATCTCTCTGCGTGTTACGGGAAATGGGAAGCATTAAACTAATAGGCAATTTCCCTGAACATCCCTTCCAGAAATATCTTACTATCACTGGCAATACAGAGCTGAGGGGCAAGATCTCAAGTTCCAATGGTGTAAATCTGGAGTAACTCCACTCACTGCAGGAGCCATAGTGCCTGAGCCTCCCTCAGCTGCCCCTAGTGCCTGGAATCTTGTGGGTAGAGGAAGGAGGCAGCAGACTGTGGGCCTAATTCTGGTCTTACACCCATGTAAACTAGGAATAACTTCACCTGAAGTCGATCAAGTTCCACTGATGTGAAATAGTTGGAAGTAATATAATAGTCAGGGTGTCTGTCTGCAATAATGTACCTTCCTTTGACTGGTAGGCTTGAGAATTTCAGAACTCTCAGCATAGCTCTCATGGGCTGACCTGGCCCTATGAAAATACTCGTGATACAGCTTAAAGGGTGCCAGTTTTGCTAACTGTGAGTTCCCTTCTTTTTACATAAACAAAAAAATGTGAAATCCTCATTCCTCACCAGGGTGAGCAGTTTTGCACAATCTCTGCTACAGTGCAAACCATGTGCTCACTGCTGGCTTAATTTTAAAAGTGTTTGACAAAACTGCAGCCTTAAGGCAGGATTTTTAATGGGTGTGGCAAAGAGAGGCTCCTCTGGAAGTGTCCCTTTGCACTGGAACCTGTGCCATGCTTCAGAGCTCTTGTGGACAGAACAGTTGTTGCTCCAACTTCCAGGAAAATGGCATCCCTGCAGATCACCTCTTCTTTCCATGCTATTGACATAGTCTGGCACGTGGAAGCTAATGAGAATATTTTAATTTGCTAAGACAAGGGAATCAATCATTCAATTTAACTTGGGTCTTCTGCAAGCAGTCACATAACTGAACCGAGAGACCATCCCGGTTATATAGTATGGGAGCAGATGATAAATGATATTATTCAAAGCTCACATGCTCACAGCAGCAGCCTCACTGCATCCCAATCTTCTGTTCCAGCTTCAAGCATTTATTTTTCATTTTCAATTCTTGTTCTAAGTACTTAAAATAGTCTTTAATAGCAAGAGCAGCAGCAGCAGTCAGTACTGACCATGATTAGTTTGCATGTTAGTGTTCTCGGGGAAAGCAGATAACACAAGGTCTTTCTTGTTTGGGTCTTTTAAAAATGTATGAATTCTGCTGTCCCCATTTATGGTTTAATCTGACAGTTCTGTGGAACTGGAAATGAAGATCTCTGTCCCGCCCTGGGTTTTTTAATGCATCGAGACCGGCTTTAGTACAAAACTGCTTCAGGAAAGTGCAGCTGAGAGCTTTTCAGCTGCCACAGAGGGAGCCTCCTTAGTGGACCCCTATGATGTCAGGTTGCATCGTGCAGCGGACTATCGGGGAAGGGGCTAGGAATGCAGCTCAGCCCTTAGACAGCAGTACCAGGTACCACTGCCCTGAGTGCAGCCACAGAGTGCTCAGCCTCTTTCCTCCTCCAGCTCAGCAGAGCCTTTGGCTCTCACTTTTACCTGTCTGCATGAGGACCCAGCAATGCCCCAGCGAGTCCAGTGGGGCACACAGTGGAGAAAATTGCAGTAGCAGTGGAAGCTCTGGGCTCTCTCCAGGTTCAGATTCAGACAGCAGCGGAGTAGTGTGTGGTGGTGGTGGTGGGATGAGAGGTGTATTGTCAAGATACTGGAGTCTGGAGAGTCTACATTCAGCTACAGGTAAGATAAACTCTTTTATTTTTACGTGATATTGCACTGACCTTGAGAAACAAAATCAGACCATCTGGGGAAATTCCATAAGTTGGAAGTGGGCTGCTTGGTCTCTTAGTTGTAAGTGAAATGACAGAGAACCCTGGAACACTTCTTGGATCAGGTAGCAAGAAATGGGTTCTTAAGGGCTGCAGAAACATTGCTTAGACTCTCACCAACTCAAAGCTATCCTTTCCCTTTGGAATGGCCTTTCTCTTTGCACTATAAATATACAGAACTAGTCTCCAGTGCGGTCATTTTTCTGTTTAAATGACAGTGTGGGAGTGTATCTCCTCTTTTATAAAATGCCCAGATGTGCCATGCAATAGAAGAGGGACAGCAGGGTTTGCATTCTAGCATATCGAGGCTAGGGAAAGCAAGGCATTTGAGCTGACTGTACAAGTTGTGTGTCTATTTTCTTGACTCTTAGGTCGATTCTCAGGATTTTTCAGGGATGTTCACTCCTGCCTGCATATGTAATTCTCGTTGTTCGGTCACTGCCTTGTGTGTTTAGGGTCTGGACACATGAGTTGTGAGCCTGGGAAGAAGACTGTCATTCCTGGTTGACAGTTTAGTGGGGAGAGCGCAGCAGAGATCGCCCAGCTGTTCGTTTCTTCTCACATTTGTTGCCTCACTGTTACAGGCTGGGGAGATTTTTAGCAGGGCTGCAGCAAACTAGTTTCTTCCTTAAGCCAGTTCAGACAAGTGTCTCCAGGCATGTCAGCTGACTGCCATTTTCCAGGCAGCATTGCTCTGTGCTACCAGCCAGAGGCATGCTTAGGTAGAAATTTTAGCTGTGGTGGTATATCTTGCCTTAGGTGTGTATACTGTTAGTTCATGAAGGGCTTTGTAAAAGCATCGCTCTGCTGTAAATTGCATGCTGTTCAATACAATCTTTTTATTGCTGAACAGAGCACAGCTGCACCTGCACTGCCCTGTCTGAGGCCCTTGAGTGTTTGCCCCCTCAGGTTTCTTCTTTGGGAAGAGCACTCAGAACTGATCAGATTAAATCAACAGGTGTGAATCGCGCCTAGCACTGGGATGATACTTTTTATTTTTAATTTCAAAGGGTTTTCTATACACATTCATTTGTGGTACAGCTGTGCATGTGGCACAGGGCTGTTTTGTGGGCACCACATGCATCTAACAGGAAGTGCAGAGATGAATGAGGCACGGAGTCAAAGTTTGAGGACTCTGAGGGAGAAACAAATCCAGTTTCTTCATTATGTTCTTGATGTAATAGTTTAAGAGAAGCAATTCATTGAAGCCTAGGACTCCCTGCTCCTCAAGAATGCTACCATCAGTCCTAGTCATAGAGTTTAAGGTCAGAAGGGGCCACTAGATCATCTAGTCTGACCTTCTGTATATCACAGATCATCAGTACTCCCAAGCACCTGCACACTGAACCTAACAATGGAAAAGAGACCAAGTAAATTAGAGTCATAGGAGACTAGATTGCTATATGTTTTCTGCCTTGGCACAAGAATGGCCACAATGGGTCAGACCAATGGTCCATCTAGCTGGGTATCCTGTTTTCCCACAGTAGCCAATGCCAGATGCTTCAGAGGGAATGAACAGAGCAGGGCAATTATCGAGTGATCCACTCCCTGTCATCCAGTTTCAGCTTTGAGCAGTCAGAAGTTTGGGGAGATCTGAGCTTGGGGTTGCATCCATGATTATCTTGCCTAATAGCCACTGATGGATGTATCCTCCATGAACTTGTCTAATTCTTTTTTGAACTCCATTATAGTTTTGGCCTTTCCAACATCCCCTGGCAATGAGTTCCACAGATTGTGCACTGTGTGAAGATGTACTTCCTTATGTTTGGTTTGAACGTACTGCCTATTAATTTCATTGGGTAACCTCTGGTTCTTGTGTTATGTGAAAGGGTAAATAACGCTTTCACTTTCTCCACACCATTCATGATTTTATAGATCTCAATCATATCCCTCCCTCAACTGTCTCTTTTCTAAGATGAGCAGTCCAAGTCTTTTTAATCTCTCCTCATATGGAAGCTGTTCCATACCCCTAAATCATTTTTGTTGCCCTTCTCTGTATTTTTTTTTCAATCTTAATATATGTGTTTATTTTAGGTGGGGCGACCAGAACTTCCTGTGGTATTCAAAGTGTGGGCGTACCATGAATTTATATAGTGGTATTATGATATTTTCTGTCCTATTATCTATCACTTTCCTAATGTTCCTAACATTTGGTTAGCTTTTTTGACTGCTGCTTCACACTGAGCAGATGTTTTTCAGACAACTGTCCACGATGACTCCAAGCTCTCCTTCTTGAGTGGTAACAGCTAATTGAGACCCCATCATTTTGTATGTGTAGTTGGGATGATGTTTTCCAATGATGTTTTCCAATGTGCAGCTATCAACATTGAATTTCATCTGCCATTTTGTCACCCAGTTACCCAGTTTTGTCAGATTCCTTTGTAACTTTGCAGTCAGCTTTGGTCTTAACTATATTGGGTAATTCTGAATCATCTGCAAACTTTGTCACCTCACTGTTTACCCCCTGTTCAGATCATTTATGAATAGGAGACACTGAGGTGCACTTGAGCTCAAGGCCCCTGAAATAGCAGGAAGATGATTAAGTAAGATATACCCAGATAATCATGGCAAGTGACCTGCATTCACATGTTGCAGAGGAAGGCAAAAACATCCCCAGGTCGCTGCCAATCTGACCTGGGGAAAAATTCCTTGCTGACCCCACATAGAGAGATCAGTTAGACTCTGAGTAGGTGAGCAAGCACCTGTGTGCGTGTGTGTGTGTGTGTGTGTGTGTGTGTGTGAGAAAGAGAGAGAGAGAGAGAGAGAGAGAGAGAATATGCTTGGTGTCACCTCAGAGCCCTGCCCCATCCCATCCAATGTTCTGACTTCAGCCATGGCCTTCCCTGTTGCTTCAGAGGAAGGGGATAAAAAAAACCCCTCACAAAGTACATTGGGAGGGATCCCTTCCTGGTGGATGGCTGAAACCCTGAAGCATGAGCTTTAGGAACATAAGACATAAACCAGAAATGACCACAAGGCTGTTGAACCCTGTCCCCACCATCACAAGCAAACCTGCCAAACAGTTGCACTCAGAAATTTATCCATCTCTCTCTCAAAATGTATGAAGTTATTTCCCCTCCCCCAACTCCTATTAGGAGATTGTTCCAGAACCTCACCACTTCTGATGGTTAGAAACCTTCTAAGTTCATGGCTAGTTTGTATCCATTTGTTCTTGAGCCAACATTGTCCTTTAGCTTAAATAGTTCTTCATCCTCCCCGGTATTTACCCCCTCTTGTATTTATAGAAAACAGTCCTATCCCATGTCAGCCTTCTTTTTGCAAGACTAAACGAGCCAAGCTCTTCCAGTCTCCCCTCATAAGATAAGGCTCTCCATTCTCCTGATCATCCCAGTAGCTCCTCTCTCCACCTGTTGCAGTTTCAGTTTGTTTCTTGAACATGGATGACCAGAATTGTACACTATTCCAAATGAGGTCTTACCCATGCCTTGTACAAGGGCATTAATACTTCTCTGTATCTACTGAAAATACCTTGCATAAGCATTGTTTCCATTTGCAAAATGTGTTCAAAGCCACAGAAGGAGTCCATGTCGGAGTTAGGATTAGAACTTTAGACCATGTTTCCCCCTAAAATAATTGGTTTTACTCAGATTTTATTATCTCATTATTCCTGACTGGGGTAATGCTGAAGCTGGTGTGGCCAGGAGCACCAAAGTGCTGTTATGGAGCAGCAGGAAAATCAAACCTCAAAGATTTGCATTGAAAGTGTGTGTTTTAAATACTTTAAAGTGCTATCTATTGCAAATCTTAATATTTCATTTTTAAAAAGCACCTGGCCAAGCATGAGACTGCTAGAGTATGGATTGTAAACTGAGGTTCAAGGCAAGAGTTCTATCATGGTTTCATGTCATCTCAATTGGTACATGAGGAGATCCTGCTGCGTTTCTTAGGGAGACCAACAGAAGAATGAATAGGAAGTGTGTGTATGCACCAAGCATGTTCAGATGCTTCAGAGTTGCAGAAATGGAAGGTTGTAAGATGAGTCAGAAAATTAATAAATGTGTTACATATTTCCAGAGTTGACTTCAACAATTTTGGGTGGACCTGGGGAACAATATTTCTATCCCACTGCAAAATGTAGTAGACTTTTGTCCATAACGATCTTGCTGCTGTGCTTGGTGCTGGTCTGAGACTTTGGGGAGGTTTACCAGGATGGGATCCAGCCAGAGTTAACTGATAAAGTTTTGGGGGGATCTTCAGAAAAAGTAGAATCCAACAGCTTGTGTTGGGTTCCATGCACAGTCGCTAACATTTAAAATAAATAAATTAATTGTTTATTTTAATAAGCTGGAGTTCAAGGGGGCCAATCGAGGTTTATGTGAGACTTCTGGTGAATTTTAACACTTTAGAGAACATGAACAGACATCTCCTCTGTGGAGAAAGTATATAGCAGTATTCCCACTTTACAAATGGGGTAAATCTAGTCTTGGTAGAAATCTCCCTCTAGTGTGATCAATAAAGGAAACAGATTTTTAAAAATTTGCCATTGGAGGGGGAATGACTAACGAGAAAAAGATCTAAAAGGCAAAAGACCCACTGTAACAGCATAAAAGTGCACACCAATGTTAGCTGGAGAAGCTGTGCAAAGCATCGTTTGGACTTGCATAGGCTCAAATATAGTAGTCTTTTTTTTTATTGTTAGACCTTGCCATTTTTGGTCTGAATGTCACTTTCCAGTGTGTTACGTGGAGAACCTCCCTCTCTAAATATAGAGGAAGAATACTTTGCAATTCTATCAAGCTTTCCATTCAAGGATATTAAGGGGCTTTAAAAGCATAAATGAATTCAGCCTTACAACACACCTGTGGGGTATTACTGTCCTTATTTTACTTTACAAATAGGAAACAGTGGCACCAAGAGCTTGAGACCCAAATATTCAAAAGTAGCCTTTAACGCTGGATGATTCACTGTTTGGGTGCCTGCCTTAAAATATGTAAAGGTTGATTCTTCAAGTGCTGGTCCTTATGTGTATTCTACGCTCGGGTACATGTGCACTCCATGTGCCTCAGACCAGAGATTTCTAGCAAGTCATGTCCATTGCGCTGAACCTGCACAGCTGCCCTCCTCATGCTCCAAACCGAGGGCATAAGAGGCAGGTCGGACCAACACCACTCCAGTTCCTTTTTACCGCCACATGGCCCAAATTGGAAGCTTTTGTGACTGTAACTATGAATTTTGGGCACCAAAAATTGAGGCACCCAAATTTTAGAACATAAGAATGTCCATACTGGGTCAGACCAATGGTCCATCTGGCCCAGTATCCTGTCTTCCAACAGTGGCCAATGACAGGTTCTTCAGAGGGAATTAACAGAACAGGAAATTATCAAGTGACCCTGTCATCCCCTCCTTGCTTCTGACTGCCTGAAGCTAGGGACACACAGAGCATGAGGTTGTGTCCCTGACCATCCTAGCTAGTAACCATTAATGGACCTATCCTCCATGAACATATCTAATTCTTTTTAGAACCCCGCTATTGTTTTGGTCTTCACAATATCCTATGATGACAAGTTCCACAGATTAACTGTGCGTTGTGTGACAAAGTACTTCCTTTTGTTTGTTTAAACCTGCTGCCTATTAATTTTATTGGGTGCCCCCTTATTCTTGTGTTCTGTAAAGGAGTAAATAACACTTCCTTATTCACTTCCTCCACACCATTCACGATTTTAAAGATCTCTGTCATATCCCCCCTTAGTCGTCTCTTTTCCAAGCTGAAAACTCCCAGTCTTTTTAATATCTCCTCGTACGGAAGCTGCTCCATACCCCTAATAATTTTTGTTGCCCTTTTGTGTACCTTTTCCATTTCTAATATACCTTTTTTTGAGATGAGGCAACCAGAACTGCATGCAGTATTCAAGGTGTGGGCATACCATGGATTTATATCAAGGCATTATGATATTTGCTGTCTTTTTATCTATCCCTTTCCTAGTGGTTCCTAACATTCTCTTAGCTTTTATGACTGCTGCTGCACACTGAGTGGATGTTTTTAGAGAACTATCCACAGTGACCCCAAGATCTCTTTCTTGAATGGTGACAGCTGATTTAGAACCTATCCTGAAGGACGACCCATCACTCTCACAGATCTTGGGAGACAGGCCAGTCCTTGCTTACAGACAGCCCCCCAATACAAATACTCACCAGCAACCACACACCACACAACAGAACCACTAACCCAGGAACCTATCCTTGCAACAAAGCCCGTTGCCAACTTTGTCCACATATCTATTCAGGGGATACCATCATAGGGCCTAATCACATCAGCCATACTATCAGAGGCTCGTTCACCTGCGCATCTACCAATGTGATATATGCCATCATGTGCCAGCAATGCCCCTCTGCCATGTACATTGGCCAAACTGGACAGTCTCTACGTAAAAGAATGAATGGACACAAATCAGACGTCAAGAATTATAACATTCAAAAACCAGTTGGAGAACACTTCAATCTCTCTGGTCACTCAATTACAGACCTAAGAGTAGCTATCCTTCAACAAAAAAGCTTCAAAAACAGACTCCAACGAGAGACTGCTGAATTGGAATTAATTTGCAAACTGGATACAATTAACTTAGGCTTGAATAGAGACTGGGAATGGATGAGTCATTACACAAAGTAAAACTATTTCCCCATGTTATTTCTCCCCCCACCCCACCGCCCACTGTTCCTCTGATATTCTTGTTAACTGCTGGAAATAGCCTACCTTGCTTGTCAGCATGAAAGGTTTTCCTCCTTCCCCCCCCCCCCCACGCCCGCTGCTGGTGATGGCTTATCTTAAGTGATCACTCTCCTTACAGTGTGTATGATAAACCCATTGTTTCATGTTCTCTGTGTGTGTATATCAATCTCCCCTCTGTTTTTTCCACCAAATGCATCCGATGAAGTGAGCTGTAGCTCACGAAAGCTTATGCTCTAATAAATTTGTTAGTCTCTAAGGTGCCACAAGTACTCCTTTTCTTTTTGCGAATACAGACTAACATGGCTGCTACTCTGAAACCTGTCATTATTTTGTGTGTATAATTTGGGATTATGTTTTCCAATGTGTATTACTTTGCATTTATCAACATTGAATTTCATCTGCCATTTTGTTGCCCAGTCACCCAGTTTTGTGAGATCCCTTTTTAACTCTTTGAAGTCTGCTTTGGACTTAACTATCTTGAAAAGTTGCTTGTGAACACTTGGCAATAAATGACTATGTGGAATCATGGGGACTAGAAACCAGATTTCCTGGCTGAAAATTTGTATTGCAGCACGCTCTCTGTCCAAACTAGTGTGCCTCCCCAAACCCATTCATTTGAATTTTATTATCCAACTGAAGAGTTTGGATTTGCTTACTGATATTTTCCATTTCAATTTTGTGGGTAAGTCTTTTTGCTTTTCTAGTCCATTTGTTGCTGGCTTAGTCCTTCATTTTATTAATAGTGCTTCTTGTTCATTCAGTTGTCCTATGTCTTGAAAAAGAGCATGGAAAAGTGGTGATAGTTGAAAACCAATATTTTGACTAAAGGAGGCCACTATGGTTTCACAACAAATCCTCCTTACCTTTGTGCCTGTGTTGCAATTTGCTAGCACAAATTGTGCATCTATGTCCAGATTTCCATAGGTATATACTTGATTGTGTATGTGCATGTGGGAGTTTTGAATGCACCCACCATCCCCTCCTTGAAAATGTGCTACTTTAAACTTGGGAGGGGAACCATGGAGTAATTTTTTCACAGCTAGAAAACTGCGTAAGTGAGAGCTGAGCTTTCATTTCTCTTCCCATTTGTTGCATTATTGTTGCTGACTAGAGACTCGTTAGCAGAGTTGCAGCAAACTGTTTGCATATTTCTTGTTTGGTCTGAGAGATTTCCTTTTGAGGCATCTTTCTTTTTCCTCTGGCCCTTCCCTGCAGCACTGATGTCTGCAGCTGTGTTTGTGGACTACAGTGTATAATTTCATTGACCCCTTTTCTCCATGGTTGTGTAGTTAGCTGCAGTTGAAGAGGTCACACAACAGGAGATTGATTTAAAGTTCAAAGTCTTTCAGCACGTTTCAAGAGACAAAAAAAAATACATTCATCGTCTCAAAGCATACACTAGTGCATGTTGACATTGTTTTGTGCTCGATGTGGCATGTTGTGAGTTAGGAGATTTCAGTTGGATTAATCAACTCCATCCTCACAAACTCCCCGGATGTATTTCTTTATATATTTCCCCTGCATTGCTCTATGAGCCACCTGCCAAAGTAGCTCCCACTTGTGTTCTAAGCGATCAACTGACATGTTTAAAATATGGGCAAAACCCAGGATTTAAAGAAACAAGCCATGCCAAATTAATTTGGATTTTCATTATGTGCCACAGTTTATATCAGATGAGTTAGGCAGGAGGTAAACAGATCCTGAATGCTTTGGGAAAAGTTGCAGGGATACCTCAGCCTCGGGATGATGATTTGCTGGCCATTAGGTAAAACTGATGTGGGATAATTTCAGATTATTACATAGAGGTACTGTTCATTAACCAATGCTGAACTGCAATTGGGAATCCTCATCAAATACTTAAGGCATGTATATTAACACTAACTGAGTTAATTGTATTTAATGTTATCACAATAATACTAAATCTATGTAATTGACTTGGCCATGTTGCCCATTGGATATATTTTTCAACACAAACAGTGATTTAGTTGAATATTTAGTCATAAAAACAAGAATAGAAAAGTGAAGCATTCCTTGGCTTTTTGTAGTTTTAACTATGCATTAATGTGGGGGAAGGGTATTGCATTGAATTTCCCTTCTTTTTTTTTTAAAGGAGAAAATGCTTGTTTTTCATAATGTGCCGGATAGGCACTGGGAATGGGGTGGAAAGAGTTCTCGCTTTGCAGTGGCTGTGATTGCAGAGGGAGGCGTTATGCTTCCAGGGTTATACTTCCCTTTGGCTCTGACTGGCCTGCAGATGGAGAGGAGTGCCAGCAAGAGGTGGGGGAAGTGGAGTAGTCCTTGCACTGCTGCAATGGAGCTGGTAAAACAGCTGTAGCATCTTTGAAACTCATCCGACTTCCTGCTGTCCTTTCCATCCTGCTGTTCTAGAAGCCTCCTGAGCTTCAGGCAGTGGGATTAAATCATGGGGGAAAGCAGCCACCTGTCCAAGGGAGCAGTAGACAACCATGTGAATGGGTAGAGCTCCCAGAGACGTGAAGGGGATAGAGAAACTGGGATTTGGTGAAGACATGGGGAGAGCCGCTGGTGACTGCAGCTCGACATGAAGTGGGGCTGGATTATGAAGACTGGAGTGAGGGGGTAAGGAGAGAGTGGCACATATGGTAGGATGGCCATTTTGGATGCATGGCAAAAGGAACGGGGCAGGGGACGGGGGCATTTCAAAGCTGAATAGGTTTGTTGGGCAGAGGTGGATTTTGAATTTGTATTAGATGCAATCTTAATGTGTCCCCCTGCATGCGTGTGTATGTTACTTTTCCTGTCCTCTGTCCACACCTTTCAGACCTTGTTCTATGTGATTTAATGTACCTTGCTGTTGGGTCTTGTGGAAGTTGTAAATCAGACTTTTTGTAAATAAGAGGAGAGGCTGAACTAGACAAGCTCCTGCCAGTGCAATAGGAATAAAGTGATGTGCTTACGACCTGAACTTTTCTGGGCGATTGGGAAATGGAAAAACCCACACAAGGTGAGTTTGGTGTGTTTTGGTATCAAGGTGCAGGCTAGCCCCTCTCTCTCATACTCTTGACACAGTAAATCCGTGTATAGCTAGGGTATTCTGCTTCTTCGCCTAAGTCCAGTTGAAATATAATAATGATACCAAGTATCGGGGGTAGCTGTGTTAGTCTGTATCCACAAAAACAACAAGGAGTCCGGTGGCACCTTAAAGATTAACAGATTTATTTGGGCATAAGCTTTCGTGGGTAAAAAACTACTTCTTCAGATGCAGATCTGAAGAAGTGTGTTTTTTTTTTACCCACGAAAGCTTATGCCCAAATAATAATGATATTTTAAGAATTAGAGAAATTTGGCTGGCCCGTGGGTGGTTCATGCTCATCTGGAGAGGCTGCTGGCTCAATAGTTGGCATCCTGTCTCATCTAAGACTCTCTCTGAATAAAAACAACAAGGAGTCTTGTGACACCTTAAAGACTAACAAATTTATTAGAGCATAAGCTTTCAGGGGCTATAACCCACTTCAGATATATGGAGTGAAAATTACAGTAGGGTAAGGCAACTCCCATCTTTTCTTGTGCTGTATATTTATGCCTGTTTACTGTAATTTTCACTCCATACATCTGAAGAAGTGGGTCATAGCCCATGAAAGCTTATGCTCTAATAAATGTGTTAGTCTTTAAGGTGCCACAAGACTCCTTGTTTTTGCTGAAACAGACTAACATGGCTACCCCTCGGAAACTTCTCTCTGAATAGGGTTAGTTAATAGCCAACTGTTCAGTGGTGTGTCTACAGGTGCTGAAGGTTAAGGGGATGTTACACAATATATTATTCATCTGAGTATACCTGTAGTTCAGTGATGAGCTGCAATGGTAAGTTTATGTACTGAATGCCCCAAATATCAGGGGCCATTCAACACAAAACTGAAGTTAAACTTATTAGTTGTTGTTGTTGTTGTTTTCAGTCCCCTGAAATCACAGAGGCAAGAGCAGGAACTCCCCTGGAGTATGGCCCATAGGAGCTCAGGTTAATAGTGCTGCTAACGATGTGGTGCAATCTGGAAAGTTATTAAGTTGTTATCCCAGAGTAATTGAACTCTTTCCAAACTGTGCCATATTCTCAAGAACCCTTATGTGAGCTCAATGTGCCAGTGAGTTTCTGATCTACCAGTACATTTCAAGCTGGGAATTGACAGTGTAACAGTAACTGACTTGTTTCAGAGTAGCAGCCGTGTTAGTCTGTATTCGCAAAAAGAAAAGGAGTACTTGTGGCACCTTAGAGACTAACAAATTTATTAGAGCATAAGCTTTTGTGAGCTACAGCTCACTTCATTGGATGAAGTGAGCTGTAGCTCATGAAAGCTTATGCTCTAATAAATTTGTTAGTCTCTAAGGTGCCACAAGTACTCCTTTTCTTTTTTCAGTAACTGACTTGTGTTTCTTTGGAAACTACATACGTGTGAGTGCATGCATGCGTACATATACACACAAGTTCAATATCTGTTATGTGGTAAATGCCCTTTCGCTGCCTAATCTTTGGAGCTTTCTATATGGTACATAACCGTTCAGACATTAAACGTAAAATAGTTTCAGTGCTTGCCAGAAGCTTATCTAAGTCTCTTCAGTATGCAGGTTTGGGTAGGAAATCTCCAAAGCAAATGTAGGTCCCCTACACACTAGACCTAAAATTATATTTGCTGAATCAGTAGTTCAGGTTAACTAAGCGTGGACATGAGCAAACTACGTTTAAATTGAGTTTAGAAGCTCTGGTTGGCTGTGTTTAATTTACATGGCTTTAGCTCCTGGATAGACAAAGTTTTCCTCATGACATTTTCATTACCTCCTTATTTTAGCTGGATGGAACAGAGCATAAGACCAGCCTTTCTCATGGTATTTCTGCCCTTCCATTTATTCAGACAAAAAGTGCAGAGGGGAAAAAGGTATCCCTATTTTTTCAGCTTTCTAAACAAGTTTGGTTTCAATTCTGGATGGAAGCATTCTTAATTTATGCAAACTGGTTTTTTGCATATCCAATAATGAGAGACTGTTCTCATAAAATTTCAGCACCATTTGCCAAAAGTAAGAGGTTTAGCTAAACTCTGACTGGTTATCTGAGCCAAATCATTTTTTGCCCTGTTCATAATCTGTATACAAGAGATGTTTCTCTCTCTAAGTGGCTCAACATTAAAAAGCGTATATTGCCAATAGGTATTTCCCATATTTCTCCTTTGGAGAAAGGTCACTTATCACAGGCATGGTAGTTGTCAGTTGTTGGTAGAATTGTAGATGGCCACATTTGTTCCATAATTTCCAAAAAAGGGTCGGGAGGAGAGTCAACATTAAAATCCAAACACTTTCTTTGGAGCATTTGAATTTAACCCTTTAGAGTCTGCAAACATATATATTATATCAATAATATATACACACACACTCCTATGTCCTCATAACCATTCTTTTAGCCGATAGTGTGAAAAATCTCAGCATTCTAGGAGTTTAAACGCCTTTAGAGGGCATTAATATTAGGCTTGGTTTTGAAAATTGGCTTCTAAAAATGCATCTGCAGTTCTTGCGCACGCACACGGCAATCAGGTTTCTGAATCAAGTAGTTGGATGCTGTAGCTTGCTCTCATCATTGCTGTTTACATTCACAAATTTAGCTTTCTGAATACAAGTTGAAGCCCGCAAATTGTGGACACAGTTTGGAAGCCTGTTTTGATGTTGGCTGAATATTTGGCCTGTTATATGCAAACTTGGTACTGTATCTAATCTACAGTGTGTATGAATGTAATTCACTTATAATGGAATTTGCATGAAATATGCTGAGATGCACAGAAATATGCACCATTACACACACAACTTATAAGTGTTTGTTTTGCCATAACACAAAAAAGTGCTTCATTTTTTCAACTAGTAATATGCAGACTATTAGGACATAATGTGCATTAGATGTATCCATTATTCTAGAAATTAATATAAAAGTGACCAAGACATTTATTTTGCATCTGTTTTTTCTGATTCAGAACATTTTTACTTTGCTATGACTCAAAATGTTTTAAATGAATAAGTGAATAAAATGAAGCTATTGCTGATGTCAGTAGTGAAAAGACAGATCTGGGGACAGAGCAAGATGCAGAAGTTAACTGCTGCAGTTGATGCATTCTAGGACAGTTTTATAACAACATGTGTATTCCCTGGATGATGATGATGATAGGAATATTGCCACGGATTTAACACATTGCAAAGAAACCTGCCTGTTTATGGTTTGTAAGAGGTGTTTGCTGGAGTGAAAAGTGGGGTAGCAGAGCTCATTTATGCAAGAAAGGGATTGGGAGGCACTCTTGTCTTCATCGCCCTTGGATGATGGTGCTTGGGATAATAAGAGATGCAGAAAATCAGCTATGCAACCTCAGCTATGCGACCTCCCTCCCCTATAACTCAATAAAGTGACTACAAGGTTTAGATTGTTCAAAGGCCTTGCAGTAAGGTACACTGGAAGGGAACTGCATTAGCAATCGGGAATCTCTCTACTCTGTTGTACTGTATTGTCTTTAATTATGAATCTTGGACTCATCATACAATTGCTGCACTCAGAAGTGCTTCCAACCGAATCTAAACTCGTTCCCCCCACGACTGTAAAGAGGCTTCACTCTGACTTACTTTTATGGGCTCCTGATATTTTAGTTTAAATCCATTTTGAATGTACTCTCCTGGGAGGATTCCTTTTTAGACACCCAAACAAAATTTAAGATAGGCTTGCCTTGGGACAGACAGGAACCAAGGATTCACTGCCTTTATCACAGAACAACACAGTATCACAAACGTGTCTCGTGACACAGTAAGGAAAAATATTAAAGTGAAGGCTGCTTTTGTTTTAAAGCAGCTGGCACAGACATATTTCTGAGTAGGAGTGAGATAGAAGGGAAGAGTTTGTCATCCTGATAAATGGAAATATTTTCCACATGGTAGTTTTTAATTAGTGTTACAAATGTCTCTTCCCTGTTGAAAACTGCCTTTATAAATGTAGGCAAAGAGGAGTAACCCAGTGACTGTTCTGCTGCAACAACAGGGATAGGGGGTGTTTTGTATTAGGTTATTGATGGTCATTCTGATTGCCAACTAAACATTCCCACAATGGATGCTGAAAGCCTTCAGCTGAGCATGGGCCAAGTTCATGACTCAGATGAGACACTTGCAGAAAGGCACAAATTGGCATTTGGAAATAGCAATACATAGAAGGCTTTAAGAAGAAAAGGAAATATAGTATGTACAGTTTGCTCTATCCCCATTGCTGGGGCCAATGTGCAATTTTAGCATACACTCACTGAAGAATGGGCATTTTCCTTGCAGTGCTATGTGCCTCAGAGGGGGAGGGCGGAAACCTGTTTATCCTTAACAGTGTAAGAAAAGGGTAAAGAGTTCAGCTCTGTAACAACAGGACTCATATAAGGAATGCAGTTGGGGTCAATGTAACCTGCTGAGCAAGTACCCATCAGGCATATCAAACCTGCATCAGTTTTGCTGTGTCATGAAAGATCCACTCTTGTGCATGCGTACACAAGCATAATAGTGGCTTTTTTTTTAAAGATATATTGCAGTACACAACACAGATCTGGGATGGGACCTGACCCTGATCATATCATATATAGTGCAACAGCACTTAGCTATTGCTTATGGTCCTGCCTGAATCTTAAAGGCATAATTTCAGCTATTCAGCACTGTCCTTGTTTTTAATCAGGACTGCAAAAATACAGTGGATGCCTGAGAGTGGGAGGAGAGTCTGGACATAATGCTCACTGTAATTCTAGAGACTGATTATGTTTGTGGAGCTGGGAAGATCATCTGTTAGTGCATAAACTTTGTTGTGATGCTATTGTGATAGATATGGCAACTTCCTGCTATATTCTTGGGAGAACTTGTTGAATTAAGTTTAAGTATCTTTGGGGGTTCATTTTATTAAATGAATGGTTTATGTCTGGTTGTGTTCTACTGCACAGGGGAGGGCTACCACAGTACCACCTCCTGGGAAGGCTCACATATACTCATTCAAACTGGATTCTCCAGAGACCAGGAGACAAAGAAGGGACTTTTGGAGAAGTAGCCTGAGTTTAACTGACTCAGGGCTCCTCTTCATGATCTAGCCGATGGGCAGGACTTTCTCCTCTAGGGCTATGCACAGTGTACTTACAGCAGTTACAAGCTACCACACAGCTCTTTCTAAGCAAGCCCCTTTGTACCCTCTGTAGGTAAAAGCATTACAGAGAAAACATATACAAACCCGTAAACATTCCTGTATGCTTGCTAAAAGCTTACCAGAGGTTACCCATCCATCTTATGGGGCCCTACTTGGCTAAAGTTTTTCCAACCCTTCCTCAAGGCTTGTCTGAAAATAACCCTGATTTGTAAGAATTTGAAATTGGTAGTTTTATCGTTCTTAAGAGCATACTTAAGTTAAAAATACACAGAAACCAGAGGTAATGCAACTTGTTGATCAGATCTATAGCAAGTTATGCAGATTTTTTTTAAAATTAAGTGTCTGGGCCCACTTCTGGGTGGGGAAGAGGGGCGGGAAGAATTCTGAATTCTAACCCTAACCTTAAACCGAACCCTAACTTTGGATTTGTGATCCAATTATGTAACATAAGGCTCACAAAGAGGAAAGGAATATTTGACATTGGTTTGTTAAGGCAGTCGTTCTCAGAGCCCTCTGAGGGGCCGCAAGCAGGTTTCAGGGGTCCACCAAGCATGGTTGGCATTAGACTTGCTAGGGCCCAGGGCAGAAAGCTGTAACCCAGGGTCCAGAGCTCTACCACCCAGGGCTGAAGCCAAAGCCTGAGCAACTTAGCTTCGCGGTGTCCACTGTTGTGTGGGGTCCCAGATAATAGCCCTCCTTGCTACCCTATAATGCCGGCCCTGGCTTTTATATGCAGAAAAACTGTTGTTGTGGCACAAGTGGGCCATGGAGGTTTTTATAGCATGTTGGGGGGGGGGGGCGGAGGTCTCAGAAAGAAAAAGGTTGAGAACCCCTGTATTAAGAGATTGAGTTAGGTGTTGGGGCAGAGCACTTCTTCCACCATGCAGCTGCAACTGAAGTATCCATCTTATTGGGCCTGGAGGGTGCAGTTCAGCAATTTATTCAGAGTGTAGCAGTGCATGGGGCTCAGATGAGAGCTGTCTGGCTCAGACTCAATCTTGGTAAGGCTGAGATGATTCTTAAAGACGGGGAGTAACAAGAACAAGCGGCAAAGATATTGTCAACTGATTGCATAGCCGTTACACAGGTTCACTGCCTGGGAATGGTGTTGGATCATTGTCTGCTTCCTGACTTGGTGGTAGCAGGGGCAGAGGACCTTTATCAATTTGTGCTTGTCAAGAAGGTTGCATCTAGTTTGTTGTTTGTTTGTCCTCAGTTACACATGTTTTTGTCACTTACAGACTAGAAAGCTGAGTTGTGCTCTACAGTGGGCCACTCCTGGGAACTTCAGCTAATACAGAAAATAGCTGCCTAATGCAGGCACTTCTTAGGGGGGGCATGTTACACCTGGGTAGCATAGTTTGCACTGGCTGCCAGCTGGTTTCTGGGTGAGGTTTAAAGGACTGGTTTTGACTTATAAAGTCCTAGTCTGGTTCCTGACTACCCCAGGAGACAGCCTTTTTCCTTGTGGGATACCATAGGAGTTGTGATCACATTTGTTGCTTGACCTATCAGCTTCTCTGTTTAAGTGAGGGGGCTGGTATAAGGGCATTTCCAGTATGAACTTTTGCCTCAAGAATACTTTCCAAGCTTGATTTTAAATAACTTGTATTTGTTGACCATGAAACATGCTGTGGGTCTCCAAGCCTTTTTCTGGGGCGGTGTGTTGACTTAGGTGAGTACACAGATGGAAGAGGAAGTTTGTGGATATGAGGTGGACTAAAGAGGGACAAATTTAATGAGGCTGTAGGGTCATGTGGCTCTTGATGCATTGGAATTTGTATATGCTCTTTCAAAATCTGTGTGGGGCCTAGAGCTCTGAATAAACAATGTTAAGTGGAGAAGCAAATTGGAATTTGTAGGTTGGATTTTCTTAGTGTAAAAGTAAGATTGTATATTTTTTGTGTTGGTTTTGTTGTAATAGTTCTAATCTCCACTTGTTTCTTACTGTCCTGTTCAGACAGGATGTTGTATCCACAGATAAATAAATCAGTGTAAAACCGTGGCAGCTCTTCCCCTTTTTCGGTCCATGAATCTGATCAGGCACATTGCTGTGCATCTCCTCAGCTATCCTGCATGCCCTCGTTTCCAAATTGACTCTAGTGGGTACTGAAGTTCCTGATCATCATTAAGAAGGTGCTCAGCATTTAGCAGAATTAAACCACTAATGAATTGAGATTTGGTAACTGCTATAGAAGTGCACTCTGATAGAAGTGTAGGCTTTTACCTGAGCCATAGCCTCAGGCAAATTCCAGGCCAGATTCTGAGGCCCACCAGAAATGGATCCTGGCTATGAGCGGATAGATCTGTATGAAAAATTACCTGGAAGTACTGGTTATACCCTGAGGTAACTAGATGGTCCAAGGAGAAATTGCAGACTTTAGAAGAGAGCAACAAAATTGATAGAAAGTTCAGAAAACCTGACCTATGAAGAAAGGTTAGAAAAACTGGGCACATTTAGTCTTGAGAAAAGAAGACTGGGGTGAGGGGGGACCTGATAGCAGTCTTCAAATATGTGAAGGGCTCTTACAAAGAGAATGATGATCAATTGTTCTCCATCTCCACTGAAGGTAAGACAAGAAGTAATGGGCTTAATCAGAAACCAAAGGAGGTTTAAGTTAGATATTATGTCTGTGATTCTGTGTTTAGACACACAGATTTTATTTAGCCTCTCTGTTTTTCGCACTCAATAAAAAACAAGTCATGGCATAGAAGAGAACTGCCATGTTAGACACAGTTGCCTATTGTTCCACTGCTGCAATACTGTAGTTATTTGTTAATCCCCAAAAGCCATGTTAAGGCCAGTGTGCTAGTAAGAATGAGCACTTACGAGTAAATTCCATGGATAACCCAATTTAAACATGGCAGCCCTCTGTTATGAATGGAGTCCTTTGTCACCAAGCATGTGGTGCATAAAGAGTGTATATACACGCGATCTAGCAATAGTTGTTATGGAATTAAGACCCTTCCAAGGACAGCATTTAAATGGTGCCTTCTTTCTTAAATACTGGTCCAATCTTGTTCCTTCCTCTCCCTGCCCAAGCACGCAAGGAAGCATCAAGCTGGGAGGTCTCCTGAAGATCCGTTCTCCATTTGAAGGTAGAACAGAAAGCATGGCATAGAATGTCCTTGATAAGCATTTACTTTGCTTACTCCTTTTCATGCCAGTAGGTGCCATGAACTTCATACTCCCTCTACTTCCCTCTCCTGCAAAGCCTAAATAAAAAGGAGAAGGCTGACTTTGATGGTTGTCCACTGCCCCATGATAAAGAAAAGGAATGCAGGGTTGGGCAACAAACTGAAAGCTCAGATCTAAATCCAAACACCCAAACCATCATTCTGACCCACATCTGAATTTCTCAAATTGGCCCAATCTCAACTATGAGCTGGGTCAGAACCCAGATTCCAAACACCCCAAATTTAGGAGTGTTCATAGTTTGGATTTGAATTTGGCTGTGTGAGTCCATTTCCATTTTTAAATAAACAAATAAAACCAGTGTTGGCTTTAACAGTGCTGTCAGTCCTCCAGCCACAGAGAATTTACCTATCGTGGTGGGGGGAGAGGAGGGTCCCAGTACTTGTGTGATGTTTACTACTCAGGCTGTAGTGCTAAAATGTGAAGAACGAGGCACTCTATGCAGACAGTGCTCTGTGGTGCTCATCACTTGAGCCCTGTGTACATGTTGCCCATTTTACTCCCGATCCTCATAGCACTGAATTCACCAAGCTAACACAGCATAGACAAGGTCTCGTGCTGTATCTTGGGCTTTTCAGCTGGAGACCTAGTTGTAACTCTTTGCAGCGAGACCTAGTTGTGCTTGAATTGATGCTGCCAGTTAGTTTTCCAGAAACTCAAGTGAAACCTGTAGTAGAAAATACAAAAGATATGTCTTTAGGAAAATGTTGGGTTTAATCTAATTCTGAATATTTAGGCAGCCCAGGCAATTGTCTGATCTCGTTAATTCAGCAGAGGGTTGTGGCCTTTGTGCGTCTCTTCCTTCTCTGTGCAATGAAGTCAAACGTCTAAATTTGGAACATTCTAGTCTGTTGTCATGGAGATGATTGTATTGACACAGATACAGCAGTGTGACTTCATTCTGTGGAGAAGGATCCGAAAGATGCTGTGTGGGAAGGATGGAGGTTTGCTCTAAACACTCAGCCATCAGCAGAATGGGTGCTTCAGACCAACAGCTGCATTAGGAGGTGTATGATGTGTGATTAACCATTCTGAACTTGAGTGTGGAGAGAGCTGTGTAAAGTTATACCCAACATTTAAAACATAGTATAATTTAGAGCTGCACAGAATAGCAAACAGGTTAGACCCTGGGGCACAACAGATACGTCCCTCCTGCTGCTCCTGGAAGCCATAATATGCTACTGGTAGTAAAAATGGATTGGAATGGTTGCAGTTTAGAATTTCCAGCAGCACCACACATTTTATGCTTAAAGTTTAAGGATTTGTAGGCAAAATGATCTCATTGATTTCCCTAAATTATCGAGGTTTATCATGCGGGGGAGGTGAAGCCTGGCAGACTGTAGGAAGTGACGGAGGAATAACCTTGCCCTCTTGAACTGACACACAGCTGTGAAGCTATGGGCCTACACATTGGCAGGGTTCCATTTCCAGAATACAACACCCTGTCCACTGGCACCAGTCGTGAGTAGTGGAACAAGGCAGGCCCTGATGAAGTCTCCAGAGAACATTAAAGGGCCTTCTATCTCAACCAGGAAAGGTAAACCATTTTCATTTGCAATACTAATTGATTTTATTTTAAAATAAATGTATACCTCATTGCCAGTTACAAATCACTTCATATCAGTAGATTTTACTAAGTATTTCTAGCTTAGATCCAGTCTCCTTGTATTGCTGTGGTTATGCTGAGAAAATGCTGGGTCCTGTTTTCTCATCACTTATGCCCCACATCTCAACACTATACATAACTGAACTCTTTGGGGATTGTGGTCATATGTCTTCCTTAGCTTTAATTTGTCTGGAAGCCTGGAAAATGCTGGTGCCCTAAGGGTTAATCAAGGAGATGTTATGAGAGTCATTTAAAGAATACAAATTAGTTACTTAGACAGTCAAATTTTATGACTCTTGTGGGCCTTGCCACTAGTCCCAGAGAATTGTGCACCCTCCAAAGGCAAGAACTCAAGGAATTAGAAATGGGGTTGGGGGGGCATGGAAGCTGTAACAGGAATGTTGCATTTATTTGCCTCACATAAAAAGCATTCTAACAAGTCATTGCTTGGCTCAACCTCTTACCACGAAGGAGAATCTTAAGATAAGAAACTTCAGAAGGAAAGACAGAAGCTGCATCCTGAATTTGGGAACTTAACTCTGCAGGGGGTTCTTTCTTCCTGTGGCAGCATCTGCAGGAAGTGTCCCTTTGTCTTCCTGTGCATATTCCAGACACACTGTATAGGAGCCTGTTCTGTAGATTACAACATGCTGTTTGCATTTTATTGCAGAAAGCAAGTCTTTCACCCTGAATCATAAGTAAGGAAATAGATGAGATATATGCCTAGCAAAAACCTTGCCCTGTTCCCAGTACAGCCACACATTTGCCAAATCAGAAAAAAGGCATGTGCCAAAACTAAGATCCACAAGAATCAAAGACAGAGTGTCTCTTTCCAGGTCCATTTCCAAACCCCATTCTCCATGGTGGCCTCTGCAGATTTGACAGTACATCTGTGCTACACATGAATCCCAAGGCTGCCTGTACAAACTGCCATGGTTCTGCACTGGGGTCTTCCTAGTCCACTTCAATACCAGCAGTCAAGCTCCACCATGCTCAGAACCACTCCATCCCCTTTGATGGGTTTCATCTTTAACTTTGATGCTGAATGTTTGCTATTTAATTGTATTTCCAGCAAATGGAAATTCCACTCTCCCATGGTTGAGCAATAGATTGCAACTTCGAGGTATGCAATGTATTCGTAACTACAAGTAAACCCCCCTCCAAGTTGTGTTTTCATATTTTGCAAATCCTAACACTGCAAATGTTGAAGGGAAGACTCCGATTTCTATCTGGGAATGGGATATTGTGATTGAAAGGCACCTTTGAGATTTTGTGTGGCTTTGATGCACAAAACCATTTAATGACTATTTTTGGAAGTCAAATCTGAAGAATATGAAAATGGTGGACAGCTCTAACTGCAGTGTAAACATTAGAGCTGTGTCTGAGACACACTGAGACATTCCTCCGTGTCTGAGAGCTATTTTGTCCCAGAGAAGACCTCTGATCTTTCTCAGGACGTTATCTTCCTATTTTACAATGGTCACCCATTAAATACTTAGCACTTACAGTATTCATGGTACTGCAGATACTCTTTGGATAAGGTCAAATATTGAAGACTTAATACTAAGCCTGAGCCTGAAGTAAAATGACAAGTAGCTTAAAAGCCATTCAGCTCCCTGGTTACATAATCAATGGTGGATTAAATAAGGCACCAGTTTAATTTGTTGTTCATATTTCCAGGAAGCTAGTCCTCAATTTGTATTAGAGCAGTGGTTCTTAACCGGGGGTGCACGCACGCCCTGAGGGTGCAAGATGCCCTTTCTGGAGGTGCGAGATATGCCAGATTTTTGTAGAAGGTAAATCATCGAAAACACAAATTAAATACAGGCACTTAAGTACAACTACTTTTGTTTAATCAAATCTATGTTTATATGTATATAATTCTATCTCTTTCATTCTATACTTATGAGATATCTAGGTTTAAAAACCTGACCTACTTCAACGATTTTTGATAAGGGGTGCGAGAACATATGTGAGAACCAACGGGGTGCAGGCTGCAGTAAAGGTTAAGAACTACTGTATTAGAGGATACTAGGCTTGTTTTAATGGCCTGGGCACAACTGACCAGAATCTCCTGAGGGCATCACCTTCAGGATATGGTTATATTGTACAACTGTGATGAACAGCTCTAAAATGTGAAATATTGTTTAATAATGAGTGCCCAAGTTGTTTTGAGTGTAAAAAGCTGGGAAAGCTGCAGGCAGAAAGACTTTCCTTCAAAAAAAAATGTCTTGGGGAACAGCCCAGTTGCAGAATACTTTAGAGAAACAGAGGTAAAATGGCTTCTGTTGCAGCTCCTGACCTTAGGAAGTAATGTCCCCCTACCGGGAGCTGTATCTAGTACCGTGTGACCAGTACCAACCAACATAACTCAACCAGATGCATTTAAATAGTTGCACTTCAAATGGGTGTCTTGACAATTGCACGTGCAACACTTCATTTTTTGCACTGTGTGCTCAGAGAGGCAAACGTCAAGCGAATATTTGACATTAGTCTAATCGCCACATTGATAGGCTATTGACCGAAGAGATGGAGGGACGGCGACAAAGCAGGATGCGTATCTCATTTGAACTGAGTGCTTAGTCTAGTACAGTGGTTCCCAAACTTTAACAGCCCACGAACCCCTTTCACTAAATTGTGAAATCTCGTGAACCCCCTCCTAAAAATGAATATTTCCAAGGATTTAAGTTTAAATTTCCTCCGCACTCCGTGGGGCTCCTGTTGCTGGACCCTGTTGACCGTCCTGGTCAACTGAACTCCACTGAGCTCGGGCTGCGGGTCCCACTGACCGCCAAGGCTTGGGCTGCCAGCCCCAACTACCCGACCCCGCTCTCCCTGGGGCTCGGGCTGCCAGTCTCGTGTGGGGCACTGGGGTATGGGCAGCTGGCTCCCCCCGCTTACGGGGGCAGGGCTTGGGCTGCCAGCCCCAATTGCCCTGCCCCGCTCTCGCTGGGGCTCGGGCTGTCTGTCCTGCAACCGGGTCCCACCTGCTGCCTCCAATGCCCGGGGTCCTCTGGCCACCATTAGTGAAATTTTTCTGGTGAACCCCCTGTAATGTTCTGCAAATCCCCAGGGATTCGTGAAGCTCAGTTTAGGAACCATGGTCTATAGAAAACTGAGGCAGTATGCAAAACAACTTTTTTATAAAGTTAAAGATAACAAAGGTACAGGGCTGCTGTTGGCCGTTATCTGGCTTCTTTCAGCTGAAGCAGCTAGAAATCTTACCTGACACTGTAGTGGAAAATATGATAAAGCACAGGAGCAGAAAATGCCAAATACAAATATGTCACTGTTGGCACAATAGAGTGCCAACTTGGCTGATTAAGAAAGCCCAGTGTGTATTTAGCAGTGTGAGTCATTTGACATATTAACTGGTTAGCTGGGCCAAATTCTGCTCAGTTACATAATGCAGCTCCCACCAGTTTCAATGGGAGTTTCTTCTCTGTTACATAGCGAATTTGTTCTACTGTGTGTGTTTAATGGATGCAGTAGTGGCAGGCATCCAATCCAATCAGAGCTGCTCACAAACAAGTTTTACTGGCCAGAGTTTGAGGTTGGGAGCCCATTCATAAGGAGTACTGTAAAGCTTTGTAATCAGATTCTCTGTAGGCAACGATTTACCACTAAAATGTTAGGTTTCAGAGTAGCAGCCGTGTTAGTCTGTATTCGCAAAAAGAAAAGGAGTACTTGTGGCACCTTAGAGACTAACAAATTTATTAGAGCATAAGCTTTTGTGAGCTACAGCTCACTTCATTGGATGCATTCGAAGCTTATGCTCTAATAAATTTGTTAGTCTCTAAGGTGCCACAAGTACTCCTTTTCTTTTTGCCACTAAAATGTTGTGATTATTGGCTTCTCATTAATAAGGCAGAACATTTCTTGGACACCACAACTTTTGCAGCTAGAGTGGGGAAGGTAATATTGGGAGCATTAGATATTTCTGATTTAGCATTAAAGTCAAGTGAAGTCAACATACTGAAGTCCAATTCCACAACTGGATCTTATGGCTATGGTATCTTCCCCTGACGTTTTCAGTGGGGGGAATCTTGTCCTCTCCTACATATGTGCCATTCCATGGTGGCTCTTTTTCTGCCTCACTCTCCATGGGGTCTACCTCTTTTCTTCCTTTACCCATCTCCCCTCCCATTTTCTCACCTGGCTTCAGTTACCATCTTTATGATACTGGCTCATAGATCTACATTACTACTTCTGATCCCTCTTCCTACACTCAGTCCTGCATCTCAGCCACTTGGATGTCTTGTCATCAGTGTATATTAACACGGCCAACTCTCATCCCATTTTTCCTTCCCAAACTTTCTCCCTTCCCCCAGTTCAGTCACTGTTATCACAAGCCTCATCCCAATCACCCAAGCCCATAATTTAGAAGTCATCTTCAACCTCTCGCACTCTTCCCCTCTCACCCCTCCTCCTCCCCATTCAGATTGTATCCAAATCTTGCAACTTCCTTCTTCATAACTTGTCTGATATGCTCTTTCCGTCTAGACAATGATTCCTGTCCAGGCTTCCCATCCAATCTGTAACATGCACATCTACTCTCTCCCATCCATGCAGAATGCAGCTGCTAAGATCACTGTTTATTGCTCTGATCCGCACTCCTCAGGAGAACAGCAGATAATTGCTGTGCTCTTTTCCTCCCCAGGAAGAAGTAGCAGGGAATTTGCTATTCTCCATTGTACTGGTTGGGGGAAACAGCTGGTAGTTTGAGACTCCCAAGTGTCGGGGTGGGCTGGAGGCTGCATGCGCCTTGTCTTTAGACCATGCTGCTCCTGCTGACTTACAGTGCTACCAGCAGGATTGCTGCAGTGGCTCTGGATGTAGCTTGAGAGGTGGGGGTCCTGTCCAATAGATAATCTTACCTCTGTTATAATCTAGGAATAGCAGGCCAATTTAAAGTTACAGATATTTTAGTGGAAGATGTTGTCAGGGTTGAGCATCTTCAGCTGAGCCTGCAGCAGGTGATAACTAGTACATGCTGTTCTCACCTGCAGTGAGTTAGCATTGCTGATTATACAAATCAGGACACTCTACCAGGGGTCTGTGTAACATAAGATAAAACCCACAGGGCTAAATTCAGCAAATGGTACCAACCTGACTCATTGTACCTGAGAGCTGAAAAAACAGGACCCAGCATTTTCTCAGCATAACCACAGTAATACAAGAAGACTGGATCTAAGCTAGAAATACTTGGTAAAATCTACTGATATGAAATGATTTCATCCTTTTTTTTTTTCTTGGGCAGTTGCGCACTCGGAGCTTGGGGCAGCAAATTTTTTGCTTGGGGTGGCAAAAAACCTAGACCTGGTTCTGCTAATTGAGAGCTCTGAGGAAGACAGCTTTAAATCTGCTTGGGTACATAGGAGCTCTGCTACTAGCAGACTGAGGAAAGTGGCTTGATTAACAGGTTTCCTAGAAACATGGGCCATACCTTCCTTTTGGCTTAGTATCTCCCACTTTTGGACCCACTTATAGATCGCCCCATAGTAAAGTAAATTCATTGAGATGTACTCCACCCAGCTCTTAACATTTTTATGTGACTAAACGTATCCCTATCAAAAGGTGATTTCATTCCAAGATACTCATGTTCTGGAAGATTGGTCAATTATTGACTCTCTTTATGGTCAAATTCTTTTATTTAACAAGTGAGTGGAGTTGACTAGTAGCAAACTAGGTAGGTATGTCTTTATTCCAGTCATAATTTCTTTCTACATCATACATTAAGGTCATTGTTTCTTGCTCTGATCTTAAACATCCCACTTTGAATCTGTGATTTTAATGCCTTTGCTCAAATACAGGCTAAAAAACATATGACCAATCTGCTCAGTTGTTTGGTGTACAAAGCTTCTTTTGTTGGCCTTCAGGGAAATACTTCTGAAATGGGTGACTTTCTCAATGATTAGGCCCATGTTTTTAGAGAGATATATTAGCTGCCAGTTAAGTGCATGGAAGTGATGACTTTCTGTGGAATCAACAGGAAATATTAAATGCTAATACACTTTACAGTGGGGTAACTTCTTATTGTTAATATGATGAAATAGGCATTAGTTAAATGACAGGTAGGAAACATGGGCAGGCCCACAGAAGGGCAATCTGAATTAAATGACTTAAGATACTCTGCTTCCCTCTAGCACTGCAATGTTAAACAAACAGACCATGCCTGCAAAATGGCTTTTATCTTCTGGCTCCTTAGAATTCTGAGGTACATTGGCTTTGTGGTAAGGTAATTTGCAGTCAACACTAATTCATGACATAATTCTAGCTTATCTAGCTTTGATGTTGTGTGGCAGCTTTGCTGGAGACATCATAAGAGGCAGAGAAAAAGCAAGGGCATTATATGTGACATGCAAGATGGAGTTTGTAACTGACAGGAGTCTCTCTCCACCAGGTTAACCTCTTGCAAAGCAGGTTGGGGTGGATTGTTTACTGTGATGCTGGGATAGCTGTCTTGTGTCTCCTCTCCCAGACAACACAAGCTTTTAACCCTCTGGCATTGCTCGTGCAGAGAGGAAATCCAGTGAGAGGTAGCTGTCCATTCAGGCCCACCATACTGAGGGAAATGGAAGAGAGCTATGGAATACTAAGCTGCATGTTTCTGATGGGTACTATGCTTTCATCTGCCAACTCCATTCTTCTGTGACATACAAGGGTTGTGAGGTAGGAAGACTATAAGCACTTGTCTTTTGTTGTGCGTTGCAGAATAATGAGCACATTTATGGCACATTTCAATCCCACTAGAAGCACGGTGCCAGAATCAGATACATCAGCAGTGAGTGATTTGAATGCCTAGAGTTGGTGATATTGTAAACTTGTGAGTTTGGCCCTCCAAAATCATGATTTTGGAAAAAAAACACAAACGTTTTCGGTGTTTTTATTTGCCTTCTGGGGTTTATTTTATTTTATTTTATTTTATTTTATTTTATTTGAGTCTTTGTTACACTTGGGTCACACTGAGGCTTTGATTCATTCAAAGATTCTTTGCTCCCTCCCCTGCTGCTTGGACACTTGCTTCTGCATTGGTATGTATTGCCCTTAATCAGTCCATGTGAGGAAGCAGCTACGTCCCAGCTTCAGTTGGTGGCACAGCTCTCAGTGAAAGGAAATGAGAAAGCACTGGGAGCCAGGAGATCTGCCATGAATTTCCTCCATAACCATAAACAAATCACTTAATTTCTCCATTCTGCAGTTTTTCTTTTTGTAAGCAAGTAGTAGTATTTATCAAACCTCCCGAGGCTGAAGTGAGGTTTCATTCATTAATATTTGCAGAGTTCTTGAAGATCTGGAGATGGAAGGAGTATTATTTAGAGCTCCTCTGTTCTTATGTCCATGGAAGTTCTGTGTGAGATGGTGAAGTGCAACAATAGCCACAGTTGAAATGCTGTCCTTGAACCTGGTGGTTGAACTCTGTGACAATCCTTGGCTCTTGTTGGAGGTGGGTTCTGTCATTCTGACTGGGTGCGTTGCATGACTTTTGATGGCTGCAGTGTTGTGAGTGTGCCTTAGGGCTTCCTTAATATGCACCAGTTTATGTAACCTTTCCCTGTGCGACTCGGGATGAACATGGATGCAGTTTGCTTGGAGCCGGCCTCGTTTTTCAGTGAGGCCTCCCTTTTGGGACTTGCATTTGCTTCTCACACAGCCCTGTCCTAAGGTCATTTGTGGCCCCTTTTCACTACCACAGGATGCCTCGCCGTTTCAGCATGCACGCCACAATCAGATACACTTTTTGGGTGACAAAGTTGCATCTGTCTAAGTTCTTAAGACTTTCTCCACCACAGGATTGGCCCATCAAGCCTAGGCTATGGGGTGGGGGATTATATAGTCCATGCCAAAAACTACATCCTGCAGTTCCGACCCAGGCAAAACTCCCACAAGGAATTTTGCATGTCTGAAGACTGTAGGATTTGGTTACCTTTTTCCCAGATGTAACCTAATGTAGTCAACACATCTGTGATTCTGGACGATTTTGTTTGAAGGCCTACAGGAATTTTTGGTCATGTGTCTTTTATTCTAGAAATTAATGTTAGGGCATCTTGAAATTCTGTGTTTGACAACCTGATATGGAGTACAGAGAAGAGCAATCATCCCAATACCTAAAGGAGAGATTAATGAAAGCTACAACACATTAGCCTCTTAAACCAGCCTCTCTTCAGAAATGGCAATGAGTCTCTCCTCAAGTTTGTTCATTTTCTGAGGCTAATTTATGACTGTGATCAGCAATATTATTTTCCTTAGTGCTCTGGAATTTGGTTATATTAACAAAGAGGAAGAAGTCCAGGAGGTATATCTTGGGCCAGTTATAATTTATGGAAGGAAGAAGCTCAGTGAGGAATCCTACCATTCCAGTTGTCAGTGATCGTCAAATAGTTTTCTTCTCTTGTGTCCAGATGCCGCAGCAAAATAGAGCCTTGGCTTCAACAGACGTGAGAACCAGAGATAATGTCCATAACACCCAAGAAGTTGATGTACAGTTTGGCTCTGAAAAATAATGAGCCTGGGAATCTTTATGCAAAGCATATTTGGAAAGAAATAGCTTTAGTGAAGTTAAAAGCTTTAGCTTTAGTGAAGTTAAAAAAAAACAAACAAAAAAAAACAAACAGGCAGCCAACCAAAGCGTGAGTGAGATGTGTGCTTAGTGGAAAAATAAAGTGGAGAAAATGTTTTAAGCAAGAAGAATCTAAGAGGTGTACTGTGAATCAGAACATTTTCTCTGGAGGAAATTCTATTACTGTACTCATAAGGGTGAGACCTTGTACTGTCACCGCAGGCAGAGTTACCCAAAACAACATATCCTGTTTGTTTTTCCCCTCAGAAGAAATTGTTTGCTATTAAAGCATAAAATAGCACTTTGTTACACTTTGCACTGAGTTATATAAGGGGAAGCAAGGACACAAGAACATGAGAAGTTTGAGATCTGATTTGATTCCTATGGGGAGAAGGAAACTATTTGACTGTCATGTAAACTGGAATGATGGGATTTCTCACTTAAAGAGAAATCAAACAAGCTACTTTTCTCAGAATAAACTTCTGCCAAATTTTCACTTTGCATCATTTGATATCATTGGACTGAAGTGCTGTGAATTCTCTCTTGCTCTCAGCTTTTCTAATCTAGCTCCCATTGACTTCAGCTAGAGCTGTGAGTGCTCAACTAGATGCCAGGGCTGTCAAATCTAGCACCAAAAATCAATGGGGCACTATGAAAGTTGAGTCCTTAAATTCTGAGCCTCAATTTACCTGTAGATTTGAGCACCTAAAATGCCAAATCTAATCAAGGCAAGCTGCAGAGAAGCTTGCAATAAATGGTTATTTTACACTTTGCATTTTATATAGCAATCCTTCTCTGTAGACCTCAAGCATCTTACAAAGTCTTATTATGTTTTAAACCATAGCAACATGTGACCCTATCTCAATCAGCATCCTGTTGCTCAGATGCATACTGCTGAAGCTGTTGGTAGATAGGAGGGCAATGTGTCAACCTACTTCTTTTAGGTTGCCTTAGTTGATTAAATTATATGTGGCAATTGAAGAACATAAATATAAAACTTCTGACATGTCTGAACACATAATGTATATAATCCACAAGATGATCCAGTTCATCATTTATTTTTGCTACATAAACCTTAGCATGGAAAGTGACTCAGTTTCCATGTATGCGCACGGGATTTCATAACACATTCTCAGTTTGAGAACAAGGATGGTAGAGCTGCAAGTGCTACCTGGAATCTGAAAGTCAAGCTGAGATTTCTCTGGGCTGGTCATCAGTAGGAATAAAGATTCAGCAATTAGGATTTAACTGACAATTCTGTTGATTATGCCTGAGTCAGAATATATTCCAGAGACCTTCCCATGGCTGTTATAGCTCTATAGTGCTAACAGGGGTGTCAAGGTTCTTTCCCTACGCTGAACTCTTGGGTACAGATGTGGGGACCTGCATGAAAGACCTCCTAAGCTTATTCTTATCAGCTTAGGTTAAAAACTTCCCCAAGGTACAAACTTTGCCTTGTCCTTGAACAGTATGCTGCCATCACCAAGCGTTTTAAACAAAGAACAGGGAAAGAGACCACTTGGAGACGTCTTCCCCCAAAAATATCCCCCCCCCCCAAGCCTTACACCCCCTTTCCTGGGGAAGGCTTGATAATAATCCTCATCAATTAGTACAGGTGAACACAGACCCAAACACTTGGGTCTTAACAATGAAAAATCAATCAGGTTCTTAAAAGAAGAATTTTAATTAAAGAAAAGGTAAAAGAATCACCTCTGTAAAATCAGGATGGTAAATACCTTACAGGGTAATCAGATTCAAAACATAGAGAATCCCTCTAGGCAAAACTTTAAGTTACAAAAAGACACAAAACAGGAATATACATTCCCTCCAACACAGCTTATTTTACCAGCCATTTAAACAAAAAAAAATCTAACACGTTTTCTAGCTAGATTATTTACTAATTTAACAAGAGTTGGAAGGCTTGCATTTCTGATCTGTTCCTAGCAAAAGCATCACACAGACAGACAGAACCCTTTGTTCCCCCCCACTCCAGATTTGAAAATATCTTGTCCCCTCATTGGTCATTTTGGGTCAGGTGCCAGCGAGCTTACCTTAGCTTTTTAACCCTTTACAGGTGAAAGGGTTTTGCCTCTGATCAGGAGGGTATATACAGAAAGGTGGTTACCCTGCCCCTTGTATTTATGACAAGGGGGAAATAGTTTTTTAAAATTTTAAATCGGAAGTTGCAACTGACTACAGTCAGTAGATCATTGATGGAAACTATCTTACCTTAAATTCACATGCAACTCTTAATTTTAAAATGCAGTGAAGTCTTTGCATCAGCTAAGTGTAAAGGTGCCCCTAAATAATGATTAAAAATGTACTGTGGACCAAAGATGGAGATAGTAAGCAAAAGTTGTTACTGTTTCACAGCTGTTTGGTGATCTATGTGGAGCATATGAGCGGTTTCAGCCCAGTTCCTAGTGGCTGCTATCCACATTGTAATTAAGAACAAGCGGTGTTCCTTGTTATCAAACTCTGGAGAGGCCAAGAATTGAGTAGGCATGATGCCTCAGCATCTCATCCCTGGGAGGGTTCCCTCCTGAACAATATTCAGACACACTCAGCTTTTGCTGGCAGTTTACATGGGTACCATCCCTGCTGCACTTGTTCTGCAAATAAGTGATAAATGGACTTCACATTTCAGAGCTGCCTTCCTTCTTTCTCAAGCGTGCTGTTCACTTTAGAATTAAAGTTACCATTTTGTACATGAATGAATGCAATTTGCACATTAGAGTGAGGAATACCTCCCTTTTTTAGCTGACCTCTTTTTGGCTTCTCAACTTATTTGACTATTTAATAACTAGAGACAAGCTCCATCTGAAATTCACACACACACACACACACACACACACACACACACACACACACACCCCTTCCACTCCCCCTGAATCCATAGCTACCTAGAAAACACTTGCTATTTCTGGATTATTTGTATTAGAAAAAGTCTTCCAGAGAAATTAGAGAGAAATAGCATTTCAGAGTAAAAAGAGGGTTGATACAGCAGTAATAAGAGGTGGGGTTCAGCAACCAAAGGTCTGAGACTATCAAACACCGGTCAGATGGAACCAATACTGAAAATACAGCATGACTAACGCACCCTGAAATGGTCTTCATTATATCACTTAAGTCTGAAACATCAACCTCTTGAGTGCCACGTGCAGGGTAAATGTAGGAGCCCCAAGGTTTCCAGTAGGGCTCTGTAGCTTTACTGTACTGACACTGGACAAATGTTTCAAAGTTTATGTCTTTCTGGATTTTCAGACATCCATAGATTTCCTAAAGAATATAAATACACATTTTGGACCAGATGCTGATACCCATCCTCATGCTGAATAGTACCTTATGCTCTGAATAGTCCTGTTGATTTCAGTGGGACTACATGAGGAGCAAAGTCCTTCTCAAATTGAGTAGAGCTGTCCAAACTTAGTGCTGTCACTTCCCCTTTACATTAAAAGGAAGAGAGGGAGAAAAGACTGGTAACGTTCTAGGATTTTCTTCCATCTTTTGCACAAAATAATGAATGAGATTAAGAACAGGAAAATAAAGTAAATATGGCATTTAAATCCAAATTTTACTTTCCAAGCATTTTAGAAATGCTTAGACTGGGCTGATTTTTGCCACAAGTTCAACTGACTTTCTAAGCAAAGTTTGTTTAGTTGAGTGGCATTTTGGTCACCGATGAGTCTATTTACCAAGACAAATTCATACACGTGCTTCAGGTTGACTATTTATGACATATCTCATCTATCTCAATTTACAAAGCATGCTATTTAATAGTGTTCTGAGTACATGCCAAATCATTAAATCTGGGGAACAGTTTCTGTGACAACAGTATTTTCAATAATTAGTGAATCAAATGGTAAATTATAATGAGTCTTTTAGGATGGATGCCCTGGGCAATATTTTTGATCTTAAAACCTAGAAAGTCAATCTTGCAGTCACAACTCCTGATCCTGTTCTAAGTGGCAGAGTCCACTTCTAAAATGCTTTTTGGGGGAAAACATTGAGGTGACGAAGCTGAAAAAAAATCGGGATTAGTTAAATAGCTGGGATATTTTGCATTCTCCATCAAGATTCCATCTGAGCGTCGACTACTTATGTACCCCCAGTACAAAATTAGACCTAAAAAAAGACTGCACAAAGAGACTTGGGATATTTTTGTATTATTTTGTGGAGACAAGATATGGAATATAGGTCAACATTTTGGAGGGGAAAATGGGTCAAAAATGTTGTTGAAATCCACAACGGTCCCTTGATACTGTAGGTATGCAAAATTGAAACCATAGACTGTATGTCTGGCATTTTCTAATTATAATTGCTTATGGCTTACCCAGCTTCTCTCATCCACAGAATGTGTTGACCCATCCAGGTTATAATTAGAGGACCTAACCCTGCATTCTCTGCACATCTAGCAGTCCCATTGACTTTATAGAAAGTTTGGGATGTGCAAAGAATTCAAGATTATTACCAAGTGGTGTAAAATGCACAAATGACATTCCCATCCCAGAGACCTTAGTCTCAAAGACGGACACAATTTGCACTGGGAAATGCAGAGGTAAACATAGCTTAGGAGCTCTTTTAGTTTCATAAATGTAAACTCACTCCTTGGACGACATAGAACAAATGGTTTTAGCATAGCTGTATGGATATTTAAGGATATATTTATCTTAGTGAATTGAAATTAATTTAGTCAAACAGCATCATTGACTTTGATTTACAAATAGTAAATAGTAAATAGTGTTGCTGATGTGATTAGGCCCTATGATGGTGTCCTCTGAATAAATATGTGGACAGAGTTGGCAATGGGCTTTGTTGCAAGGATAGGTTCCTGGGTTAGTTGTTCTGTTGTATGGTGTGTGGTTGCTGGTGAGTATTTGCTTCAGGTTGGGGGGCTGTCTGTAAGCAAGGACTGACCTGTCTCCCAAGATCTTTGAGAGTGATGGGTCGTCCTTCAGGATAGGTTGTAGATCCTTGATGATGCGTTGGAGAGGTTTTAGTTGGGGGCTGAAGGTGCTGGCTAGTAGCGTTCTGTTATTTTCTTTGTTGGGCCTGTCCTGTAGTAGACGACTTCTGGGTACTCTTCTGGCTCTGTCAATCTGTTTCTTCACTTCAGCAGGTGGGTATTGTAGTTGTAAGAATGCATGATAGAGATCTTGTAGGTGTTTGTCACTGTCTGAGGGGTTGGAGCAAATGCGGTTATATCGTAGAGCTTGGCTATAGACAATGGATCGTGTGGTATGATCTGGATGAAAGCTAGAGGCATGTAGGTAAGAATAGCGGTCAGTAGGTTTTATTCAGGGGACACCATCATAGGGCCTAATTACATCAGCCACACTATCAGAGGCTCGTTCACCTGCGCATCTACCAATGTGATATATGCCGTCATGTGCCAGCAATGTCCCTCTGCCATGTACATTGGTCAAACTGGACAGTCTTACGTAAAAGAATAAATGGACACAAATCAGACGTCAAGAATTATAACATTCAAAAACCAGTCGGAGAACACTTCAATCTCTCCGGTCACTCGATTACAGACCTGAGGGTGGCTATCCTTCAACAAAAAAACTTCAAAAACAGACTCCAACGAGAGACTGCTGAATTGGAATTAATTTGCAAACTGGATACAATTAACTTAGGCTTGAATAGAGACTGGGAATGGATGAGTCATTACACAAAGTAAAACTATTTCCCCATGTTATTTCTCCCCCCCACCCCACCCCCCACTGTTCCTCAGATGTTCTTGTTAACTGCTGGAAATAGCCTACCTTGCTTGTCACCATGAAAGGTTTTCCTCCTTCCCCCCCCCCCCCGCTGCTGGTGATGGCTCATCTTAAGTGATCACTCTCCTTACAGTGTGTATGATAAAACCCATTGTTTCATGTTCTCTGTGTGTGTATATAAATCTCCCCACTGTATTTTCCACCAAATGCATCGGATGAAGTGAGCTGTAGCTCACGAAAGCTTATGCTCAAATAAATTTGTTAGTCTCTAAGGTACCACAAGTACTCCTTTTCTTTTTGCAAATACAGACTAACACAGCTGCTACTCTGGAACAAGTAAAAAGAGACTCCCCACAGGATATGGTAAGAGCTGAGCTTTCCTGGACTGTCAAGACTAGTGCTGACATCCAGCTGCAGAAGAGCTCTTAAAAAGGTTTAACCTAAAGTCACATCAGCTTGTCTCATGAGAAGCACTGCTTGGACATGACTTAAGGCATGGCCAGATATTAGTGAGATTGTAGTGCTGGATTTAGTTAGAGACTAGAGTATCTTTACTCTCCAGGCACCTATAATCCTCTACAGGTCCTGCTCATGAAAGCCAAGCTCAGCACTGTTATCCAGCTTTGAGGAAGGACCTCAGTCTAGCTGCTTAAGCTCCTACATTTATACTTGTCAGAGACACCATAGGACAACATACCAGGGTAGAATTGGAGGCAGTTCTGGTCAGAGATTAGATTCCATGTTGACAGATTGAGTGCTGCCCAGGGTAAACTATTCAGACTATGTACATTTGTTTTTCCCCTGAAGGGGTATCCTAACCCAGCCTATCAACTTTTTTTTTCTTTACACATCATCACTAAATGCATGATTTCAGGAGCTGCTTGTATTTCCTTCATTTGCCCACCAGACACTGTGGAAGCTGAGAGAGTCTGATGTTTCTGTGGCTAAAGCTGTAGGCTGCAAGTGTTCTTAATTAGTAGACTGCAGGTGACAGGGGAAGTCTGAGGGAAATTGTGCTGCTCAGAAGGACCCTGATGAATTAGGATTTTTTCCTTGAGACAAACATTTTTCCCCCTTCTTTGTCACAATGTTAGAAAGCAAATATAGTACTGATACAGATTGCTAGAACACCAGTGTTGGATACTATCTGTGCTGCTCCTGTTTCGTGAGTAGACAGATGGTTTTTGACACACACATCCCTCATTTTTACCTCCATTTTGATCTGGAGGGACCATTTCTTGTGGAGACAATAGCTTAGTCTTTGTGTCAATTCAAATCTTGGCTTCCTCCTGAAATTGCCAAGAAGAACATCAGTGTCTATGGCTTGAAATAGACATCTATCCCCTAGGAAATGGAATGAGACCTTCCACTCATGTACATACCCAAGCCCTGGTGCTTGGGTCCAGCCAAGGTGTGCTCAATACAGGGTCCAAGAATAGAACTAGGGGGCAAAGGGGGCTTTCTGCCATTTTTGTGGTTCCCTTATTCTGAGGCTAGCTGAAGGCTACTTAAATCCCCATGCAAGTTAGCGTCGCAATGGAGCTGCTTTCACGTATGCTTGCCTGTAGCCCCAAGGGGTCTTTCGAGGAGCTGGGAATAGCCATAACAAAAAGGCATTCTGACCATGCTCCCTGCCCTAGGGTCAGTGTGTGAGAATAGAGCCAGGCAATTAGAGGCAACTACATAAGGGCAATTCCTGGACAGCTGGTTAGACAGGCTTTATGGTCTTTATGCTGCTGGAGTGACCATAGCAGACCCAAGAATCAGGCTGACAGACTACCAAACAACAAATAGATAGCAGTAACTTTCATTTTCCCTCTCAGTTGCACAGTGCATCAAAGCCGATCATTTTATTTTCTCAGGGAGCTAACAGTTTGCCTTCCACAAGTCCAAGACCTCGTTACCAGCCCCTCACACAAATTTGAGCACCTGTTCTCTTAATAAAAAAAAAAAAAGCAGCAAGCATTGAAATAGAGTTTCTAAGCTCCAGAAGATATTGGAAAGCCTGCCTCTCTGCATGCAATAGACCAAGCCTTATTAACATTTCTAGGTCTGTAAAGCAAGAGAATGAGTGACGTTTGGAAGTGATCAGCAGGGATTTAAATATTCTGCTGCAATTCACCATACACTACTTTGCTTTAGAAGTGAGGCTGGGGTAGAAAACTACCGGAAAAGGGAGGACAAAAATGAGAAGCAAGTAGTTGGAAGGTTTTGAAGTATTGGCACTTATCAATTGTAGGCCCGCTGATTTCTCTTCTGCAGTGGTCATGCTTGGTAGTGCTTGAAAATATATCATTCTTTTCAACTCTAGCAAGACTCAGTGAAGCTTTACTATTAAGCTGATAACATTAAAGTATGCAAATTCCTTGCTAGCAAGTGCTATGTAAAGAGTCTGCCACCGAGGAGAAAGGAATTAAGTCTGTCCTTGGGTGAAATTTTTTAATAATTGTTCTTCAGAGGAAGCACAGAAATTCTGTGATTTCATAGCTATTTCTGTGATCTCCTGCTCAGCTGTGAGAAATGGGCCTTTGTAGCAGTTTGTCCACCTTTGTTTATTCGGATTTATAAAACTAAATGGAAGAAGAGCCTTTCTCAGGTTCTAGGTGCCCTTGAGAATGATTGAGAAACACAAATTGCAACACAAAGACAAATCCAACAGCAAACTCCACCATATATTACCTTATAGCAAGTTACCAAATACCCTCCCTAGTAACTGTTCATTTCAGGGATAGGCCACTGTTGGATCTGCATTGGGACCCAACTCTACCAAAACTATCCCCCTTAAGAGCCTGTGCCCTGTGGAGGGCAATGGGACTACTGTGCTTAAAGTTAAGCATATGCATAAGTATTCTCAAGATCAGGATCTTGGTGCATAAGGGGAGAAGAGAGGATCCAGCGAGCCTCATCCCCTTTTGTGTCCCATCTCAGGGTGGGCACAGTCCTGTTGGGGAACATATAAACAGTTCCCTGATGGTGGTGATGGTAGGTGACCAGAAAGCGTGAAGTGAGGGTATGCCAGTCCCCTCTTCATGGGTGGGGAGGGAAGTTTGTGCCACAGCCATAGCTAGGGTGATGGATCGGCCCCAAAGCATGCATTTCCTGAGCATTCCACCTGGACTCCCTGGATGGTTCATTCCAAGTTCTTTGCGTAGATGGTTATTCTGCTGAAGCATGGCCCTTCCAAATCCCTTCCAATGTGCCAATTGCTGTAGGGAGAATCTCACTCTTAGAGATTCGTTCGTTATATGAAGAATGAAAACTGGGACTCCAAGATATTTTTACATAGCTTATTACAGCATTGGATCCATTCTAGGAATTTGACAGCAGCTGATATAAATTACATTGAAATGTAAGGTGTGGAAGTTGAAAGTCATCCAGAATAGTGTGATTGTAAAGTCCAATCTTGTCACTCTCACATGCCATAGAAAACAACCTCAGTTCCCAAACAATATGGATCACTCATTTCTAGCCCTGGTTGCTTGTAAGGAGTCACATTCTGACCTGTCACTGGTATCTCAGACTACCAGGTTTTTTGACTGAACATAGCAAGTGCCTGCCTTTGAACCAAATCTCTCCTCATAGGAATGCTCTAAAAACTAGACCTTGCAGATTGCTCTGGGATTCATCCCAGCCACTGGAGAAGTTTGAATCCAGTATAACTGTACAGTCTGACCTTGGCTTGGAAGGTAGTGAATGGGCATAACTTTGTTACTTTACTAGAGTAGTACACAGCAGAGTGAATAAAGAGAAAGAAACATTAACTGGGAACCAGGAATCACCACTGCTAACTTAAGACCAAATCCTGAAGGGTGCTGAGTACCTAAAGTTCACTTTATATTCCAGAGGAGATGCAAGCACTCAGCACTTCAGGACCTGGTGCAAAACAATTGAAAGTCCATGTAATTGTTACCCTGATCAGCACTCAGATCAAATTTCTTATAAACTCACTAAGGGTTTTTATGTTGTTGAGAGACAATTGTGTTCATGACATGCTAGAATTTCTTACATTGTGATATTGACATGCTTTCTTTTATTATGGGCCCAACCCATAATACTTCAATAGATGTTGGATTGTGCCCTGAGTGTTTAGCATCCCATGCTGAGTTGGCACAATGCTAGCAGTGAAGTTAGTAACCAACCCTTTAAATGACTTGTGAACCAAAATTCACTCCCTTCCCCACCCAGGCCCTGATGTTTAAGATGCCCATCAGGAGCAGTTTACTGGTTCATCTGGAATTTACATGAACATTTTGTGCAAGGAAAGTATCCAATCTGATAGCAAGCAGACAAATGAGCTAAAAGAGCAGGTTACTCAGCAGATAAAGATGAAAACCAAGTATATGGCTTCTGCAGAGGCCCCAACCCCAAATATTTTGGAAATTGTGGAGGAAGCAAAATGCTAATTGAAATTCTTATTGAAATGGCCACAAAAGTCGATTAGTCAGCTAGTTCTTGAAAATAGACATACAGTGCTTTTCTGCAGTGTTGTTAGCCTTGTGCATCACTATTCATTATAAAAACGTAGCTCTTTAGCAAATTAATTTAATTGGACTGCAGAGATACAGAGAGAAATACCTTATCTTCCCCTATTCTGTTCTGAGAGAAGAGCTATATATCCTGAGGAAGTCATTATGAAAACTCAGCCAGGCTGCCATCGTCTCTCTTCGTCCAGGGAGAGCTGGAGCCAGAGTGCCACACTTCATTTGTCCACCTGTCTGTTACAATGAATCCTTCCCTTCATTTATTTTAATTTTAGAATGATTTTTACCATCCATTTCTAAGGCCGCAGTGCAGCCTGGCAGTTTTCTTTTGACTTGGTTGAGAGCTTTTACTCGGTGCCAGAATCCATTTGGTTGATTGTTCTGGGTGTATCACCTTTGTTGTGAACCTATTACAGCACCTAATGTGGAGAATAAAGACAAGAACAGGAAATCAGCAATGGTAACAGCTGCTATTGTGGCTTTAATAGTTTTAAATGTTGTGGCAACTTTTCAAATCTACTGAACCACAATGTTGTTCTACTCTTAGCTTAGGTATCTTTAGCTAGGTGTCGTATGAATGCTGCTGCAATCACTTTGAGACAGAACCAGATTGTCAATCAGCATAACTTCATTGATTTAAATGGAGCTGTGCTGATCCATACCATTCAGGGATCTGGCTCATTGTATCATCTAATCAGGCTTTCAAATGTCAATTAAGCAAAATTATCAAGGAGACTGAGGAGTTTATCCTATAACTGAACTCTGCAGTTGCAATTCCCAGTGACAATGGGACATTGGGGGCAACCTGTTTTGGCCAGTATGTAGTTTGTCTTCAAACTGTCTTCAGGTAAAATATGCTACTAAATCCAAATCAGTGGGGTGGTGTGCAGATATGACTTACGTTGTGTTGAACAGCAGTTTGCAGTTCTCATCTGCCAGCTGGGAAGTGCCAGACTTACCCCTGCTTGCCTGTCTCCAAATAGAAAAGGAGTACTTGTGACACCTTAGAGACTAACAAATTTATTAGAGCATAAGCTTTTGTTAGCTACAGCTCACTTCATCGGATGCATTTGGTGGAAAAAACAGAGGGGAGATTGATATACACACACAGAGAACATGAAACAATGGATTTATCATATACACTGTAAGAAGAGTGATCACTTAAGATAAGCCATCACCAGCAGCGGGGGGTGGGGGGGTGTGGAAAGGAGGAAAACCTTTCATGCTGACAAGCAAGGTAGGCTATTTCCAGCAGTTAACAAGAATATCTGAGGAATGGTGGGGTGGGGTGGGGTGGGGTGGGGTGGGGGGGAGAAATAACATGAGGAAATAGTTTTACTTTGTGTAATGACTCATCCATTCCCAGTCTCTATTCAAGCCTAAGTTAATTGTATCCAGTTTGCAAATTAATTCCAATTCAGCAGTCTCTCGTTGGAGTCTGTTTTTGAAGCTTTTTTTTGAAGGATAGCCACTCTTAGGTCTGTAATTGAGTGACCAGAGAGATTGAAGTGTTCTCCAACTGGTTTTTGAATGTTATAATTCTTGAAGTCTGATTTGTGTCCATTCATTCTTTTACGTAGAGACTGTCCAGTTTGACCAATGTACATGGCAGAGGGGCATTGCTGGCACATGATGGCATATATCACATTGGTAGATGCGCAGGTGAACGAGCCTCTGATAGTGTGGCTGATGTGATTAGGCCCTATGATGGTGTCCCCTGAATAGATATGTGGACAGAGTTGGCAACGGGCTTTGTTGCAAGGATAGGTTCCTGGGTTGGTGGTTCTGTTGTGTGGTGTGTGGTTGCTGGTGAGTATTTGCTTCAGATTGGGGGGCTGTCTGTAAGCAAGGACTGGCCTGTCTCCCAAGATCTGTGAGAGTGATGGGTCATCCTTCAGGATAGGTTGTAGATCCTTGATGATGCGTTGGAGAGGTTTTAGTTGGGGGCTGAAGGTGCTGGCTAGTGGCGTTCTGTTATTTTCTTTGTTGGGCCTGTCCTGTAGTAGACGACTTCTGGGTACTCTTCTGGCTCTGTCAATCTGTTTCTTCACTTCAGCAGGTGGGTATTGTAGTTGTAAGAATGCATGATAGAGATCTTGTAGGTGTTCGTCTCTGTCTGAGGGGTTGGAGCAAATGCGTTTATATCGTAGAGCTTGGCTGTAGACAATGGATCATGTGGTATGATCTGGATGAAAGCTAGAGGCATGTAGGTAGGAATAGCGGTCAGTAGGTTTCCGATATAGGGTGGTGTTTATGTGACCATCGCTTATTAGCACCGTAGTGTCCAGGAAGTGGATGTCTTGTGTGGACTGGTCCAGGCTGAGGTTGATGGTGGGACGGAAATTGTTGAAATCCTGGTGGAATTCCTCAAGGGCTTCTTTTTCATGGGTCCAGATGATGAAGATGTCATCAATGTAGCGCAAGTAGAAACTACTCTGAAACCTGTCTCCAAATAGTTTCAGTATAGTTTTATAGAAGATCACTGTCTCTAAATTGTTCCTACAAACAAGGATCATTGTTGAACCACAGATGTGTTAATCCTGCTCAAACAAGACAGGAAGTTAAGGGTTGTATTATACAGTTTGGTTTTCAAGTCATGTTATCAAGAACTTCCCTTGAGTGCCAATGTGAAGTAATTGGGCAATTTGGAAAGCAAGTAAAATGAGATAGGACTTTGTGAGCTTACTGTGAGCTTCACACCCTTTGGCCACTAAATTCCAAAGGCCAATTAAAAGAAAAAAGACAGTTGCATTAGACGCCTATGTGCTATGCTATCTAGTTATACCTGACCAAGGTTTCCCTTTACATCTATCGCTATCTGTAGAGCTGCTTGACCACTCAACTTTGAAGTAAAAAGCTGTTATCTGAAAAAAGTTGACTCTTCATGAAAACTATTTAGTTCAGGATATCTTTCTCAAGGACCTTCACAGGCCTTTTAGAAAGCATTACTGTTAGAATCTTACAACTGAAGTATAAACAGCGGTACTGTAGCTATGTAGCGAACAATCTGTTAGTTAGTTTACAACTTAACCAATTCAGGTAGTATTTCCAATTTGATTAATATAAAAAGATCTGAGTCTACATTTAGTCTCACTTGTTGTCATTAGAGTCCACCTTATTTTTTATTATATTTACCTTGATACAATAAAGGTCTGTATATTGGGTTTTGTTAAAAGTTGGGAACAAAACTAATTTCAGCCATCCAGTCCCAGATGTCAGCTTTGTTTTTTATTTTTTCTTTAATACCTTTCTTCATGAGGGAAAATGTTACATTATTTTAGCTTCTAAGGCACAGATGGAGCCCTCCCTCACCACACTAGAACATGCAAAACATGATTGCTATAAACAACTAATTTAATGGTAGAAATCTTCATAGTGCAAAAGAAGTATTAGTTTCAACATCAGTTTGATTTATGCATTTTTGTTGGAGGATGAACTGTGAAGTGAAGATGCCTACATTGTGCCATTAAAACTGGATGCTAGCTAATAGAAACAGTGTGAATTTAAACACCTGTGAAACAGACCATTGGCTCTAAAAAAAAAAAAAAAACAAAAAACAAAACAAAACAGTTTCAACGGGAAAAAAATGGCATGGTTGCACTTCACTGAGTTCATTACATAGAAATGATCAGGCAAACTGATTTTTTTTGTACTGGCAGGGAATGAACTGGCAGGACAAAATTTGACATATTTCACATGTTTTGATACATTTAAAATCAACAACTAAAACATGTGAGCCCTACTGGAAGATAGGCTGCAAATCTGAAAAAAGGAAGGCTTTACCATCACAGCATGTCATTAATCAGAATTATTTGATATAACTATTACCAGAAAGAGTAATATGTAGCAATGTTCTTCCCAGCTAGGATTCAAGGCTTTTCAGCTACTCATATTGTACCTAGGGCATAAATCTGCCCTCTTTTGCATCTGTACATTACTGAGGTTAGAGGGACGTTGGTTGGCAGCCATCTTGTTAGGACAAGCGGAATCTCAGCTTTTATTAAAAATATGTTAGCCTGTCCTGACCGAGGGAGTTTTGGAAGCCGGAGGCTGATGTAAACTGATCACAGGGCTCCTCTTCTGCAGCAGGTGGCCTCAGAATCTTCCTTCCAAACCCCCCTCCCCACCCTTGCGATGTAAGATGAGTGTCAGTCTCACTGTTAGTCCAGGCCTGTGGGTAGTGGTGTGACTGTGGTAGATAGAAATTAACTGCATTTGGGTGGAGGGGGAAGGAAGCAAGCAGTTGTTTCCTAGACGAGCCCTAAAGATGCTCAGGCAGACTCTTCTTGTTGAAAGTTATCATTTTCCCTGATGCTGGCACTGAGCTGGCTGTTACTCTGACAGCTGATGCACCATGAAGCACCCGCTCTTGCTGTTGCACTTGCTGCCAGGGAAACTCCTGTCCTGTGTCCCTCACCAGTGCCTATAGGAGCCCAGAGAACACCATATAGTTCCCATCTTCTTTGCCTGCTGCTCCAGCAATGGATGTGGTGCTGGTGGTGGAGCTAGGATGCTTTTGCTGTTATATTGGTGGGAGTCCTGCAGCAGCTATTCCTCACGTCTCTCTTCACCAGTGCCTTCTTGCCAGGAGTTTGAAGAACCAGTAGTCAGGGAAGACCCACCACCACATTGATCAGAAGTCCATTTCCCAGTTTACCAGAAGAGGGGATCTGCTCTAATCCATCCAGTCCCCCAAGAGCCAGAGGCTGCCCCATCTATTGCTGCTGCAGGGAACACTTGCCAGGTTAGGAGAACTATCTAGAGCTATCTAGAGCAGCGTCCATGAGTTGCTGGGGGGAAGCTCAATGGGTGGGAGAAGTTGGGACGCATAGACAGACTGATGGACTTTTTTTGTGGAGCAGAAGAATATACAAGTGAATGATTTATTTCAAGGGAGCAAGCTTCCTTTAACCAGGCAGTGTCAGTTGTGTTGATGACTGAGGCAGAAAATTGTTGCAGCAAAACCCTTGTGTGTGACAAAAACATCACTGAAAGAAGGTGCAGTGAGATTTAATACACTCAACAACAGCTGATCAAGATTCTACTCCAGTGTCCTCTGGGGCACCAGCCAGAGATATTGTACCTAGAGGCATACAATGATAATTGCATCCCTTCTTTAATCTTCTGTGGGATGGGTGAAGCGGCCTACATAAAGAATATGGTATCAATTCAATTTCAATAGGATACTATTACTTTCATCCTTATTAAATTCTAGTGAAGTTTCCTTTAAAGCAGTGGTTCTCAAAGCCGGTCCGCCTCTTGTTCAGAGAGACCCCCTGGCGCGCCGGACTGGTTTGTTTACCTGCCGCGTCCGCAGGTTCGGCCAATCGCGGCTCCCACTGGCTATGATTCGCCATTGCAGGCCAATGGGGGCTGTGGGAAGCGGCACAGGCCAAGGGACGTGCTGGCTGCCCTTCCCGCAGTCCCCATTGGCCTGGAGCGGCGAACCGTGGCCAGTGGGAGCCATGATCAGCTGAACCTGTGGACGCGGTAGGTAAACAAACCAGTCCGGTGCGCCAGGGGCTTTCTCTGAACAAGCAGCGGACTGGCTTTGAGAACCACTGCTTTAAAGGACTTATAGGTTTATGATATTTTATTGAGTTGGCATTTTACACAAAGTAGATTATAATATTGTTTGTAAAACGACAGAATCATATCCTGGCATACTTATATAAAGTGAAGATTACATTAAGTTATCATGAACCTTTTCCCTATTCTGTCTAGTATAATTTGATTATTAAGAGGTCCATGTGGATACAAATGTTTCATAGCCACCATTCTTCACTTAGCCGTTTCATTATTTCAGGGTGGTCACAAGGGTTTTGTTATCAGTTGTTTCTGTGATTGATTAAATGTGATGTCAGAAATCATGGATTTTAACATCCCAATGAATTAAGGAGAAAGTCGGCAATTTATGAAAGATAGTGTGCAGAGATGCTCTTGTGAGTAGTAGGGGTGGGGAAGAAATTATATGACCATTCAGTAGGTGTAGTAAAGCACTGGACTAAGGGTCCCATCCTAGAAAACTTAGCAAACCTGAGTTTGCATCAAACACTGAGTTGGTAGTTGGAATGCTCAGCCATACAATGCAAATAAAAGTCCAGGACACTCAATGAAGTTATGTGAATTCCTGTATAATAAGGGGGAGTAGTGGATGTGTGTTGTAGAGGGATTGTGCTTAAGTGTCTACTCAATCCCCTTTATACTTTACTATGTACCATTAGAAATCCACCTTATTCTAACATCTAAACGGTCCTTTGCATTTAGTTTGTGCTTTTCATCCGACGATCTCAAAGTGTGTTGCGGCCTATTATCCCTTTTACATATGAGGGGGCTAATGCAGAGGTTTAAATGGCTTGATACAGGTAGTCTGTAGCAGAGCTAAGCATAGAATGCAGGAATAATAATTCTTGGTTCCCTGTAATCTATAGATTTTAACAAAATGCGTGGCCTCCAAAAATAGCTCAACTATGCCTGAGAGGTATATTATGTTGCTTTGTAAGAAGGGACTAAAGTACTCCTGATCACACCAGAACTGATGTCCTCAAAGATAGGGTTATTAGGCTACTTACTAGACAATAAGAAAAGCAGTACTTGTGGCACCTTAGAGACTAACAAATTTATTAGAGCATAAGCTTTCGTGAGCTACAGCTCACTTCATCGGATGCACGAAAGCTTATGCTCTAATAAATGTGTTAGTCTCTAAGGTGCCACAAGTACTGCTTTTCTTTTTGCGAATACAGACTAACACGGCTGCTACTCTGAAACCTGTAACTAGACAATGATGCACCACAAACTAAAGGGAAAAACTGATATTCTAATAGCACTGTGAACAGTTGGCTAGTGCTGTATGACCAGTCTTAATCAGGACATCTCCAGTGTTAATAACCTTAACAGAACTGGGGTCCAGAATACGGACTGCCTTTTTCATCAGTGGTAGTTTTATATTGTAGGAAAGTTGTGTGGAAAGTTGGCCAGGACACCAGTGTTGCCTTATGTCAGTGGAGTTTTACAAAGGGGATACATGTTTTCAAAATCTGAGATTTGTTTCCTACAGTATTTGACTTTGTTGTCAGGCATCAGAGCATCCTTGGGTAACTTGCAGCTGAGGTGTTTCCAAATGGAGCAAATGTCTGAATGCCAGAGTTTCAGAGATGTAACAGTGAGCTCGTAACTAACTTTATTCCTGTTTAATGGTCCTTCTGTGTGTGCCAGATTCCTATGCTTACATTTGCATAATGAGTGTGAATTTGTTCTAGGAACAAGGTAAGCAAATAAGTGGTTTGGGTTATCACACCTGGCAGCCTCTTCCTTACATACATTTCAGATAATTATAACTAATGGCAAAGAAGGATCAGCCTTAATACTACAAAAAGAAAAGGAGTACTTGTGGCACCTTAGAGACTAACAAATTTGAGCTGTAGCTCACGAAAGCTTATGCTCAAATAAATTTGTTAGTCTCTAAGGTGCCACAAGTACTCCTTTTCTTTTTGCGAATACAGACTAACACGGCTGCTACTCTGAAACCTTAATACTACACACACTCTTAGAGCTTCTGAGCCCTGTATTGATGGCTCTGTTTAATTCTTCACATTCCTTGAGGATTGTTATGCCTAGGAAGGTTAGACAGGAAATGAAGACATATACTGAACCAGGCCTTGCAGGTCAAGATCCTAACCCAGGCATTCCTTCATTGCATAGGATTGACTTGTGCTTTGATTGGGACCACCTCTACTAGAGAAGATAATTCAGCAACAATAATTCTCGCTCCATGCTAGAAGTTTTGTACATCTCTAGAGCCATTTGTGTGCTAGCCACAGAATTCTAGTGATTTTAATTCAAGGTCATAGTATATGGAAACTCAGATTTGGATTTTGCTTAAAGTTGATTCAGGTAGAATGTAAAATTTAATGCAAAGCTTTGCTTCATGTGCATCCTAAAGTTTAGGCATGCAAAACTCATGGCCAATAAGGGGAGTTTGGACAGTCAATTCCTTCCAAATGAAAATGTGTGTGGGTGTATATGTGTGTTAATGTAAGAGCTATATTTCAGTGTAATCAATATCGGATGCTAAGGACACTCATTGCCCTCTGCAGTTGCAGACATTGGCTCAGGCAAAATTAAGAAACTGCAAGTCAATTTATTTCCACTTCCCTTCACCTTTAGACAAAACCTGAACTTTAAAGGAGATTTATTTTTATCAAAGGTAAGGGGAGAATGGCCCAAAAAGCAGGAGGACAGAAAGATAAAGGAATGAGAAAGGGAGGAAGGGAGGTAGAGAGGCGAAAGGAGAGAGACACCTCGGTTTCCATCTGCCCAGGATTAATCAAAGGTTTATAAAAAGTTAGATCTGATCTTTTCAAATTTATCTGAGGCCCCTCTTCTCTTTAGGTTTTTAGGTCAGCCAAAAGCAGATCCTTTCAGTCTGACAGGACAATATTGCATGACATTTGTATCATCAGCCTATTATAGCGACGTTCTATATATATATATATATATACCTGAGTGGATTTTGAGTTCCCTTGCTTTTGGCTTTTTAAATGATCCTTTACCTCCATTTATTTCCTGCAGGCTCTTAAAGGAGACTCAGCAAAACAAAAACCTAAAACGACTTTAGGATCAGCCAGTCACATGTCCTTCCCCTCCCACAAGGAAGGACTTTATAGACCAATCACAAAACAGTTGAGACAACCTCAGAAATATAATGAAAGATGTTTCCAGCCTGGGGTTTCTAATGCAGATTCTCAGTCCTGGGGCTTCTCTCTCCAGGTAGTTTCTCCTATTCCTGGAGCACCTGTTTTTAAGGCCTCTGTTTTTAAGTCTGAGGTATTAACCCTTTGCTTACCAAGGAAAGGGTGATGCTTCTGTACCCCTCACATTGCCTTTAATGAATTAGTTTGTGTGATAACAAGTTGCATTCCTATAGCAGCATATGCACTAGCATCGCCAAAGAGATTCTTTTGCCAAACCATCTTCTGAGTGATCTAATATAAGACAGGTCAGAAGCTTTGCATTTCCACTAACCAGCCTTTAGAATTGCATTTTCTCACCAAAATGAACATATTTTTGTAACAAGAAGAGTAAAAACATAGGCAGAGCTTTACCCACACAAGTCAGTTTCCAAATATCTCCTCTTTAAGATGCTGCCATCTTTAATTTGCAATCAAACAGACTGCACTTTTGTATTGACTCGAACATTCTTATTTCCTTAATTTTACAAATCATTGCTTTTGACACATGAATTCACAGCATGGTTTGTAAAGGCTCATCAGAGTTAAGTTATTCACCATATAAATTGTATTATATTTATTATGGCCAGATCATACTAGTAATGTAAAAATATATATCTGAGGGAAATGCACACCCATCTATGTGGAAAACATGTGATTGCTCCCCTGAAGGAGCATAAGTCACAACATACAGAGCTAGTGCAGGAAGGGGCCAACCAGATAGCCACCTGCTTATATGGTGATATTTATTAAAGAGTTTCAAACCCTACAATAAACAGCATCTTGGCAGACTGAGCAAAAGGTGTCTGGGGCAGAGCTGGTTGGAAGAGGGAAGATTTCATTTTTCAAAGCAGTTTTGAATTTTTCCTGACCAGCTTTAGTCTGGGATAACTGTAGTCTCATGGCCTACAGAGTAGGGAGGAAGGGTGCTACTTATACCTCTAGTGTCCCCATATGCAAGCCAGACATATTCTAGGCAAGGTCACAGGGAGCATCTGGCATGGCTGTGGATTGAACAGAGAATGTGGGCTGAATGATAAAGGTGACTCTGCAGGTACTCGGAGACAGGACAGAGCACTTATCCATGTGCTTGCATTGCACACTGGTTGACATTGGGGGCTGCCTCTCTTCTTTCCCCTGTGTTCATTTCTTTTTCTTTTGTCTGTGACGTGGTTGGCTAGTTCCTCAAGTGGCTGTGTGTGATGCTTCCCTCCTTCGACCTGCTTTAGGCCTGCATTGGAGCACTCAGGGGCAGCTTGGATTGACATGTTCCCTGTGACAAAGTACAGGCATGGGAGCAACAGGCACTGAATGCTGCAGCCATGCAGCTCCTCCCTTGCATGTTGGACAGCCATACATGCTTGAGGGAAATGGCACAAGCAGATGGCTTTGCTCCCATCCAGGGCTCCCTGTGCAACTCAGGAGTTCAGGCTCCTAAAGTTCAACAAAAGTAGCTAATTTTTATTACTTTAAAACTTTAAATTGCAGTAGCAGCAGGGGCCAGCCAGGCCAGAGCCCCATTGTGCTAGGCACTGGACCAACCTCTGCATCTCAACTGCCTGAGTTGGGCAGATTTTTTTTTAAGTACTACAGATAATTGGACCATATAACAGACTCCCACTGTTGATGTGATCAGACAATAGCCAGATCAATACAAACGTAATCCTGTTCCTTCCTACTGTGGCCAGACCTTTTGTAAAGCTGCCTTTTCATTCCAGCCATATAGAAATTGGAGCTCCTGCCTTGGTTATTTTATTAATATTTTGACAATAGGTGGAAGAGTAGCCTTAGGCTAGTTTTTACTCTCTGCCTCTTTAAGGAATTAATTTGAAGGGATGCTGTCATGGTTGATAGCTGCTGTATAAGATGATTAAAAACAAGTCAGATTTTAGGCCTGTTTACAAAGCCCATGTAGTTGTTAGTTTTCCCCCCAAAAGGTAAGTGCTTCAATATCTATTTTAAAAAAATCAATAAGCAACTCTACCTTAGGGCCTGAACCCAGATGAAGATGCACAGGGGGAGCAATGTGGTCCAGCAGAGAGTCCTGCAGTGGGACTCAGGAGATCTCGGGTCTGTTCATTATGTGCAAGTCACTTTACCTCTCCGCGCTACTTTCCCCCTTCACATTTAATCTCATCTTTAGACTGTCCTTGCACCAAAGAGTATTTGTATTGTGCCTAGCGTAATGGGGCCTTGCTCTGTATTGAAGCCTCTAGACACTATGGGGGTAATACAAATATTAATCAAAACCCAGTGAAGTCTATGGCTTCAAAGACTCCCAAAGACTTTTCATCAAGCTGTAAATGAGTAACCCTATTTTTAAAAAAAAAAAAAAAAAAAAAAAAAAAAGCACTGTTCACACTCATGGAGAGAGCAAATGAGGAAACTGATTTCAGTTTCAAGATTCCAAGGAGTGATTATAGACGGTAAATAAAATGCGACTTTAAAACATGATGAAGTGTACCTCCGTACCCTTTTAAAGCATTTAATACAGTCACAAATCAATCTAATATTCTGTAGCATGGGCATCCCAGATATTATTGAGCACAACAATTTAGCAGGCACAATGACAATTTTATTTTAGCTTACCCTATAAACAGCTTTGGGATTATATTACAGAAAGCTCTGTTGTCCCTGGATTTTATGCACTCACATTAAAACCAAGAGATTCCAGGAAGTGGCCGAGTTCTTGTATCACTGATCATTTGTCATGTTCATCCACTGAAGAATATAAGGACGAGAGCAAGACAGTAGTTATGGCTTAAATCGTCTGAGCGTGCAGAGGGCTGTCTTCCCCAATTACTTTGAAAATTAGGCTGCAGTCTGAGCAGGCTTCACAGGCACTAACTCCCAGGGCTTTCAAGGCACTGACTGCCTAAGCAAGGTAAAAAACAGCAACAAACAGAAACGGTCTTGTTTTTCAGGGCTCACGGCCCAATTCTCCTCTCCTCTGACTCCATCAGAGTCTGAAGCACCATTTGGAACTGGAAATATAGTTGTACTCTAGTAATAAGTATTAAGATATTGGATTATCTGGGGTAGTCTAGTGCAGGGATTCTCAAACTTCATTGTACCGCAATCTCCTTCTGACAACAAAAATTACTAAGCAACTCCAGGAGGGGAACCAAAGCCTGCACCCACCTGAGCCCCGCTGTCCTGGGTGGGGAGACCAAAGCCAAAGGGTTTCAGCCCCAGGCAAGGGGCCTGTAACCTGAGCCCTGTCACCCAGGATTGAAACCCTTGGGCTTTGGCTTTGGCCCCAGATGGTGGGGCTTGGGCTTTGGTTTCGGCCCTGTGTCCCAGCAAGTCTAAACAAACCCTGTGACCCCATTAAAATGGAGTCGTGACCCATTTTGGGGTCCTGACCCACAGTTTGAGAACCGCTGATCTAGTGTACTGAACATGGGGAGTCAGGAGCCCTGGGTTCTGTTCCAGACCCTGCTACTGCCTCAGGGCAAATTGGGTCTCACTGGTTTCAGTGGAACAACTCTAGTGAGTAACAGTGTGAGTAAAAGGTGCACCACCTGGTCTTCAGTGCGGGACTTTGGACATCACATAAAGCTCTGTTTCAGTTACCCTGTCTTTAAAATGGAGGATACTATGCTTATTCACTTCATCAGGGAATGCTCCTACCCAGCGATCACATGGTAGCCAACAGCTTTGATGGCACAATAAGATCACTAATGATTGACATAAACTGATTATCCAGCCAGACCCCCTTAAGAACCTAGCTAGAGATTGACCCGGGTGGCATTTGATCTGCAAGAGGGGTACCTCCCTTTGAAATTTGCCATGATTATTCACTTTTTGTAAGGCACCAAGAGATCTGTGAATGAAAAGCTTTTAAGTATTAATCCAATTTCCAATGTGAAGTTTTCTGTAGAAACCCCCACTTTCCAGAGCACCGCACCATATCAGCGCCTCACAATGTGAGGTGCTCAGACTGCAAATGCTCTTCTTGAAAGCTCACAAGGTGTTACCAAAAGTTATTTAGGAAATCTGTCCATGAGCCTGGTGCCAGGCTTTCCTCCACCAGCCTTGTTCTAGTGCCCACCATGTGCTAGATCAGGGGTGGACAAACTATGGCCCGTGGTCCACTTCCGGCCCGTCAGATGTTTTTATCCGGCCCTTGAGCTCCCACTGGGGAGTAGAGTTGGGAGCTTGCCTTGCTGTGCCCATCCGGCACTCCCCAGCCCCCGATTCACAATTCCCTTGATGAGCACCATCTTCTGGCACACAGAGCCACACTGCGCAGGCGCGACTTCTCCGCGCTGTTTCTGGGATTGGAACTCTGCCCCTATGAAGCAGCCTCCCCCCCCCCCATGCAACAGCACGCCTAATCCCCTCCCAATCTCCAACAGCCCCACCTTAAGAGCCTTGAAACTGCTCAGGGGCTGCACCTGTCCCAGCTAGGGTGCCTCTGCCCATGGCGATGCCTGGCATAGACGCCTTGGTGTCACTGCCGGCAGGGCTCCTAGGAGTCCCCGGTACTGCCCCTGTAGAACTCCCCCCCCCCCCCCGCACCACACCCCATGAGGTCTCCCCCAACCTCGGTAACATCCCTTATCGAGCCCCACATGCTACACCCTATAGAGTCCCCCTCGGGCATTCATGACCCACCATACAATTTCCATATCCAGATGCGGCCCTCAGGCCAAAAAGTTTGTTCAGTGGAAGCCTCTTAGTGTTACCATGTTACATGGTCTCTATTCTGTCTAATAGGGATGTTGCTGCGTTAGAATAAAATTTATGGGGCAGATATATGGAAGGAGTTTACTGTGACCCAAACCCAATCAGAGCAATTTTTTCACTGGTATGTAGTAGAGAAATGCTTGGAGTGAGAATGGAAGTCACTCTCCATCTGTGTACTATTGTATTTCCAAGACTGTCTGCTAATTAGCAGGCACTAGCTAATTAGAATAAGACACAATTCACCCCACAGCTACTAAGTCATCCTTCATACAGCTGAATTTCCCTAAGCGCAAACCAAATATGGCTGGCAAACAGTAACTATTTCTTAGAAACACAGTGAGTGTTCAAGGTTAAGAGATTTTCCCCCGTTTGCTTCTGGCTTATCTGCTTAGCATCCCCCTGTATCAGGGACAAGCATGAGTGGGAGTAGTCTGCTAGCATGAATTCCTACCCTAAACATTCCTCTCTTCGAGCTGTGACCCCTGTTGACCATTTGATCTGCTATATTTTGTCAGATTCTCCTAATTCCCTGCTTCCCACGTCCCTTTGCCTCTGGGGCCTTGGGGAGCTGATGTGAGTCGTGAGCCCTTTGGTCTGAGTGAGACACATCGAAACCCTGCCAAGAACTTGGGACTAATTACTGAGCCAGCTCTCCCTGACCTAGCCTATAGTGCATGAGGAGTCAAGCAGCAGCCTCTAACTCCAGCGCCCCAGTGTCTCAGAAACAGTATTTGACAGCCAGTGTCAGAAACCCACGTTTCTGACCACACAGGGAACTTTAACAAACACAGATAACAGCAACATAAACAATTTTGCCAGCAACTGGTAGTTAAAGGCACAGTGTCATAGAACTCTGTGGGCTGTGCCTTGCCTGAATACATATTGTATGTGGGTTTGGTGGCAGCAATTAATTAGATAGGTTAAATTGCTTCTAGCTGTGGATGTTTGCCAGTGCAATTGTATTTATACCCAGGCCAGCCGAGTGGGGGAGAGGAAGAGAGTATTCCGGGTGCTCTTTGGGATTAGGCAGAGCAGAACATCTAGCTGTGCAGCTCTTCGCAAGACAGAGACCTTGCTGTGTATTTTCCCCTGAGACACTCACTTCTCTGATAAACAAAGCACACAGCAGTGAGAGAGTCCTCTGAGCTGCACACAACCAGAACTGACAGGCCTTTTTCTAGGAGCTGACTGAGCTGTGGTAAATAAGAGAAAATGAGAGACAGCCTGGATCAGCAAAGCTTTTGGAAGGGATATGTGCAAAATTCAGGACAGAGTGGGTATTAGACAGAGACTATGCTTTGGGTGTTCAGCCTGAGACAAAATGGGCACAGAGAATGAGAGGGGCTTCTCTGTATTTAGCATGCAACTTGGTGAGACAGTTTTCTTCTGGCTTTGCTGAGTGGGTGCGTGATAATGGGTGGCACCTTTTTGAGAATGTATTGCAGAACCTTGGGAAAGGGGCAACTCCTGCCAGTGCCCAGGATTAGACCCACAGCATTAGATCAGAGCTGATGGAAAAGTGTTCCTGAAAAATGTGTCCCAAGTGATCAGAAAGCTTAAATATTTTGACCAGCTCTAGACTTGTCTGAAATGAATGAAGTCAATTGGAGTTTCGCCCTTAACTTAAATGAGAGCAGTTTTACACCTGTGGACCCAGGTCCTGCACTGACTTATGCACATGCTTAATTTTCAGTGTCTGAGGAGTCCCATTGTAGTCAGTGGGACTACTCATGTACATAAAGTTAAGCACATGTGTAATTATTTACAGGCATGGGGCCATATTGTTGTTGGAGTGCCGCTTATGCCCCTATAAATTGCAGGGTTTTAATTGCTCTGAGGTGCAAGTGCAGCAATTTTTATTATTATTATTATTATTTTATTATTCTATTTTGACTGCATGGGTAAATAATTTTGGTCACTCCTCAAAAACCTTTAAATAAAAAAAGCACCAGTAATTTCACTACAAAATACTGGTGACCTGTAAGTCTGTTGCAGTCTTGTACATGTTACTCCCCTAATTATAAACAAATTTCTGCATTTCTCACAGTGGCTTGCTACGCTTCATTGTAATGGTTGTGGAAGCACAGCAATGGTGCTGAGAGCTGTCCTGGAGAAAAAGCCTAATCTTTTCATTTTAAAACAGTTATTTGTATTTTAAAAAGAGACACAGGAGTAATTCACAAGCATCCACCCTCTAGTAACATCTTATCTACGGCAGTGGTGGGTAACCTGCGGCCTGTGGGCCACACATGGCCCATCAGGGTAATCCACTGGCAGGCCATGAGACAGTTTGTTTACATTTGCATGGCTGCCTGCAGCTCCCAGTGGCTGTGGTTCACAGTTCCCAGCCAATGGGAGCTGTAGGAAGTAGTGGCCAGGACGTCCCTGTGGCCCACGTCACTTCCCGCAGCTCCCATTGGCCGGGAATGGCCAACTGCAGCCACTGGGAGCTGTGGGCGGCTGTGCAAATGTAAACAAATTACCCCGACGAGCCGTGTGTGGCCCATGGGCCAGCTGCAAGTTGCCTACCATTATTCTATAGTTTTGAACAATTTAAAGCCCAGTGGAATATCCATTAAGGATGGGCACAGTGCTAAACTAGGACAAGGCCATGTAGTCCAGAAGTTGTGGCAGTGGACATGGAGTCTGGAAGACTGGCATCTAGTCCTGGCTTTGCCACTGATCTGCCATGTGATCTTGAGCAAGGTCACCGTTTACCTTCCCGTCTTTTGTCTTTATTTAGACTGCAGGGTCTTTGGGGCAGGAACTGTCTCCTACTATGTGTTCATACCTCACCTTACCATGGTGGGGCCTCAGCCTCAGTGGAAGCCTCTTAGTGCTACCATAATAAGAAAATAAACCGTTTTGCCTCCATCTCAAACCCAACCTTTGAGGTTCCAAAAAAGGGTAGTATGGCAAGCCTGGTCTTCTAAGATTTTTAAGTCAGTGTTTGAGGCCCTGTAGGGCTGGTTAAGTACCTAGATTTTGGGGAATTATCTAAAGCAAGTCTCCATACTTTCTGAAAATCACTCATCACTAATATGGACATGATACAACTTAGCCCACTTCATGGCATCACCCATTCCTTGTGCATTACAGACAGAATCCAGATGCCAGAAGTTATCTGGGAACATTTCCAGCAGCATGAGTTTCCTGCTTACTAAGCTGTACAGGCCACTTTTGGTAGCTGTGCCACATATTGACAATCGGCTGGCTGCCAGTGCCTCTGAGTACCTTTGTTCTCCTGACCTCATTATTTCTTCAACACATGCCAATGGTTGTTTTGTTTTGATCCATTCAGAGTAAGGGTTCTATATCCTCCCAAGATGCCTCTGATGCCATCTGTACAAAGCATTGTTGAATGTTTTCTGTAAGTCTCTGCCTGCAGCTGCAGAGTCACTCTTGTTGCAGTAGGGATGTAATTGATGGAAAGTGGAAGTAGATTAAAATCAACACTCTTGGGCAAAAAAGAAAATTGAAACATTGTTTCAACAAACTTCTAAATACAGCCAGTGCAAGCTGCTTGCAGGAGCTATGAAAGGCAATTTAGTCCCTCTCAAGTTGAAGTTCACCTGTTTATGCTTGATCATCATCACTGGATGAATGTCACCCATTTGTCTGAGCATGAAGAGTTTTGCCTTGTCTGTGTCATTGCAAATTGGTTTCTGGCACAATTTCAGCCTGCTCCAAGCTCTGAATTTCTAAGGGCCAGGCCATCCTCCCTGCTTCCGCATACAGAGGGAGTCCATCTCTGTTAGCTCTGGAATGGATGGCCTGGTGGGGAAAGGGGAGCGGGAAAATACCACTCCTAGAGCACTAGAGGTATGGCGATAGAGTCTGGACCCTGTAGATGTGTAATGTGTGTCAGCCCCAGGAACATGCCATCACTGAAGAGGGGGAAGGCTTGTGGGGAAGACTTCTGAGTTCTGGTATCATCATTCTGAAAACCCATAGGACATACAAGAATAAAAAGTATGTTGAGCCATTCCAAGTCACCTTAGTTCCCCCTCTGCAATATATAATCCCTTGTCCCCAGAGGACTGTAGGTTAGGAAGAACGGTGGAGGGCCCTGGCTTCCAATATCCCAGAATCTGCAGGTTTAGTAGGTTGAATTCTCTACCTTTTTCTTCATGGATGAATCCCAATGGAACAATGCAGTGGAAAAACCATGAGTGGAAACTGAGAGTTTCCTGTACTCTTATGTAAGTTTTTTCTATATTGGGGATTTCTAGCTATGAAGCAACAAGGTATAATATTCACAACAATATTACATGTAGTGGAGAAGACTAGTGCAAGTAAGAAGTGCACAGAGGGTGTCAGCGAGAAAAAAGAAGTGCATGGAAGGAGATGTAGAATGAGCACAAAAGCAGCAATTTTAGGGTCCATTTTTTCTTGATCAGAAAAAGCTTCAGATTGGTATAATTAAGTTATAAGCATGGATAAGAAAAAAAATACTTGATTCTACAGACCAGAGTAAAATAAAACAATGCTGCTCAGGATTCCACTGCTGCTGCCACTACCCTCGTCCTGCCTGGGCCCCTTTTTAGAAATATTTTATTTTGCTCTTCTTTGTTCACATTAGGGAAAGCAAGTGATTACATGACTATGATATTTCTAGTGTGCCAGTCACTATTAGCTGGATGCTTAACACAGTATTCAGGAAAGCAGAAGATTATTGTAATGGATTTTTGCTGTGTGAGGTAGGCTGGTCAGGAAATTGTGGGTGAGCTGCTGCCACAAGAGAGAGAAAAAAGCTGTCCACAGCTTGCTTTCTGGTAAAAGAAAAGACAATAATCTGTGTACCAGATGTCCACATCTGTCTGGGCACTTCTGTTGTTACTAATTCACCTGTAGATGACACCATTTTCAGTTGCTCGGGGGTAGATTTTTCTCACTATCATGTTTGTATCTCCTGTAGTTTCAGCCTGGAAGTAATGCCTGGAATGTTAATATAAGAATTGGTCCCAACCCTGACTCTTGTTTTTTTCAGTAAATTAATTGGTATCATAACAACATTGAACAACTGATTTTCCTGACTGCAAGAGTATTGACTAAGAGGTCAATTAGGTTTATAAAAGCAAAACCCCAGAACAAATTCTTCCCTTCCTGTACATTATATATTTTGCTTTATGATAACAAGAGATGATTGTGATTGTTCTAGGGACCAGAATGAACGCGACTGACACTCCAGTGGAAAAAAATAGCATTGTTGATGGTTGGGAGTTCTCCAATCTCTCTATATCACCCCTTTCAGTCCCCCAAAAGAGCTCGGTTGAACATGCGAGGGGGGTGAGGAGAATCAAGCCAAATCGTCCCCACATAGGTGAACCAAACCTGCATTGTTACCAAAGGTCAAAGAGTCCAGTTAACTTTGAAGATTTTCTCCTTATTGTGTCTTTGCGCTACTTGGTGCCAGCTGGGACCAGAAACACCAAATGTCCAACTATATCCTCATATTTCAAGTTCAGCCTGAAGGATGTAGCATCAGGAATGTCACCACAAGGAAATTGTTCCCCAAGATACCCAGAACAATTTTGCAGACTCTCTTGGTTTGGAACTAAAACAAACATGTTTTATTCCTTTATCCCCAAACTCACCTCCGTGAGTAGGCTTGGCAGAATTCAACTTTTATTTTTTTAAAATAATTTTGATTAATATTCATGTTTATTTTTAAGCGTTTTTCTATTTTTATTTACATTTTCACAGTTGTATGACATTATGGGTTTTAAGCGTATTTCTCAATGGTTATTGATTTCAGTTTTCACAATTGTGGGAACTTATGGGGGGAGTAGACAATGAAGGGAATCATACAATCATTAATTAATGAGAGTAGATGTTGAGTTCCCAAAGTTAAAGCTTTACAGCCATTAAAATACAAATTGTCAATATCACCTGTTAAATATATGACGTTACTGTCCTTAAATCAAAATCTAATATGTTCTCAAGCAGCATTTTTCTTAATTTGCCTAGCTTTAAATTTCAGTTATCATTATGGAAATATTTGTGTGTGTGTGTGTGTGTGTGTGTGTGTGTGTATACAGTGAAATCAATGTTTACTGACATTTACCAATAAAAATTCAATCCTTCCAAGCCTGCCCATGATATATCACCCAGTGAGTGAGATCTTGACAATAAGCTCCTTAAGTTCAAGACTGGTTTTAACTAGAGTTGGTCCAAAGCAAAACCCCACATCCAAACACTTCTGAACTCTGATGATCAGAGTCCAAACTCACATCTTGAGTTACAGATAGTAGCCAGCTCCTAACCCTATTGTTTGAGACAAATGATCTGAGCAACCACATAATGACCACATATGTTAATGAACATAGATGGATAGAGGTGCAGATTTTGCATCTAAGGCCCATCTAATTTAAATCATCTTGTTTTCTATTACCTCCTCCTTTCTGTGTTTGAACTTCAGTTACCACTTCAGTTATCAGATTTCAGAACTTCAGTTATCAGATTTCAGATAATATTACTTGGCCTGGGATTACTAATTAAAACTGAAAAATCAAGCTAGCTGGCCAGGCTATTTTTTCTCATAAACTCTCACAGATCTGCTAATACTCTGCATGGTTGTGACTCTTAGTGTCCCCTCCCTCTTGTGTCAATCTCTTCACCTTTGAAAGAGATGTATGTAAATAGAAAGGCATCTTTCCTTCACCGCTCAGAGATAATGATTTCCAATCTTTATCAGCTTGGAAATGTCATGCTCTATGGAAACCAAGACCAGCTCAAGTTGTGTTTGCTCTGATTGCTTTGGTCTGTACTGTTGACATTTTCAAGATTAGGCAACCCCAGGATCTGAGCTGTTTGACAAAGGGAATGAGCTCAAACTTTTAAGGTTCCAGTTAGGCTCGAAAAGAGAATTACATAGCTATGGAAATGTACCTTGGAATCAATTGGAGACAAAATGTTGGATGGAAGCAATTACGGCCCTGAACAACATTTTACTGTTCAAACAAGCTTAGGGTTTACTTATAAAAAAGGAATATCAGAGGCAGGGAGATTGTGTTTAAATTTTGATACACTTTGATGACTACCATCAAAGTTTCAGCAGGAAAGACAAGCAGACACTGGGAAAATTTTCTGCTTTCAATGGAGCTCTACCTGCTGAGCTCCAAAGGGGATTTGGCACAGAGACAATCCCCCTTTGTAAAGTCTCACAATTCAATTTATGTTAAAACGGAAAGGAGGCAGACACAAATGTAATGACTCAAAGGAAAGATGGTAGAGAGCTTTATGGACATCAGATGCATGCTGGCCCTATGCTGGTGCTGTTCAAAGGGAGCGTTAAAAGCTGCCCTGGACAGGCAGCTGGAGATTCCCTTTGCTTGGGGGAGTCTCTGGCTGGCACAGAGTTGGTTCTAAGCTGCTGCCTTTCATCACCTCCCACAGTGTCAAGGCGCATGGAGTGAGCACGGTGTTCTCCAGCTATCCATGGCCGGCTGAACAGCCCTGGTTGGGGTGGGGGATTTACAAGCTAATGGAATTTAGTACAGCTTTGAGCCTGCTCTAAAGTGTGCTGGGGGATGAACCAGTGACAGGGATTGGGGAGCACAAAAGGGTTGTGTGCCTCCGAGGATCAGTGTCACAGTTTTCACATTACTATTATTAATTATTCATTGTATAACATAGCTCCTATGAGCCCTGGTCATGGACAGGACCCTACTGTAAAAACATGGAACAAAACAAAGGTTACCCTTAAAGGGAAGTCAGTTGCCTTCAGGCCAAATTGTGGGCAGCCCCTTCTCAGTTGGGTGGCCCCAAAAGACCTGTCTTTTGCCCTCTCCACCTACCTGGCAGAGGCCAGTCACAACTATTGACCATTTACTGCCCCGTTTCACAGAACTAGTGCTGGTAGCAATGCTGGGCATGCTCAGTAAGGTTCAGGAATGGTGGCCTTTCAGCACTGTGCCTCTCCAAGCTCCCACTGTGGTGCACACTTGTGCACCACCCCAAATGTGGGGCTGATGCTATGACACCATTCTGCCCTAAATCTTTTATGCACTGTGACAGATCTAGTATGATGTATATGTCTGACTACCGGGCCTTCATGGTCCCCTACTGGAGGCCCCGCAGCTCTACTGCACCCCACCCAGGAAAGAGATATCTTTGGGGGGGAAAGAGCAGCCATTTTGGAAACAGTCCTCTAACAGTGAGATCTGGTCCTCTAACAGTGAGAAGGGCTGGGGACCAACAACAGCCAATCAAGACAAACACCTGTCAAGGATGGTCTAGCTAATACTTAGTCCTGCCATGAGTGCAGGAGACTGGGCTAGAGGACCTCTCGAGGTCCCTTCCAGTCCTAGGGTTCCATGAGTCTATGAGGCCGCGCATGCAGAAATAAAAGGAGCTGCCAGCTCTCAGCAGGTCAGTTCCTAGATGGAGCCGGAGAATTGAAGAGGGATGCTCTCTAGGCTGTTGCCAGAGGAACCAGGCTGGGCCAGAAGGAACCTTGCTGATTCAATCCCGGAGAGGGAACTTAACAAAGAAAGGGCGAAAGGCTGTTTTGTTTATAATTGGCTTGGAAGGGCAAGGAACTGTTTATATCTCTTTTGCGTTTTATACCCCGGAAGAAGTTTTGGACTCTGACATCTGATCAGAGGGCTGAGTCACAGAAGACCTATGGAGGCAGGCCAACAGCTTTCAGGAGGTGCTGGTAGCTGAAGAGAACGGCAGCACTGTAATCGGACAACAAGGGGGTGCTCAAGAGGGGAATGCAACCTACCACAATATATATATATATACAGGATATCTGTCTTGATTGCACCTGCACAGCCCTATGGACTGACGATGCATCCTGAATTTTCATTAGTTTTGCAGCATGATAAACGTCATGATCATGAGTACACACCACATGCCTCGCTCTCAGGTTTAATCACATGAATAATCAGCTTTTAAAGCAGCGCAAGCCCCATTAGAACAGAGCTGCAATTCTACAACTAGAGTCCTTCAAACTGTTGAACTCAGAGTTTCACACTATTCAATGGGCCAGATTTGTCTATCAGTGACACTGGGGTAACTCTGGAAAAGCTAGTGGAGTTGCTTCAGACTTGCACCATTGTAACTGACAAGTTACTGTATAGCTCTCATCACTATTTTTTCCCAAAGATCATTGTATTATGATGTAACTCCCCTTTTCTGATACACCATACTGGTTGTCAAGTAAAACAAATGCTTTAGGTGTGGAGCATCATCGGTCACTGTCTAGACAGAGACAGGCGGTGTTCTGGAAGGGATGAAAGGGTTTGTTTTGGGGGGTTATTTTTCCTGTCTGAAGGAAGAATTTATTTATTTTGACAGCAACTCCCTTGGGAGCTTTTTCATTACTGATACTTCAATGCTGTCCTTTAATTTAATAGTCCTGCATCACATAGGCTGTCACTCATGGATGATACAATTAGGCTTCTGATGCAGGATAAATACCACTGAAATAGAAGATAAAATAATTATTTAAATATACAAGACCCGTGCAAGAGCTGTGCTGTTGGGGAGAGAATGATGTTACTGACACGAGTGTCAAAGGACAGTGCATGTTAAATATGAACACTGGCCAACAGCCTGATTCTACAAAAATAAATTATAAACAGATGTGGATTTTATGTTTACACTCAATTCAGGCTAATCCATAAACCAACTCACCAACGCACAGATCCATATAAATAGCCCTTTGACTGCATGACAGTTTTTAATATACCTCCTCCTTCATTGTGGCAGATTTCCCTCTTGCAAATACTGTTGCTTTTCTTGGAACCTTACTTGGAAATGTTACAAAGGTACCAAGACCACCAGCCCCCCTGGGGATTGAGCCCACTAAAGCTATTTCATTTTGCTAGAATACGGAACTGGGGTCCAGACTTTAATGGGGAGCAGCAAAGCATGTGTCTTACTTTCTGCAATGCAGAGATGATGCCATTCATTTCCATGGAAGTCTGAGACCTCCATGATCCTCTCTTTATACATGAAGTAACAGAAAATTAGAAAGTCATAAGAATGTGGTTGTTAAGTATTTGAATCTGAAAATGAGTACACGGCACCTTTATAAAGTATGAAATTTGTACTGAAAATATGCATAGACTAAGGCTAGCTCTTCTGTCATGGTCTGTGCTAAGTTTCAAACTCCAGAGCCTCAGTTGGTGGAAATCACCATAGATCTGTTGGTTTCTATGGAGCTACACCAGCTGAGTATCTGGCCCACTTTCCAAGTCCTGCAGATAGCACCTTCTCCTCTCATGCTTTCTTTAGCATGGACTATGAGGTAGCAGAGCCTGTATTATACTGAGCCGCAGCTTCTCCCATTTCCTGCTCCCCTCCCTTCACTCTTTCTGTGGAGAGAGCCTGCTCTGTGTCACACCCCAAGTTTGTCTGTGAGGTAAATGTAAACTTTCCAGGTCCTCTTTATTCGTCAAAGAAAAGTCAGGTAGCAGGGAAAAGGGAAGCTTGAACCCTCCTCTACCTCTTTGCACTTGCAGCAGGGCCCCTGCAATGTTCAGCAAGAATACAATCATCTTTTTGGAGAACACACAATTTTTGAGGAGTCTCCTTTTTCCAGATGCTACATGTTCTGATATGTTTCACTTAGTGCACCCTAAAACTTCAGTGCATAGAGAAGTGGTATAATAATTCTACTGGGACTGCGTGCAGAGGGTCTCTCTTGATACTTGTTTAACAGCTATAGCAAGGATTTCCCCTCCTGAAGCCACACTGGTGTGCAGGACTTGAGGGCTCTCACTCTACCCACAAACATGATTTAAATCACTAGTCAGGAAGACTCGATTTAATCATGGATTTCTACATAAAAGTGCGTTCTTGTTGGTTGTTATGACCTTAATACATATTCTTCATAACTCAGAGATAGATGTAGGTTTCATTTTTAGAAGGTACACACGATACATTTTTAAAGTGATTTATTTTGAAAACTTTTCTGATTAGTTTTACAGCTATATCAGAAAATGAATGATTGTTTCGTTATTTCATTTACCAAAGGTAATTAAAGCAGATATTTATGAAGTCATTGGGAGGTGAACTATCTCCAGTTCAACAGGTTAATCATTAATATTTGGAGGATTTTCTTGCCATGCTGTATTAGGAGAAAAACATCACCTGACAGACATTTAAATTGTTTTATTTAACTAAAATAACAACGTTATGTATTCTGGATATTTTTCTTCAACAGCAAATATATTTTAAAAAATAAGCAGATGAATATTTGAATTTAGCTAAACATTCAAGTTTTTTAAAATCAAGTTTGTTTTTGTTCAAATTGTTTTTAACTAAAATAGTTAAATGAAATGTATCTTTTTTTTTTAAAAAACAAAAATTAAATCTTCTATGTCAGCCAGGTCAACATGAGAAACTTAAAATATTGGCTTCTGCAGCTAACTCAGTCATCTTCGCCTTCATTTTCCTGTTTGTTCAGAATCTGGAAAAGAAAAACAAGCTTTCCTGCTTTTTCAGGTCCCAAACCATTTCTCAATTTGGAATGAATTAGTCCAAAGGAAAAAAATATTCTTTTTACACCGACAGAAGAAGCTACTGCTGTTAAAAGTGAGATTATCACTTCAGCGGTCTCTGAATCCAAGTTTTAAGTGACTTCCACCAGTTCACTGATGTGACTTTCTTTAAAACATCATCAGCAAACATGTATTTCTTGAATGGTTCTTATTCCCAAACTGGGTCTCTTTTACAGCTGCTGCCATTATAGGTTTTCCCTTCTAGTGAGAGAATGGTATGGTAGATCTCAAATCAATGAAGACTACACTGAGAAAGACCTCAAGACTTCTGGAATATGCTGCTCAAACAGTTTCTTTTTTGTTTCTATTGCCTGTCCCTCCCTTCTCACATTTATCTCCAGATTTCTTCTCCTTGTCCTGATCTATTCCACCTCAACAATCTTCTTCTATTCATTGAACTTTTTGAAAATTTGCACTTTTAGAGAGAGGTAAGGGTTTGACTCTGTGTACACAAATTTGCAGAGGGACAATAGGGTTCAGGTCTGTTATTTCTCACCGCTATATATTATTTATTTATTTTAAACTATTCTTGCTGTTAACAAGCATGTTTTCTCTGAAGACACAAATCCACAGTTTGTGAACTGCAAAACTAAGCATCTCTGATGGCATCTTCTATCTAGACTAAGCACTGAGTCCCATTCGGTAGATAGAAAGATTAACCTAAATAATCTATACAGAAGCCCCTGAAACCCCATAAGATTGGGTCCCTAATCCATGAACTATTGGAATTCATTTACAAAACTTTCCTTAAACATTACATGAATATTTTGTCTCATGCTATAGAATTAGAATTTATAATCCCTATTCCATGATGAGATATCTTTGAGCTATAATGTATCTTTATCTTTAGATAGGATTTTTCCTCAAAAAGCATTTTATCAAAGAAATCTGATTTAAATTTTAAAAAATCAAATTTTTTTAAAATCATTGATTTTTATCCACCCTTCTCCCCTGTGCACCCCAAAACAGCCAGCTAAATCATACCTGTTTTTCTGCCCAGTGCTCTAGGTGTGTGGATGGTGCTTCTTAAGGCCTAGGCTACACACAATTTTTGTACCAGTTTATGTATTTCTGTTAGAGGCGTGTTGGGTTTTTTTTAAACCAATATAGTTATACTGGCACAATCCCAGGTGTGGATGCAATTACAGCAGTAAAAAGGTACCTTATATCAGTATAGTTTATTCCCCTTCCCATACAGCAGTAGGTTATGCCAGTAGAAACACATTTATATCAGTATAACTCTGTCCACGCTGATGGAGTTGCACTATTTTAACTATACTGGCATAGTTAAATTGGTACAGCTTTTGTGTGTAGACAAGGCCTAATATACTTCATATCTCTTAGCTGTGGTTCCCTAATGTGACTTCAGGTCCTGAAGTTCCAAGCTGTAGCATGAGTTATTATAAGAATTCTACAAGCAAACTGCATACACATAAATGCTGTGTGTGTAAAAAGTTGGTGTGTGTTTAAAATGCCAACTACTGTCAGATAGCAATATCTAGGATTGACGTTAAGTTTTTAGGTTCAATGAAGTTATTATCACAGTGTAAAATGCTTCTGGATTGCAGAACTAACCCCTTCTCCTACATCCTCCCTTAAGAATGAGTGATAGTTGAAATATAATCATATACTATGCAATCTAGAGGTAGAACAAAAAGTTTCCTCAAAGGAATGTACAGTATGTGTGACAGCACAGCATAATGGAAATGTTTCAGAGTGGCAGCCGTGTTAGTCTGTATTCGCAAAAAGAAAAGGAGTACTTGTGGCACCTTAGAGACTAACAAATTTATTTGAGCATAAGCTTTCATGAGCTACAGCTCACTTCATCGGATGCATTCAGTGGAAAATACAGTGGGGAGATTTATATACACACACAGAGAACATGAAACAATGGGTATTACCATACGCACTGTAAGGAGAGTGATCACTTAAGATGAGCTATTGCCAGCAGGTAGGGAGGGTGGTGGGGAGGAAGAAAACCTTTTGTGGTGATAATCAAGGAGGGGCATTTCCAACAAGAATGACAGAGGAATGTCTGAGGAACAGTGGGGAGGGGGCGAATAACATTGGAAAATAGTTTTACTTTGTGTAGGTTTCAGAGTAGCAGCCGTGTTAGTCTGTATTCGCAAAAAGAAAAGGAGTACTTGTGGCACCTTAGAGACTAACAAATTTATTAGAGCATAAGCTTTCGTGAGCTACAGCTCACTTCATCGGATGCATTTGGTGGAAAAAACAGAGGAGAGATTTATATACACACACACAGAGAACATGAAACAATGGGTTTATCATACACACTGTAAGGAGAGTGATCACTTAAGATAAGCCATCACCAACAGCAGGGGGGGGAAAGGAGGAAAACCTTTCATGGTGACAAGCAGGTAGGCTAATTCCAGCAGTTAACAAGAATATCAGAGGAACAGTGGGGGGTGAGGTGGGAGGGAGAAATACCATGGGGAAATAGTTTTACTTTGTGTAATGACTCATCCATTCCCAGTCTCTATTCAAGCCTAAGTTAATTGTATCCAGTTTGCAAATTAATTCCAATTCAGCAGTCTCTCGTTGGAGTCTGTTTTTGAAGCTTTTTTGTTGAAGTATAGCCACTCTTAGGTCTGTGATCGAGTGACCAGAGAGATTGAAGTGTTCTCCAGCTGGTTTTTGAATGTTATAATTCTTGACGTCTGATTTGTGTCCATTTATTCTTTTACGTAGAGACTGTCCAGTTTGACCAATGTACATGGCAGAGGGGCATTGCTGGCACATGATGGCATATATCACATTGGTAGATGCGCAGGTGAATGAGTCTCTGATAGTGTGGCTGATGTGATGGTGTCCCCTGAATAGATATGTGGACAGATTCCAACGAGAGACTGCTGAATTGGAATTAATTTGCAAACTGGATACAATTAATTTAGACTTGAATAGAGACTGGGAGTGGATGGGTGATTACACAAAGTAAAACTATTTTCCTATGTTATTTCCCACGCCCCCCATTCCCCACTGTTCCTCAGACATTCTTGTCAACTGCTGGAAATGGCCCACCTTGATTATTACCACAAAAGGTTTTCTTCCTTCCCCCCACCCTGCTGGTAATAGCTCATCTTAAATGATCACTCTCCTTACAGTGTGTATGGTAATACCCATTGTTTCATGTTCTCTGTGTGTGTATATAAATCTCCCCACTGTATTTTCCAGTGAATGTATCCAATGAAGTGAGCTGTAGCTCATGAAAGCTTATGCTCAAATAAATTTGTTAATCTCTAAGGTGCCACAAGTACTCCTTTTCTTTTTGCATAATGGAAATGACATTCAGATGAGTCCTTTCTAAACTCAACGTTACCAGCAGCTGTAGTCTTCTAAGCTGTAATTCTAAAAACTGCATCAGAGCCCATGGGCTAGGGGATGAAATACTCAGGGCCATGTCTCCGTTTTCACAGATGTCCATGGGAGTTCAATGCATGGAATGACTGTGAAATGTGACTCTCAGCGGCTGTGTCTAGGATGTTTTCAAACTGACTTTTGACACATGAGAATTGTCCTCTTTTCCAGCTTGGAGAGGAATAGGGAAAATGATCCTCTTCTTGATTTGCTCCCAGATTCATTCCTCTCGACCAAATTCTGTTCTTTGTCACATGGGTGCCACTCTCCCAGACTTGAGTATACTTCAAATAAAAAAAACATAACACCTTGGGTAGAACTGTTCATGCTGAAAATGTATTTGATGAACTCCACCCTCTTCTTTGTTCATGATTTGTTCACGCACACTATTTCATTATTACAAATGTTCAAAGATTTTATGTGAACACATTTGAGTCTAACAGCCACCTGAATATTATAGGATCTTTGGTCCAGGGCTGGTGGACACCACAATATTCCCCTTTCTCAGTTGTGTTTATCAACCATTGTACTATTTGTAACTACTTATGTTGGTCACCAGCACACATGATGAATGATGGATAGAGGTGGAGACAAAAAGAGATCTGCTAAAGAACATGCTTAGGGACAATTTGTATATGGATACTACCCACATAGTTTTGTCATCACAGCCTGGCATGTCTCCTAATGGTAGGCCATGACAATGTTCTGAAAAGAAACAGAAGGCATCTTGGGCAAATGAATAGAAGAAGCTAGAAATCTACTTATGCTTCTTACCCAACACAGATTTTGTTTCTCAGTCAAGCACATTTCAGCTACAGGAAACGATGGAGAATATCACTTCCATTTCTGATTTGCAAAATGTTTCTTGAATAACTCCTTCATTATCTGCACAGCTTTACTCTTGGTAACTGAGTATTTAGAACCTTCAGGAAAAAATAATGATTGCATCACCTAACAAGCTACAACAGATCCTTCAGTGCATTCCAATGTTGGGGGGTAAATGTGTATTTTATAAAATGAGCACCTTTTTGAAAGCTAAATCTAGTCAGACACATATAGCTGATGGGATGTGTTTGGAAAGCTAAAAACATGTCTGGCATTGATGTGTGTATGGTAGAAATAGGAGGGAGAGTGACTTACAATTACTTTGAGTCACTCTAGACAGATAGATTGGGCTCAAGGAAACTATCATTACTATCTCAGAAGAGCTACAGGTCCAGAAACCAGAAATGATTGAAGAACAGTTTTGTTCAGTTAGTTAGATAAATGTGGCTGGAGAGATTACTACAACTGATTTCCTGAGTTAAAACAAGCATAGGTATTTGGCATGTATATTTTTTATTTAATTTTCTGGTTGGCATCAGTATTTATTTCATTTTTGCCTCTACCAGACTACTTACCAATGGAATCCAATCATTTTTCGTCTTCATCCATAGTACCATGTATTTATTCGTTCTTGACCCCACTGAGTTCACTGCTTTGAGTTTTGGCTAATCACACAATAAATTTAACTTCTTATCTTTGGATACAGAATAAATAAAATGTGCTCATAGGCAGACTTTGAGCACCCTGCCGATTATTTAAAATTACAAAACAAAACACACCACTATATGTTAGACTTCACTATAGGAGGCATTGTTCTTTTTCAGCATGCGTTTTGTCCCTTATTAGGGTTGCATTGTTTGATCAAACTTGCTTACATTACCTTCACTGCTGCCACTGTTAACAGCTATCACTTTGTATAGGGCCCTTTTCATACTTTTTATGATATTAATGATAGTTCAACCAGTCTGATTTAGCAATTACCTCTCATTTAGTGGTGGGGTTACTTTGCTGGTTGTGTTGTTTTAATATTTTTTTTGCAATTTATTTTCCCATCTCCTAGCATTTTTTACTTTCAGCCAATTTCCAAAGCTTTCAAACTATTCACTATCATTATGTTTAATGATCTGTAAGTTGCAGTGTGTCATTTTGAACTCCTAGATGTGCATATTTAGCATCTCAGGCTAAACACTTCCATAAAGTGCTGACCCTATCAATTTCACTTTTCTTAATCCTGTGCTGGAGCCTTCAGCTAACATCCTAAGTAATACATTTCACAATTGGAGGCAGCCTGACCAACCTGGTGACCTTGCCAGAAAGCTTTCTTTTTTCCAGGATTACAATTAATAATCGGTCTGAACGGAATGTTGTATTTTATTGTACTTATTCCACTTGGAATAAATCCTCTACTTGGGAGATTTTTGCTAGTGCCAATATAGATTGTATCTAACATATTTAGATTCAGTTCAGACATTGTATAGAATATTGTGAAAAGACCACGAATAATGTGACTATCTTCTCACTTCCATTTACTGGGAAACATGCACTTATTGAATGTAAGTTCTGTTTGTAAGGCTCTTGTGTTTGAGCTTTTAACCCTGTTGTGATAGTTAACCATTTAAATGCCATGTTTCAAGCATACTCGTTTCAGTCAGAACTATGAAGAAATGACTATTCTGCATGTCCTGAGATCCTCAGCGACTAGCCCTTTAGAGTGAATTTCTATTGTCTCCCTACTTCTCTCTGAACAGAATTGAATGCCTTAGTGACTTTGGACCAGCCTTGGAAGGTTTTTTTAAATATATGTTAAGGCTAATTCTGTCCACTTTACACTTCATTCTGGACTTTGAAAAGCCTTGAAAAAAGTTGCTCACATGTATACATTAGGAAGGAAAATTCAGAGGTTTTTGAGAGAGTGCTAGGTGTGTTTACATAATCCACAGAACTGTTCATTCTAGCAATCTGTTTGTACAACTGGTCGTAAACACATGAAATTTAGGGGTGGGATTTTCAGACTGGTTATTGTTGGACTAATTCTACTCCCAATTGACTCTACGGTAAAACTCCCATTGACTTCAGTAGGAGCAGAAAAAGCCATCATTTGAGTACTTCTGAAAATTCTATCCTACATCTGAATTAGGTCCCTCTAAACTAGGTTACTGTGGCAACTTGTTTTGCAATGATCTTTTATTGGAGAGACACTTACTTGTTTGTCTAATTAAAAGATTGCATTACTTTTGGTCACAATGAACAGCCATCCTGCAACTCACTCAGAATAACTCTTCCAAATATCTTTAATTGTTATACCATTGCGTTGCAGGGCCCAATTCTGCCACCCTTACTCATGTGATGCTTCATAATTCAAGTGTGTTCAGTTCACAAGGGTTGAGATCCCTTTTTCATAGAACAATTGTAATTTACTAACCCCTAATCCTAAATTTGTTTTTCCGCAAAAATGTTCTCAGAGCTTGATCCCAGGGATTTTCTTAGAACTGGGATATATATATATATATATATATATATATATATATATAATCTTAAAACTGGACGACAACTCAAAAATAAAGAGCAGATCTTATACTTGAGGTGCAGAGTTCTGCAGAGAAATTCAGGACAAAATTTTCAAATGTAAGTGCCTACACTTAGGTTCTTATATCCCTATTTAGGTATCTAAATAAGTGGCCTAGTTTTTCAGAAGTGCTGAGCAGTCACCACTCCTGTTGATTTTGCTGGGAATGGTGTGTGTTCAGCACTTGTGGGAAAAAAACCCATTTGTTTATTTAGGTGCCTAATTTTAGGAATTCAAATTTAGTAATTTTGGTTCAGAATGTCCAAGGCTGGATGTGCTTACAAATGTGGGGATTTTTTTTATCATTAGCTAACTTTCATTCTTTGTTTACTTGTTGAGTTAGAACACTTAAATTTACTCGGAAAAACAAAATGTATCTTTGCTGTTCTCTGAATCTGTCCATTTTTGAAAACACTGCAAGAAATTAAATATTTCCATGAAAAGTACATCATTAGGATGCTACACTTGAAAGGTGCTTTATAAACAATATTTTATAATATGAAGTGTTCTAGAGTCTGCAGAGAACACTGCATATGAATGACATTATGGGCTAGTAAATACATGCCTCAATGTAGCTGTACACTACCTGGGTGTAATTTGTAAAGTCAAAATGGCTGAGAACTTACCAACTGGCAGTAACAAACTGCGAAACCCAGCGACGATTCAGCCTGATGATATTCTGAACAACAAGAGCCCTTAACCATGCTTGTAGCTGTTTCTGTCACTTCACACCGTCTCTGCAGACATAACAGGCTTCAGAATAACGCACAGACAATTGTGGAATCTTATGATAGAGAGGCTTTATAGAGAGACTGTTTCCAAGCAAGTATGGAAGGCCCAATATGCAGCAGAACCACCATATTTCCATTGTGTGACTTAAGATTGAAAAATACTTTGTCGTTTAGATGATGAGATTTTGTTGCAGAGTTGGCTTCCAAGCCCTCAGTGCTTCGGAGCAATAGGAAATAAAAGCATAATAAAAATGAAGGAACTCTCGGAATACAAACCAATCAGATTTCTGCAAAGCATGTTTACACTCTCCACTCTATTTAATAAGGTCATGGGTACAAGAAAACAAATAGAAAAGTAGAGTCCTTAATAGTTTGGATTCCTTAGTAACATGCTCCCTCATGCGCACGTAGGAAGTGGTTTTAGAGTAGAAACTGGTCTTAGAGAAGCAAATATCACATTTGGATCAATATAATTAAAATAGACAAGACTGTGCAACGTTTTGGGGGAGGGGGGAGACCAGGAGAGTAACTCCATCAGAGTTAAAGCCCCACTAAAGCCTTTGTGTGAAATAAAGGTGAAATGAATGACATTTCCACAAGCTTCTACAGTGCACTTACAACCCAAATTTTCCCATGCTAGGCTGCGTTCTCTCTCTCAACTTCTATATCCCTTGCAGTCAGAAATGGCTATAAGTTCCTGTTTATTCCCTGATCTCATTTGAATTGTTTCCTGATAAATTTAAAAAGAATAAAATGAGCTTGACTGGATTTAACTTAAGCTCATTTGAAGTGAAGCATTCAATTGGGATGAAATAATGGCACAGCAGTAAAACTGTATGGTGGGTTTGTTTGTCCCCCCCCATGCAAACAACCAGTTTAAAAAGAGACATGGGAAGCACAAAGTGACCTCTAAGAAATGAAGAGGAGTGCTTAACTGAGGGCAGGTGTTCAGATCAGCTAGGGAGATTCCCCTGAAATAATCCTTAAAGAAACAGATGCATCTGACTCCAACACTGTCAGTCCTCTCATTTGTGGAAATGTCTGTAAGGCTTTGAAAAGCTGGACAGATGCTCTTCTAAAAATAAATAAATAAAATACCCATGATTTTGCGGGTAAGTCCTCCTTAATTCACATACCAGTTATGTGTTAGTTAGTTAAGTTTGTCAGCTGCACTAAACATGTTTGATCTCTGTCCCCCCCACCCACGTTTGCCTAATGTAAATAACTATTGTTCTAGTTTCCCAGCTCATTTGCTTTAATTTCCTTGATCGTTTGTACTGATTTTGGTAGAAATGGATGGTTAGAGACGCAAGTGGCATTTTCATCTATGCAGATGCATTGAAAACTCATCTGGGGCTCTAGCTGAGATGAGTTGGCCACGTTTATTTTCTACTGGACAATATCAAATTTACGTATAACCCACAATAACCAAACCAGCATGTTGTGGAGGTTTATGGGGGCTGGTTAGTTGCTAGGTGGTTGTGTGTTGTGGGGTTTTTTTTTGTTTTTTTGGAGGGTTGGGAGTTGGATTTTTTTTTATTTTATTTAAGGCTCAGCAAAATCATGGAGCTAGATTTTTCCACCCTTTACTTATACTAAATATTAATTTACTTCACAGTAGTCCCCTTGATGGGAAACTAAACAATGTGGCTTATATCCTAGTGAGTATGTCTCACCTATGACACAGCAAAGAACAATGCCAGGACACGGGAGGAAAGGGATTTGCTTGTACTGCATAATATTACTATTTAACATTCACACTGTGATAATACCTAAAGGCCTCAACCACATGGGCCCCACTGTTCTAGGCACTGTGCAGACATATCGTAAATGATAGGCCCTTCCCCAAAGACCCTACAGTTGAAAGTTGAGATATAACACATGGATGGGGACAAATAGGCATGGGGGGCAAGGAGACATGGTAACAAATAAAGAGAACAGGATGTGTGTAATGCTTCAGCAGGATGACCAGACAATGTAAAATATCTGGACAGGGGTGAGGGATAATAGGAGCCTATATAAGAAAAAGACCCCAAAATTGGGACTGTCCCTATAAAATCGGGACATCTGGTTACCTATGCTTCAGCAGCCAATAGGATTAATAGCCTGGCCATTGCATTATGGCAGAGTTGAGTTTTCAGGAGGGACTGGGCTGTGGATCAAATAGAGATACTATTGTTTTGATCTAAATGTTTGTTCTGCTTTTCAGTTTATCTAATATTTCCCCTTGTATTGTTCCATTCTGTCTCAAGCTTCTGCTCTGTCAATCACCTGCTGAAAAGCAGCTAAATCCAGTGTTCCCAATCAAATGCAAGCACCCCAGACCTCTTCTCTGCCTTGTCATCTTTGATGTGTGCAGGAGCAGAAGCATATGAGCTGGAAGCAGATTGCAAGCAACAACCCTAGAGACCAAAATTGCAGAACCATTCTTAACATGTGTCTTTCTGTTGCCCCTAATTATCTACCCTACACATGAGAGCCAAAAGCTCCCTCAAGCCTCATTGTGAGTCATTTAGAATTCTAATTGGGATTAAAAAACTCTTGAAATCTGAGTGGGTGGCTCAGTGCATTACAGTTGATGGATGTTACCCTGATCTACCAACCCTGCAGACCAATACAAGACCCCCACTATGTTTTTATTAAAGAGCTGCACCATTTTTTTTGTTCCAAAGAGTGGATTTGCACCCTGCTTCAGCTAATTAGTAACTAGCTCATGCACAACAGTGCTGGGTAATGGCACTTTTACTGAAAGGCTGATTTCATTTTTATGGGGTTTTTTTCTACTCTTAATTTGTGTTTTAATATGAGGGGTTCTATTCATCATTTGCTTTCTCTGCGTATTTTGTGTATATGTCTCTATCATGCATAATTTTCTTTCTGAAGATCCCTAAAATCTTGTTTCATGACCAGCATATAACTGTACATGGAATGAATTAACTCCATGAGGCTTTATTTTGCAGGACCACGCTTTCATTTTTCTCACAAAGCAACATTATTTGTTTCTCTGCCCTTGTCATCCATTTCCCATCAGACTACCCTCTTCCTGTTCCACCAGCCCACAGCCAGGAGGATAGTAATGGAAGAGGGTCCATTGGAACAATAAAGAGCCAGAGGAATTTTACTGATGGAACAGAAATGGGATGACATCAGTGTCTGATGGATTTTACTGTAGGAGCTGCGTAGAGATCACAATATATCAAGCAGCTGATAAATGAAGCACATAAGTCAAAGCAGCATTGCTGAATGCTGTTATATACTGTTTCTAAAGGAGACCAGAATTTAGCAGTCTAGATTGCAGAGAATAGAGGCCTTTAGCTCAGCTCACCTGAGCAACTAATTCTCAGTTTGGCCTTTCTTTTCCATACATTTGTTTAGCCTCCTGGGTCATGTGAACTCTAACTGTAAACTGTTTCACCCTGGCAGCTCCACAATCAAGAATCACCAGCAGTCTGGGGGCGTGAGGCATGGGGGGGCAAAGGAGGGGGAAGAGAGAGAGTGATGTCCTTGGCTCTGAATTCATTTGCTCTGTGAGTGTAAATTGGACTCCTAATGTTATTTCTGTGCATTATTTTAGATTTAATGCTCCACAGAGATAAATTAAGCAGGTGGCTATGGCACCCAGAAAACAGCTTCTATCAAACAGCCTTCCAAAGAGCAAAAAATCAAATCCCCATGGAGGTTATTTTTCATTTATTTGCTTCTAGTTAAATATAGATGCTCTTGGATAATTATCAGCCTTGAAAGCAACCCATAACTGTTGTGGATTGCATTCCTATAAAACGCCATGTGAAAATTAATCTGATGGTTATCAATATGGCTTCTTTTAACTCAGTCACCATCAATGCTGGATCACTCCTCACATCCCTGGCCCTTATTCTCAGCTGGAATGTATCAGCATAGTTCCACTGAAGACAATGAAGCCACATCTATATACACCAGCTAAGCATCAGGCCCATCTGACTCAGAGAGATACATTGACATCAATTATGATGAAATTCCAGATTTTAGAATACCCCTTCCCCTGCCCTAACAAGGAAACTCCCCTTTAGAAAATAACCCTGCATGTTCTCTGGGGAAAGGGGGACCAAACCAATGCATTTGAATAATTAAATGGTTTACTCTGTTTTATTTGTATTTGTAGAATGTGATTTAAAATACCTGTTGAGTATCTGCAAAATTTTTTAAAAAAGATGAATGCATGGGAATGTTTGGCCCTTGCATTGTACATTCTACAAACATTGCCTTGTGATTATGAGACTGGACTGGGGCTCAGGAGGTCTCTGCCATGGCTTCCCTCTGTGACCTTAGGCAAATCACTTAAACTTTGTGTGCCTTTGTTTCCCATCTAGAAAATGGAGATGAGGAAGCTTTTTCTCCCACCCTTGTCTGTACTGGATTATGAGCTTTTCAGGGCAGGGGCTTGCTCTCTCTCACTAGGTGCATGCACAGTGCCTAGTGCCCTAGCCCCATCTCAGATGAAACCTCAGCACGGCTATAAAACAAACAAATAACACTCTTGTGAGATGGGTAACTATATATCCATTATATAGACAGATGCATATAGGCTGTGTCTACACTTACGGTGGCATGTAGAGTACATATGCCGCTAGCATGGGTATAAATAACAGTGTAGACAGTGAGGCATTGCTTAGGCGACTAGAATAAAGACACACCTGTACCCTGTTGCTGTGTGCCCTACGCAGGTCTGGACATGATCAACCAGTGCATCCCATGTCTACACTGCTATTTTTAGCAGTGTAGTGTCCCATTGCTTTTCCCCACCTCAGTGAAAGACTTCAGCTGTGGGGAAAATCTCTGGTGGGGAAGGCAGTGGAGAAAAGCATAGGCAGCTCCCCACTGCCACAGACTTTCCCCACTACCTCCCCCCTGCCAGAGACTTTCACTTCCATGTGTAGCTACACGCCAGTGTGGACACAACCTGCTTTACGTTGCAGCCTGTAGCTACACGTATTCTACACTCCGCCGCCAGCACAGACAAGGCCGTAGGCAGAGGGAGTAGCTTGAAGTCATGAAGAGAGCTGGTATTGGAGTTGGGAATAATTATATAATTATAAGTCTCATCATCATCATTTTAGGCTAGACTGCCCTCTCACCCACTGCAGTGCCCTGGGAGGTGTTCCCCTGAGGCATAATTCCTCCATTTGCTCCTCTATAGTGCTGCGTGTGGGAAATAATCTGCTACAGCCCGTTTAAAGAGCACAGCATGCTCCTTCCCCTCCGCCGTCTCCTCCCCCCATTTCTTCACACTGCAGAGAAAAATAAATCACTTGTTCCCCAGCAGCCGGAAGAAAGCTGAACCATTTTTCTTTATTCCACTTTTCTGTTTCTAACATATTTAATTAAGCTTAATTTTTATCAAGCCACATTCGTATTTACTCAAATGTGTTCTCGACTCTAACCGTCTTCAGGGTAACGGTGAGTGTAACCAGTGGCAGCCAATGTAATTAGTGCTATCAACACTGATCAGTGTTCTGAGTTTATGACGTTTATTGTAACCCCCCGCTGTTGCTCACGTGTGATGATGGGGCTCAGATCCCTGAACCCTCCTCCCAATGCTGCTTCTTCTGGTTTCGGCAGCACACAGAAGGGTTTATATGATTTTGTTCTCCTCTCTCCAGAGAACGTCTGCTTCAGGACTAAGAAGAATAACTTATGAGCTAGCATGACAAAGTTTTCTATTTGCCGTAGTATTTTTGTGACATAAATCCTGAGTTCAGGTTCAGACTTGCAGCAATACAAAGCAGGATTTTGACACTCTGGCAGGCAGCCGTAGTGGTAAATCATGGCCTCTTTCCCTCCCCATGTTCTGCAGAGTAGAATCTGTTGTCATAGATAGTAGAATTTATCTGTACAGCCATCTAAATTCTGGGGAAACTGGTTTAAAATTAATTGGATGTAGTTCAGAGTCTTGTTTTGGGGTGAAAGTTGTTCTTTACTGCTCTGTGTTTTCCCGTGACAGATTAGATTATTGGGCTCAGTGAGAAAAGGAGACAGCCAGCTGTGACCACATCAGTGCATTCAAGTATGGATGAAAACAAGCATTTGTTGAGACTGGGGAGAAGGGCGCAGCAAGGCTGCCTCTGCTTCCTGTGAAGCATAATGGGTGCCTGTCCAACTAGTACTGTGCACTTGATGAAACTAATGAAGAAACCAAATTACCATTTTAACAATTTTTCTCAGGTCCACTTAAAAGATTTTTAGACTAAAGCTTACTTCTTTCCTGCTTGACCTAATTATGACTGTGCAGTCTCATTAGTCACCATTTTTCTTAACTCTTTCTTCCTGCCTTCTGAACCATTAGCAGTTTTGACAAAATATCATGAAAAAAATCTCTCCTGGACAAATTTCCATCACAGATTAAGAACCAAAAACCTTTTGCATTATTACAAGCAATAGAAACAACGAGGAGTCCTTGTGACAACTTAGAGACTAACAAATTTATTTGGGACCAAATACATTTGTTAGTCTCTAAGGTGCCACAAGGACTCCTTGTTGTTTTTGCTGATACAGACTAACATGGCTACTACTCTGAAACCTGTCACAGGCAATAGAGTTCTCTGGTGAAACTTACCTACGGCTTTTTGTTTGTTTAGTTAAGTTTGGACAACCAATACAAGATGTAGCAACAGTTTTCAAGGTTTCAGAGAAGGCTAATGAGGCTTACCCTTGAGTCAAAGTTAAGCAAGACATGCTAAGAAAAACAAATCTATATAGCAAAAATAAATAAAGTTGGCCAGAGATTTAGCCGAGGTATAGAATATTTTAAATAACAGAGCTATTCTCCATGAAACTTCCCCCCCCCCCCCCCCATATAAACCAGATCATGGTACAACTGGGAAAACATGACAAAATCAGAAAGCTTTAAAGATGTCAGGAAACATTTTTCAGGCTGAAAATTATACTCTATGTAAGGCAACCAGGAGAGAGGGGTATAAAGCAAAAGCAATGAAAGCTTGCAGGAATCGATAAGGAGCCATGCTAAGGGAGACAGAACACAAAGAAAGAGGATCTTTGATGGGCTAAACAGTGATTCACTCCTGTACAAAGCAATCCATTATGTTCTTGAAAGTGTTCCTTTTGTTTCTGTCATTACACAAATTCCCCCCAAAATAGTTCATTAACAGTACAGCGTGTAGCACACACTATCTGTTAGCAGTTCTCAGACTATGGTAGATGTATCAGTGGTGGTAGATTAGTTGATTTAAATAATATCAGAATAGAATCCTTTATAACTGCACTGTTACAATTATGAAGGTGGTAGTTTCAGTACTTTTGAGTTTTATATGTAGTATTATAGATGTGAGAATTGCTTTCTGTGAAACATATATTTTTAACATACATTCAATAGGGTGCTGGTAACTTATATTTGAAATATGTTTGATGTATACTCAGGCTTTTGTCAAGCATCCCTTAAAACACTGATTTTTTATTTTTATTTTTATTTTATTTTTGCAACATCCAAGGGTTTTTTATTAACACAGATACATTTACTTCTTGGGCAGTTAAACCATTCCACAGCAAACTCCACTTTAATTGTAAGGGCATATTGTCCCCAGGCACATAGTTCCCACTAAAATTAATTGAAGCTTTGTGTGCAAATGAAAGTGAGCATCAATAGATCTTTGTCACCTTGCAAATTTCTGTTGAATTCAGTAAATTGTCATTCAAAGGGTAAACTTTTCAAATGTTTCATTCAGATCTGATGTATACTTCAGTCATTATGATGTAAAATAAATGCATTTTGCTGACTACTAACATGTGAGTTTCAACATAACGTGATTGGAAATGATTGCGTTATGAAACCCTGACAAAATATGGTATACAATGGAAGCACTGACGGAACTGTCATTGCAGTTGTTGGTGTAATCTCCGCTGTGCAGGAAATTTACAACTATATTTCCAAAGCACTGCCTTGGAATTACAGGGACAGATCCTAAGCTGGTGCAGTTGACTTCAGTGCAGTTACACTGGTACATATCAGCTGACGGTCTAGCCCATAAAGCTGTTAAAGAGCTAATATTGCACCACTGAAATTCAATGGGTGCTTTGCCATTGGCTTCAAAGACCACAAGCTCAGCTCCTTTGGGCTCTTAGTCATATGGCTAAATTCCCATGTTTGGGGGCCTTTCAAAATGTACCACATGTCATCTGTTACTTTGATTTAAATTAGAGGTTGTTCACAGTGATATATCAGATTACATCTTTGGACCTGCTTCTGGCCCACCTATCATTACAGCTTGTGCTTTGGATATTATTGATTTTCTTTTGGTCAGGCTGAAGGCTTCCTACATATTTCCTGATGATACTAGAGTGTCACTTCTGGATGGTGGTTTTCTTTGGAGAGCAAACAAACTACAAGAAAATACCCTGTAGGGAATGATTCTGGACTAGTTCGTGGAAGATGGACTAGATTAGAGTTCTGAGCCCGGGAGTTATACCCTGCTTGCCCTTCCCCGACTGCAAGGATTTTGAGTATTACATCTTTTGTAACTTGGTCAGTGAGATCACCAAGAGTCCAGATGGTGTTATCTCTTGATATCTTAATTTCATTTAGCTTTAGTACTACAATACTAGTGAATCCATTGAGCTGACATCTTCCATCACGTGTATTTTATCTGCATTATGTTTGTAGGCATCATGTTATTGCCTTTGTAGAAAGACTCCTTGGAGTATACCTCTTTGTCATGTAAACTGTGTATGCTTTATTCTAACACCAGTTGCTAATCAGAACACAAATGCCAATCAGTATTTTGTTCAGTTATTACCATTGTTATTGTCTCAGAAAAGCAGGAAGATGATATCCTCTGAGTTTACAAATCAGAAAACGTATACACAATATCTTATAAAAGCATAGAATAAGTGAGTGATTATTGGTCAACACCCAGGACATGCGTCTCAAAATGTACTTGGTAAAAAGAGAGTTTCAGAAAATTGCAACTAACCTTGAGAAAACCATACAAAAGGGTTCTATTCTTTAAAGAAGATGACCAGTTTTTCCTTGTGTAAAAGTAGCATAAATGACATTTATTCTCTTCTGATGTCTAGTCTATATTTCCACTGGCTTCAAACTCATGCTCAGGACTTTAGCACTTGTTTTATCCAATAGAAGGAGACAGGCTTTCAGGAGATGTACCCTCACTTACGTTAAGTTGCAAGAGTAGAATTACATGCCTATGGTGTTAATAGATACTCCTTCAGTGGCAAGTGCTTATTTAGGCAATGAAAAGTGCTATTATATGTTTTACAAATTCTATAGAGGATCCACCAAGACAAAGCTTGAGACATACTGATGGTGCCCATCTGGCCAAGATAGTTCTGGTTTACGGATCTGCTGAAGCTCTGAGTTCATCCTCCCAAGAACATCCCCACATTACCTTCTAACACAGCATAGGACAGATTAAAGCACCTCAGTCTGCAACTCAGGACTTGGTACTTGGATGGACATCAGAAATAGAGAACTCGTGTTCTAAAAGGGTACAATTCATCCTTAACCAAAGCAGAAAAGGTTCTACAAGATGCTGTTACTCAGCAAAATGGAAGTTTCGTTGTGGACACACCAACGAAACTCATCTCCAGAATCAGCTGGGATCCCTACTATCTTAGAATCTTTACTTACTCTTAAGTCTTCAGGTCTTGCACTCAGTTCTCTGCGAGTGCATCTAGCAATGATCAGTGCTTTCCATCCTCCGATGGATAACCATACTGTATTCACTCATCCTGTCACAACTAGATTACTGAATGGGATTCTCAGATCCTTTCCACCATTGGTGAAGTTCATGCCTTAGTGTAACCTTAATTTTGTTTTATCGTCGCTCACACCCCATCCCACCTTGGAACCTCTAGCTACATATTCTATGGACCATCTGTCCATGAGGGTGGCTTTTCTAGTACCCATAACATCAGCCCAGAAGAATCAACAAGCTGGGAGCACTCATGATGGGCCCATCATATACTGCATTCTATAAAGAAAAGGTCTTGTTACAACCCCACCCTAGCTTCATTCCTAAAGTAGTTTCCAAGGGTCAGTTAATTCACTTACCAATATTTTTTCCAAAACCCCATGCCTCAAATGAAGAGAGATGACCCCATTCTCTGAACATCCAAAGGGCTTTGCTGTATGTCTGCAAAGAACAAAGTCTGTTAGAAAAACATAAACTATTTGTTTCCCTAGCAAAGCAATCAAGTGGTCATGTTATATTGATGTAGACAGTTTCAAAATGGATTTTGGGTTGTATTACCCTAGCTCATATTCCCCCTCAGAAGGGGGGGAGAGCACATTTCACCAGAGGGCAAGCTACTTCGGCTGCATCTCTGAGAGATGTTCCCCTTCTAGAGATATGTAGGGCAGTTACTTGTAGCTCTTTGAATACCTTCATGAGACATTATGCACTTGTCCAGTCGTCAGCTGCAGATACAGCAGTACTACAGTCAGCTATCACTTCTGCGTCCTCACATCCACCCCCCATCTGACTACTGCTTGTTAATCTCCCACAAGTGGAATACACATAGACATCAACACTCAAAGAAGAAAAGGAGGTTATTTATCTGTAACTGGAAATTCTTTCAGAAGTATGGTCCCTATCTCTATTCTACTACCCACCTTCTATCCCTGCTGCTGCAGATTATTTGAACTGCAATAAGAATGGGAACTGGAGAGACATTGGCACACACCACCTTTTGTGCCCTTGGTTCAGATAATGAGGAGAGCTATGGTGCATTTGTGGGCCAATGGACACTGCTTATAAAATATTCCAGACTCAGGCACGTGGTGGGCATGCGTATCCCATGTGTGGAATACAGATAGGGATAGTGCATTTCAAAGAACTTCCAGTTACAGGTAAGTAACCTCCATTTATCAAAATGAAAGAGCAAAGATGGTAATAAATTCAGATGCACATAAGCTGGTATCAGTCAAGCTTTAGCAAAGGTGAAACAGCTCTGACCACCCAGGATTTCTACCTGAATCCAAACTTAAGTTTACATTCCCTTGACTTTCCTATTTTTTTTCTGACTAACTTTATGCATTGTTTGCCGAAATAGGAAGTGGATGGTGATTGAGTTCTTCACTCACCTGCACAGAGATTGAGATTTTTGTGTGAAAATAGCTTTTGTTTTGCTCTTCACTTAGGCCCTGATCCTGCAAACACTGGTGCATGTGCTCAACTTAATGGGCATGTGAGTAGTCCTACAGAGCTCAATGGGCGTATTCACGCATGTTCATAATGGTTTGCAGAATCAGGGCCATAGTGAGATAGAACTTGAAAAGGGCATGAGTAGTGAACTGTCCTCTTGCAGCACTGGTAGTTCCTTTACGTTGGGGTTTAACCATTTTTGTGTGGCTGCTTGTGACAGTTTGCATTATTAGTGCCTTTGCTGTTCCTGGTCTCTGTATAAACCGACAACTTTGATTTCTAGTGACATCAATCAGCACCTCTCTGTCATGCTAACAGAACAGATTTTAAAATAATTTATTTTAAAATCCCAGATTAATGATCTTTTCCATCTGCTGTCATTCATGTCTCTGCTCAGCGGTGTTGTTAAGCAGTTCATTTCTTCTTGTTGCAGTGATCACTGATGGGGCGCTGGATAAGTCAGCTCTTGCAGACGACGTGGGAAGTGAGGAGGATCTGTATGAGGACTTTCGGAGTTCCAATCACCGCTATGGCCACCCTGGAGGAGGAGGAGAACAACTTGCCATCAATGAGGTATTGCAACTGTAGGTCTGTGAAGAAGCAGAAAGGAGGCTGCTTTTAGTTTTTGGTAGTGAGGCATCACCGTTGCAATAGGTTCCTGGTTAAATGGGTACAGCTTCAGTGTTCACTTGCTGCGGTCACCATTTTAATTGCATTATCATCCCGAACTCACATTTGGGTTTTCCATAGAGCTGCTGGCTCCAGCATCAAAGGAATGCTGATATGATATAAAATGGAATTGCAGCTCCCTAAACTGCAGGTAACTTCAGTTAGGAGTTCCTCTCTTCTAGTGTATTTTTAGGCAGAAAGGGAACATACAGACATGAGTGAGCAGCACAGGCTGGAATACTCTACGGGGTGGTGTGATCTGAAGTGTGGTAAGCACTTTTACTTAGTGGGGTTAGAATGATGATTTTGAAGCCCTTGAAAGGATTGTTCTGAACACGTGTTCAAACCTTTCACCTTGAATGCAAGCTTATGTCCAAACAAGTAGCACATTAGTGAAGGGGGTGGTTTTAGCAAAGGGTTCTTATAATGCTGGCATCAGTTTAATTGCTTGTCTCAAATTAGAATGTGTTCCATAGTCTAACTTGTGTGATGAGTATTAGTCAACACACAGGATCTGTCTGTCCCTTGTCTAGTGCATTAAAATAGGCGTCGTGCTGTGCAGTATTACACAATATATAGAATGCTCTTTCCTTTGGTGAATTAATAAACATTTCATTGGAGGAGCTGAGGACATGCTCCCTATGAACTATAACACAGACTGCCGTACTGAGTGTGCTATATGCTCTGCTACCTTTTTGTGACCTGCACAAGGTGGAGGGGCACCGATAAAAGATGTATTATACTTTCTCAGGGGTCAGCTATAGCTGTAATGGTGGTGGCTCCACCTTATGCCTGTGTCAGAGGCAGCCATAAAGCTTCTAGGAGCTGTATGAGGTACATACTTAGAAACAACAGGTACAACACCTTTTAAAACAGTACAGCATATACTCCTTCCAGTACCAGTCTCCCTGTACTACTGGGAAAGTGGACGCCTTAGAGCTGCTCTAACTTCCACTCTGCTTCCCACAACCCCCTGTGCATCACAGGGAGCAGAGAATAATTGTAATACAGCATGCTCCAGCTACACTGCTACAAGGGGGGTGGGAGCAGGCCCATCATAGGGTCTCTGTGGTAGCTCTATACCGGTGAGGAGGCTCCTAATGAAAGTGGCTTACCAGGGGCTGTTTCCACCCACTTTACAGCCTCTTCATGCCACCACAGCAGCATATAACTAAGAATTCATCCCATTACTGGGTTTCCCCTTATTATCAGCAAGTAATCATAAAGAATCTAGAAGAAGGCAAGGCATCTAATTCTGTGATACAGATGGGAAAACTGGTAGGATAAAACAAGATTTGCCGCAAAACTATTCTCTTGCTCGGTTTCCTGTGCTGTTACATCCACTTCACTTTGTAATGAAAGGGAATTGGAAGTGACATGATACAGATGACAGCACTAGGAATGCATTCGCCCACATTTAGCTGGTACCTGAGGTGTATTTGGCCGGTAGCCTCTGATATGTTTAGCCGCACAGGAAATGTATTCCACGGCATGTATTGGATACATTTCGAACTATGGAAGGTGTTTACTACATTTCCTGATTTTTCAAGTGCTTGAGTATGCAACCTAAATAACATTCTTTTAACATAGTTGTTGTAGGTAACTTCCTAGTTCTTGTGAGGGGAGGGAGGTTAAAGGAAAAGGATAAAATATAATATTGTAGAGATTACAGATATCCTTAAAGAAATCTTTATACCTTGTGATAAATTCTGAAAAATATTTTGTTTCACTTGGAAATGATTCTGTTTCTATATCAGATATTCTCTGTATTTCATTTTCTTCATTCTTTATTACTGAGGACAAGAGCTTTTTTTCTTAAGAGTTCATTGTCTTTGTTAACTGCTTATGTAACTTTGGGTAAGTAAAGGATATTGATTTGTCCAGAGCAGTTGTAACTTGTGAAGGTCTTGAAGCATATCTGGATCTGTTGGCATTTCAAATTCATAGACTCATCAGGTCAACCAGTCAACATTGATTATTTGTTTATTGGCCTGTGCCCTGTAAGCTTGTGTATTGCAACTTTTTTTGTTGGCCCAATAGCAGGTAGCACATTATTTACCTTGTCCACTGGTTCTGATGGATAATGATTCCATCATTTAGCATCAATTAGCATTAGCAAAGTGCCTTTCTGCATGATGGACTTCTGGAATGGCACAGTATGATGGAATACTAATTTATAATGCAGGGATTTTAAATGGACAAATACCTGAAAATTTAGATTGGACATTTCTAACATAAACCTTCGAATTTCCCAGCCATCTTGATGAACTTCAGTGGTGCATCAAAGCCCATAGCCTCTATAAAATAAAAATATTTCTAGGCAGGATCTTCTTGAAGGTTTTCAGTAATAGCCTTGGGGGAATTGCAAGTGAAGAAGTTAAAATATAATCATTTAATAAACTTTTCCAAGCTGTGTTTTCCCTGCTTTATTGCATCTCCACTGGTATTTCATTGGTCTAAGGGAAGGAAACCATGCCAATTTCCTTGCAGATATCCTCATTCTTAGCCATCTTTAAATAAACAGAGAAAGATTGAAATGTGTTTTTAAACATTTGGCAGACCAAATGTTCCTTATTTTTAACTTCAGTTTCTTTCAATTTGGGATCAGTAGACAATGGTTGTGAAATGACAATGAAGCCTTTAATGGAAGTAGAATGACTTGTTGACAAAGGGGTTTGCGGGATAGAAGAAAAGGAGGAAGGCTTACAGAGCCCACCTAGGAAGAACTGGTCGAGGATGTGTAGGAGCCAAGAAAGAAACCAATCAAAAAGTAATAATAGAGGATGGGTTTGAATTATAAGAACCAATTCCTAAGAAAAGAAAAGGGGAAAAATATTTTCTTGGAGGCCCTGTCAAAGCTTTTTCATGAGCAGAGAGAATGTACTTAAAAGAGATTTTTGGTTGAGATTATATTTTTGTTTGGGGTAGTTCCAGGCAACAGATCCACACATATCCAAAGTATGATCAGCTGAAAAATATGGCAGGGGGAAGCTGTATTACCAATGCTGTGTACTTTTTCAGTCCTCCGATATGGAAACATAATATATTGGACACATGTAGCTATAAATTACATGAAATGTAAGGCGTATGCATTTAATTTAAGCACTGTAAAATTATCTAGAACTTTGACTGGTTTAGGCACAAAATCTACTTACTCACCCGAGCCATGATGGTGACAATAGTGAAGAAAACAATAATACTTTATTTGCTCATCAAATAAAATTAATCAAACTGGGCAAGCTAGTTTTTAGTTAGTTCACTATTGTACCTGAGCATATCTTTGTTGTTTACTAGATGATTTTTCCAAGATCAACAGCATTGACAGGTTGTGTACAGAGGAAGGAATCAAACCTCTGGAAATTATCTTTGAAAGCAATAACTAAACTGGTCATTTTTTTCTATTTATTTATGTCAATGGACTTAATATATTTTTATGACATCCTGGCCCCATTAAAGTCAATGATAAATCTAATATGTATTACATAACAGTCAAACTGGGGAGAAGTATCTAGTGGGACCTTGCTGGGAATCTATCCTAGGTCCAGTACTGTTCAATATTTTTATTAATGACTTGGATAATAGAGTAGAGTATGCTTGTAAAATTTGCATACAACACCAAGCTGGGAGGGGTTGCTAGCACTTTGGAGGACAGCAAATTCAAAACTACCTTGACAAATTGGAGAATTGGTCTGAAATCAACAAGATTTAATTCAATATAGACATATGCAAAGTACTTCAGTTAAGAAGAAAAATATCAAATGCACAATTACAAAATGGGGAATAACTGGCTAGGCAGTAGTACTGCTGAAAAGGGGTTATAGTTTATATTATAGTAACAGAAGTGTCATGTGTAAGAAACGGAAGGTAATTGTCCAGCACTACTCAGCATTGGTGAGGTCTCAGTTGGAACACTGTGTCCAATTCTGGGCATCAAACTTTAAGAAAGATATGGACAAATTGGAAGGAGTCCAGAGGAGAGCAACAAAGATGGAGGGAAAAAAAGGTTTAGAAAACCTGACCTATGAGGAAAGTTTTAAAAAACTGGACACATTTAGACTTGTGAAAAGAAGACTGAGGAGAAACCTTCAAATATATTAAGGACCATTACAAAGAGGATGGTGATCAATTGTTCTGCCTGTCCACTGAAGGTAGGATAGTAAGCTTAATCTGAAGCAAAACAGATTTAAGTTAGATATTAGGAGAAACTTCTTAAGTGTAAGCATTAAGTTAAGTAAGTTAAATTTTGGAATAGGCTTCCAAGGGACCCTGTGGAACCCCAGTCACTGGGGGTGTTTAAGAATAGGTTACACAGACACCTATCAGGGATGGTCTAGGTATTCTTGGTCCTGCCTCAGCGCAAGGGGCTGGACTAGATGACCTCTCCAGGACCATTCCAGCCCTATATTTCTATGATTCTGTGATCATGCCATATAGTTTAGATCAGTGATTCTCAACCGGTGGTCCAGATCACCAGTTTTGCAATAGTTTGAAATATATTTTATTTGTTGTTTCATTGGCTTCAGTTGAAAAACACATTGATCAATACACCCAGAAAATATATATAATGCTTCTATTTAACAAAATAACTAATGCCCAGAAAAGAAATTTCTTTCATGTTATGCGGTATGAATTATGTGCATCACTCTATAAAAGAAGTAAATACTAGGGCTGTCATGCGATTAAAAAAAATGAATCGTGATTAATCGTACTTTAAGCAATAATAGAATACCATTTATTTAAATATTTTTGGATGTTTTCTACATTTTCAAATATATTGATTTCAATTACAACACAGAATACAAAATGGACAGTGCTCACTTTATATTTATTTTTATTACAGCTATTTGCGCTGTAAAAAAACAAAAGAAATAGTATTTTTCAATTCACCTAATACAAGTACTGTAGTGCAATCTCTTTATCATGAAAGTTGAACTTACAAATGTAGAATTATATACAGTAAATAAGTGCATTCAAAAATAAAGCAATGTAAAACTTTAGAGCCTGCAAGTCCACTCAGTCCTACTTCTTGATCAGCCAATCACTCAAACAAATTTGTTTACATTTGCAGGAAATAATGCTGACCACTTCTTGTTTACAATGTCACCTGAAAATGAGACCAGGCACTGTTGTAGCAGCATTGCAAGGTATTTCCATGCCATATGTGCTAAAGATTCATATGTCCTCTCATGCTTCAATCACCATTCCAGCGGACATACGTCTGACCAATAACAATCCAAAGCAGTGCAGACTGACGCATGTTCATTTTCATTATCTGAGTCAGATGCCACCAGCAGAAGGTTGATTTGCCTTTTTGGTGGTTCAGGTTCTGTAGTTTCCTCATTGGAGTGTTGCTCTTTTAAGAGTTTTGAAAGCATGCTCCATACCTCGTCCCTCTCAAGTTTTGGAAGGCACTTCAGATTCTTAAACCTTGGGTCTAATGCTGTAGCTATCTTTCAAAATCTCACATTAGTACCTTCTTTGCGTTTTGTCAAATCTGCAGTGAAAGTGTCCTTAAAATGAACAACATGTGCTGGGTCATCACCCAAGACTGCTATAACATGAAATATATGGTAGAATGCGGGTAAAACAGTGCAGGGGATAAAATTCTCCCCTAAGAAGTTCAGTCACAAATTTAATTAATGCATTATTCTTTTAACGAGCAGAATCAGCATGGAAGCATGTCTTCTGGAATGGTGACGGTCGCATGAAGGGGCATACGAATGTTTAGCATATCTGGCTACAAAAGTGCCATGCAAATGCCCGTTCTCACTTTCTGTTGACATTATAAATATGAAGATGGCAGCATTATCTCCTGTAAATGTAAAAAAACTTGTTTGTCTTAGTGATTGGCTGAACAAGAAGTAGGACTGAGTGGAGTTGTAGGCTCTGAAATTTTACATTGTTTTGTTTCTGAGTAACAAAAAAAGTCGACAGTTTTAAGCTGCACTTTCATGACACAGAGATTGCACTACAGTACTTGCTATGAGGTGAATTGAAAAATATTATTTCTTTTGTTTTTCTTTCACAGAGGAAATATTTGTAATCAAGAATAAGATATACTTTGATTTCAGTTACAACACAGAATATAATATATATAAAAATGTAGAAAAACGTCCAAAATATTTAATACATTTGAATTGGTATTCTATTGTTTAACAGTGCGATTAATCGCGATTAATTTTTTTTAGTTAATCGCATAAGTAACTGCGATTAATCGACAGCTCTAGTAAAGACAGTAATGGAAGCTGTAATTTGATTCTAAAACTTAGTTTTTAAAATTGCATCTTTAGTCATTCCATGGGATTCAGCACTGTAACACCATTACTAAAACAGGTTAAATTACCATCAAATAATTTAGGTAAATTTCAATATTGCAAAAGACCACATAAACAGTAACTAATGTACTGAGTATAGTCCATTGCATTTAAGAATAATACATCTAGAAACATTAAGATATTTTGTTTATTATACATTTGTCATACACTTCATGAGCAAACAATATGAAAAAAAAATACGTCTTTAAAACATACCATTCTCCGTGTAACGTTTTGCCTTGGAAGGATATAATCAATCTCAAGGATACAAAATAATCTGGGAAAGAAATTGTCAGACCAGACTTCCAGCCAAAACATACATAATTAGACAGATCAATCTTTTGGAAGTGATACACTATATTCATGCATATAGTCTAGGAGAGATGATTTATTGCCTCTTTTATGTCTTCATGTGAGTATATTGTTCTCCCAAATGATAGCCAGATTCTAAAGCAAAGTAACCGGATAACAAATGCCTTCCCTCCCACCTTCTGCTGGCTCAAGTTCCTGTTTGCAGATCCCACATGTTACTGTGGACAAGATGTGAACAGAGACAACTATGGTTTGGAAGCAGCAATCATTTATTTATTAGGTACCAATGGTGCTCAATGCTGTAAAGGAAAAGAAATTGACAGTTTCTTCCCTGAGGACCCTGTAGTCTAGTGGCCAGATCCAGTAAAGGTGTGAGCACATGAGTAACTTTACACGTGTGAGCAGTCCGATAGAAATCACTGGGACTACTCATATGCCTAAAGTTAAGCACGGGCATTCACGTTTGCAGCATCGTGTTCTAAAAACTCTTTGCATTTTCAGATTTGTGTGTGTGTGAGAGAGAGAGATTCTTAAATGTGCAACTTTTAATATTGCATCACAGGGATTTTGCATTTTATTTAAAAAAGTTTCAGTATATGCAAATACTTCATAGTGAATATGGCATATACTGTGGGCCAGATCCTTAGCTGTACTCATCACATGTCCAGAGCACCTGATTAGGGAGGTAGAACAGGTTTCCCAGGTAGCTGTCAAGACACCTTTCTGCACTCTCAATCCTGGGGCAGCCACAGGTAGTTCCGGGTTGCTCTAAGTTGCACTGTCTGGAGGAATCCCACAGGGACCTCTCTACCAGCTGAGGATCCGACAGAACACTGTGTGCTATGGTCCTGCCCAATTCTGCTCCTCGTTTTGCCCCCTCCTCTACAACAAGAGATGAGGAGT